>NW_004955430.1:14305600-14485771 GCF_000276665.1 Chinchilla lanigera | reverse complement strand
AAAAAAAAAAAAAAAAAGAAATGTGCAGATGTAATTGTGCTAAAGCTAGTCCATGTGTTGGGGGTGTAGATGGTCTAATGAGTACTGACAGATATTGAACACTGTCTCTTTAGACTTTGTATAATGAACCAGATCAGATTGTTTAACCATGTATGAATAACACAAACTGGACCTAGATCTAGGAACAGAGAGACCTATGGAGAGGTCCATGTAGAAAGCTCCAATTTGTTCTTCTTGTTCCCATGGATCAAGTTTGCCAGTACAATCAAAGCCATTTGTACTCTGAATTCCAGACACTTAGATATTTTTAAAAACTTTGTTCCAAGACTCCTTCTTCTCTTGCACACCAATGTCTTACTCTATATAGGACCATTTCTTGCAACACATACACATGTACGCACACACACACAACACACACACACACACACGCACAAACACACACACTCCAGAACAGTAGATCTGAGAGTGGTCCCTGGGTCAATACCGTGAGCATCTCTTGAGAAACTGTTAGAAATACAAATTCTCATGTTCTACACAAGCCTACTAAATGACCCTGAAGCCCAGCAAGTATTTTTTCAATGAGCTTACCAAGTAATGCTGATGAAAGCCTAAAAAACACTGCTCTAGAATAATACATCTTAAAATAAAACTTGATCTTGGCCCTTCATTCATCTATAATTACTGCCTGTTCTTTTCTCATCCTTGATAAAATTCTTCCAATACGTTTTTAATCCATTTGGAGTGTTAAACAAATAGCTGGGTCATTTATACACAATAGAAATTTATCTCTCCCTGTTCTGATTGCTAGGGAAGTCTAGATCAAAGTACCAGGAGACTTAGTGTTTAGTGAGAACTGCCCTCTGCTTCAAAGGTGGTACTTTCTTGCTGTTTAACCTCCTGGAAGAAAAGAGGCAGATAGCTCTCCTCTGTTAAAGGGTACTAATTTCACTTATGAGGGCACAGCCCACATAATTTAATCACTTCCCAAAATGCTCCTATTATTATTGTTGTTGTTATTATTATTACATTGGTATTAAGTTCTAATGTATGAATTCTGGAGGGCCATCAATGTTTTACACTCATCGTCTCTTTTCACATACCTTTTAGCTTTACCATTCAGTGGGACTATCCTTTTCAAGGTCACTCAAAGTCTCAATGTGCCCAAAACAATAGATGCCTCTCTTTCTCCCTCTCCAACTCGCTCAATATCTAGGTAGGTGGCTACAGTCAGTTTACCCCCTTGCCTAGAGAAATTTTCACCCTTTTGAATTGCCTGGCACTACATTACTCCATCTTTTCTTCTGAAATTTTTCCTTGTCTTCTGCTCCATACCTTTGTTTTAACTATTGATATTCTGCAGGTTTTGGAACTTTGCCTTTCCCTTTGCATCTTTCTATCATTCCCCCAAGGAAATCTCATCCAGTTCTGAGGCTCAAATTCTATTTCTGTCTAGTAAACTTCTGATTCAGATCTCTATTCTGAGGGCTGGGGATTTAGCTCAGCGGCAAAAGCGACTGCCTGGCAAACGCAAGGTCGTGAGTTCGGTTCCCGGTACCGGAGGAAAAAAAAAAAAACAGATCTCTTTTCTGGGTTTCTCTAAAACACAAATTTAAAAATTGAATGCCCCCTCCTGTATTTTCAGTGTAACATGTCCAGAGTGAAGATGCTGTCATACTCCTCACAAAATGCACACAGCGCTGTCTCTCCATTCCAACTTCCTGTGTGGCATTATTTAGCACCGTTCTTAGCTTCTGTGTCCAAGTAACTACCTAAGCATCATCTTAGATTTTCTCTTTTGTCTCTCCCTACTCCCACCTGTCTCATTCACTGATGAATCTTATTGATTCTATCACTAAAGTAGACTAGATCTATTCACTTCTTCCTATCCCATTGCTGCAATCTTGGTTGGACTACAAGGATTTCCCATCAGGATAATGGTCCTTGCTTGGCATTTCAGCTTTCATTCTTGCTCTCTGCAAATCTATTTCTTACATAGTACTAAATGATCTTACAGTTTTTACACATCACATTAATTCTTTGTCTAGAAAGTCAGATTTCATTTCAGGGAAAAAGGATCTGAGCATTTGTACCTTCTGTCCTCTGCGCAGCACAATTACAGAGGACTCTTTACCTTTTGTGCTCTGACTACTTCAGTCCTAAGCATCTCAAGCATACCAGGTGTCCCACACTTGAAGAACTTTGCAGTGGCTGCCCCCTTGCCTGGGATGATTTCCCTTCAGTTTGATTTCAGTGTGGTAAAACCTGGAGCAAAAAAATAGGCTAAAACAAGGTAGACTTCTAAACTACAGAATATGGGGTTATTATTCTTATGTTAGCAGTCTAAGTGATTGAATGCAGAGCCTTTGCACTGAGCTACATCCTTAGCCCTTCTACCTATCTACTATCTATCTATCTATTTATCTATCTAATCTATAATTAGCTATCTATCTAGTTATTTAATTAATTTTGAGACAGATTCTCACTAAATGCCCAGGGTGGGCTCAAATTTGTGTTTTTCCTGCCTCCCAGAGTGCTGGGATTTCAGGTTTGCACCATCATGTCTCTCTTTTTTTGTTCCACATTGCTAAGTGTCTGTTATATGCAAAGGCAGCAAAACGAAATAAAAATACCAGCCCAGAATAGGACAGAGCTGAGTTACCCTGCTCTTCATAGCCAACAGCAATCCATATAAGCTGATTTCTAGCCAAAGTGAGTGAACGTGCCCAATCAAGCCAGGCAAAGCTACATAACAAGGCACCTTATGCTTGTAAACAACACACAGTTGTTGTGTGCTTCTGATGTTTTGTGATTACTTTCATGTGATACCATATGACCAAAGATATCTAAAAACGAATGCCGGTCTGTGGCAGTGGGTGTCTTTGGAGGCCAATGACAGCAACATGATATACTCTCAGTATGAAACGCTCTCTAAGAATGGTGACTCAGAAAAAAAATCCCCTATTTAAAAATCCCCTATGATACTGAATCATGGAACTAGAAATACTACATTAAAGTGAAGGGATAAGTTGTTTACGTGTATTTTCAGTAATATATTTGTGAAGATTCTTTGTGTTCAAGAGGAAATGGGAGATGCTAATGCTTTACTTCTATGTGCTGCCTGGTTTTGCTGTGTTTTCTGTGTTGCCTGATCAGTCCAAATGAGTTCCATATCTTAGAAGGTTTGAACACATAAAAAAGAAATGGAAGCATGAGCCAGAACGGCTTCTTTGCCAAACTGATAAGTGAACGAAAAATCCCAAGGAAGTAGATTAGTACTTATATGCAAATGAGAGGGAAATTCCACAGAGTTAAAAAAGAGTATAAAATGGATACTGTATTTCCACTAAGGTTTTCTTAGCTGAAGCAGCCATTTGAAAAAAAAAAAAAAGAAACAAAATTAATATAATTCTAGTTAATTTCATTTTGTTTTATTAAGTCAGCAGAGTTAATTCTATGTCAATAAAAAAGGAATCCAGCTGCGCAAATCATTTTATGCTCTCTGTGAATTTCTGGAGGAAATACTGAGCACATATTTAAATTTCCCCACGAGTACTGTGAGTACATTTAATTTTACATAAAAAATGTCATATATGTTTCTTTAGGAATAAAACAGATCCAAATAAAGCATACCCATTCCGAAATTCAGCATTTGGGCACACAGTGGGTTACCAATTGAAGAAATCCCCTTCTTAGCCAAAACCAGCATTGTCTAGATATTGTTTTCCAAATCAATACTAAACTCAGCGGACATAAGTTTGTGGTTATCTGTGTTACTGTTTAAGATACCTTAAACAGTATGTGTCCATACCGTTTTATGAATGATTTGGTTTCTCTGAGTATAATAGTGTAGAAGTTATTATGCATGGCTCAAGGTACTAGTTTTGACCTCCTGTGTAATATTGTATGGTCTCAGAGTTGAAGAAAGCATTCACTGTGAATTTCTCCAGTAGATGAATAATAACTGCTTAAACACAGCATGAAAGAGAACTAAATAAAGGAATTATGTGCTTTGCATACAGCACGAGCTCACTTCTGCAGTGGACTTCAGAAAGAAGAAAAATCAATGAAAGTTCACATACCAAAGGTTTCAAGAAGATGAAATAAAAGCCAGCCATTTGCTTTACTGATGATTTCAACTGATCAGAATTTGTCCTGGAGTGTGAGCACGAGGAAATGATGTAGCACGAGAGTGGAGGTCTGTTGAATCTTTCTGCAGTAGACCAGTTTTCCTCTTTCTTGTGAGAAAGGGACAAACTGACCCGGTCTTTCCAGGAAAGGGACAACTTCATTATCACCTTTGAGATGTAAAGTAGAATTTCTGTTAAAATACTGATTCTATCAGAAGAATGAAACAGGGAACTTGATAGAAAAATGTGTGTGTATGTTTTCTTAGTAGAAAGACATGGCACGGGTGACTAACGCGACGAGAGAATCAAATAATATTTCCCTGTTGTGTTTCTGTGTGGTGCCTAGTTTCACAGTTACAGTCATTTTGTTAACTGATAGAATCTGAATATTGTAAAACCTCCAAAAGTACATGATTTATTTACTTCAGATGAGGATAAGTTGATACATTTTTGACATTATTACTTGCATTTTAATTTTGTTTTTCATTCGTTGAATTCATAAGTTGTTTATTCAGACAATGCTTACTTAACATTTTTGATACCTGGAGCAGAATATTTTATAACACCTCTCCCAAATGTTTCAAGATCATTTTCAACAATAATAACTAACTAAAAATTGAACTCACAGAACAAAGATATTTCATCATTCACCATTTACATTCTGTTTCAGTTTTAAACTTTAAACATAAATTAAAAAGTAGGCAAATGGAATTACAGCATTAAGTTACCCTCAGTGCCTTTGTCTTCACAGTAACTATGTTATCATTGTTACTTTCAAATCTAACATTTGAAATTAGAGTCAGAAGTGTTTGTACACAGAGGCTGGGGAGACAAACAGCACCTGAACTGCATTTAGATCATTTCTAACTCCTATAGAATTTACTTTAAAAAATGGCACATGTAGCTGAATCCACGCATGTCAGAAGCCCACTATAGCAATGAGATTTTATCAAATTAAGCCTCATGTAATATGTGAAGTTTATTAAGAGTTAATAATTCAAAGAAGTAAACTTGAAAAATACATATGTGTATATTTATATATTATGTTCAACATAATTATATAGTTATATATACAATCATATGTCTGTATCATCTATCTAGATAAATCTCAACAGTAAAGGTCGCAATCTTTTTAGAACATAGACATAGGAAAAACTTGGGGGGTATCAGGAACTTTTCTGACATTCCTTAAAATTGCTGGAATGTAATGATAAAAGCAAGAACATTTTTAGCTGAGCGTGATGGTCCATGCTGGTAATCTCTGCATTCTGGGAGGTCAAGGCAGGAGGATTGCAAGTTCAAGTCCAGCCTGGGTAATTTAGCAATTTAGCAAGTCCCTGTCCCAAAGGAAAAAATATTAAAAAGAGATGGGAATATAGTCCCATGCAAAAGCCCTGGTTCAATTCCCAGTACTATATAAAAAAAGTAAAAATTAAAATGGGAGTGTCTGAGTATGTAGATTAGTGTGAAAACCTTAGGTTCAATCCTTAGTCTCACACACACACATACACATACACACATGACCATTTTCACTTTTTATTGTGATAATATATATAGAACATGAATTTACCACCTTAACCATTTTTAAGTGTATAGTTCGGTGCCATTAACTACATTCAAACTGTCATGAAACCATCACTACTATTCATCTCCAGAATTTATCATCATTCCAAACTGAAACTCTGCATTCATGAAACCATTTTCCATTCACCTCTTGCCTCAGCCCCTGGTAACCATGGCTCCATTTTCTGTCCTATAGATTTGACCACTTTAAGTATTTAACATAAGTGGATCTACACAATATTGTGCAGTGTCTGACTAATTTCATATAACATAATTTCCTTAAATTTCAACCTAGTTATACGTGCTTTCATCAGAATTTCATTTCTCTTTCAGGCTTAATAATATTCTGTTGCACATACACACTACATTCTGTTTATCAGTTTGTATGTCAGTGGATATTTTGGTTCTTTCCTACCTTTTGGCCATCATGAATCATGTTGTTATGGACATATGTGTACAAACATCTGTTTAAGTTCATAAGAGGACAAAATGTAGTTATTACCTTTAAATAATTACCTTTAAATTTTTACAGTACTCACTCTCATTGTCTTTCTTACCCAGCACACAACACATGGTACCCTATACATTAAACCACTGTAACAGAAGGGAAAAAGGACTGCTGTGGTAGGTATGAGACTTAAATTTCCACTAAGTCTATAGTTATGTGATTGTGAACATCACTTACAGGTAACACTTGGTTTCTTTATCTCTAGAATGAGACTGATGAAATCTTGTGCACTATACACTACTATTTAAGACCCTAAAGCAAGTAGCAATAACGAACACCAATGAAATACAACTCTATTTATAAAGTCCTTTTTGTTTTGAGCATCTCTATTTTCTCAACAATGCTGTGAGCTAGGCTTTACAGTCATTTCCATTCCATGAGGACAGTGATTCTTCTTTTTGTTTACTAATGTTTTCCAAGACTTAAGAACATTGCCTGCCTTGTAGAAATTGTGCAATAAATATTGGTTGAGTGAGTGAATGAATTTTTCAGATGCTAGACATAGAGTTTGAAGAAATGAAATCACTTACCTTGAGTCCTTCACCCTAATAGTGCCTATTGTGAAGCCCAATGTGTTAATTATAATTTCTATGCAATTTCCATCACTCCTTTTTTATATGTGCCATTGTACTCTAGCTCAGAGCAAATATTTGTTAGTGACATGCCTTGCTGATGACTTTCACAGTCAACATCTCATTCATTTGTATCTCCTCCCCTTTAATTACATGGGGTTGCTTTTGTTTTATAGATGAAGAAACTGATTCAGATAGGTAAATTGCCTTGTTAAAATAGATACGTTGCAAAGTTGGGATTTAGATTCCAAAATTCCAACTCCACAAGGAGGTCCTATATGATACGGTCAGAATGAACAGACAGTGGCATTTGGATAAAAGACATTTTAATTTAGTCTCAAAAAAATCTAGAGAGTATTTTAGCAAAGTAAAGACAAGGTAGAGGAATAAGAAAAATGTAGGCTGCAAATGAATGTGTCTAGCTGCTCAGAAGAGACTTGGAAAATATTTAGGGAGAATGTGAAAGCTGCCCCAAATGTCCAAAGCTAACACAATATGTATGGAGAGGTGTAGGCTGGGAGTTTTTGGGCTGTTTGAGGCAAGTCTCCAGTCATTTTGTTCATGTGTCTTACTCAGGTTTACAGCGTGAGACATTAATTCCATGAATTCTCCAAGAAGTAATCAATCTATGGCAAGCTGATTCATACTAAACAAAAGAATGACTCATAAATCACAGTTATTTTACAGTAAAAATCCACTTTTCCTGAGGCATAATGGAACCCTGTAGGTGATGGTGGAAGGGTGAGGGAGAGAGTGGTAGAGCATTAGAAAGCATCAATGCTGAAAGTTTTTTCAGCTCAGGTATAAAGCAAGGCACAAATTTTCTTCCTACACATTAAATATCATCAAAGAGAATTGATATCCTTTCAGGTTAATAGAAGTATAAATTGCTTTTCAAGGCTCCAGAACTATCTAAATACAGTCATTTCAACAAACTATTATTGCTGCTATAGGAAAGCACTCATTTATTTATTCTTATTGCATATTTTCTTTTTCTCTTCTTCTCTTCTACCTTCTCCCTCTCTCTACCTCTCTGTCTCTGTTTGTGTCTCTCTCTGTCTGTCTGCCTCTGTTTCATTCTTTGTCTGTCTGTCTCTGTCTCTGTCTCTGTCTCTGTCTCTGTCTCTGTCTCTTTCCCTCTTTCTTTGTGCAGGACTAGGAATTGAATCTAGGACCTTTGCACTGAGCTCTATCCCCAGCCCTTTCTATTTGTTATTTTGAGAGACAGTCTTGCTAATTAATTATCCAGTCTGGTCTTGGACTTGTGATCCTCTTATCTCAGGCTTTCAGAGTACTGGGATAAATAGACATGCACCACTATGCTTGGCTCCCTACTCTCTTTTTTGATAACAGGGTTAACATTCTCATTTCAATATATTTTCTCATTTTTCATCTTGAAGTTTCTACTTACAAAGCCATTTCAGAGGCTCATGTTTAATTGCAATTTTGTTGATGATTAGTTTATTCATCAATTTTCTGTCACTGAGATAGAAAATCGGAAACAAACAACGTACAAAGATGAAAGTTTTATTTGGGCTCATGGTTTCCGAGGTTCCAGTCCATGGTCAGTTGCTTTGTTTGTTCATGATCCATTGCTCCATTGACCTTATGCTGTGCTGAGGCAGACACATTATTATGAAAGATGGAAAGCTGCTTACCTCATGAGAATCAGGAAGCATAGAAAGGCAAAGAGCCAGCATAAGAGGAAGGGGCTGATTTTTTTTTTTTTTTTTTGGTTTTTCTCCGGTACCGGGAACTGAACTCACGACCTTGTGCTTGCCAGGCAGACGCTTTGCCGCTGAGCTAAATCCCCAGCCCTGGCTGATTAAAGTATATACCATTCAAAGGCCTGCCCTCAGTGACCTACTTCTTCTAACTGGGCTCCACCTCCCAATAACCCCTTCGACTCTCACGTCATCCAGGAATTAACCCACTGATGATGTTAGTTCCTTTATGATCCACATACCTCTCTAAATCCCACCTCTGAACATTGCAGCATTTGGAATAAAGCCATCAATACATCAGAGCACACTTTATATTTAAATCATGACAATTAGACAGGTAACTTGAGTGAGGCATTTCTATGGGTTGAATAAATTTCCTCATTCCTCTGACCAATCCTAGAGTGAATGATAGCAAAGAATCTGTTCTGCTCTACTAGACTATAATACAGTTAAATCTGCTAATGGCACATATTTATTATTATATAGCCTTCCTCCAGTGGATTTCTGTTGTTTTCTGTCTGGCCAACATCTATTCACTGTGTCACTTAGCTAAGATGGAAGAGAGAAAGACTCTCATGGAAATCTCACTGCTGCTTATGCAGATTTAAATGAGCCCTCTTCTTTTCATCTGACTGCCCACTCTTGCTTTTTTTCCTCTGGTGGTCAGTGAAAGCCCTCTGAGTCTCCCTCATCTACCTCCTCCCACCCTTAGGTGTTCATGTTCCAGACTACTCAGCCAGAGGCCTCTCCCAAATCTGCTTCCAGTTTCCCCAAACTGGTGTACATTTACCCTCTTCTTCTCTACCTCTATTCCCCTCTTGTTTTCCCTGTCCTTGGTGCTTATTTAAAGTGTCTTTACTATCATTTTAATGGGGTTTCAGGAAGTAATGGAGATAAGCACATGTATTTAATTTTCCAAGTTTAGCTAGAAATCACCTCTGTAATATTTGATTAAAGGAATGAAATGGAAAAGGCTTGGGGAAATTATTTTGGCAGCCATGTGTGAATAATGGAGTGGAATAGGGCAGGAAATAGAGGCAGGGGATCAAAGAAGGCTGCTTCTGTAAGTAGAATGTCAGGAAATGAGAATAAGGGTTTCCTGATGAGAAGAGCTTGAATCAGAAAATGATTTCTAGAGAAAGAATAAAGTAGAGTTTAAGAACTTTTAAATGCTGAATAACTATGGTGAAAGGGAAGTGAAACTGAAGCAAACTGTGATTTAGAGCTGGTTGAGCACTGCTGATTGAGATGCGGGGTGCAGGTTGTGCTGGTGTTAAACAGAAGTGGGCCAAATGTATTATTTACCTCTGAAAGAAAAAGGCACCAGGACAGGAACTAAAGGTGTGAAAAGTAAGAGAGAGAATTTTACTTTTATTTTGAGGTAAGTGAGACCCGACTTGGTTCTCTAACATATTTCTTGAACATAAACAGTACAAGTTTGCACAGATTCTTGATGGGACACTTAATGATTTTCCATAGTTCTTAATGGATCAGCATCCAGGATCTGTACAATGTGTAACTTCTGCTAACTCGTCCTTGACCACACTGGTTTCAAGGTTATGGGCTCCAAATGTTTTTCTGAATTCCTTGCTCCTC
Source organism: Chinchilla lanigera (assembly GCF_000276665.1). Lineage (NCBI taxonomy): Eukaryota > Metazoa > Chordata > Mammalia > Rodentia > Chinchillidae > Chinchilla > Chinchilla lanigera. The sequence continues at coordinate 14,475,681 of NW_004955430.1, read as the reverse complement.
CCATTCTGCATAGTTCACTGATGGCTTTTACAACTCCCACTGGGCTTTTATGGTTTAAGATCAGCATATACTTAGCCTTTTATTTTGTGAGATACTTTACTCGTAGCTGAGGTTCTTTCTTTATCATTGAACTTTAGAGGTAGTTTTTTTATGGTTATGACTCAAATGTTTCAGTGGGAGCAAGGTGTTTTTGTACTGTCATTTTATTTCAGGATTCTTCACACTTTGCAGAATCCCGCTTTGTCAGCTGCTGCTGTGTGGATCTTCACAGGAGCACTGATTAGGCAGGGTCAGAAAATTGGGATAAAGGAAGTTAAAAAATAATTTCTGAGGGAGAGTTTGAGGAAACTTGGGGACCTACAGATAAGAATTTACTTAGTTTGGAAATCCTTTTAAGAATACAGAAATATTATCAATCCGAGAGAGAACTGGGGCTAAGTATAAAGTACCAAGAGTGATTATAAGGCTGAGAAGCAAAGAAGGTATGGTATGTGATGGAACAGTTAAGGGGGAGGATAGAAATGAAGACACATTCTGTCAAGAAACAGATGAGCAATACTGTGTCAGTGAAACAGAAGAAAGTGGGCATGTGGTTTAAACTGAATAGATTAATAATGCAGGTAGGAGGCAAAGAAATAGCTGAGTCAGAGTACAATGCTAATGGGGTAAAGTAGGTGGGACACTGATGTATGTATTACTGCTTTTTTCTTGGAATATTTAAAAAGTGAATTTGTTTTTGTAGGTGGGCAGTTATAGACAGAGAACTGAAATGCAGAGTATTTACATAAGAAATTAAAAGGTAGCTATAATTGCATTATTTTCTATGCCTGAAGAAGACTACATATCTGGCGTGGCTTGTGAGCAAGCCAGCAGACTTCTGGAACATGTTGGAATTGTATATGAATAAAAGAATTTCAAAGTAAGGTTAAATGACTAGACCATTACAGGTTTCCAAGTTTTCTATCAATGAAAACGTCTTAAATTGTTTATTTTTTAATGAATAGGGTATTTTGAAAATGGCACTCAGGAAGCAAACTATTCTATATAGTAATAACTCTTATCTTTCCTCTTTAAGTTAAAAATATAGACATGTGAAACAGCTGTGGGAATTCTAATAGCTATGAAGGACTCTGATAACCACTTTGGGTTAATGTGCTATATAAAGTCTGTGGTGGTTTTAGTGACCCCATACCCTCCAATCTTCAAATTTGGCAATTTTCATTCAGTTCTATAAATATTGAAAATAATTTCCCAGCCAATTGTGCTTTCCTTGAAAGCCATCCAGGTATCTCAGCAGCTGGATTTAGAGACATAGCCTCTCTGGATTGTTTGAAAATGAAGTGAAATTTCAAAATGAAAACAGAATCTTTTTTTCCATATTTCTGATCATAAGTAGAGTATTTTAAAGGAAGACTTTTAAATAGAAGCTTGGAAGAAATTCAGCTTGTTGGCCATATTGTTATTAGGGCAGAGTAGGTTTTATTTTTTCCCTCTTCTAACTTTAAGAGTGTACATGCTCTGAAAAAGGGTTTAAAGCTCCCTTTTTGTTCTTTCAAGGTTAATTCTATAAAATACTCTGTCAGTTGAGCTGGAAGTACCAAAGGAAAGAGTTGGATAAATATTATTTCCCCATGATAAATAAATGACTTTGTTGAATTTGTTGAATTGGAAAGATATGTAGGAAAGCCAACAGATCCAAAATTGAAGCCAGAGGAATCAAATGAAAGAAATCATCAAATGTAATCTACAAAAAATTTGTAAAGGAGATGAACAATCCTACCATTGGTATGATACCATTCTGTAAGGGGTGCTGTTTGCTTATTCAATTGTTTGTCATTTATAATTGTCAGTTAAAATCCAAATTATCTAGCTATCTCTCTGTGTGTTTCCTACAAACACAGCATTTTACAAGGAATTATTAAACTTCCAGGAAAAATGAAGAACAGTAAGAGCTTCTTACGGAATCAACATGAGCAAAGATGCATTCTATCAGTACTAGTGGATAGTCTATCATCTCTGAAAATGCTAATGCTGTATATACAGCATCTTCAAAAACTGCTTCTCTACTGTTCCAGCTACTGCAAAGATGTACATTTGCAGAATTTATGATAAATCAACACCCCTGTCTTTACAACCTCCACCACTATTGCTAATATCTTTATAAAGAAAGTCACTATTTGTGGGGCTTTTCAGTTTTTTTACTTTCTTTAATCCTGACAATATGTGTACTGCATTTCTCTAACTTAGTGTGGGGAATAGTTTTAGGACACTTGAATTTTACCTTAGCAGATCCTGGATGAATAAACTCGTATCTCCCACTAGTCCTTACCCATTCTCATGTTGGTTTAATATGTTTTCTCTTACATAAATGTAGTTATCTGCTGGTGTCTCTTGAGAAGCAGCAAATATTCTCAGTAAGGAGTTCTTGAGACATCATTTAATAATCTGATGTGTGTGGGGCCCAGGTGTGTAAGAACCATTCATTGTTATCTCTGTCTTACCTACAGCAAGAATGTCCCAGTGCCTTGTAATAAAGCCTTCTGAAAGAAGTGTAAAGAGATAGACAAACAGCCATTTCTTATATACGTAATATAGTCTGTGGGTTACATGTTTTGTTCATAGGCTCTGTCCACAGCCTATGAAATAAATACAATTATTATTGACACTACTTTGCTTAGCAAAGAAACTCAAACTCAGAGACCCACCTCAATTAGTGATAAATTAAAGGAATAATTTAAAAGCCTCTTTCTCCTCCCATGCTATCCCTCAAAACCATCTTACCTAAGGTCGCTTTCTTAGGAACCTTTTTATGGGACTTTTAACAGGACATGGGGCCAAGCCACTGATAAGAAAATGTAATCACTTTAAGAAGGGAGAGGAGAGGGAGTCCAGAAGCCATTGTCCACAGTCTCTATTAGCACTCATGTAGAGCTGAAAAGGTGAGTGCTGCAATTACACCTCTGCAGGAGCTGTAACATTTTCAAGTGCTAATTACCTCTGTATTAGTTCCTGAGGGCCTGAATGATTGCTCAGCACAACTGGAGCTGTAGAACATAGACAAGGAGGCTGCCACATATTTAAGAGTCCTGTCCTGGACAGTGAAATAGATTGCAGTTTGCACATTGTTTGGGTTCATAACTACTTTTTGTGCTAACAAATTAATTTTCTCTTTGCTTAGCAGCAGCATCAGAAAAATATTTATGATCATTTCTTAGGTTCCCAACAGAAATGTGGATTAGAAGAGGAAGCAGGGGTGTGTAAAACAGATACAAGTATACCTATAGTTAATAAATGCCTAGTAAATAAATAAGGTCAGAATATAAGCAATGACAGGATATCTTAAGACTTATGGCACCTACTAGGATGCCTCAATATCTAAGGAGTTTTTTGTATAAAATTTTGCTCACTTTGTCTTCCATTATGTGTTAAATGCCAGGTGCGATATGGAAAGCTGGTCACTTCAGTGAGATTTAACCCCGTTCAATAAAATTTCACCTGGCTCTGGGGCAGCGCAGTAGCATGTGTTCTACGGGGTGGCCTATTTAATAACAGGGTGCCCATTTATCTCAGGAATCTTGAAGCCCAGAGAATTGCAAACTGTTTGGTGTACTGTTTGATTTTCACAATTGTATGCCAAAGGCTTTTGTCAACCATGTAAACTTAATTTCCAAGTAAGAGGAGAAACTGTCCCTGAGATCATGATAAATGTATTCTCATATTTAGGTATAATGCTGAAATGATACCTTGCCCATATGTAGACACAAGTCAGAATGAATAATTATCTTTCTTCCTTTGAACTATACCACAGCACTCACTCACCATCTTGTCTCTCATCTGATATCTTGAGCAATGTAGTCACCTAAATGAAGAGAATGTGCAAAGGGTAAAAAAATGAACTCTAACCATATACCTCAAACACAAAATCCGTATATTGCCAGCAGTTATTGGCATTAGCAGAGTGCAACATATAAATCAAACTGATGTTTTGAAATCATATGTTATTCTTTGGAAAATAGGGAATGAATATAACCAACACTTTTATCTGTTAAAGTAGGTAGCATAATTTCCAGAAATGGTTTTTTGAACATAACAACAGAGTACTACTGTTTTTAACACTGTCTGTTGGTTAGACAAACAGGTGGTAGAATATTATTGTTTTTTTTTTTTGTTTGTTTTTTTTTCTGGTACCGGGAACCGAACTCACGACCTTGTGCTTGCCAGGTAAGCGCTTTGCCGCTGAGCTAAATCCCCAGCCCCTTTTTTTTTTTTTTTGTATTATTGTTATCTAAGTGAAAATAGTTATTCATTAAATGGCATAGTGCCTGCTGGTTTTTGTTCCTGCTCCATTTCTTTACACTAACATAACACTTAATGCTTTTCAAAATGGTTACATGGTAGCATTTTATACAAAGATGTTTTCTAGGTCTCAAAAGAATAGCAGCAACCACAGAACTTGAAATGAGTGAATGAATGGTTTCTAGAAATCCAGACTATTAAACCTAGTTGAAATTATGTAGGAATAAGGACTGCAAATTCCTTGTCCCATGTGATAGAGTGGTTCATTGTTGTTAGAATTTACAACAAGAACTTTTAGGCACTAGTTATGTAATTTGTATGAGTTTTAAGTTTGATCATTTCATCATCAAAACAACACCATGAAATAGTATTGTGTTTTTGTTTTACAGAGGAAGCAATTGAGGCCTAGAGAAATAATTTTCCTGAGTTATATGGCTAGGAAGCTTGCATTTTAACTCAAGGAGTCTGTCATTTAAGTGTGCATTTTAAAGAATAGCTGAATAGGAAATTTGCTTTGTAATACAAGAAGAATTCATCCTCTAAAATCCCAACTCAAATACTGAAAATATGCTTGCTCTCATCTAAGTTTAATCTTTCTTTCCAGTTGACTCTTCTCTAAGAAGCACTGTTGATTGTTAATGTGCCTATATTTTATTTAACCTCAGCCAGCCATTGGGGGGTAATTAGTCTGAGTTTTATACATTCAGCCTCTCTTTCAATGAGTAAACTTTGAGCAAAGCATGTTTCCACTCCTGGGTATTTGCTTCTACCTGTAGACATAAATGAGCAGTACATAGTTTGTTCCTATTTTGCTGCCTTTGTTATTAGAATCAGTAACAAAGAGAAATAAGGAAATTGTTAGTCAGGACATAACAATTCATTTCAGAAATGGATTGTGGGAACATAGATACACACAGACCCCCTAGGTCCACCAACAAAAGACCACAGACAGTGTGATTTGCAATTGACTGGTGTGTGCCAGTGATTCTATGGCACAGTCAATGGAATTCAAACAAAAACTTCCAGCAAACCACATTTGCTCTTTCAGGAACAACCAGCATAAGTATTAGGTATAAAGACAGAATCATCTTGGTTTATCCACCTGTGTTAGTTTTGCTTCCTGTCTTACTTTTTACCATGTTTGAAAATTTGGTTTACACTTAAATTTACCTCATAATATATCTGGTTGTAGCTCCCAAAATTCTACCCGTTCGTGGAAGAGCTTAAAACTCCTTGAGTGACTGGATTGAAAGGAGTTTAATTTAATGGACAATGCCCTGTACTACCATACAGGGTCTAAGTAGTTTAAGCCACAGTATTGTCGAAAGAATGAAAAGGGTTATATAGGCAACAGAACCAAAGGAGGATGTGTATTTTGTACACATAGTGTGTATATGTGTACATTGATTTACTTGTTTGTTATATAAAGAGCTGGCTCACTAGATTTTAGAAGCTGAGTAGTCCTGTAATCTGCTGATAAGCTGGACAGTAAGGAGAAGCATGGGGTTGTTCTACTACTGGTGCGAAGGCCTGGTAAATGGGAGAGTCAATGAAGTAAGTCTCAGTTTTTGGGTGGGAGAGAACCCATTACCTAGCTTAGGCAGTTAGGTGGACAGAAGAAGATGGTAAGTTTTTCTTTCCTCCACCCGTTTGTTCTATTCAGTCCCTCCCTGGATTGCATGATGTCTACTTATATTGGGAGAACAATCTCTTTTATTCTGTCCACTGATTCAAGTATTAATCTTGTCCAGAAACACCCTCACAGACACAGCTAGAAATAATGTTTAACCAGATAACTAGACCCCTTCTTGCCCCTTTAAGTTTAGATGTTAAGCTAGTTATCATCAAGGGGTGACTTTAGTCTCAGGCAAAAGATGTGCTAAGCTACTGAATAAGTCTTTAGGAAAATTTACACGCTAGAGGGCTTTGCCCCTTCAACCTCATTTATAATACATTGTGTTCTGAAACAGGTGGACATATCACAGTCTTCTGGAGCTGAAAGTGTGTGTGTGTGTGTGTGTGTGTGTGTGTGTGTGTGTAAACTGAGCTTTGTCTTCAACTTTCCATCTTTAGCTTGTCGATGGGAGGCAAGGTCAAGTCTGTGAAGTAGGAGACAGGTGGAGGGAGAGAGAAGCACATTCATGAGGGTATATGACTTTCACACTCTTGTTAAAAGCTTTACACATTACATATGAAGGAGGACAACATGACAGGATGAAAACTGACAGAGCTTTCGAGGTACGCAGAGAACTTCAAACACAGCTCAGTGACTTACTCCTTGTCTCTCTTTGGTGAAACTTGTTTTCTTTTTCAAGTCTCAGTTTAAACACTTGAAAAGTGAGAATGAAACTTGCAATACAAAAATGAGATTATTTATTTAAGAGGTTAAATCAGAGCCTGGGACTTGACAGGTATAAAATTAATGGAAGCAAATATTAGACTTTTACAATTATACCTAGGCAGCAGCAGCTTACTAAATTGATGGCTTTGGTAAAATTATGTAATTAGATAGGAAACTGAGTTAGATTGATTTTAACAAAGTTAAATGATCCACACCCAGCTCCAACAGCAGATTTAAATTCTTTATTTGACTAGGGATTACTTTGGTTCCTTACTGATTCACCTTAACGTAGTACAGATATTCTTTTCTTCCTGATTTTTTTTTATTTTAAAGAGAAAAGAACAAAAACAAAGTAACCAAAACAAAGGCAAAACCAAACAACACAAACAGTATAAAAATGATACAGAATTTCAAAATGAGATGATAGGAAATCAGCAATGGCTGTTGCATTACTTATTGTTATCTTCAAAGTAGCTGCTTAGATTACCAGATATAGGCATGCATGATTGATCAAACAATTAAACATTAACTGTTCCTTTCAACAAACCAATAGAAATTAGTACTACAGTTATCTTATCTATCTTATGTGTGTGTATATATTTCTCTTCCTTCTTTCTTTCTTTTCTTCTTCCCCTCATCCCAGTTGTTCTTTCCCATTAAGCAGTGACTTTCCCTTAATATCTGTTGTATCTTTCAGTTTTATTTACTCTTTCAGGTTCTTTCACTGGGGAGACAATACTGTGCTTACACATGTAGATCTCATTTATTTTGCTTATGAGTATGGTGTCTAGTTGCATTCATTTACCTATAAAAGCCTTGAGTTCATCTTTCTTTATAGCTGAGTAATATTCCATTGCATAAAAATACCACGTTTTTCTTATCCACTCCTCATTTGATGGGCATTTGGGTTGTTTCCAAAATTTTGCTATCACAAATTGTGCTGCTATAAACATGGGTGCAAGTATAGTGCTGTGGTATGATGTTTTTAATTTTTCTGGGAAAATATCCAGAAGGAGAATGGCTGGATTAAATGGTATCTCTAATACTAATTTTTGTAGGAATATCCAGGCTGATATCCAAAGTGGTTGCACCAGTCTACATTGCTAGCAAATGTGGAGTAGGGTTCCTTTTTCCACACAGCCCCTCCAGTGTTTGTTATTGGTTGATTTCTTGATGACAGCCATTCTTTCTTGGGTGAGACGGAATCTCAGTGCTGTATTAATTTGCACTTTTCAAATGATCAATGATGTTGAACATTTTTTCATGTTTATTTGCCATTTGTCTTTCTTCATCTGAGAAATGCTTATTCATCTTGGATGCCCATTTTTGGATGGGATCTTTGAATTTGGGGAGTCTTAGTTTTGCAATTCTTTATGTGTTGTAAACATAAGTCATCGTCTGAGGGACAGTTAACTAAAATGTTTACCCACTCTGTGGGTTGTCTTTTCACTTTGTTAGTGATTTCTTTTGAAGTACAAAGGCTTTATAATAGGATGAGAACCTTGTTGTTGATTCTTTGAAGTATTTTCCATGCAGTTTGGGTTTTGTTCATGAAGACTGTGCCTACCCCAATGTCTTCAAGAGTTCAACCTACTTTCTCTTCCAGTAGATTTAGTGCTTCTGCTTGAATATTTAAATCTTTGATCCATTTTGATTTTCATTTAGTGCATGGTGATAGACAAGGGTCTAGTTTTAGTCTTTGACAAAGATAAGGTGGCTGAGTGTGTTTGTAGTTGTGTCAGTACAGATTTTCTTAAAGTTAGATGGTCACAGGAGTATAGCAGCATTGAAAAACCCAGTTTCAAAAGTACTGGCTGGAAGGATTTATTTAGAATAAGCACCTAGTAAAGAACATTCTAAATGAGAAAGGGACAATGTATCCTGGAGAGCATATATGTCAATGTCGAGAAATAGACTCCTTACGTTTTATCTCTACCAAAGAAAAACAAGGTAGGAGAATTGGCAAAATTACAGAATAAAATGATTAGAATTGAATAGTAAGTGGGTCCTCAGGCCGAAGATTATTTAGAAGTATAAAATGCTCTTCTTATCTGCAATATGTGTGCATTTTTAAAATGACAAAATGATGGAAGCGTATGAAACACTCAAATGATCTAGTTTACAAATAATTAAATGGGATCACACAGGAGTAGTATCTGTATTGTATGTAATTCACTGCATATATAATTATTGCACCTTGTGTCAGCCCATTAAGAAACATCTGCCTTTGAAACTGCCACCAGTTTATGTTTGTACCTTAGATAGTGTCTTTAGTGCGGATGAATAATATATATTAAAGATTTTATGGATTAACGTACACTGTGTCGTAGTCTTTAACTCTGTTGAAAACACTTTTTGTTCAAGAGCACTGGATCCAATTTCAGTTTATCTCAGTTGTCATGATTCTGTTTTTAAACTTTCAGCCATAATATTAGAGAATACCATGTCCTAGATATAATTATTTAAAAAATATTTAGCCATCTCTACATTCATTATTTCTGTGCATTTTAATATTCCCAGCCAAGTGGCTCTGAGAACTATTTTAATTCAAAGTTTATCTTTATGTCAAACTTTGTACAATACCTAGAAAATGTCTGTAAAATCTGCTAACAATTACATTGGTTATGACTAGTGGGGCCTCACATTTACTTTAAAATAGTATTTTGCTAACTTGGCAAAATATTATCCTTTCTTCTTTGGTTCCAAAACTATACTAATAAATCTAAAGATCAAGGGATTGTTTGCTACATTTTTCTAACTTTGTTACTACTGGAAGAGACTGTATAAATAGCAAATGGATTTATTAAAAGTATATGAATATGTGTATTATGGCATCATATATTATTGCACAATAACTAAAGTTATTTCAAATGAGATTGGGAAAATGTGTGTCTTAGAGAATTCCCAATTGGAAATGTTATAAAGAGATATTAGAGAAAAGATCTGCTTAAGCTCAGGCAGAGAACATAGAATGACTGATGAGAATAAAAATGAGGAGGAGAGCAAGGAGGAGGAGGAGGAGGATGGGGAGGAGGAATTTTTCTTGGACCACCCCAAGGTAGTGTGGGTGGTGTTGATGTGAAGTGATCAGAAGTGAGAAGAACTTGTTTTGAATGTGCCTCTGTCCATTTGCAAGTTGAATCACGGGTGTGCTACTTAGTTTTACTAGGCCTCCATTCATCTAACAAGAAAGAGATGTGACATGATTTCCAGTGTCCTTTCCTGCACTACAATTTGTGACATAATTCCTTCAATACTAGAAGCTCTCCAACATCCAAAGAAAGGATATCGTCTGCATCATTACCCCTATGTTTTATCGGACAAAAGTTAAGGTTATTCTTGCTGTCGCACTTACAATTCTTCAGTTGTAGTTTTCATGCCGTCCCTAGAATTATTTGCTCCACACTTTCACTGCTTTGCATAATTTCTGAAGTATTGTTTTCAAGGATAATTTTGGTACTTAAGTGATCTTATTTTCCATAGAATGTATTATTCATATAATCCAATTATAAAAATTATAGCATATTAAAGTGTAGGGGCCCTTAGGAAAAACTTTTATCTGGAGGGAGTTTTCAACAAAATTTTGATCACTTATTCAGTGTGATAAAATCTCCAAAACAGAAATTGCTAAACATAATATCACTGAGTTGAAAATGAAAGTGCCCATTTAGATGTAACCTACTAATTAAATTGAGTGTTAGTAGAGAGTAGTCAGTCACAGTTGTCAGCAGCTGTAGTTTTAACATGAGCCATCCTACCGAATCATAGAACATAATTTAAGGAAATAGTTGGTGTATCAGTCAGTGTGTACTAGACAAACAGCTTTTATAGAAGACATACAAATATATAAGCATTTATAAGGTTGGCTTACCATGCCCTTTCCCTCAGTCAGGTTTGGAAGAGTGCAAAAGATCTGTCAGTCCACAGGCTGGAGATCTTAAGGATCCAGTTGAAGGCCTGGAGCTCACTGTAGTGTCCTGTGGGACTCAGTACCAAAAGGCTGAAAAATTTGCACTGGAAGACTGAAGGGTCAGGGCTGGAAGCTGAAGAGTCTGTGCTAGAAGCCAGGAGAGGGCATCCAAGGTGAAGGGAAAGACTGAAGCTCTTACAAAGAAACAGAAGCAATCCTTCCTTCTTTGCTTCCCTTTTATACCATCCTGGTGACAATCCTCCGGGGGGTAGGTCTTCCACTCCCAGAACTAAACTGAGCCAATTTAGTTGGGTATTTATTACTCAAGTTGACACAATCAATTAACTATCATAATTGGTATGCATGTTTAAGATGGACGTTAACAAAATTAAACAATGAAGTTCATGTTTCCACACCCCCTGCCTGCTTCCATAACCACTGTCACCATCACTGCTTATATTGACCGTGTGCGTAGTATGTAACAGTGTTTTGGGGATCTGTAAAAGCAGACTCCAAGATAGAGATTTGTGTGTGGAAAGTTTATGGGGAAATATTTTTGTGATCAACACTTGGAGAGTGAATAAAGCAGGAATATGAAGGAGTAGAAGTTAGTAGTAGTCACAGGAGGGATCTCTAGTGGACAATGCTGGATTTGATCTATCAGAGCTGGGTGTAATTGACCCAAGGGCAGCTGTTATGATCTACTCTCTTTTACCAGGCATTGGATACAGGATACTCCTAGGAAGAGACAGGTCTTTTTGGCTGAGGGCAATGCCCAAAGAGTGGCTCAGCTGAGAGCCAGTAGCCTCTAGCACCAGGAGAGGGAGGCATAAAAATGATTCCCTAATAATTAGGCAATTAAGCTGTCCCTGACATAGTATATCTTGTATGTTCATAGCAAAAAGACTATAGGTAACTATTATGATTGTCCCATTGTTACCATGAGGAAATGGAGACTCAGGCATTTAAATTCTTCCAGGTCATGCCACAATTTGTGGATGTGGGCAAGGTATTAGCATTCTCTGACTAAAATCCAGCTGGATTCTTTGAGACTTTACTGTGTGGATAGATTTCCTGCACTATTTTATACTTGACTCTTTGGGTAATTGCTATAAAATAACCCTATAAATTATGTCCTACATTAAGTTGTTTTCCTTGTAAACCCTGTATACCACAATGTCCATCTGAAATTATCACGCTATCTTTAAGTAAGTCGTGGCTTTGTAGTTTCATTCCAAATTCATGTCAATACCACACCAATGTTATATCAACATCAGATACAAATCATTTTAAACTAACTTTTCTATTCATGTTAGGAGTCTCAAATAATGTGACATAATTTAATCTAAGACATAGTCATATTTTGCAAAGTAAATTGTATAACATCTAACATTCAACTTATTCTGCTAAAATATGATTCTATTCACTCTATAATCTCTGAATATCTCTCTGACTGCAGTGAGATTTTAGGAAGCAGCATTTGGGTAGATATGAAGGTATTGGGGAGGGTTTCATGTCAAATATATGTAATATCCATATTGTATTTTTTAAAAAAAGGAGCATGAAACAATATATTTGATGTGAAATATTTTATAAATACTGTTTTTCAGGTGTAGTACATTATTACAAAGTTAAAAGGATCAATTTTGAGAGATCAGTAGCTCAATTCTTTTGGTTATTGGTAAAAATTATAACTAAGTGACATTTTAGGTTTTAATTTTTCTATAGAAACTTTTTATGTAGTCTATGTTGATGGGCTTTTAACACAATTTTTTATATGCAACATGTTTATATGACTAAGCACTGTGTGCATCCACACACACACACACACACATATGCACACACACATACATACAACTTGGTAATTTTATTAACTTTATGTTCCGTACACATTGGGAATTGAGAATTTTGTCTAGGTTACATTATAGGAGGGATTTCATTTCTTGTATATTCTCAATCTCTCCCTCCTGGTCTCATACAGCATATATATTAAATATTATTACTCTTGATTATATGTGGCAGACAAATAAATTCAAATTTTCCTAAACAAAAATTGAATTTATTATTGAACCAGTTAATTGAAATGTCAGCCATAGGTTTAGCCTCAGACAAGAAGCTCAGACAATTCTCTGCCTCTTTCTTCATTGCTTGCTTCCACTTTCTCTGTTGGTTGAAGTCTCAGATTTGCTCTTTGCAGGATAGCATGATGGCTAAAGCAGCTCTATGCTCTGCATTCTCTCTTTTTTTTTTGTTTTTTCTCCGGTACCGGGAACCGAACTCACGACCTTGCGCTTGCGAGGCAGGCGCTTTTGCCGCTGAGCTAAATTCCCAGCCCCTTGCTCTGCATTCTCTTGTTCAAGATCAAGAGGGAATACATGTCTCGCTCTCACTTCTTGAGCAGAAGTCCCATTTCTTCTCACTCACTGTTGCTAGGTCAAGCTTGCATCCACATCAACTCCTGAATCTGGGAGGAGAGCCTACTTGGATGTCTTTGTAGATAGTGTCATGGGCCATATTTTCACTGAGCATAATAAGATTTTCTTTTTTTGCTAAAAGAACAGGAAAAAATGAATGCTAATGACAAAACACACACAATACCCATCTTTGCTAAGTCTGTAAAATATACTTCTGAGAAGGCAGTTGTCAATAAATTTATAGTGAACATAGGATCACAAGTCATTTATCCTAGGGGTTTGATGTGAAAATGAAGCCATCAAGAACACAACCTAAGACTAAGAAATAAACTTTCTAACAGCAGCATGAAATTTGATGAAAGAGGAGATTTTTCACAATACTAAGTCTTAACTTATAAGAAATAACTTTTAATTGTATATGAATGTTGCATTTCCATGAATCTTGAGGTTTTTTAATTTTAAAAATTAAAAAACTGACAAAACAACAATGAAAACAAAATTAAAACAACACAGAAATAACAAAAATGATACATGACCTCAAGACAAAATGATAGAAATTTACAAGACAAAATGATAGAAATGATTGCTAAATCACATACTGTTACCTTCAATGATGTTGCTTAGTCCATTAGACATAGGAATGTAAGATTGATCAAACAATCAAAGACAGTAACAAGTAAAAATAAATTTCAAAAAAACATTGGAAATGATGCAGAGCTTCATCATACAAAATGGTAGGAGTTCAACGATGGTTCTTATACTGTATATTGTTTTCAGATCAGTCACTGTAATTACCAAATTCAAACGTGTAAAATTGGTCAAGAAAAAAGAAAATTTTAAGCATTGACTGTTCCTCTCAATAAACTACCTACACAGGATACATAGGATAATTGTAGTACTACTATCTGTTGGTTTACTGAAAGGAATTGTTAATGTGTAATTGTTTGATCAAATTTGCATTCCTATATCTGGTTATATGTGCAACCATTTTGAAGATGACATTGTATAGTATAACAACCATTGTTAATATGCTATCACCATGTTTTGAAATTCTGTATCATTTTCATTGTTGTCTATTCTGTTTTGTTTATGTATTTGTTTTTGTTATGGTGGTTTTTTTTAAATGAAAAGCAAAATTTATATGTATATATAAGGATAGCTGGAATAGGTGTATTGCTGATGTCTGTAGTTTATTGAGAGCTTTTGTTTTCATTAAGATAAGAAACTTCAAGTTCCCTATGAGTTGATAATTTTGCAAATCAGCTTTATATGTTGCTGTAAAGATGTGGAATACAACTATCAGTTTAGAAAGTGTTGATTGGTAGCAGCTTGTGAGGGCTACTCCTGTCTAATGAAAGAGTTATGTTTAAACATGAGTGCATTATTCTCAATGTTTGATTTTGTCATGATTTTAATAGCCTTTACGATTATTCCTGGGGGAATGCATTACATATATATAGCAGATGACTATTTCCATTAACTTTGCCAGAATATAATATTGTAATAAAATGACAAGTAACAAAAGTGGTGCATTTCCTTCCTAGCAAGTTTTCAGAATTCATATCCTCAACTCATCTAAAAGTTACAAGGGTGATTATAATTATGGATTATAAAACATAATTGTAAACTTTCTTCTAGAGTTCTGCCCAAACCAGCATGTGTCAAATTTCATGTTTGTATGTTGATAACTGCTCCCTAACAAGGCATCTTCTTACTTATAAAACCATTACTGAATGTGTCACTGAAGGAGTTAAACATATCCCCTCATTTCTGATGTTATCACAGATGGATAGACAGCCCTGGTTGCCTGGTAATATTGGCATGGAGGAGGTTATAGGAAAGGATCTGGACATGAAATTATCTGCTTAGGTTTGAGATACATCAAAGGGACAAATCTACCCTCAGGCAACTGGTAGATATTCCATTATGCAAATCTGTACAGTTTCAAAGAACATACCCAGTTCTATGCCGGGTTTGACTAGCTGGTGTCTAGTTTAGTCTAAGAGAGCTACAAGGAGGAGAAGATATTAGCGGCAAGACAGCACCAGTGGTCTTAGAAACACAAATTCTCTAGTGATGCAAGCAGGAAATCCAAATTTAGAGAATTGCTTTCAGAGATAATCTCCACACTGAGACTCAGTAATGAGATTTAAGACCCTAAGCGCGATTGGAAGCATGTACCTAGAACCTCAACCATGTAGAGACTGAAGTTCTGGGTGCATTATCCAGCTAAGGACTCAGCCAGAGTAGGAAACTAAGATAAACGCAGCAATCAAAAGAGGACATCATTGGAAATTTAGTCTAAGGAATAAAGCAGAAGTCAGGGATTGCTTTACAGAGTGTGGCTCACGTAGCAACAATTTCACCATCAGCTAGTGGCATCTCAGAAATGCAGAATCTTAATCCTTTCCAAGATCAGCTGAAAAGATACTGTATTTTAACAAGGTCTCCAGATGTTTCATTTTCTCATAGCCAGAGAATGCACAGGACCAAAGCCAAAGCTAGAGGTCCAAGAGTTTGCCTTGATTCTGGTCCTTAAATATTGAATTCTAGTTCTTATTAAGCTCCCTCTCCAAGCTATGCTTTATGCTCAGTTCCTATAGCTTTTCATTTTTGCTTTACCTCATGTCTGTGAGATGGGTATTTCCTCAATATATAAATGACAAAACTGAGATTCAGAACAATTAAATAACTTACCCAAGATCATACTCTTTAAAAGCAATGATTCCGGAAGTCTGGAATTCTTTTTATCATGAATTTTTTAAAGGTACACAAAAGTGGAGAGAATAACATATAGAAACCCATGTCCTTAATACTCAACTGTGAAAACTGTCAACATATCACAACTACTGTTTTTTCTTTTACCATAAGAACACATATACTTTGGTTTTCTTCTTTGAGAGCCTGCACTTAGCATTGACTGGCTCAACTCCAGAAATTATTGTATCTATCATACTGCCTGGCTGCTTGAATCACTTTAAAAGTTATAAGAATTGTCAAAGGTGCTGGTACAGAGCACAGCCCAAAACTTCAGCACATGGAGCAAAGGGCTACGGAGAGAGGAAAAGCTATTCGTAGAGTCTGGGAGTCAGATCCAAAGACAGGGTCTGAAACAGGGGTTCCTTAGATAATGCAGTCTATATGAGTGATAGATTTCTGCTTCTGGCAGTAACTCACCCTTCAGTTGATAATCAGCATCTGCAGTATGTTATGTACTCTACCAAGTAACCTGGACAGCAAGGCCTATGTATTCAGACACCTGCCTGTCTCTTCAGCTTGACTCCCACAACCATTCTTTCTTATCCTGTCCCATTCACACTGCAGGTCCACTCCCAAAAAGCTCATCTGAATCTTAAGGTCATTACACATGGTTGTGCCCTGTGTGGAATATTCTATACCTCACTATCCACTTCAAGCTTCTTCCCCAAATCTCAACATAAATCTCACTCAGAACATCAGTCCTCAGCTACCCCTTTTCTCTCTCCCACCACTGTACATAAACGGACTGTTTTGTTTCATGATACGAACTCCATCCTTAATAATTATCATAGCCTTGGTGAGGCCGTGGGGAAAAAGCCTCTTCGCTGTTGGTGGGAGTGTAAATTGGTACACCCGATGTGTAAATCTATATGGAGATTCCTCAAAAAAACTAAAAGTTGAAGTTCCATTTGACCCAGCTAGCTATTCACCTTTTTGGTGTCTTCCCAAAAGAGTTAAAAGCATCATGCCACAGCAATATATGCACACCCATGTTTATAGTAGCACAATTTATAATAGCTAAATCTTGGAAACAGTGCAGATGCTCATCAACTGATAGATGTATAAAGAAAATGTGGCTTTTGTATACAATAGAGTACTACTCTTCCATAAAGAAGGATACACTTGGGATATTTTTAGGTAAATGGATGCTCCTTGAGACCACAATTTTAAGTAAAATAAATAGGACACACATGTTCAAATATCACACTGTTTCTCTTGTGTGAGATCCTGAGAAGGTAAATGAGGACCAAAAGAGATGACAGAGAGTGTGAAGTAGAGATAAAATGTTCAAATGGGAAGGGGAGCTAGGGAGGGAGGGAAGAGATGGGAAGGGAGGAAAAAGGAAAAAAGAGAATGGAAGGAAATAAATGGAAACAAAGTTCTTGCAAATAAGGAGGGGAAGAAGGGTTGAAGGGAGCAGAGGGGAATGGGGAAAAAGAACCCAGATATACTATGTACTGATACAAATTCCCTGTGATGAATGTGATCATTATGTATATCAAAATGTGCAAATAAAATTACTTCAAAAATAATTATCACAGCCTGGAGTCTGGGCTGCAAGAGATAGTGACCACATTTGCCTTTTGTATTACAATCACCGTGGTTGTCATGGGAATAGGACAGAAAAATGTATATGTGGTTGGGAATTCCCATTCTTCTTTCATCCATTAACAAAATGGGATTTTGGCATTGCCAGTTTACTTTGTTTTTCCCCCTGGTCACCACGGAAGGCTCTGGTATTGTGATACAATCCCGTTGGGATTTCTGTGATATACAGTTCTGGGAAAGCTGTTGGGCTCCCTAGGGAAATAGAAAAAAGCTTCACAATAAAATTTGGAAGAACTGTGGGGTGTGAAGACAAGTAAAAAGTACCTATATAATGGCTGAATTAAGTCTAAATGTTCTTATATTATTTCATTTAATTTGGCCATTGATTTTATATGATAAATATAATCATCATAGAGTTATTGATGAAATAGTAATATACCTTTTGCCTTTGCTCTCTTTTTGACAAACTCTTGCTTGCCATAAATTAATGTACAATTAAAGAAAATATCAGAAAACAGGAGAAAATGCTCTATCAATAGAAATAGTAGAGAATGTGGATTCTGCTTAGATACTTGGATTCTGTTTGCATATCGCATAATAATTATGTGGGGGTCCCATCCAATCCTGTGAAGTGATTGTAATTTTGAGAATAGAATGGGACACCAGCCATATATTGAGCTCCTATGTTCTTATACAATATGTGGAGTGATGGGGTATATTTCCCCAACACTTGATGGAATGGATGATTCATTTCCAACTCAATTCTTAACAGGAAGTACCATTTTTCTCAAGTCTAGAAACATCTTGTATTCTTTTATGCAGTCCCGACATTAGTATACCTCTCTCATACTGAGCCAATTTATAGTGGTAGTACTCTTCCCTCACAAAACAAAACAAAACAAAACAAAACAAAACAAAACAAAACAAAACAAAACATCACTATCGACTAAGTGGAGGACGGTGAATCCTTTCTTCTTTTTTTTTTTTTTCTGTACCGGGAATCGAACTCACAACCTCACGCTTGCCAGGAAGGCACTGTGCTGCTAAGCAAAATCCCCAGCCCCGTAGAGGACTGTGAATCTTATCACTGGTAGCCTCTTCGACTGGAAAAAAGAAGGAACATTTTCCGACCAAGTTAAATATGCCCCTACTGTTGATGTAGAATATAAAAGAGCCTGAGATTGAATGAGAATACAGAGAACATCATTATAGTCATTATTAGTCTTGGAACATAAATCACACAACCTGTATTTTAGTCTTTCTTTGGAACTCAGTAAATCATCATGTCTTAAGATCCCTTTTAATGAACAGGGAAATATCTTAAATTGACCAGATGTATTCTCTTCAGCATGTAGTTACTGGGACATCCTATAGTGAAAAGTTGGTTTCAAATCTGTTTTCAAAGCACTTTTAAATTTAAAAAAAATTTATCTTATTTGTAGTTCTCACATAAAGTTGTAAAATTATATATACGGGATACTATGTGATATTTGATACACGTGTATACAGTGAAATGTACAAATCAGATACTCATTTCTTTGTGGTGAAAACATTCAAAATCCTCTGGAACTTTCTGAAACATATAGTATGTTGTATTATCTATTGTCACCTTCCTGTACAATATATTCCATATATTGTGCATAACAAATTGCCTTATAGTTACTATTACAAAAGTTGGTTTGGCCTTTTTCACCTTTTTCGGATTTTTCTTCCCTTACTTTTTTTTATTTTTTTTTTTCCGGTTTTTTTTTTTTTTTTGATTTGCTTGGTTCTTTCTTTTAATTTGGGTTGGTTTTGTGACCGGTTGGAAAAATAGCTAAGTCCTTTTGCCTTCTAACTGTACTTGATATTCAAACTAAGATGTCACTAACTTTTAAAAAATTACTCTCATAAACTCTCTTGTTGGCATTATTGATCACTATAGTTGCAACTACCTGAAACTTGTGTGAGTGTTGTATGTGTTTAGTTGCTGTACTGTGCTTCCAGATCACTTGCAAATACAGAGAAGTGGTTCACTACTATCAATTTATCCCACATGGATGAGGGACTTACTGAGATCAATAGACACCTCTACAGATTCTACAAAGCTGCTGACCTTTGGCTAGGTTTTGAAACTTCTAGAAATTATAAATGAGCATCTCTACATCCCACATAGAACAAACTTTTATGTGACTTGAGTGGCTCCATACCAGTTAGGATGAAGTCTCCTTGAGAGAAGATGAGTGTGAGCTATCATGGGTTCTTTTCTAAAAGCATCCTTGTGACTTAAATCCATCATATGCAAATTGCCTGCATTCAGTGCCCACCTTAAAATCTTTCAGGAGCCTACTAGCACAAACAATTTGATAATGGAAGCATCTGGAAATTCTTGTCCCATGAGACTATTAGCAATCCTACATGCTGTTACCTTCTGATATAATATACTTTGATGTTTTGGTCTTAAATTTTAAGATGAAAAAAATGGTATATTGTTCTTATTCATAAGAGTTCATATCCTGTGTTCTTGCCTGACCTTTGTTTGCAAGGTAAAGCTTCCCAAGAGATCAGTTTCAGGGCACTATCTTCCTAGAATATTTCTCAAATACAGATAATTTTAAAAAATTATTTTTTCTAAACCATCTCCAGCTTTCCTCTTTCTTATGTCAAGTGGTGGCCATTAAACATAATGAAATCTTTTCTTTTGTAAGAATTATTTTCCTAGGCAAGAGATATCATTGCCCACTGGAGTTGGTCATCAGATGGGGTCTGGATCTGCCTGATCTAGTTTCTAGTGCTAGTTCTCCCACTGGTTTTCTTGGCTTTGAGCAAGTCCTGTAATAACCTGTTTTAGAAGCAGTTTCCTTAGTGGCAAATGGAATTGTTATTCCCTCTGTGGCTACTTAACAGAGATGGTGTGAGGATACAATTAGCTGGAAGTTGAGAAAGTGTTTTGGAAAAGTTAGAATCCCTACACAAATGTAAGCTATTATTAATGAAAAGAAGTTTTAAAAGCTCAGATCATTTGCCTAACCTTCATTTCTCCCGGGCTAAAAATGAATTTTTAAATTATACTTGCATTTTAGTTCATGGGATCTTTTTAATCATCACCTTAAAAGATTTCATTAGGGCTGTCACTTAATTTTATAACAGTATGCTGTACCAGGTGATCCTTTAAAATTTTGATTGTCTCCTTTCACTAAAGACTGCTCCATGAGTTTACAATCCATTTGTCCACACTCACAAGGCAAGGACTGAATCATGTCAGGAAATTACACACTTCATTGTGAGACTTCTATTGGGCCTAACAAATACTTACTGTGTAATTAGTAGAAGAAATTACACATGAGTATTATGTTTTCAGACATATCCTTGTGCATATCTAAGTGTAGTTCACTAAGCCTTATGGATAGAGATTTATGCTCAGCAACTTCCAAGATCACCTCACAGCTCAAAAACTTTGGTAAATAACTTATACCGATGGAAGTCTGATATTGTCTGACCTGTTGGTGCATACCTGTAATTCCAGCTACTTGGGAGACTGAGACAGGAGTACCTCACATTTAGGGCTGGCCTGATAAACTTAGCAAGATTCCTTTTCGAAGTAAAGAAAGTAATTATAAAAGGGCCTGCAGATGTAGTACAGTGGTAGAGCACCGCTGGGTACCACAAAACTATATGATATTATTATTATGATTATTATTGAAATACTAGTCTTAAAATCTTTAAAATCTTTTTCCTTTGCCCAATACCTTTCCTCTTTCTACTTGTCTTTAAAAATTATTTAATTGATATGTACTCAACATATAAAAAGATTCACCCGTCATAATATACAGCTCCATAATTTGTCTCTTTTTTATCATGTGTTTCACCACCAGCCATGTCTTTACTCCACAGAATCTCAATGAATGTTTTCAACAAAAGCCCATTGTTTTTGTTTTTCCCCCAAGGATATCTGCAGCGAGGAGAATTTATCTACTTATCTATAGTTGGCTTTTGTTATTTTTTGTCCTTCACCAAAGGTATTGAAATGAACTAGACAAGAAAAGCCTATGGCTGAGGCATCTGTCTATGTCCGAATGAAATATTGTCCGGGTGGACTACAAGATGATCTTCATTCTTTGCCATTTATGGAAATAAGTTCTTTACCTCACCACCTGTTCTGCCTTAAAATTTTTCAGAGTTAAACACTCTGTTTGTTTGTTTGTTTGTTTTCCTGTACTGGGAATCAAACTCACAACCTTGCGCTTGCCAGGCAGGTGCTGTGCCGCTGAGCTAAATCCCCAGCAGAGTTAAACACTCTGGAGACATACTTTGATTTCTTACTGAAGACTTTCTACTTTAATGTGCTAGATTCACAACTCATCACAAAGATCTTGTTAAGTAGTTTACAATTAGTCTTTTAAAATTAATTATTAAATCCCTCAATCAACCAGTTAAAAGTAATTATGAAATCTCTCAATCAATCATTGCACCACAGTATGGACACAATCAAGGCCAAAGTCTCAGGGCCAAGTACCATAAACACTTCTTTCTCATTCACGCTGTATGTCCATAAGGGGACAGAGTGCTCCTCACTGGCAATGCGCAGGAAGGGGTGATGGGGTTTCTGTCTCACCCATGCCTCCAAGATCAGCACCACAGACTGAAGGGAACATGCCAATCCTGTGCTGGATTTAAATTTCTCAGGAGTGACATAGGTTATTTTCACTGCTGTTACTTGCACTTCTGTTTCATTATCAGACAAGTCCCCCAGCCATTCCTAACTTCAAAAGGATGAAGGAATTATAATCTCCCCATGTACGTTATGCAGAAAGAAGATGAACCAGAGAATGTATGGAAAGCACCTCTAAAGGACATGATAAAGACAAAGAATTCAACAAAGGTAGCACAAGTGGACACTAGTTTAAAATACTTACGATGTACCTTCATTAAGAACTTTGATATTCCAAAAAATATTACCAAAATTCCAGTCTCATTTTTGGAAAAGAAATCTCATTTGAAACTGATGTATCCTATAATGATTTCTTTTCAGTATATTTTTCTTTATTTTGTCACACATTTTACTTAGCTGGGAATGTTTTTGGCCTGTCTGTTTTGGTCCCTTTCAATTACGTGGTGATGAACCTAATTGCACTCTAAGTTGTAGCACCTTATGTCAGACAACTGTAAGTCCACTGCGAAAGTGACAGACTATTGCTAACTTCAATAGCATATCTTCATTTTCTGATAGACTTGCCAGCAACAGTGAGCCAGTAATAGTAGCCGAAACTGTAAGGACCTTGGAAGTCCATCTGGAGATATTTGTAGATTTGCCAAGTGACAAAGCAGAATGTGGGCAGTGGGGCAACTAGAAATCCTGGGCCAATTGAACAAGGGAAAGTGGAAGAGACAATGACTACAAGTAGCAATACTTCGTTTTCTATGCAATTCCACTTCTTAAAAGACTTTATGAAGAACAAACTCTTATGCAAAATTTTATTATCTGAAAGCCTTACTGTTAGCTCCCTGTAATGTTAGTGGCACCTGACATCAGGCTATGGAAGAAGAACTATGCCTGGGCCATTCATCATATTCCTTTCCCCTTTGTTGAAAGTCACAGGGCAACTTTGTGTGCGCACATTGTTGCGGTAGAACCTCTTTTAAAGGTACTTTTCTCCTTTTTTTATTTTAAAGATAAAAGAATGAAAACATATTAACAAACACACATGCATTTGCAAAATTGCACAAAAATTGGAGACAAGGTGATAGGAAATTAACAATGGCTGTATTACATATTGTTATCTTTAAACTGGTTACTCAGGTAAATAAATATAGATCTGTAAGATCGATCAAACAATTAAACATTAACTGTTCCTTTCAATAAAGCAATAAAAGTCAGCAGTACAACTATGTTAGCTATCCTGTGTATACATATATACATATTTTCCCCTTCTTTCTTTTCTCTTTTCTCTCATCCCAATTGTTCTTTCCTTTTGAGCAATTTCCTTTTGTTTCATGATATATATTGTACCTCCTAGATTTCATTCACTCTTTCAGGTTCTTATTTGAGATTCCTTTAAAGAATCACTGTTATACCAAAAAAGATGAGAGTATCATTATTTAATCCTCTCTTCTCTAGTGAATAAACTTGAACTATTTATTAGGAAAATAATCACCTGTCAAATTCATTAGAGTTACAATCATTATTCCTCAATTTAGGAGTCACTTATGGGCATCTACTTTACACCACAGAATTTTAATACCTTAATTTGTTGTCAATTTGAAAATAGTTACTTGAAAGTTTTCAGTTTCCTGGTTAAGAAATCTGAAACCTAGATATGGAGCTAGAAGACAAAAGACTTCTTTTATTAATTCAGTGTTCCTTGGCTGAGCATGGTGACACACACCTGTAATCCCAGCACTCGGGAGGATGAGGCAGGAGGATCACTGTGAGTTCAAGGCCAGTCTTGACAACATAGTGAGATCAAAGCCAGCCTGAACTAAACAGCAAGACCCTGTCTCAAAAAACAGAAGTAAAAAGGTTTTCTACTGCTATATGTTGGCATAGTAGATAAGTCTATTCTTGGAAACTCTGTAAACCTATTTGCTAGAGAAGGTAAAGGCAGCAGACAAATGATTTTAATAAAGTTATCAATATGTATGAAGAAGGCAACATTACTTACCATTTGTTTAGTTCCTGATATAACTAAGTAGTGTCTTAGGCGCCGTCTAAATTTTTTTCTTTGCTCTTCAAAACATCATAAAAGAATGACGGGACCTAAGGCCTACAGATGTTAAATAACTTTCCCAAAATCCCCAGCTAACAAATAATAGGCCAAGGATTAAATCAATTCATCCCAAGTTTAAGTGCTTAGCTACTATTATTTTGGGGTATTTTTATTAATATATGTTTGCAATACTTGACATTTACATTTGCTTTGGGTCTTGGTACATCCGTATAACAAATCTTGATCATTTTCTGTCCCTTTCCTACCTTCTCTATTCTTTTTCCCCTTCCACTTATCCCTTTCCCCATCTCCTAAACATCCGGCACTTTTTATTTTTCAATGAATTTATGTTTTAGTTTTCTCATATAAGAGAAACTGTGTGGTATTTAACTAGTTGTATCTTACTTATTTCACTTACTTTGTAGCCTCGAGATCTGTACATTTTCCTACATCAAAATGAATTCATCCTTCTTCATGATTGAATAAAATTGCATATATATGCCACATTTGCTTTACCCATTTATCTGTTGATGGGCATCTAGGCTGTTTCCAGAGGTTAGTTCTTGGGCATTGTGCTGGCTTAGGTTTTCTTCTAAATGACTTTGATAAAAAATATTGATAGGAAAAACAAAACAAATTGGGTGCAAATAATGTCACAAAGTGCTGAGGTGAAAGTAAAGGTGGCTTCCTACTACTTGTAATAGACGGCCTCTCAGCATCCTCCCACATACTTTGCTGTCTCTCTGCCCCTAACTCTGGCATTTTTTTCTCTAGCATTCTAAATTATGTATTTAAACTTGTGATCCTAGTGTCTCAGCCTGCCAGTGTATGTGGATTACAGATATGCATCTTCAAGTCTGATTTATATTTTCTTTCATGTGACTTAAGTTTTGAATAAAAATGTCCTTGCTTTAGGGAAAGCAGAAAGTTAATGGGGCTTTTGCTTGTCTCTTATCTTCCCAGTTTGCCTTTTGAGCCAGAGCCTTCTGTGAACTACTGATACATTATTTCCTCTGTCTTTACTTCCTGTTAAGAGCAAAGTCCCTGGGCATTCCTATGGCTGACTACTTTCAGTGAACTTTCTTTGCTGAATGAGTTTAGGCAGAATGAGTGACAATATCTGTGCAGATCATTGAGCAACCAGAGACTGGCTGAAACTGCTGCTTAGGCTTCATTGAAGCAACTCCAGAAAAGCAGTGGTGAAAGAAGTAACCTCTTTGAGTACAGAAACTACCTAGGTCTGCCAGTAACAAAACATAAAATGCTTTTTTTTTTGATTTGGAAATGAAAATGTTGAAAAAGTCCCTATTAAGAATTTACTCATGTATCTTGAGATCTATTTGATTAAGGGACCAGGGGTAAAGTTCAGCTGATTATTTTAGCTTATGTTTTGGGATATTGGTAAATTTGGTCTGTTGAGAAAACATTAGGACAAATGTCCTGAAGGATAATAGCAGAAGTCAAAATAGTCAAAAACCGGAACACAATATTCTATGTGCTAAATATGAAGCAGCAACCTCAGCACAGAGCTGAAACTGGGTACATGTGGGAAAACATGTATCGGAAAATACTGACTTAGGCAGAAAAACTGGACCCAGGAAAAGAGTGGCTTATTGCAGAGTTGTGATGTAAAAGACAAATGCACTTTTACATGTGTCCTACCCAACTTTCTGTGCACATCATGTGCATGTCAGTTGACCTAACAGAATAAATAATATCTTCACAAGAAGAATGAAAACAATTAATGTCTTGTTCACTGAAATGACAATGAAAACATTTTTTCTTATTATTTCCCCTGAGAAACACTCAGGATATTATATTTTAACAAAACAAAATATAGTTTCATTCATCCTTGTCTTATTTCTTCCACTATTGAGGGTAAAGATCTCACTAATAGGCTTATAAATTTAGACAAAAAAAAAGAGATCCCAATCACATTTTATGTCAAAGCTGTATATCTTGAGATCAATAAATTTTAAATGAAACACCAGGAAATCTTGAATATAATTGTATAGGGTTATAATAGGCCCTATTCATTGCTTCACAGCTGGTTTTAGGCAAGGAAATCCAGAGGTAGATGTACTGAGAGCCAGACACCATGTGATGTGGATAGCTGTGGCAGGACTTTCTGGAAATCTAGGTCAGTCTTCACTACTTCAATGAGATAGCAGTTTTATATTAAGTCCCTCCAGTATTTTGTCTTAGGTCACTGATACAGTGGAAGGGAGCATTGATACAGCAGTCAAATCCACATTCTTACATGCCTAGTGGCATAGTATTTTGTTTTACTATGAAGTCCTAAATTTTGAAAAACTGTGGCTATAGCCTAAAAAGTGCCATACTCCTTTTTTGAATGCCAGATCAGTTGATCATCGATCTGTTCAGGTGCTGAAAGATTTGCTGTGATGGCTTCTCAAAGTAGACAGGGAAGTACATTTGTAATATCCACTAACTTCTAAAGGTAAAGAACAACTGTAGAACATTTCGTCTGACCTTGAATGTAGTATACTTGGAGGTTCCTTTAACAACGTTACAGAATATTCCTTGGAAGAAAGAAAATTCAAAATTACAAATTTGTTCACTGTGATATTGTATAAAGTTTTAATCATTAATTGTTAACATTTTCTTCGATTCAGTATTTCAAGTCATTTGTACAGAAACCATTCTTATCACTTTATGTTGTCATCTGTCCGCTCTCTATTTTAGAGGAAGGATTTTCTTGTGTTTGATAAAAATTTCTTTGAATTTCAGGGTAGTACACATCCATGTTAGTTGTATCTTTTCTCTTTAGAATCATAAATATGTGTGATGTATCTCTTGGACCCACCAGACCAAAGCCTAGGATGGTGTTGCATGCCATAGTGACAAACAGATCACTATGCCCACAGAATAAATACAGTAATTGTTCTTGTTCTTGTTCCTGAAGGCCATATCCTTGCTCTCACATCCTCATTCCTTAAACACACTTTAGATTATTGATGTAAGTCAAAGATCAGTCTGCAGTCTGTCAGCAAAATCCTGTCCACTCTATTTTTGTACTTCCAAGAGCTAAAAATAGCCTTTACACTTTGGTGATAGAGGACACTAAATTTGAACACAAATTCCACAACTTTGCCTCAGGGCCCACAAAACTTAGACTATTTATAATATGGACCTGTGCAGACAATATGAGCAGAGTCTTTATGTAAATGCATGCATAATTCAATTATAGTAATATATTTAAACAACTGAGGCATATCTAAATTTCTTTGAGCCACCATATACTGGCTCATGAACTTCACTACACGTGAAAATTTTGTGTATTATGGGGGCATGCATAGGTTGTTCCTGTATTTTTCCTATTGTAAACAATCCTGCAAAGGACATAAGAATGCAGATTTCTCACTCAAAATAACTTTCACTACCTTTTGATGTATACACAGAGATTGGACTGTTTCTAATTCTACATTTCATTTCTTGAGAAATAACCATATATTTTTCCATAATGTCTGTACCAATTTACAATCCCACCAACAGCAAACAAGAATTATTCTTCCTCTACATCTTTGCCAACCTTTGTAAAATCATTTAACATTTTGATAATAGCTGTTTCAACAAATGTGAGATGATGTCTCATGTGGCTTTTAAATTGCATTTCTCTCATGACTGAGCACTTTATCATATACCTATTGGCATTTCCATTTCTTCCTTGGGGAAAAAAAGGTCCTTTACCCATTTTTAAAGTTGGGTTATTTGCTTTATTGTGTTTTGCTTTCTGCTATTGAGTTGTAGGAGTTCCTTATATCTTGAATATTAGCCCCATATCTGATATATAGTTTGCAAATACTTTCTCCCATCCCTTAAATTGCCTTTTCATTTCAAAAATGATTGTTTCTGTACTGTGCACAGACCTTTTAGTTCAATATAGCAGTTCCATTATTTTATCTTTCCTTTTGTTGCTTGTATTTTTTGAGTCATATTTATTAAATCATTGACAAAATCTAGGACAAAGAGCTTGCTTCTCATATTTTCTTCTAAGATTTTTATAGTCTCAGGTCTTACACTTAAGTCTTTACTCCACTTTGAGTTGATTTTTGCATATGGAGTCAGATAAGGATCCAATTTCATTCTTTTGAATATGAATATGCAGTTTTCCCAATACCATTTACTGAACAGACTGTCCTTTCTGCATTGTGCCTTCCTGATATTTTTGGTGAAGTTCAATTGACAGACTATTTATGGGTTTATCTCTGGACTTTCTAATCTGTTCCATTGGTCTATGGGTCTGTTTTTACACCAGGGTCATACTGATTTCATTATGATATCTTGATAATATACTTCAAAATCAGGTACCATGATGCATACAATTTGATTTTCTTTCTCAAGACCGCCTTGAGCATTCTCAGTCTTTTGTAGTTCCATATGAACTTTAGGGTTATTTTTTTTTTACTACATGATATCACTAATATGTAGCTTCCAAAGAATTTAAATCATAGAAACAGAGTGCAGAGGGAGTTGCCAGGGAAATGTAGGAGAGTTGGATCAAATGACATAAAATTTTGTTCATAAAATGAGTAAGTTGGGAAATAGGAGGAGATTAGAGGGAGAAGAGAGGAAAGTAAAAAAAGATTAAGATGTGGTATGTACATATACTGATACCTCATGTTAAATATATTTATTATGCACCACAAATGTAGTAAAAAATGTATAGTAGTAAAAAATTTAAAAATTAATTAAATTCCAATTACACAATGTGATGTTATGAAGACTTACATTTATGAATAGGCATTTACATTTATGAATGTTCACATGATAACTATAATTATTAATGATGCATTATATACTTGTAATTTGGTAAAGGAGTAAATTCTAAGGGCTTTCACCACCTGTGCAAAATGCAACTACATGAGCTAATGTATATTTAACTATCTTCATTGTGTTAATCACATAAAAACTATACATATTTGACAATATCAGATTTGGAAGTTTAAACATATGCTATTTTTATTTGTCATTTATACTTCAGTAAAGATGTGGAAATATTAAAATAAGTTGCTGTACAGTCCAAATCAAAACACCAACAGGATTCCTCACAGAAATAGAAAGCACTATTATAAAATTCACATGGAATCTGAAGGGAGCTGGAATAGCAAAAGTAGTCCTGGGCAACAAGAACAAAGCAAGAACTGTTACAAGTCCAAATTTCAAGTTATATTACAGAGCTACAGTAGTAAAAATAATATGGTGTTGGCATAATAACAAACATGTGGATCAATGGAACAGGATGCAGACAACCCCAGGCACACTTGGCCATCTGATCTGTGTGGAATTTACACACAGTGAAGTAGTACTCCGCCATAAAGATGAGTAAATTTGAAGCATTTGTAGCAAAGTGGATGCAGCTTGAGAGAGCGATGTTAAGTGAAATAAATCAGACACACAAGCTTTCATACCCTATGGTTTCTCCTATTTGAGACATGCAAAGTATAAATCATTTAAAGAGGGATAATAGGAAACAGGGGCATAGGACTTTTACAACTGGGAAGAAGACCAAGAGATGGAGGGAGAGAGAAGCTGTACATGTGCTAACTCCCCATGACAAATATAATCATTATATAATGTAAATATGTACTGGGGCTGGGGATTTATCTCAGCGGCACAGCGCCTGCCTGGCAAGTGCAAGGTCGTGAGTTCGATTCCTGGTACTGAAAAAAACCAAAACTGCACAAAAACACCAAAAAGAAAACATGTACTAATACAATTTAAAAAATAAAATAAACACTTTTTAAGAAACAAAACAAATTGCAGAGCTAAGTAAATAATAACTAGTTTCACATAGCACACCAGCTTGAAAAATGACCAAATGAATCATGTACTGATACCGAAAAAAATTCAATGGGTTTGAGACCTTAAAACTATACTGAGGAATTAATTGGCAGTGCTTCTAAGCATGTCATATATATGCATGCAATTTTAAGCATTGGATTATGTCAGAGAGATTAATCCATTGATACAGTAGCAGAATAAAACAACCTAGGATCCAGGTAGAGAAGAGCTATACTCCTAGTTCACTTGGAATATACTATACAATTGGGGGCAGCCTCTACAACAAGCTTCTCAAACTTTGTGTGTCAAAATCCCCTGGAAATTACTAAAAATGGCAATTTTGATGCAGCATATTTGGGCTTAGCCTCGGATTTTGCTTTTGTAGCAGAAGATCAGAGCCTGCTAGCGGTGGCTTGTGTGTTGTGAAGAAAGGCTGTGGTATCCACTCTCTGAGACCACTGCTTCCCTTTCAGCTTTATAAAGGCTGACTGCAGAGGTACTGCTTTGCCCTTGAAAGCTGAGATCATAAACAGCATGAATCACCTGACCAGGTTTTGTTTTCTGACAATGTTTCATAACTCTGGCATTCCATCAGTCAGAGGTTGATATGGAAATTATAAAGAACAATTGCTTCAAATAGTGTATGTCTTCCTAGAGACAAAAGTGACAGTCTGATGGTTGTACCTGTGAAATACAAATGTCGTATATTAAGCGAATCATTCAAACAGCAAACAAATGCTGATGAGAGAAAAATGTAATCCATAGTAATCATAGACAGCTCCTATCTCATAAGATAATTCTTATTAGGGTCAGCTTAAAGTTAATCTCATCTGTACCTTATAAATACTGCAGGGCACTAATGTAGATTTTGTAAATTCATAAAGTACTAAATTTTAATATTATTCTCACTTTAAAATCATACATTATGAGGAAAAAAGTGGTTTGTAAATAAACTACTGGATTGAATTTACAGTTTATTACTTTTTTTGAGAATAAAATCAGTCATTTGTCTTCCTTCTAATATTTCTTTTACAGGTTTAGATTTTGTTTCCTTTCTTGGTTCTCTTCTCCACAGCCCTCTTCTTCACTTTTCTTCTTTAATTTTTCAGAGAAATTTCTCAGTATTTAAGTCAGAAAGACTTTGCTATGTGTCTTATAGTTATGTAATTTTTGGTGACAGAGGAAAAATTAGTCTGGGTTTTTTTAGAAATGCAGTCACATAAAGAAATGATTTGTGGAACAGGAAAGGATCTGTCTATAAAACAAACCAAGGAAAAAGGATTTGATGTTATTATTAATGAAGCAGGTGGCATATCTTTCCAAAATTCCATTTTAGCTGGGCAGTGATTTGCAGTGAAAGCTGACAGGTTCATTTTTGCCAGTCTTCACAAACCCAAGGCCTGTTGAAAGTCAGAGGGGAAGAAGAAAGAATAGGCTTGAGCTTTTGTTGCTGAATTTGTGTTTCTTTCGAAAGTCAATGCTGAGCTCTCTTTGTTGCAGTGAGCCTACTAGAATGGCCCAGATCAATCAAAGAGGAGCCAAGCAATTATAAGCATCTCACAATCCAATAGATAATAGTTGCTAACTCGAGTGGGCAAGTTTGATGCACTCTTCTCTCTATGATTATTATATATGATGTTTTTAAGCAAAAACATAGTTGCTTGGGGTAATACATGCTTAAAATTTTTGGGTTCAGCTATATAGTCCTTAGTTGTCACAAAATGACAAACATGTTTAGCATATTAATTTTAGGTGTCCTGTAATGTGATCTTTCTACTTTGATTAAATACATGTGACTAATCAGGGCAAAAGAGTAGATAACTGACCTTTAAAAATAGATTCATGCTAGGTATCTCTGTGCTATAATTCTTCTCTCATTTTAACAGCACATTTTAGTGCTTATGAATATTTTAGAGTTCTGCTTAGAAATTTTCCTTTTTCAGTGAAAGACTTATCATTAAATTGAATTTTTTTGTAATAAGCACGCACATGCCCAGCTGCCAATTCTTGCGTTTGCTGAAAGCAGTTCACAACTTAATCTTAACTCATCGGTGGGTAGCAACTGAGAACAGTGGATTTCTCAAGAGCAGGCAATTGATAAGAATTGGTTTCTGATTTTGACAAAGATGTTATGAAACTTGTCTAGTGTGACAGTTACTTCAAATGGCACCTGAGGCTGGGGCTGACATTGACGCAAGTGATATTTTGACCTCCAGTACATAGATTTCCATTTCCAGGGAGGAAACTGCTTTATAGACATATTTTAGAAAAAACAATATTACTTCAGACCCTTACTTTAATTTTTTAAATTGTGTTTAAATAAAGTGCTAGATAATAACAAATGTAGCGGTGTTAGTCATTAGCTCATTCATACTGTGATTGATTCAAACAAGTAAATGCTATTAAAATGGGACAGCAAATAGTTTAAAGACCTTGGGTAAAAATTGTCATGGGCTTGTTCATACAGGTCAGCAATATTTGTCTCTACCACCGCCCCCTCCATCCTCTTCTTAACCTCTCAGGCTCTTGAGAAGGAAAAGCAGAAGAATCTGATGGGCAAATAGATCCTTTCCCATGGCAAATTCTAATTCGGTCTCTAATGTGTGAAAGGTTAGGGTAATTGAAAGTCTTCAGCAGGTGAGAGGTGGAGGATTTGTAACTACGAGTTGTCAAGGAACTTTAAAGCTGCAGTCAAGTTCCAAATGGTAAAACAGAGGTTAGGGCAAAAGGAGTACTCTGTGCAAGACACAGGAAACCAGTGTTACATTAGACTGGACTGCAGAAGCTTAGCAGGCTGCCCAGTCTGCTTCTGAGAGGTGCTCAGCTATATTGAGGTACCCTAACTGTATCCACCAGTAGCTATTAAAATAGGCTTTTGGGGGCTGGGGATTTAGCTCAGCGGCAAAGCGCCTGCCTGGCATGCGCAAGGTCGTGAGTTCGGTTCCCGGTACCGGAAAAAAACCAAAAAAAAAAAAAAAAAATAGGCTTTGAAGGATAGTAATTGATTTTATTTTTTTCAGTAACTGATTTTCAAAGTGAAAAGTGTAATTAAGATTTTATGCATTAGAATATTTGAGTCAGTCTCTAATACTTAAGGTTGGGGAATAGCTTCCTGGATCAAAGTTCCTTTGCAGTCTTGAACTCTCAACTTTTTCAGAGATTTAAGATAAAGAGATTGGAGAAATGAAGTGGAGAAAGCAGGATTTTCACCAATAGACAATGACTCATTTCAATATTTTATCATCATATTATTACAGAGCATTATAATATTTAATGCTGTATTAGGCACACTTTATGCTTTTGAATATAAATCTAACACATAACTTTTGAATATAAATCTAACACACAACTTTGAATATAAATCTAACACATAACATGAGATGGGGTGGTTATGATCAACTATCCACACCCTGGTGAAATGCCACATTATTTTCTTCCACAGAATCTTTTTCTTCTGCTCTTTTGTACATTGTTGCCAGCTAATGAAGCTGCTGTTTAAAGGAGTCAGTTTTTAAGTACATTACTTCTGCAGTTTTGTATTTACAGAGCCCATAAGTTAAGTTTTCTTCTGGTTTGCATTCTTCTTGACACCGACCTCCATAGACCTGAAGGAGAATTGTTCAGTTCTGTGACTTCCCCACTTTCCTGATGCTTTGAATAATAACAACAGTTCCATCAGAATAGCATCACTAGTGTTTAAGACGATCTTAAATTGCAGATACTTTGTCAGTTGTGACTAAAGATGACTTCTAACTACAGAACTAACACTGAGGTGAGTAAACAGTGTTAAGCAACCAATTCCTGCCATGTTAGAAAAGGAAGAGCTATTTGTAAAACAGAGCAGCTTAGACAAAATGCCCAATGAACCATCTTAAAAATAGATTCTAAACTAGTTTAAAACCCAGGCTATGACACAAATGCTTCTGAAATATTTCTCTGAAGAATCCCACCCTAAATTGAAATAATAATTGTAAATAATGAAGTGGATATCTTACAATCAATGAACTTTTGTATTTTGATTAAAAATACAATTTTCAATCTTATGTTTAGGTAGTAAAATTTTCCCCTCCATGAAAAGTCTAAATCTCAGTTGCATTAGGATTCATGGCATATTTCTTTTTTCTACCAGCTATTTTGAGAATATTGGATGCTGTTCTAATTGGCTGGTTTTTTAATATCTCCTGTGCTACATCAGGAATCATTATAGTATTGCTCATCTGCCATTGCTTTGCCATTCCTTCCTTACCTATTGTTCCACTTCAGAGAAATGACTGTTGTACATGCAACTTTCAGTGCCACAAGGGGTGGCTGTCAAAAGAATTGTGGTAAAAATTCAACACTGTAATAATAATTTTTTGGCTGTCCAGTATCTGAAAGCTTTTCCTACGGTTGCAGATATTGCAAGTTATTGTAGTTATGATGGGAAGCAGAATTGTACCTCATATTACCAGAATGAAAAAGGAAAAATAAGTCATATGCCTGCTATTACTGATCTCTTGTATCTGTAGTTCAGTCAAACAGAGGTGCATGCCTAGAATTTAATTGAAGAATTAGTAGTAGAAAAAGTACAGGCAGTCTGGATCGGAAATTTTCAGAGTTCTATCCAGGATCTCCTGCATATTTTGGGAACTTTGTTAGGCATCTATGACATTAATACTAATTTCATAACAACATACCAAATTATTTGTCTCTTTCACATTCACTTTATCATAGATGTACAGTGGAGTTTTCTAGAGGTACATAATATGTGATATTGTGACAGATTGAATGCTGCAGCAACTCCAAAGATATTTTGCAATCATGTAAAACAATTTCATTATTCTCACCAAATTTGCTTTAGGAAATCTAGATTTTTAAAAAATATACGTTTTTATGTTAGCATGCAATAAGTTTATTGTTATTTTAAATGAAATAATGCATAATATTTTAACCACTTGTTTCAATTTCTAATGCATCAAAGGTCAGTAGATGTGATTCATGTATAAACAAAAACTTTTTAGATCCTTCAGCAAAATGTGAGAATGTAAATGAGTCCCATGACAAAATTTGAAAACCATCGATTCCAGGGTGAGTCATCAGCCTGTTATTTCAGCATCTTCTGGGAACTTGTTAGAATGCAGGGTCTGGGTCTCCTGCCTAGATGTACTGAATAACATGCCCGGCAGGGAGGCCGACAATCTGTCTCCCCTCTCCATCCCACATAAAGAGGAAGGAATCCGGGGCTTCTACACAGAGCTGCATTCCCAGTACCTTTTTCATTTTAATTGTGACTTGGGTTTTCCCTAAATTGCAAAATATGCCTGTTTCAAGCTTGTACTTATGATCCTTCCATCTCAACTTCCCAGAGTGCTGGATTATAGGCTTGCATTACCACTCCAGGCTAACAATCTACTTTTACTGGTTTACAGATGATGCTATGCCCGTTCAAATTTGGGAACTTGTGGTCTGCAGTAGTAATTCTCAAATCTTCATATTGCACCAGACCCCCAGAAGATTTTAAAACTACAAATTCTTGCTCATCTGTAGAGATTTTGATCACTTGTCTGAGGTGGGAGTCAAGGAATTATTTGTCTAGCAATATGTAAGGTGAAGGTCTGGAGAACAATGTTTGAAAAGCAATGTTTTAAGTCTTTCTGGCGCTGGTGGTGGTGGTGATTTCACCCAGTGTTCCAGTTGCCCCTTAGCTAGGAGAAATAACTTAATCTCCTCTGGTGGCATGACTTTGTAGTTATGTTAGCATAACTTTTCTTGTTTGTAATTATTTTGTTTCTTAATGTAGTTCTTCATTTAATAGTATTAATTATGTTGGTTTCTTACATCAAGCAGAAAATTTAGTTCTCTTCCACTTCTTTGCCCCACAGAGCAAGTGGTCATCTTGTTTCATTATATACTGATCTTCCTCAATACTTATCTTTATATTTTTATGACTATATAAATGTTATTGAAGTGACCACATCTTTTGTATACATTCTTTGTTAATGGGCATTTGGGTTGTTTCCAAGATTTAGCTATTACAAATTATACTGCCATAATCATGGGTGCACATATGTAGCTGTGATAGGATGTTTTTATTTCTTCTTGGAAGATAAGCAGATAGAGAAGAGCTGGATTGAAAGGGACCTCTAATTCTAGCTTTTTAAGGAATCTCCATATTGATTTCCACAATGGTTGCATCCATCTACATTCCCACCAACAGTGGAAAAAGGTTCTTTTCTTCCTTCAGCCCCATCAACATTTGTTATTGGTTGATTTCTTGATGATAGCATTCTTTCTGGGCTGACATGGAATCTCAGTGTTATTTTAATTTGCATCTCTCAAATGGCCAGTGATGTTGAACATTTTTTCGTGTATTTATGTGCCACTTGCATTTCATTTGAGAGATGTATATTTGTCTCAGATCCCATTTATAGATTGGGTCTTTGAATTTTAGGATCCTGATTTTTTTCAATTCTTTATATGTTCTAGACATAAGTCTTTTATCAGAGGAACAATTGGCTATAATGTTTTACCATGCTGTGGATTATCTTTTACTCTGTTAGTGATTTCTTTTGTTGTATAAAAGCTCTTTACCAAGGCTAGATCCCATTTATGGATTCTTTGTGGCATTTCCTGGGCAGTCTGGATTTTGTTCATGAAGTCTCTGCCTACATGTATATATTCAAAATTTCTACCTATTTTCTCTGCCAGTAGATTTAGTGTTTCTCTTTTAATATTTAGATCCTTGATGCATTTTGACTTTAGTTTAGTGCATAGTGGTAGACATGGGTCAAGTTTTAATCTTCAGGATGTAGAGAGCCAGTTTTTCCAGCATCGTTTATTAAAGAGACTATCTTTGTTCCAGTGAACATGTTTGCCTCCTTTGTCTACAAGAAAGTGATTGTATTTGGAGTTGCGTCTGCATCTTTTATTCTGTTCCACGAATCCCTGTATCTGGTGTTCTTGCAAATATCGTGCTGATTTTATCACAGTAGCATTTCAGCATAATTTCAAGTCAGTGATTGTGATACCTCCTGACTTGCCTTTGTTGCCCAGAAATGCTTTTGCTATTCTAGGTCTCTTATGGCTCCAAATGAATTTTAGGAATATTTTCTTTAGTTCTGTGAGGTATGCTAGTGGTATTTTGATTGAAGTTGCATAAAATCTGTGTAACAATTTTGGAAGTATGGTCATTTTCACTGTATTTGTTCTTCCTAACCAAGAGTATGGAATATCTTTCCATTTTCTGATATCCTCTTCAATCTTTTTCAGAATACTATAGTTTTCAGTGGGGAAATCTTTTACTTCCTACATTATATTGATTCCAAGGTATTAAATTTTTTGGATGCTATTGTGAAAGGTGTTGTTTCCCTAATTTCTCTCTGACTGAGTTTGTTATTCATACAGGAAGGCTATTTATTTTTGAGTGTTGAGTTTGTATGCAGATACACTACTGTATTTGATTATTAAATCTACAAGTCTTTTGGTCTAGTTTTTGAGGTCTTTTATATAGGGTGTCCTATCATGTGCAAATAATGACAATTTAATTTCTTAATTGCCTATCCTTAACCCTTTTATTTCTTTCTCTTGTCTAATTGCTCTGGCTAACATTTCCAGAACTATATTGAATAGGAGTGGTGATAGTGGACATCCTTGTCTTGTTCCTGATTTCAGAGTGAAAGCTTTCAGTTTTTTACCATTTAGTATGATATGATGTGTTGGTTTGTCATAGGTAGCATTTACAAAATTGAAGTAAAGACAATCTATTTCACTTTTCTATGGTATTTTTAATTATGAATGGGTGTTGGACATTGTCAAATGATTTTTCTGCATTTTTTGACATAATCATGACTTTCTCATGATTCTGTTAATATGGTGTGTTACATTTATTTATTTGTGCATGTTGAACCATCCCTGCATTCCTGAAATGAACCCACTTGGTAATAGTGAATAGTCACTATAATAATCAAATATTGATGATTTGCTATATTCTAGTTTGCTAGTATTTTATTATGGATTTTTGCATCTAAGTTCACTAGGGAGATTGGTCTGTAGTTTTCTGTTTTGGCTGGGTTTTTCTCTGGTTTTGGAATCAGGGTAACACTTGCTTCCAGGAATTATTTTGGAAGTATTGCTTCCCTTTCAATTTCCTTAAAGAGTTTCAGCATTAGTGGCATTGGTTCTTCTCTAAATTTCTTGTAGAATTCAACAGAGAATCTATCAGGGCCTGGGCTTTTCTTTTTTAGTAGATTTTAAATTACATTTTCAATTTAACTGGCAGACATTGGGTTATTTAGAATTTTCATATCTTCTTAATTTAGTTTTGTTAATTCAGTTGTGTCTAGAAATCTGTCCATTTCTTCTGCATTTTTCATTTTCTTTGAATATAGGTTTTCATGGTAGATATTGATAACCTTCTGGATTTCTGTAGGATCCCTTGTGATTTCCCCTTTTTTATTCCTGTTTGAATTTATTTCTTTCCTCATTTTGATGAGGTTGGCTAATGGTTTATCAATTTTATTCATTTTTCAAAAGAACCAACTTTTCAAGTCATTGATTCTTTGTATTGTTGTCTTAGTGTCAATTGCATTAATATCTGTTCTTATCTTTATAATATCCTCCCTCATATGAGTTTTGTGTTTTATTTGTTCTTCTTTTTCTAGAAGTGTGATGTTCAATACTAGGTTGTTTATTTGCACTCGTTATGTTTTCCTGACGTGAGCATTCATTGCTGTAAATTTCCCTGATGGAACTGTCTGCACTGCATCCCGTTAGTTTCAGTATGTTGTATCAGCAATATCGTATAATTGCATATATTGTTTAATTTTGTCTTTAATTTCCTCTGTGACCCATTGGTTGCTCAGAAGGGTGTTGTTTACTTTCCATGTTTTTATGTAGATCTTGTAGATTCTTTTTTCATTGACTTGTAATTTCATTGTGCTATGGTCAGATAACATGTGCTTGGGATGATTTCAGTTCCTCTACATTTACTTATACATGTTTTCTTGGCTAATATGTCATCTATTTTGTTAAATATTCCATGTGCAGCTGAAAAAAATCTGTATTCTGATGTTCTGGGGTAAAACAATCTATAGGCAGCAACCAAGTCCATTTGTTCAAAGGTTTAGTTTAATTCTGATATTTCTCTTTTGATTTTTTGTCTAGTTGATATATCTATTTGTGATAGTGTTGTATCAAGTTCCCCCACTACAACTGTGTTAGTGCTTCTTTAGTTTTTCATGTCTATTAGCATTTGCTTTATGTAGCTGGGTGCATACATGTTTGATGCATAAATAGTTATGATTATTAACTTCTTGGAGTTTTCCTTTAACAAGAATGTAGTGAAATTTTTTGTCTCCTTTAATCTATTTTTGTTTAAAGTTTTAATTGTCTGCAAATAGAACAAATACCCCTTTCTTTCTGGGTACCTATGGCATGAAGTGTTGTATTTTATCCTTTGACTTAAAGTCTATGAATTTCTTTTTGCATTAAATGTGTTTCTTGGGTGCAGCATATTGTTGGATCTTGTTTCTGCACCCATTCTGCCAGTCTATTTCTTTTGATTGGTGAGTGAAGACCATTTACATTGATGCTTATAGTTGATAGGTATTGGTTTATCTTTTTCATGTTATTTCGCTGTTGTTTGTTCCCTGTCTTTCTCCTCTGTTTAATTCATTGCTCTGCCTGGTGGCTTCTTTCTATTTGCCTTCATTTGGTTTTGGTCTTCTTTATCTCTTTCTAAGCTATCCTTTAGAGCATTCTGTAGTGCTGGCTTGGTGGTCATAAATGTTTTCAGTTGTTCTTTGTCATGAAAGTATCTTATTTCTCCATTGATTTTGAAAGATAATTTTAAAAGGGTACATCAGTCTGATTTGAAGATTATTTTCTTTTGGGTTTGAAATACCTCATTCCAAGCTCTCCTTGATTTGACAGTTTGTGTTGAGAAGTCTATTTTGATTTTTATGGGCTCACTTTTATTGATGATTTATTTCTTTAACTGCTTTTAATATTCTGTTCTTGTGCTGGATTTCTGGAATCTTGATTATTATATGCTTTGGTGTATATTTATTTTGGTCACAGCACTTTACAATTCTATATGCTTCATTTATTTGTATGTCAAATTCTTTAACCATATTTGAGAAGATTTTTGCCAGTATTTCTGTGAAGAGGTTTTTAATGGCTTTTATACTGTCCCCAGCTTACTCACTGACTTTAGTCAATCTTATGTTTTTCATCTTTCCCTCATCGTGTAGTTGTTGGACTGATTTTTCATGGTATGTTTTATTTTTAAGATATCTTTCTTTTCCTGGGCACTAGTCACATTCTTGTCTTCTAGATCTGGTATTCTGTCTCTGCCTTCATGCACTCTATTTCATATACTTTCAAAGGAGTTTTATTTAATGGATTTCAGTTTGGATGCATTTCATAGATTCTATTTCTTGTTTATGTTGGGCATTCATGATTTCCATTGCTTTCCTGAGCTCCTCTATTTTTTTATCTGTGTCTGCTTTGAAGTCTTTCATTTTGATTGTCATTTTTTTTGCACCTTAGAGATTTTTTTTTCTTTTTGTACCAGTAATCTAACTCAGGACTTTGTGTTTGCCAGGCAGGCACTGTGCCACTGAGTTATATCCCTGGCATGACATTACTATTTCTATGACCTTTTCCATTTTCTTTTTCACTTTTGCTGCTATCATTTCAGAGAGTTCCAGTGGTTGGCTTCAGATATCCTATCAAAAGCAATATTTCTCTTTCACTTTGTGCTCTGGAGTTTTCCTGTGTAGGCTAGGCATTTGGGGCTGCATTTTACTTCTTCATCTGGTCATTTTCCATTTTTTATTTTTTATTTTATTTTGTTTTCTGTGTTGATGCTTGTAGATGCTAGAAGGAGAATAGCTGAATTCAATGGAATCTTTAGTTTTAGTTTTTGAGGAATCTCCATACTGATTTCCATGGTAGCTCTACTAGTATACATTCCCACCAACAATGTAAAATAAATTCTTTTTGGTCCATTTTGATTTTAGTTTTAGTACATGGTGAAAAACATGGATCTAAATTTTATCTTCTACATGTGGATGGTGAGTTTTTCCAACACTATTTATTAAAGAGGCATTGTTCTGGCCCCTTTTCCAGAGATTGTATAACTGAACATGTTTGGGTTAGTTTCTGGAACCTCTATTTATCCACTGACACAGATGCCTGTTTTTGTGCTATTACTGTGATATTTTTCATTGTAACATTGTATTACAACTTCAAGTCCTGGTTATTTTTACCTCCTGCTTTATATTTGTCCATGACTCTTCTTGCTGTTGTGGGTCTCTTAAAGTTCCATATTAACTTCATGACTCTTTGTGGTTCAGTGGGGAATACTGCTTCTATTGGATTTAGTTAAATCTGCATACACATTTTAGGAGTATGGCAATTTGACATTTTTCTGTCTATTTAGGAATATGGGACATCTTTCGATTATCCTGTTGTCTTCTTTGATCTTTCTTCAGAGTACTTTAGTTTTCATTATAAAGGTCTTGCCCCTCCTCAATTAGGTTAATTCTTAAGTGCTTAATTTTTTATTGTTATTATAAATGTATTATTGTTGTAATTTCTTTCTGGTTAGTTCATTATTGTTATATAGAAACATTATTAATTTTTGGGTGTTGGTTTTGTATCCTGTTACACTGCTAAATTTGGTTGTTAGTTGTAGAAGTCTCTTGATGGGATTTTTGGCATCTTCTATGTTGAAGATCATGTAATCTGCAAATAATGATAATTTGACTTCTTCCCTGCTATAAATATCCCTTTTATTTCTTTCTCTTGCCTTATTGCTCTGGCTATGTTTGAGTAGTATATTGAATAGGAGTAGTGATATTGGACATCCTTGCCTTATTCTTAATTTTATAGGGAAAGTTTTCAGTTTTTCCCTATTTAATATGATGATGGAAGTACATTTGCATAAATGGCTTTTATCAAATAGAGATAAAGTCTTTCTCTACCTATTTTCTTTAGTTTTTTTTAAACAAGAATGACAATAGATTTTATCAGAGACCTTTTATGTATCTATTTAAATGATTATGTGAATTTTCTTCTTCTGTTTATGTGATGTATTGCATTTATTGATTTGTATATGTTGAACCATCCTTGCATTCCTAGGATGAAGCCTACTTAGTAGTGATATATGATTTTTTTTATTTGTTGCATTGTTTGCCACTATCTTGTTGAGGATTTTTGGGTCAATGTTCACTAAAAAGATTTGCCTGTAGTTTTCTCTTTTGGTTGAGACTTTGCCTGATTTTGATATTAGGGTAATGCTTGTCTCCAGAGTGACTTTGGGAGTCCTTTCTTTTTTAATGTCATTAAAGAATTTGAGAAGTATTGACATTAGATCTTAACTAAAGTCATAGTTGAATTCATCTGTGAGTCCACTGGGACCTGGGCTACTCATATAGTATTTTTTAAAAAATCACTGCTTAAATTTTGTGGCCTGTTATTAGATTATTTGAGTCTTTATATTTTATTGTTTCAGTTTTGATATTTCATATATATGTAGTACTCTATTTCTTCTGAGTGCTCCAGGTTGTTGCAGTACAGGTTTCCTAAGTAATTACTAATCTTCTGGGTTTCAGTGATGTCCATTCTAATTGGATTGATTTGAATATTTTCTTTCATTTTTTGGTAAGAATAGGTAAAGACTAGTCTATTGCATTTCTTATTTCAAAAAAATTCAGCTCTTCAATTTATTGATAGTTTTTATTCTTTTTAGTCGTACTATCATTAATTTCTGTTCTTATCCTTATAATGTCTTTCTCTGTACTTTAGATTTAGACTGTTCTTGTTTTTCTAGGGCCTTGAGATCCATCATTATGTTATTTATTTCAGACATATTCTCTTTTCCTGATGTGGCCATCCACTGCTATAAAAGTCCCTGTAGGGCTGCTTTCATTGTGTTCCATAGGTTCTGATATATTTTGCTGACATTATCTTTTGATTCTAAGAGCTATTTAATTTCCTCTTTATTTTCTTCTGTGAAATGATGATTGTTCTAGAGTATTTTTCAATTCCCCTGTGTTCTCAGAATTTCTCAGGATCTTTTTGATATTAGTTTCTAGTTTCATTGCTCTGTAATCTGATAATATACATGTGATAATTTTTCCATTTATTTAAGCATGGCTTACCAACTACCATGTGGTCAATTTTGGAGAAAGCTCTTTTGCTACTTCATCGGGAGCATACACAGTACATGATGTATATGAGAATAGAACAATTAATATATATCCTTATATAAAACATTGTAGGAATGTGTTTAATGGTACTTTTTTGTGTGATTATGTAATTGCTTATCCTTGTATCCTTTTGTCTGAATATATATTCAAAATTCTCAATGTCCTCATTCAAATTTTAGTAAGGGAAAGAAAACAGCTGGTAAATGAAACATTTTTTTCCTCACTTTCTTTTTATATAGTCTAAGGGATATATTTAGTTTAGAAGCTTTAAGTGTTAGATTACAGAAAATTTGACCCATGTACATTTTCAAAATAATGTTATTGATATAACTAAGTAGAAAGTCAAAAATAGTGTAAGATTCTGGACTCAGATTAATGCTAGTGTTCAAATAATGCTGTCAGGATACTGTTGAATATCTCCATACTCAATTCCCTTGGTGTTGTCTCTATTCTATAACAAGCCTTCCCGTACCAACATAGCAACTCCTGATCATTACAGCTTAATCATTTAGTTAAAAAGGAAGGCAATCTCTGATCCCCAAACTCTCTAGCCACCCATAGGCTCTGGCAGTGCCATAAGTTTACCATTAAGTCATTCATTGCAACCAGGGCTATGTAATGTTCTAAGTGGATGATATCTAGAACTCAGTGCTGTCTTCGAAAAACTAGGGTCACAGTTACACTCACAACTAAAGGTAAGACTAAATAAGCGTAGAGAAAGGCTGCTTTCCAGAGTGAGGTAGGTTCAGTCCTCTCTTCATGGGTAAATGAGTAATAGAGGGCAACAACAACTGCTGGAGGTCTATAT
Source organism: Chinchilla lanigera (assembly GCF_000276665.1). Taxonomy (NCBI): domain Eukaryota; kingdom Metazoa; phylum Chordata; class Mammalia; order Rodentia; family Chinchillidae; genus Chinchilla; species Chinchilla lanigera. The sequence goes on along the minus strand of NW_004955430.1, from coordinate 14,431,920 downwards.
TCTTGCCACATTCCCTTTAATCTATGCTGTATTGTCAGTCTGACTTGTTCCTCATTCAAAGATTTAACTTCATGACAAGATCGGTACCACTGCTGGCAGGATTCTTATTCCTACTTCCATTATCTCTAGTAGTAAGTTGCATTTATTATCAAGTAAAGCCAGACAGTAAATGAGTCTTTAAACATAAATTGTGCCTAATCCTCACAATAGTACTCTCAAATACATGTCATTACATTCAATTATCAGGTGAGGAAGATAAGACTGAAAAACCTTATCTAAATTACATAAAAGTTAGAACAACCTTTTAGTACTAGTGCTGAGATACAAAGCAGAATTGATCTCACTTCAAAGCTCATGTTCTAGATTCATGTTTTGAAATTGGTAGTAAGGTGCATACAGGACCTTCATTTTCTTTGAAATGAAATTCTACCTTGTGCCTTGGGTTTGGGTCCTTTCTTAATGATTAGCTACTAATCTTATAGCTACTAATCTTGTGTCTGCTATAAATTTATATCCCTTTATCCAGGGGCTGAATGTCTGTGCCTCTAACCTCATCAGAGAAGCTTAGAGTACCCTACTAATTACTGGAAGACTTCCTTGAAGCTTCCAATGTTAGACATCCATGCACTCCCGCCTTGACTCATGATTCTGCTGTGATAATTCGCTGGAAACAGGGTAAAAGTGGAAACAGTGCAGTGGTGAAGAGCAAAAACTATAAAATTATACTGCTAAGATTCAATAGCATACCAGCTGACTTTTACATGATGATAATGCCCAATTTAAAGATTTTTTTCTGAGCCCATAAGTACCTAATTTATGCAAAATGATAAGCAAAGCAGCAACTTGTCCGGTATAATATGCCCAATAAATGAAAAATTCTGTTATTACCGGACCATTTCTTTAGGGATCTAGGCATGTTCTTTCAGAAATAATAAAGTCAGCATGTCAAGCTAAGGTTGGCTCCTGGAGACTCAGCAAACAATGAACTCTGCACAGTCACGTCCCATCTCGCTGTTGTGTTTGAAGGCCTACTCAACTATATCCTGGAGTAAAACCAAGTATCTTAATTTGTTTCATAAAATGAGACAATTATTTGTCCTTAATGGGAAAATTATCTTTTGTCTTTACTACCTTTTTAAAAAGGAGCATTTGTTTTCCCTCTCCAAATTACTTAGATTCTTTGAAAGCTAAGGAACACATTAGCAGATAGTTAGAATGACAAAATAACCACCAATACTCATGTGCCAGGCACTTGACTTCTGGTACTTCATTTGATCCTCTGGGCAACACTCCCAGATTGATGCTGCTGTTTACAAGGGATGATCAAAGTATACAGTGAATGTTTGAATTAAGAATCCTGATTAGATAAAAGACACTGCTGTTAATCTCCCTTTAAAAACTCCCCTAGCTTTGAACTTACTCCATCATTCATGCTACTTTCTGAAGCAGTTCTGGAAATCCTCTTTTGTGATTGTCTTTAGTTGTCTTGTTGACCTAATATAGGTGTCCTATGTCCACTCAAGTTATTTATCTTTCATTGGCTTTGGGAAGACCCAGAGGTAACACAGTGCCAGACCTAATGAATAAGCTGCATGAGGACACACTATATTTTTATGAGCCTGCTTTTCTGTTGGATGAGATTGGGCAGCAGCATTCACCCTAGTTTTAAACAAATCTCATAAAGGCACAAAAGTGAACTCTTAGAACTGCCTTAAAAAGTAGCAAGAATGACGGGAGAAGTGTGCTCAAGGTGAGGATTTTGAAGAGGATTAATGTTAATTTCTTTTACATTAATAAATTGTTAAAATTATTCATTATTTATTTTGAATACTTCTTATATCTCAACTGTAAATATATTTAGCTGTTTGTAAAATCATTTATGGGGTGAAAAATATATTTTTCCCCACAAACATGGAATCTTCAGCCTGTAGTAAGTTTTCTAGGCCCATGGCAACTTGCCATTAGAAGTCTTCCAATTAAAATTTTTCTGTTTTGATAACCTTTTACTTTGAAATAATTTAAAATTTATAAACTCCAAGAATAAATCAAAGAACTTCCATTTCTCTTAACCTGATTTCTAATTGTAATTTATATTTAATCATTCTTACCCTATTTATGTCATACATGCCAAGTATTTTTTTCTGAACATTTGAGAATAATGTGTAGACATGATATCTCTTTACTATTAAATACTCATATATAACATTCACTTGCATAACGTGTAACAATGATCATAATTAGGAAATTAACACAAGCATCATACAGTTATCTAATTTACTGATAGCATTTTTGTTTTTCAAGTTCACTAATACCCTTATAGAAGAAGAACTGGTTCAGGATATGCTCAAGATTACATAATATATGTGGTTTCTTATAATATGGAGCAGATCTACTACTCAATTTTTGTCTTTCATGTCCTTAGCAGTTTTGAAGAATATAACAGACAGGAGAGATAATTGGAGAAGGTCTTTATATTTGGTTTTATATCCTTTTTTACCATAATTCCATTCAATTTGCGCATTTTGGGGTAGAAATGTTATAGAACTGATAATGTGCCCTTACGAATACTGCATATTAGGAGACAGATACAATTACTTTAAATCATTACTGGGTAGGGAATAGGAATGAGGGCCAGGCTATTAATTCTGATCAGTTTGTTAAGATGGTATCTGCCAGGGTTCCCTACTATAAAATTATTTTTCTCTTCATAAGATTAAACTATTTTAGAAAATATTATTTGAAGTTTGTAAAGATCTTGTGCTTTCAAACTTTTACTCACTAGTTTGAAAATCCATTCAGAATTCTTGGCTGACTAAATTTGGTGTTTATAAAATTATGATTTCCTAATTGTATCTTTTCTTCTCATTTGTTAAGTGATACTCATACCATATAAAAGAGCATTTTATTATTTATTTATACCATAATGTACTCCTGGATATTATTTTATTGAAGAGGCTATATTCTTTTATAATCATTATTTGATATTTAAATTTTCCCATATTGGGTTGATCAAAACTCCTTTCAGCTGGCTTCTGGGTCTTTGTGGCATGTTCCCATCTTTCTTTTACCCTTTCTTATGCTATGGTAAATAATTTACTTACAGTCCATCTCAATTACTTTTGCCTCAACCTTGGAGCCATGCATTTTTCTCTGGATTGATTTAGTAGAGAATGGTATTTGAACCCAAGATTTCAGTTACTAGAGCTAACACATTTCACAAAGTTCTCATGAATAACAATAAACCAGATGATAGAGGTCTGAGCAGCCTTTTCATAAGGCCTGATGATGAATAGGGATAAAGAGCTGCTGAGTAGAGACACGTTGAAACACTCTGGATGTTTGGATGTTTGAAGGGAATCTAGCATGGGAATTTCCCAATGTATAAATGTCTTGTCTTTTATATCTTGTGTAATGTAAATACTGTTGAGGCTTCATCAGCATATACTTAAGAAGCGGTCAGAAGAACTTTGAAATCTCAAATTTCCTGTTTTTCCTTGTATCTGCTCACACAAGAGTCCTTTTGCCGCCAACAAAAGGCCCTCCTCTCGTAACTATCTGGCAGTTTTAAAGATGGGAAATGGGCCAAGTCATGTGTTCTTATTCCCTTCAACTAGTGATAGTCACTGCTTGTCTTCCACTCTCCTACTGTTCTTCAGCTCCAGCTGCCTCTTCAAGTTGTCCTGTCTTTACAAAATCATTAATGGTAGCTACATTTGTTGATGATTATCACGATGAAAGATGAAAGTGCTAATGCTTTGGCCAAAGACATCCTCCAAGCGCCAGATCCATGCTGGCAAAAGTATCCCATTCCTCAGACTCTGGGGTTGTATTTTGTTCTCTGAATTGCACACAGCGGCAGTACTGGCTCATAATGTTTCCCATAAAAGCAGCTCTTTTAACTTAGCCCTAAATTCTTTCTCCATGGAACTGGAAATTTAGCCAAGAAACCAAGGAGTGAACATTCAATTTCATTCCTTTCAGCTGTTTCCACCTTTGGTCTGAGGGTCCTATGTATAAAAACAGAGAAAGAAATCAAAGATTCCCAGCGCAAGATTTTTCAGCAGTTACATTATTGACATTTAAGGCTGGATAATTATTTGTCTTGGTGGCTGTCCTTCGCATGGTGAAATACTGAGCATGTCCCTAGCTTTTACCCTTAAGTAGGTAACAGCACTCCTCCAGTCTTTTTATTTTGAGACAGAGTCTCACCGTGTAGTTCAGGGAGGCCTTAAACTCATATGTAGCCGAGACTTGACTCAAAATTTTGGCAATCCTCCTGCCTCAGCCTCACAAATGCTACAATTGCAGGTGTGTGCCACCATGCATGGCAACTCCCCCAGTCTTGATAACCAAAAATAAATACCTATAGATATGTTCAAGTGTTCCCCAAGGCAGGGAAGTGAGAGAAAATTCCTGAAACCATTCTTTTCCCTGTGTATCAATGGTACTCAGTGATCTAGGGCCATTTATGCTAATGTGTGGTAACCAACAGAGTCAGCCCTTTTTCTCTTCATTTGCTTTGTTGATCTACATTCCTATACTCTTTTTCCTTTAACTATTTGAGACGCTGAGGCTAGCTTCTCAACTTATTTCTTTATTTTTAGCCTATCTTCAAGTCCATTCTTAGTGTCAAACAAAAGGAAAAAGAATGATATCCGTTATTTCCATTTGAACCTCTGTCTGTCCTACACCATTTCAGTGCCAGCTTCCATTTCCCAGTTTCATCTCACTCACAGGTAAATCACCTGCTTGTCTTTCACCTAACTTATTTTCTCAGTGGTTGTACATCAATGTTAAAGATTCAGCATTCACACTTATGGTAGCTCATATGTACTTTTATCATTTTCTATAGTGCCTTCACGAGAGAGGACAGAGGTGGTCATTTACTGTAACTGTTGTTTGTTTCTCTTTCCACTGTATTTTGGATAGGGACAAAAATATCAAAAGAGGTTAGTATAGAAAGTACTTGAATTTTGTGGCCCTAACTTGGAATTCTGACACTAATGATCTGTTATGTAACCTTGAATAAATTTCTTCAACTTTTCAGTATTTATGTGTAGAGAAAATAAATCATGATTCATAGGGTTCTTGTGAGCATCACTGTTGTAGTCAGGATTTCACAAGGGAATAGATTTAATACTAGATACATAATTTATAGCATTACTTTATAATATTCACCATAAAAGTCAAATGGAGAAGAGCTCAAGATATCTGTCCACAGAGTAGAGACCCAAAAAATCCAGCTAAGAGCCTAGAGTCCATGACAATGTCCTGCAGGAGTCCAGCTAAAGACCTAGAACCTGTGGCAGTGTCCTCCACAAGTTCAACGGGTGGCCTAGAGCCCATGACAATGTCTCATGCAAGTCTGTATCAAGGATATGCGCTGGGAAGGCCCAAAGGTCAGTGGTGGGAGCTAGAATGTCTGCATCTGCAGGATAAAGGATCTGTGCCAGCAGGTTGAGGGATCTGCACTGGAGCCAGGAAACAATGCTCATGGTAAGGATCAGAGCTCCCCCAAAGAGAACTGTAGCCATCCTCAGTGACAGCTAAGACTAGAGCTCCTCTGATTATAACAGCTGAGTTCATATCAGGCCAACCAGCATGATAAGCTTTTCCAGGAGAATCAACAGCACATTATCATCCCCTCTAGTTCTCCTTTTCATACTGTGGACAACAGTCCTCAGGTGGGCCTTCACACCCAGAACCATGCTGACTCAGTTCAGATGGGTGTTGCAAGGTGACAATTAGTTAATCCACCATAATCACTGATTATTATATTTACTATCAATTATATATAGATCAATGTCCTATATCTATATCTTTGTGGGTCTACATCTTTACCTATATATTTTTCTCTCTCTCTTTATATATATATATATATGTCAAATGCTCACCTAATGGTATTAAAATAACACTATTAATAATAGTAGAATACTAGCCTTTCATATAATTACAATATTATTTTTCTCTTGCTCCCCTTCTTAGAAAATTTCATTGAATTGACTACTTTAACAAAATGGACCACCTGTGAAGTGAAAATATTTTCAAACCATGCAAGTGATAAAAGATAATATCCAACTATATAAAGAACTCAAATAATTCAATAGCAAGAAAACAAATACATAACTGATTTAAAGTAAGTGAAGAACGCAAATAAACGTTTCACAAAAGAGGACATGCAAGTGGCCACGAGGTATATGAAAATGTATTCAACATCACTAATAATCAAGGAGATACAAATTAAGGCCACAATTAAACATTAACTTGTAGTTATTAAAATAACTATTACCAAAAAGATACAGATGAGACTTGGAGAAAGAGAAACCATTGCATATTGTTGGTGGGATGTAAATTAATACAGGCATAATTGGAAACATTACAGAAGTGCCTTAAGAAACTAAAAATAGATCTGTTGTGTGGTGCATCAGTCTTACACTCACTGAGAATGTATACAAAAAAGAAATCAGCATGTCAAAGAGATGTCTGCACTTGCATGTGCATTGCAGAAATATCCACAACAGCTGGGATATGGAATCAACTTGAGTATCTGTCACCAGTTGAGTGGATTGTGAAACCATGGTACCTATACAAAATAGAATATGATTTAACCTTTAAAATGAAAGAAATTATATCAGTTATCACACAGTTAATGAATCTCTGCCCCATATTGTGTTAATTGGATGAGCCCACCACAAAAAGACAAATACTGAATGACCTCACTTGCACTGGAAGCCTAAAAGGGTGAACTCAAAAGAAGAGACGGTGAACTGGTGATGTGAAAGGGGTTGGGCAGCAGTAAAGGTGAGATGGGTTGGGCAGGTGTTGGTTAAAGGTTAGGGAATTTTAGTTATGCAAAATAAATGATTTCAAGAAACCCATTGTACAACACGATGGAAAAAATAGAAATTTGGATTTTATTTAATATGGCCATGGAGATAGTCTCCCCAGAATTCTCAAAAGTATTGGGAAATTTTTCTCTTATAATTGTGTAAATATATTCTAAAAAGAAGTTAACATTTGAAGTTAAAAACATACCTTCCTTACTAAGAAAAATGCCTGAGTCAGAGAGTCTGGAAACTTCTGAATTTAAAATTAAATAGATATAAAATCATGTTGCACTTGGTGGTGATGTAAGATTTCTTCTAGCACCATTAAAGTTTCAATTGATTTTCTTTCAGTCTTATTCCAGTGATGAGTTCTCTGAATGTTTTGGACCTGTTTATTCAGGTATTTCTTAAATACAATGGAGGGGTTAAGAACCTAGTTTGAATCTAGTATCTTGTATATATTTTAAAATATATTAATTATATGTATTAAATTATTTTTATAAATTCAAATACATATAATTAGGAATTTTCTTTATTTCTGATCTGAGCACAGGAGCACTTAAAATAAGCAATAATACCTTCATCTGATATATTTTTGAGTAAGCATTAAACTGGTTCTGAGAAAAACTTTTGAGAGGTTTTTTTGAAATTGCTTTTCATTTGCCCAAGTATAAGATTAATCTATTCCTCTGCTCTATAATTCTACACACATTTGAGAAATGAGTGAAAGACTCCTGTATCAAATGCCTGTAAAACATAAGGAAGTGCTGAATAAACACCCAATTTGACAGACATATAATTGCTATGTATGGTAAATTTTACTGGGACTTAATGTCAAATGATAAGCAAAAACTAGGGCAGAATTAGTGTTTATTATCATCAATATGTATAAAATTCTTTAAATAATATACAAAATAAAGAAAATAGCTTTGTTTTTTTTTTGTTTCCTTCCTCTCAGCTTAGACAAAAATATCTGCTACTCATTTAATGTTCAGAGTATAATTTTTGTATCTCAGGAAAACCATTTGAGTGCCATAGTTGCATTTTTAGGAACATTATTCATCTGAGATTAGAGTTTGGATCAGGAATGCTTTTATGTCAGACAAATTATTTCCTTCCACATGGTGAACATTTATGTTCTGCCAGCCTGAATTCTTAGCATCAGTGAGTAAATGTCAATATATGTCCATAGAACACTTAGATATTCTTATCCTGTATCCTGTTGGTCTCAATGCTTAGGACTAATATCAATTACACATTTCTCTCGTAAGTGGCCATTTAAAAATTATTTTGTATCAAATGTAAATAACTGACACTGAAGGAATGAAAAAAGGAAAATTATTATTTCAAATTTGCTTTATTGAAAGAGAATACAGTGATATATGCAGTACATGGAGCTGGGCATGTTGGCACACAGCTGTAATACCAGCACTTGGGAGGATAAGGCAGGAGGATGGCTATGATTTTAATGCTAGCCTGGGCTATATAACGAGTCCAGGCCAGCTTGAATTATATTACGAGACCCTGTCTCAAAAAAATAATATAGTACATGGAATTACGTAGGGATTGGGGCCTTCCTTCTATAATTTTATGTTAATAGACTTTATTTTTATAGCAATTTTAAATTCATAGAAAAATAAGTGGAAATTATAGAGTGCCTTTATGTGCTTGTACTTCTCTCAGATTTCCCCCACCAACATCTTGCATTGTGTAGTCTGTTTGTCAGAACTGATGAGCTGATATTGCTATGTTGTTGTTAACTAAAGCTCACATTTGTTGACATTTAGGTTCAATCTTTCTGTTCTGTTGTGTATTCTATGCATTTTAATAAATGTATGATGTCTGTTATTTTCCTGTCATCTTGTTTTGAAATTCTGTATCATTCTTATTGTTTCTGTATTCTCATTAAAATAAAAAAAATGAATGGTAACATGCATCCATTGTTATGTTATCAGAGAGAATTCTGTAGATTCATTGCTATAAATCTGCTCTGTGGTTTATTTCTTGCCCTCTGAGTTCCTCACAACCATTATTTTTCTGTCTGCATAGTATTGCCTCTGCTAGGCAGTCAGACAGTTGCAATCATATACTAGTAGTTATTTAAATTTGCTTCTTTTACTTAACAATGTGCATGTAAAGCTTCTCCATATCTTTTTGTGGCTTGATTATATTTCTTTTTATCACTAAATAATACCTTGTTATATAAATATGCCAAAATTTAACATTCCATTCACCTCTTTAAGGACACCTTGGTTGCTGCCCAAGTTTTGGTAATTATACATAAAGCGTGTATAAACATGTGCCCAGATATAGATTTTTGAATCATGTGCATAAATACCAAAGAAAGCAGTTGCTCATTCATATGATAAGTGACTGTTTATTTCTGTATGATACTTCCAAAGTAGCTGTAGTATTTTTAAAATGAAGTTCATTGGTATAATTTATATACACAGAATGATCACATTCATCAGAGGGAATTTGTACATACACATGATATATCCTAGTTCCTCTTTTATTTAATCCCCACCCCCACTCTTCAATATTTTTCCCCTTCCCTTATATTTTTCTTTTCCCTTCGTTCATTTGCCTCTCACACCTCCTTATTTCCACGTTCTTTTGAACAATTTCTTCCTATTTCACAATACCTGTTGTACATTTGATCCTTATTTATCCTTTCAGATTCTCACCAATAAACAATTTGAAATTTACAAATATATGTACGATTTATTTCACTTAAGAGTATGGTCTGTAGGTGCATCTATTTACCTAGGAATATTTCAAATTTGTCTTTCTATATGGTAGAGTACTACTCCATTGTATAAAAAGACACACCTTTGTCCATTCCTCAGTTGACTTGCATTTAGGCTGTTTCCAAGATTTGGCTATTACAAACTGTGCCACTATAAACATGGGAGAGCTTATATCACTGTGGTATGAGGTATTTAATTCTTCTGGGAAGATTCCCAGCAGAGGAACTACTGGGTCAAATGGGACTCTAATCCTCATATTTTGAGGAATCTTCACAGTCTTTTCTACAATGGTTCCATCAGTCCACACTATCACCAACAGTGGAGAACAGTACCAATTTCTTACAGGTGCACTAGCATTTGTTATTAGTTGATTTCCCATTAATTGCCATTCTTTGTATCTTTGAATTTGTTTATTAACTCTAGGAGTATTTTGGTGTAGTTTCTTAGGTCTTCTATGTACAGAATCATGTTGTCTGCAAATAAGAATAGTTTAACATCTTCCTTTCCTATCCTTATTCATTTTATTTCTTTCTGTCTCTTGTCTAATTGCTCTGGCTCATTTTTCCACAACTATATTGAATGGTGATGATGGACATCCTTGTCTTTAGAATGAAAGCTTTCAGTGACTGTCCATTTAGTATGATGGTAGCTGTTGGATTGTCATAGATGGCTTTTATCACATTGAGGTAAAGACCATCTATTCCAGTTTTCTGTAGGATTTTATCATTAATGAGTGCTGAAGTAGTGAGGTGGAATCTTGTCATTATTTTAACTTACAACTCTCGAATGGTCAATGATGTGGAACATTTTTTCATATATTTATTTGCCATTTGTATTTCTTCATTTGAGAGGTATGTGTTCATCTCAGGTGTGCATTTTTGGATTGTGTCTTTCATTTTGGGTGTCTAACTTTTCTCATTTCTTTATATGGTCTACATATTAATTCTTTCTTTGAGGAACAACTGGCTAAATTTTTTCCCACACTGTGGCCTGTATTTTCACTCTATTAATAATTTCTTCTGCTTTGCAGAAGTTTTTTAATAAGATGAGATCCCAGTTTTGGATTCTTTGTTGTTTGTCCCATATAATTCGTGTTTTGTTCATAAAATCTAGTCCTATATCTATGTCTTCAAATGTTCTACCTACTTTCTCTTCCAGCAGATTTGGTGCTTCTATCTTAATATGTAGATCTTTCATTCATTTTTTGATTTTAGTTCAATACATGGTAATAGACATGAGTCTAGTTTTAGGTTTCAGCATGTGGTAAGCCAGTTTTCCCTGAACCATTTGTTAAAGAGGCTATCTGTCTTCCAGTGAACCTGCTTAACATCTTGGTCAAAGATAAGGTAGCTGAGTGTATCTAAAGTTGTTTCTGCATCTTTTAATCTGTTCCATTGACCCTCAGGTCTTTTGTTGTCAGTACTATGATGTTTTTATCACAGTAGTTCTGTAGTATAATTTCAAATCAGAGATTGTGATGCCCCGGCCTTGCCTTTGGTGCCTAAGACTGTTTTTGCTATTCTAGATCTCTTCTGCTTCCAAATGAGTTTGGAATGAAACTTTTCTCTAATTTTGTGAGGTATGCTCATGGTATTTTTATTGGAATTGCATTAAATGTGTATAACTATTTTGGGGGTATATTCCTTTTTACTATATTGGTTCTTCCTATCCACAAGCGAGGGATACCTTTCCATTTTCTTTTTTTATTTTAAAAAGAAAATAACAATAAAAGTGATATAGAATTTCAAAATAAGATGATAGCAGATTAACAATGATTCTTATATTGCATATTGTTAGCTTTAAAGTAGTAGCTCAGATTACCAGAAGCAGGCAGGCAATATTGCTCAAACAATATAAGCATTAACTGTGCCTTTCAATGAAATAATAGTAATTAGTAGTATAATTGTCTTAGCTATCTTGTATATATATATTTCTCCCTTCCTTCATTTCTCCCTTTACTATCCCAGTTGTCTTTCCTTTTGAGCAGTTTCTTTCCCTTTAACAATAGTTATTGTACCTTCTGGATTTTATTTAGTCTTTAAGTTTCTTTTACTTGGGAGACAATACTATGTTTACACATGAGAGTCTTGTTTATTTCACTTGTGAGTATGGTCTCTGGTTGCATCCATTTACCCATAAAAGCCATAAGCTAAGTTTTTATTCAATTTTTGATATCCTCTTTAACCTCCATTTTCAGAGTATGCAATTTTAAATGTATAGATCTTTTACTTTCTTTGTTAGATTGATCCCTAAGTATTTAATTTCTTTTCAATGCTATTGTGAAGGGTGTTGTTTTTCATTCAGTGTATTTGTTGTTTAGGTACAGGAATACTACTAATTTTTGATTATTGTCTGTGTGTCCAGTTGCACTACTGAATTCAGTTATTAAATCTACAAGCCTTTTGGTGGAGGTTTTGGGGTCTTTTATCATATCATCTGCAAATTATAATTTAACTTCTTCCTTTCTTATTCTCATTCCTTTTATTTACTTTTCTTATCTAATTGCTCTGGCTAATGTTTCCAGAACTATATTCAATAGAAGTGGTGGTAGCATATATCTTCATCTTGTTCCCAATTTTGGAGTGAATATTCTCAGTTTTTGAGAATCTAATATGATATTTGCTGTAGGTTTGTTATAGACAGCTTTTATCAGATTGAGATAAAGGCCATCTATTCCTATTATTTGTAGGGTATTTTGTTTATCGTGAGTGGGTGTCAGATTTTGTCAAATGTTTTTTCTCCATTTATAGAGATGATCATGTTATTTCTGTTTTTGTCATTATTGATATAGTGTATTACATTTCTTGATTTGTGTTTGTTGAACCATCCTTGCTTCCCTGAGATGAATTCTACTTGATCTTAATGAATAATCTTGATGATTTGCTGCATTCTATTTTGCCAGTATCTTGTTGAGAATTTCTGCATTTATGTTCATTAGGGAGATTGGCCTGTAGTTTTCTTTTTTGCTTGTGTTCTTCTCTGGTTTTGGAATCAGGGTAATACTTGCTTCCAAGGATGACTTTGGGAGTATTGCTGCCCTTTCAATTTCATTAAAAATTTTGATCAATAGTGGCATTAAATCCTCTCTAAATTTCTTGTAGAATTCAACAGTGAATCCATTATTCCTTCAGCTTTCTATATTGGTAATTTTTAAATTATATGTTCAATTTTATTGACTAATACTGGATTATTTAGAATATTTATTTCTTCTTGATTCATCTTTGATAATTCATATCATTTTAAGAATTTGTACATTTCTTCTACATTTTCCATCTTATGTAATATAGTTTCTCAAGCTGAGTGTTGATGAGCTTCTGAATTTTTCAGGATTTCTTCAGGTTTCCTTGTCGTTTCACTGTTTTCATTCTCAGTTTCAAGAATTAGTCTTTTCTTTCCACTTTTTAGGTAAGTTTGGCTAAGTGTATATCAATTTCATTAGGTTTCCAAAAAGCCAACTTTAAGTCATTGGTTGTTTATATTGTTTTCTTAGTCTCAATTGCATTCATTTATGCTTTATAATTTTCTGCCTTACCTGAGCTTTCAGTTTGATGTATTCTTCTTTTTCTAGAAATCTTAGGTTCAATATTATGTAATTTATTTGAGCTTGTTCTATTATCATGCTATGAGAATTAACTACTATAATTGTTTTCTCTTAGGATTGCTTTCATTGCATATCATAAACTGTGTTATTTTGTATCAGCATTATCATTTAATTGTGTATAGATTTTTAAACTTTTCCTTAATTTCATCCATGACTCACTGTTGTTCAGGAGGGTATTGTTTAATTTTCAGGTATTAGTCTACTTTGTAGTTTCTTTTGCCATTGATTTCCAGTTTCATTGTACTATGCTTAGAAAATATGCATGTGATAATTTCAATTCCTTTGTATTTACTTAAGCATTTTCTATGGGCTAGTATGTGTCCTGTTTTGGAGAATGCCCCATTTGCAGCTGAAAAGAATGTATATCCTGGCTTTGTAGGGTGGAACACTCAGTAGACACCTTCCAAGTCTGTTTGTTCAAGGGTTTGGTTTAGTTCCGTTATTTATTTGTGGAATTTTTTGCCTCAATGAAGTACTTGTAAGAATGGTAGTGCTTTACAATTGCATTAGTGCTTATCTAATTTTTCATGTCCAATAATATTTGTTTTATGTAGTTGGGTGCAGCAGTATTTGGTGAATATATATTTATGATTGCTATCTCTTGGAATTTTTCTCTTAACAAGTAGTGAACTTTTTGTCTCTTTAGCTCAGTCTTGGCTTGAAGTTCACACTGTCTGCAATAAAATAACTACCTCTGCTTTTCCTGTGTTTCTGTTATGTGGAATGCTGCTCTTCATTCTTTGACTTTTGGTTTATGAATTTCATTTTTTTGAGGCCAATTGCCCCTTTTATTTTTTTAATGTTATTTTAAAGAGAAAAACAAAAAAACAAAAGAAAACAAACAAAAAAAAACCCCAAAACAACAAACACAAAGTCAAAAACAAAAGAATAAAAAACAATAAAGGTGATACAGAATTCCAAAACAAGGTGAAAGGAAATTAATAATAGTTTTTATATTACATATTGTTATCTCCAAAGTACTTGCTCAGATCCTCAGACATAAGCAGGCAAGATTGATAAAACAATTACTGAGGTGTATCCCCACCCTGAATTTCTTTTTGAGTTAAATGTGTTTCTGTATGCAGCATGTTTTTGGATCTTGCTTCTTGATCTATTCTGCTAGGATGTTTCTTTTGATTGGTGAACTGAAGCCATTTACATTGATGGTTCTAACTGTTATATATTGGTTTTTCCTTCTATTATTTTTCCGTTGTTGGTACCCTGTCTTTTCCTCTTTGTAAGTACTTACCCTACCTGGTGGCTTCATTCAATTGCTGTTCTTGAAATTGTGGTCTTCCTTGTCTCTTTCTGGAATATCCTTTAGAGTATTTTGGAGAGCTGGTTTGGTGGTCATAAATTTCTTCAGTTGTTTTTTTTTTTTTTTTTTTGTTGTTGTTTTGCTTCCAGTACCAGGAATAGAACTCACATCCTTGTGCTTGCCAGGCAGGCACTTCGCCACTGAGCTAAATCCCCAGCCCCTTCAGTTGTTTTTTGTCATGGAAGTATTTTATTTCTTTTGTTTTAATTATTTTTTTATTTAAAGGTTAAAAAACTAAAAAAACAAAAATGCAGACAAAAATCCAAACAACAGAAAAACAACAAAAATGATACATGATGTCATCACAAAATTATAGAAATTAAGAATTGTTACTGCATTACATACTGTTATCTTCAATGAAGTTACTCAGTTATTTCTTCATTAATTCTGAGAGATAGTTTTGCAGGGTAAAACAATCTGTGTTGGAGGTTGTTTTCCTTTAAGGATTGAAATATCTCATTCCAACTCTCCTTGACTAAAGGGTTTGTGTGGAGAAGTCTACTGTGAGTCCTATGGATTTTCCTTTGTAAATTATTTGTTTCTTTTCTCTAATCACTTTTGATATTCTGATCTGCTGCTGAATATCTTCAGTCTTATTATTCTATGCCTTGGTGTATATTTATTTCATCATGGCTATTTAGAGCTCTATATGCCTCACTTATTTGTATGTCAAATTCATTATCCATATTTGGGAAACTTTCTGCCATTACTTCTGTGAAGAGGTTCTTTTTTTTTTCTAATGGAATTTGTGCTATCTCCAGCTTTCTCACTGACTGATTAATCTTATATTCATCTTCCTTCATCTTGCAGGTACTGGATTGGTTTTTCATGGTCTCTTGCTATTTTTAAGATATTTTTCCTTTTTGTGGTCACTAACCACCATTCTATCTTCTAGATCTGATATTATATCTTTATCACTTCTCATCTGTTTAGCTAAGATCAAGTGTGATATTTTGTCTTTGTCTTCATTCAATCTGTTGCAAATATTTTCAGTGGAATTTTATTCTCATGGATACCTGTTTGGATCTGTTTCATGGTTGCCATTTCTTTCCTATGTTGGGCATGCATCTATCATTTCTTAATCTGTCTCTCTCTCTGTAATTTCTGTCTACTCTAGATTCATTAGGCATGTTTTTCATTTTGATCATAATTTCTCTTTTACCTCATAGATTAATTTGTCCTATAGCCTCCTTTATTTGTCATTGTTGTTGTTATTTAACTTCTGATGCTCTCATTTCCAAAAGTTTTAGTATGTGGCTTCCAATTTCTTCTATCTCATTGTGTTCTGGACTTGTCCTTGGTGGGCTGGAGGCCTAGGATTGCATTTGCTTCCATATCTTGTCATTTTCTATTTTTTAATTTTCTATGTTGTTGATTGCAGATTTCTTATTGTAGATAGTTTTATCACTAATATCATGGCTTTCCTAGGAAATATCTATGCCTTTAAGATGTCTTCTAGGTTTAAGTGGTTCTTGTCTTTCTGTGTACCCCAAAAACCTATCTTCCCAATATATAAGGATGGAAAGTTGCTATCTGTTTGGCTCTGTACTCCATACATTTACACTGGACTATATTGATGGTTGTTACCCCAGGCAATCACAGTATTGTCATATGAGAGAAAAAAACTGATTACATGTATGATGTCCTGGCAAAAAAAAAAAAAGACCTGAAGATCAGTGGAACAGACTGGAAGATGCAACCGCAATCACAAACACACTTAGCCACCTGATCTTTGACAAAGGGTCAAACAAGTTCACTGGAAGAAAGACAGCCTCTTCAATAAATGGTGCTGGAAAAACTGGCTCACCACATGCTGAAGACTGAAACTAGACCCATGTCTATCACCATGCACCAAACTCAAGTCAAAATGTATTATAGATCTAATTATTACAACAGAAATACTAAATCTATTGGAAGAGAAAGCAGGTAAAAATCTTGAAGACATAGGAGTAGGCAGAGAGTTCATGAACAAAAGCCAAACTGTACAGGAAATGCTTCAGAGAATCAACAACTGGGACCTCATCTTACTGAAAAGATTTTGCACATCTAAAGAGACCACCAGCAGAGTAAAATAAAAAAAAACACAAATTGGGAGAAAATTTTAGGTGACTGTTCTTCAGACAAAGGACTCATATAAAACCTATGAACACACACTTCTCAGATAAAGAAATACAAATGTCAAATAAAAACATGAGAAAATGTTTGAGATCATTATTTATTCATGAAATGCAAATTAAAACAACATTGAGATTCCATAAGAATGGCTATCATTAAGATATCAACCAGTAACAAATGCTGGCGAGGCTGTAAAGAAAAAGGAGCCCTTCTACACTGTTGGTCAGAGTGCAGACTGGTGAAACCACTTTTGAAATCTGTTTGGAGATTCTCCAGCAAACTAGGACTAGAGGTCCATTCAAGCCAGCTAGTCCCCTCCTGGGTAGTTTACCAGAAGAACTGAAAACATCAAACCACAGTAGTATATGTGCACCCATGTTTATAGCAGCACAATTTGTAACAGCTAAAGCATGGAGGCAACCCAAATGCCAGTCCACTGAGGAATGGATAAAAAATTTGTGGTATTTTTACATAATGGAATATTACTCAGCTCTAGAGAAAGATTATCTCAAGGCTTTTATAGGAAAATGGACACAACTAGAGACCATACTCAAGTGAAATATATCAGACCTGCATGTGTAAACATCATATTGTCTCAATAGTTTCAGAACCTGAAAGAGTGAATAAAATCTAAGAGGTACAATAGACATTGTGAAATGAAAGGAAATTTCTCAAGGGTAAAGGGCAACTGGGATGAGGGAAAAGAGAAAGGAAAGAAGGGGAAAAATATGTGCAAATATGTATACACAAGATAGCTAACATAGTTGAGCTATTCAATTTTATTGCTCTGTTGAAAGGAACAGTCAATGTTTAAGAGTATGATCAATCATACATGCCTATATTTGTTTATCTGAGTATCCAAATTGAAGATATCAATATGTAATACAACAACCATTGTTAATTTCCTATCACCTTGTCTGAGATTCTTTATTGCTTGTATTGCTTTCATGTTATTTTCTAAGTGTATGTGTGTTTGTTAAGATGTTTTCTTTCCTTTAATTTAAAAATTAAAAAGAAACCTAGGAAAGGAGATAACTGGACTTCAAGGAGGATCATACTAAAATAAGGAATTTTTGTTTGTTTTTGAGAATTAGTCACGTTAGTATAACTTTTAATCAGAGTGTCTGATTGCAATTTAGATTAGATTTGGATGGACAAGTAAGAGCAAATAGCCATGTCATTAAGCTGAGTAAACAGCCAACAAGCATCCAATAGAACTGTTGATAATTTTAATACTCAACAAATTAGTGCAGGAAAATTTGGACCCTGATATGAAAAGGGAACTACATTATCTGAATTTAGAGTTTAACAAGTCATTCCAACTGCAGAGTAAAATTTTGGTTTTATCTGATGGATTATTACATGCAGAGCCAGGAAACTAGATTGCTTTGCCCATCAGTGTTAAGTAGAAAACTGACGTAAAACTCCATCTACAAAACCTCAGAGTAGAGGTATAGAAATGATCATAAAAAGGGTTTTTGTACCATCATTCTAGTAATATTTGAAAGCCCTTTCTTTGCATTAGCTTTTTAAAAAGTTTACTTAACTTCCTCTGCATATGTGGATCAATGTCACCCATTTGTACCTCAAAAATCAAGCTCCATATATCTGTTGATGATCCTGCATGCTGAGCCCTGGACATATATGTCTTTCATTCATGCATTGCTCAGTTCAAAATCATTCATGAACCTATTTGTACATCATGTAGATCAAATTATCAACTATAAGTCCTTATGAAATTTTAAAAATTGCACTGATCTGATTTGTACTATCTACTTATAGGTACAACAGTACATGCTACTCAGAGTAGCAAAAATAATTGAATAAGATAATATTATAAATTTTGTGCTGGACTTCCACTACCATTTCTTTACTAAGGAATACCTTGATTTCTTTCCCAGAGTACTAAAGTAGTTTTGTGACTGATTTTTCTCCCTTATTATTTTCTGGCTCTCAATGTACAATACTACACACTTGAAGCGGGTGGAGTTTGAGAAGGAAAACAGAGGTTAAAAAAAATATACAAAAAGAGAACGACAGTGTTCATTTTTGGAGGGGGACAAGAGATGCTAAAGATAACCCAGAGCAACACTTTGTAAATCTAAGATCCTATTCGTGCTTCAGAAATGGATAATTAGCCCTTCCTACCTTAGCTTTAATCCTGTACTCAAAACCAGCTGAAGAAACCTAGTGGGAAGGAACCTTTACAAAGGACCAACAACAGTTTCCTGTAAGGAATTTTTTTAAACTAAGAGGAAACTATTCAATTGAACTGAAGTGAAAACATCATCAACCAGCACGACGATTATGTTTCCCTTCTCCTTAATGAAGGATAGAGAAGAAAGTAAAATTAGTTAAGGAAATGCAAAGAAACACATTGTCTTCACTGTAAGTAATTTATACAAATTTACAACCTTGATAAAGTCTTAGAGAGGTGTCTCCTGGACCTATTGTTCTGCTATTTTTCACGTGATAATTTTTAATTGAAAATCTCTTCTGATTGATGATTGCTTCTTGGAAATAAATTTTTACTCACAGTCTTTTAAAAATATTATTTTTAAATGTGGATTCTGAAACCACGACAGTTGCTCCTCACGGTACTTACTCAAAAATTTCAAAAACAATCACAGTAGGCAATACAAATCTGAATGGCCTTTTTTTTTTGGTTTTTGTTTTTTGGGTTTTTCTCCGGTACCGGGAACCGAACTCACGACCTTGCGCTTGTCAGGCAGGCGCTTTGGCGCTGAGCTAAATCCCCAAACCCCGAATGGCCTTTGTCTTCTCCAAATAAGAGGGAAAGGAGGGTTTAAAAATATTTAAGAAAATAAAAAACGCCTGGTGATTTACAATTAAGCAAAAAGGCAGTCAGGTATGCAACAAGCAATTTGATGGTTCAAAGAAACTACTAGATAAGAAACTTCATCCACTCAGAAGAATAATGAAGGCTGAAGGACTTATGATGAAGACTGAATGCATTTAGTTGTAGGCTGAAGACTAGTATCACTGTGGGGATTACAGTAGGGTGAAAGAAATGTAGGTGCCCAAACCTGGTCCTAGCTTCAGCCCTAGGTCTTGCCTTTTACTTGTCACACTCCAGGTGCTTTGCATACGTAAATTTTTTAAATTGACTGTAATAATTCTTACCAGGAACTTTCTCATAAACTGTTCACCTGGAGCAAGGTTACCCCAGATCCATCACTTATGCAACCCTACATAGGAATTCACTCTTCTCCTGAACAGTATCTACATATGCTAAGAACTTGGATCTACTGACATTTTCTTCAATAGAATTTCTGTGATGCCTTCCTTTAACTTGCTTTTATACTCTATCACTCACCAATTTCATCAAACTGTATTTCAGATTTCCTGTTTTTAACCATTCTCACCAATTACTGAAAGCTCCAACAAGATTTTCAGAATCTTTCAGTGTTTAATATGTAGTAGACATGCAATAAATGAATTAATTTATTCACGAAACATGTAGCTAAACAATGTCATTTTCAAGCCATTGAAAAGACTAATTTTAACACATTTGCAAAGCAAACTATTAAAGTGATTTATTATGAAACAGAAAACTTCCTTAATTTGACCAGACACCATGCTGTCAGCAATTTGACAGTAATGATATTATCCCCCCCCACCCAGTGACTCAGATTAACAATATTAATTTGCTAAGTTAGTGCTTGTGTGGATATTTTCAATAAATAATTAAGTGAATGACTAGTTTTGATAAACCAAAAGCAATTCTAACATCAGGT
This sequence comes from Chinchilla lanigera, assembly GCF_000276665.1. Lineage (NCBI taxonomy): Eukaryota > Metazoa > Chordata > Mammalia > Rodentia > Chinchillidae > Chinchilla > Chinchilla lanigera. Next base: position 14,411,551 of record NW_004955430.1, on the reverse strand, counting down.
TATCAAGTTAAAGAGTTAAATTTGGTCAAATCAGCTGCATTTCTAATATATATTGTATATGAAATAAGCATGACCTATCAAAGATAAAGTTATCAAAATAAAAGACAAAGTCAAATTATAGAATATCATTACCTTAATGACTCTTTTAAGAAGCAATAACCCTTTCTATAATAGCCCAAGTTTTCACATAAAGAAACAACTCTCAGCACTGTAATATCTTGATTTGCCAAAATTTCTTTCAATGAATTCTTTCAGAAATATGTAGTTATAAAGTTAAATGTATTTTATCATCTTTTGAAGGCTAGAAACATGATACAATCATGAGAACATAAAGTGTCCTTCAGAGGCACTGAATTTTCACCTTTCTTTTAAAATTAGAGGTATATTAGGAGATATCCTTTTTCTACCCCTTCTCAAATTATCTTTTACTATATAAAAAACTAGCTTAAATGGTGTTTGTTAAAAGCAAATAGAGAACAATTTGTCTCAGAGTAGAAAAATAATTTTCCAGACCAATGCTCTTATACACATCAAATGAACACAAATGTTAGATAAGTTCTTGTTATTTTGCTTAGGGCATTGCTTTATCTAGAAAACAAACAGACAGTCATGTGTATTAATCACTCAATATTTTAATAAAGTTAATATGTCTTTAACTTGGTTTCAATTTGAGAAAAGTATACTGAATGCACATTTAAGAAGTTTTTTAAAAGCAGGAAATAAATGACTTTTTAAAAATTAGACATCCCCAAACTTTTTCTTTTGTATTCTTAATTGTATTGTGAGTTATTTCAACTAATAACTAATAACTCACAATGCAAAAGGAGACAAAGCCAGAAGTATATCTATCCCTTAGGAGAAGAGACTTTGTTTTTTGTTAATAGTTATCCTGTCAGGCATGACATAATATCTCATAGCAATTTTGATTTGCATATGTTATTGATCACCTTTTTGTAGACCTCTTAGTCACTTTAATGTCGTTTTAAAGAGAAATTTCTGCTTATATATTTGCTAACTTTTAAAAAATCAAGCTATTTGTATTACCACTACTGAGTTGTATGAGTACTTTATAAATTTTAGAGATTAACCATATGTTATATAGGTGGTTTGTAAACATTTTTTCCAATCCTTAAGCTGCTGTTTCTTTTTTTGTTTCTTTTCTTAGGCAGAAATTTTTAGTTTCATAAAAATTTATTTACTTATGTATGCATTCATTTTTGCTTTTCTTGTGATATAAAAAATTATTATCTAGCCTTAGGCTGATTTTAAGTTTTTTTCTTTCCTATTAACCATTAGTAATTTTATTGTGATATGACTTTTATCAAGATACTTGTGCCTAGGATTTGTCAGGGTCCTTAGATTGTTAAGTTTATAATTTTTATTAAATTTGGAAAAATTTAGCTATTATTTCTTCAAGCATCTTCCCTCTTTCCTCTCTTCTACTTTGGGAATTCCTAATTGTATATACATTAAAATGCTGCAATTTATCCCACAGTTTCCTGAAGTTGCATTCAGTTTTTATAAACTATTCTTTTCTGTTTTAATAAATATTTTTCTATTCCATAGACTCAATTTTAGTTTTTTCCTGTAATATTTAATTTGCTGTTAATCTCATCTAGTACATTTTTACTTCATTTATTATAGTACCTGTAGAAGTTCAAGTCATTTGAAAAATGTCTTCTGTGTATGTGGTTAATGCTTTGAACATATTAAATACAACTATAATGTTTAAATCATGTCTCTGTGTTAATTCTAACAATACTAACTCATTTTTATTTGCTTATTTTATTGTTCATGGGCTACTTCCTTTCCCACCTGGTAATCTTTGATTTCATTGCAGGTATTAGAAATTTCACTTTATTGGATTTGAATAGTTCTGTATTCTCATAAATATTCTTCCACCCTTTTAAGGCAATTTAAATTACTTGAAAACTATTTTATCCATTCAAGTCTTACATTTATGCTTTGTTACCTGGGTCCTAAGCAAGGCAGAGTCTAGCTATTGTGCAAAGTTGAGGTAAAAATTTCATGATTAAGGTACCATGAATTATTTTTTTTAATCTATCTTCTTAAATAGGTGTTGTTTGCCCTCTATGAGTTCTGGTTCTTATGCATTTAATCCCTTTAGGTGATACTTTTCTAGCCCTGGAGTCATTTCATAAAACATATGCATTAATTAGTTCTATGATATGGTCGAGAACCTCCACAGTTCTCTGGAGTTTTCTTTTGGTACAGTTCTCTTCTTTTCTGACTTTATTTTTTTTATTTATTTATTTTTTTTGGTTTTTCTCCGGTACCGGGAACCGAACTCACGACCTTGCGCTTGCCAGGCAGGCGCTTTTGCCGCTGAGCTAAATCCCCAGCCCCTTTTCTGACTTTAATTGTCTTAGTTTTCTCATTTCCAATCTTCATCTCCTTAATTCAGCACATTCTCTCTGAGTTCCCCATCCGTGATCCAAGGCTTTGAAACTCTCTCAAATTAGGGGCCTTATGCAATTTTTTTTGTTGGTTTCCCATTTCTCTGGGATTGTTCTTTCTTTCCTCATATCCAGTGTCTTAAAAATCATTGGCTGTTTTATGCGAATCTAAATCTAGTTCCTGTTAATTTATATCTTTGTTGGAAGCAGAGATCATGTTTGGGTTTTATATTTCAGTCTTTTTAAAGGGGGGAGATAGTTAATAAAATGAACCTTATAAGATTGATTGGGTGAGGGCATCTTACATTAATGTGAACTAAGATTATGATTAGATGGCCTATTAGCCTTAAAAATCTTCACTGCCCCTATGATATAATTAGATTGGTTATACTGAAACCCACCTGAAATTGCCCAAGGCATGGTTCATTGAGGTCATCAAATGGTTGAGAGTAGATGGGTGTTTTCTTAGCCTATGGTCTTGGGTAGATAGTCTAAACTCTTTTCTTCCTCTTGGGCAAATCATTAGGTACATTACATTTTAGTAGTCACTCAGAATATATAATGAAGAATTGCACACTAATCAAATGTGAGTAATAATGGCTAATTTCACCTCTCAGTTTTATCGATGTTTTCTTTTGTATAGTTTTCCCTTTTCTTAAATTCTTAGCCTCTGTAAAAAAGTAGTATGATGATCTTTCTTCTTTTGATACCTAAATTGGTCCCATTCTAAGGAAATAGAAAATTTCAATCACTAATAAAATGATGAACACAATTTATTAAACCTTTAAAACAAAGCTAAGATCACAGTCTCCTCCAGGACTCAGGTAAAGGTGCAGAGGGTGGTCTGTGCATTGCCATCTATGCTGCTGGGATCCAGGTGAGCATTGTAAAGGGAGCCTCCAATCTCCATTTCTGCCATTGCTGTGACACAGGTGAATATGACAGAAGGTCCAGACAATGGCCTCTCCCCTCACTGCTGCCAGGACTGAGGTGAACCTCATGGGAAGGCCCAAAGACCAGAGGGAACAACAGCAACACAGCAGGGTCCCAACTGGGGCACATAGGATGGACAGGCAGGACTAGTGTGAAAAGGCCAAAGCAACAAGAACAATATCAACCAAAAGGTGATAGCTTAGGTGACCCAGCATTGTGCTTGGAGACAAACACACGTGCAATAGAAGCAGGTGGGTGGACCCTGGCTACCCCTGTTCTCTTTTTTTGTTGTTGTTTTTGTTTACTTGGTTTTGTTTTCCTTTTCTTATTCTTTCTATTTCTTTTTTTTCTTCTCTTTTCTTTATTTCCTCTTTTCTAAACAGCTGGGAAGAACTTCAGCCACAGAAAACTAATCCCAGAGACCAATTTCAAACAACCTGTTGTCTGCGCCCTCGTTCTATCTCTTCTCTCCTTTCCTTTAGTCCCCCAGTGTGTATGTGATCATCATTTTTCCATCCTTGCTTCCACTTTCTTTTTGGCTATTTTGTTTTACACAATATCCTTCTTAAATCATCTCATCACAGGGTAAAATCACTCTACCAAGGGTGAATATTCTGAATGTAAGTTCTCAATTTACAATCTCTTCTGTTACTTAACTATAGACTTTTCTCCTATTATTTAACATAGAAAATTAATACCCACCACAGGTTGTTAGTTTCTAAACTGTGCTTGATACTATTGTTATTGCTAATTATACTGTTTAGCTAAGATGTCATATCTGTTGTAATCAGTTGTTCTCAGTTCTGTACCAATATTGGGAAGGTCTGGGGTAATAACCTAACCGCAGCCCCCACCAAAGAACTGGGAACTGAAACATCTTATTCTTAATTAAGTGGGAGGGTAAGATCTTGGAACAGACACCAACTGAGAATCACCTACATACAGAAGACATCCTTGAGGAACAGATTTTCTTAGAGAGGACTTGATACTAGTGACATAACTACCTAATACAGAAACTTACAAGGATCAACATGGAAAACAAAATTACTCTTTTTGAAATGGAGATAATAACACACAGAAGCAAGATGCAGTATCAGACCTCCATCCCACCCAGAACAAGTCCCAGAGAGAACCTAATAGAGGAAAATGGAAGAAACACACCTGACTTTTCTGAAATGATAGCAACAGAAATAAAAAACAAGTCCTTAAGGCTATAGAGGAAATCAGATCAGAAACAATCTCTCAGATAAAAAAGAAATGTCAGTATTTATAACAGAATGGCTCAGGAAATTTAAAATAGAGATAAACAAAAATAGATAATGATAGGAAAAGGGTGGAAACTGTGAATGATCAATATAGGAAAAAAGTGGAATACATGAAGTGGATTCAAACAGATATCCAAGAAGTGAAACATTCCATTGAAAGCTGGCAAAACCACTTGAACAAAACTGAAGACAGACCCTCAGACCTGCAAGACAGGATCATAGCTAGTGATAGTGAAAGGAAAAGTCTCTTAAAAATAATAAGGGGTCAAGAAACAACAATTCAACATCTGCAAGGTGATACAAAGAAAAACAGCATAAAACTAACAGGTGTCAGTGAAAAAGCAGAAGTCAACACAAAAGACAGAAAAACTATTTGTATAAATAATAGCAGAAAACTTCCCAAATATGAGGACAGAATCTGCATGCAGTAAGTGAGGCATATAGAACTCCAGTTATTGGTGATCAAAATAAAGCTATACTGAGACATATAATAATCAAGATGCCAGAAATTCAGTACAAGAAAAGAATAGTAGAAGGTGTTAGGCAAAACAAACAGATTACAAATAAGGGAAAGCCCATCCAAATCATGGCAGACTTCTCAACACAAACCTCCAAGTCAAGAAGAGCTTGGAGTGAAGTATTTCAAATCATGAAAGAAAACATCTTCCAACCTAGATTTAAGTACCCTGCAAAGCTATTTTTCAAAATTAAGCAAGAAATAGGATACTTCCACACCAAAGAAGAACTGAAGAAATTTAAGATCATCAAACAAACTGAACAAAGAGTACTAAAAGATATTCCAAATAGAGCTAAAAATGACCACAATTTAAAGAACAACAACAGAAATAAACCACCAGGAAAGGCAAGCAATTAAATAAAAGGAAAAAAGTAGAGAACTGAAAGGGGAAAAACAAGATGAAGATAAACTAATCCATATCAGTTATAACCATCAATGTAAATGCGTCAGTTTACCAATCAAAAGAAACAGACTGGCAGGATGGATAATGAAACAAAATCCAACAATATGTTTTATACAAGAAACACATTTAACTGAAAAAGAAATTCATAAACTGAAAGTCAAAGGATGGGAAGCAATACTCCATGAAACAGGAATCCACAAAAAAACGGGGGTAGCTATTCTGTTTGCAGACAATATGAACTTCAAACCAAGAATGATCAAAAGAGATTAAGAAGGTCACTACATGTTAGGGGAAGCCTTCATGAAGAAGAGATAACAATCACGTTTGTATACACCAAATATGGGAGTACCCAACAAGAAAAGACAAATATTTATAAATATGAAAAATCAAATAAGCAATAACAGAATTTTAATGGGGTACCTCAATGCTTGATTGTCACAAAGAGATAGATTAATTGGACAAAAAATCAGCCAAGAAATAACAAAATTGAACCAAACCTGGTAACAAATGGACTTAGTAGATGTTTACAGAATGTTCCACCAAACAGCATCAGAATACACATTCATCTCAGCTGCACATGGGTCGTTCTCTAAAATGGATGATACAATAGTCCATAGAACATGCTTCAATAAATGTAAAGGAACTGGAATTATCCCATGCATATTATCTGATCATAGTGCAATGAAATTGGAAATTAATAACAACAGAAACCACAAGAAATCCAAAAACATATGGTAATTAAATAATACCCACCTGAACTATGAATAGGTCACAGATGGAATTAAAGGAGATATTAAACAATTTCTACAATCGAACAAAAATTCAAATACAACTTACAGGAACCTGTCAAACACAATGAAAGTGGTCATAAGAGGGAAATTTATAGCAGTGAACTCTCACATCAGGAAAGCAGAATGAGTACAAATAAAAAAACATATGCTGCACCTCAATCTTCTAGAACAAGAAGAGTAAGTCAACCCCCAAACCCATACAAATGAAGAAATTGTAAAGATTAGAGCAGAAATTAATGTAATTAAGACTAAGAAAACAATATAAATAATCAACAGATCAAAGAGTGGGTTCTTTGAAGGAGTAAATAAAATTGATAAAACCCTAGCCACCCTCATCAAAAAAGGAAAGAAAAACTCAAATTCATGCAATGAGAAATGAAAAGAGTGAAATCACTACAGATCCTGTAGAAATTCAGATCATCAATACTTACTTTGAAAATCTTTACTTGCATAGAATGGAAAACACAAAAGAAATGGACAAATTCCTAGAACTATATGAATTACCAAAGCTGAATCAAGAAGATTAAAAATTGTTAATAACCCAATACCAGTTAATGAAATTAAAAACATAATTAAAAACTTACCAACAAAAAAAGCACAAATCCTGAAGCGTTCATGGCTGAATTCTACAAGAAATTTGGGGAAGATTTAATGCCAATATTACTAAAACTCTTTAATGAAATTGAAAGGGAAGCAGTTTTCCCTAACTCATTCCTAGAGCAAGTATTATGCTGATACCAAAACCAGAGAAAACCAAACAAGAATAGAACTACAGACAAATCTCCCAAGTCATCATAGATGCAAAAACCCTCAGTAAGATACTAGTAAACACAATGCAACAAATCATCAAGAAGATTATACACCATGACCTAGTGGAATTCATCCCAAGAATGCAGGAATCATTCAAAATATGCAAAGCAATTAACATAATACACATTTATGAACAGAGCCAAAGACAAAAATCACATGATTATCTCAACAGAAAATGCTTTTATTAAAGTTCACCACTTATTAATGATGAAAGCCCTACAAAAAATCATAATAGGTGGTCTTTACTTCAATCTGATAAAAGTCATCTATGACAAACCAACAGCCAACATCATACTAAATGGACAAAAACTGAACGTTTTCACTCAAATATCAGGAACAAGACAAGGATGTCTGCTATCACCTCTCCTTTTCAGTATATTTATGGAAATATTAGCCAGAGTAATTAGACAAGAGAGAAATAAAAGGAATAAGGATAGGAAAGGGAGAAGTAAAATTATCATTCACAGATGGCATGATCCTCTACCTGGAACACCCCTAAAACTCCACCAAAACACTTCTAGAATTAATAAGCAAATTTGGTAGCATAGCTGGATATAGAGTCAGCACTTAAAAATCATTAACATTCCTGTACACAAACAATAAACTCACTGAGAGAGCAATTAGAAAAACCACACCTTTTAAAATAACATCCAAGGGCTGGGGAAATAGCTCAGTGGCATAAGCGCCTGCCTGGAAAGTGCAAGGTCATGAGTTCAATTCCTGGTACCGCAAAACAAACAAACAAAAAACTTCCAAAAAATGAAATACTTAGGAATCAATGTAGTGCAGGAAGTAAAATATCTGTATTGTGAAATCTGCAGTACGCTGAAAAAGGAAATTGAAGAAGATATCACAAAATGTAAAGATATCTCTTGCTCATGGACAGGAAGAATGAATATTCTGAAAATGGCCAGACTCCCAAAGTATTATACAGATTTAATGCAATCCAAATTAAAATACCATTGCCATACCCCATAGATCTGGAGAAAACTTTGCTGAAATTCATTTGGAAACAGAAAAGGCCTAGAATAGTAAAGGCAATCTGGGGCAGCAAAGGCAAGGCAGGAGGCACCACAATCCCTGATTTGAAATTATACTACAAAGCTACTGTCACAAAATCAGCCTAATACTGGCAATAAAACAGACCTGAGGATTAGTGGAACAAGTTAGAAGATGCAAACATGCCTACAAAAATGCTCAGCCCCCTCATGTTTCACCAAGGGGTCAAACATGTTCACTGGAAGAAAGATAACCTCTTTAAGAAATGGTGCTGGGAAAACTGGCTTTCCACATGCTGAACATTCAAACTAGACCCATATGTATCATCATGCACTAAAATAAAGTCAAAATGGAACAACATCTAAATATTAAATGGAAACACTAAATCTACTGGAAGAGAAATTATATAGAATTGTTGAAGTCATGGGGTAAGCAGAGTTTTCATGAACAAAAGCCAAACTGCATGGGAAGTAGAAAAAATCAACAACTGGGATCTCATCTTATTAGAAAGTTTTTACACATCTAAAAAGTCACAAACAGAATGAAAAGACAGTGCACAAAGTGGGAAAAAACTATAGCCAGTTGTCTCTCATACAAAGGACTTCTATCTAGTACATATAAAATTTTGAAAAACACCAGACCTCTTAAATTCAAGGGCCCAATCCAAAAATGGGCATCTGAAATGAATACACACTTCCCAGATGATGAAATAAAAATGGCAAATAAATATATGAACACTATTACTGTAAGTATATGAACTAGAGTTCAACATCATTGGTCATTGGAGAAATGCTAGTTGAAACATCACTGAGATTTCATCTCACCCCAGAAAGAATGGCTAACATCAAGAAATCAACCAATAATAAATGCTAGAGGGGATGCAGGGAAAAAGGAACACTTCCACACTGTTGGTGGGAGATTGGTGCAACCACTGTGGAAATCAGTGTAGAGATTCCTCAAAAAGCCAGGATTAGAGGTCTCATTCCACCTAGATCTTCCTTTTCTGAGTATCTTTCCAGAAGAATTTTAAAACTCATATCACAGCTATATATGTGCACCCATGTTTATAGCAGCAGAATTTGCAATAACTAAATCTTAGAAACAACCCAAATGCCCATCAATCAAGGAATGGATAAAAAATATATGGTATTTTTATACAGTGGAGTACTACTCAGCTATAAGGAGAGACAAACTCATAGTTTTCATAGGTAAAAGGATGTAGCTAGAGACCACAGTTATAAGTGAAATAAGTCACACTCACATGTATAAACATTGTTTTGTCTCCCTGGTATAAGAAACTGAAGAATTAAACAAGACCCAAAATGTACAATTGATATTGTGAAAGGGAAAGAATGTGTTGAAAAGGAAGGAACAACTGGGATGGAGAAAAGGAGAAAAGAAGGAAGGGAAAAAACCCTATATATATACACAAGATAGCTAAGATAATTATACTACTAATTTCTATTAGTTCATTTAAAAGAACTGCTTTTGCTTACATTGTTTGATCAATTTTGCACACCTAGATCTTGTAATGTGAGCTACTACTTTGAAGATAAACATTATGTAATATATTAACCATTGTTAATTTCCCACTATCTTGTTTTGAAATTCTGTATCACTGCTTTTGTTTTTCTCTTTAAAATATAAAGAAAAAAAAAAAAAGAAAAAGCAAAGCCAATGCCCTGATCTAGTCTTTTTGTGATTTTGCTCTTATTTGTTGTTATTAAACAAGATAACAAATAGCACTGCAAACATTTAAAAAAATCTTTGGCCTCTGTCCCTTTGCAAAAATTACTCAGCTATGATATTTTACTAATTATTCTCATTTCAACAGCATATTTATCTTCCTAATTCTGCTCAATGCCTCTAAACATACACACATGCCTAGGGAGTAGGGCTACTTCCTACATACTCTATAACTTGGTTTTTTTAAAAAATTGACCCATTAAACCAATTTTAGATGGCTTTATGCTTACAAAATATAAAAACCTTCCAATTATACATCATAACCTAAGTGTTTCACTCTGGTTTTCATTGATATTTTAAGTTTCATTATTTCCTATTAGTAATTCTGAAGACAGAGTATTTCATTCTGTGTTCTATAGGCTGTTTGGGTGTGTATATATGCAAAGAAAGTTGTTTGCACAGGTTTATATTTCATTTGATCTTCTATGTGCCAATGTAACAAAACCATCACATTTATATTGCATTTATTATATTATACATTAGCTTTACGGTTCAAATATATTCATATTTCCATTGATTTTCATTGGGTGTTCTGTTTATCTATCATTTTATTTCTGAAAAAAATGGGGTAATAAGTATATGGACAATTTCTTCTATAAATGTTATTACATTTAAAGATGGGCTTATCTTTGAAGTTTTTAATATGCATCACACATTATATGTCAATATTGGATATCTAAAGCAAAAGCTCTTGTCTTTCCTTTAGATGTTTTGATTTTTTCTACATGATCAAGTTACCAGAAAGATTACCAGACTTTTTAATGAGCAGCAAAATTCAGATATTCTCATGTGAGAAATTTAAAACAGTTTCAGCTATTAAAAGATGATATCAAAGAGAATATAAGTGTACAACCTGAAAAATGGATCAATTAGGAATCTATTGTATCCTTGGGACAGGAGTGCTTCAATTAAAAATTTGTGACCATGGTTATTAATATCATTAAATGGAAACAAGAGAAGCTGTGATACACTTTCATTTGCTATTGTAATACCCAAGGGCCAAGTTAAAATCTTTGGTTCCTCATGACCACACGAAGTCTCTAAAACTGGCTTTGATCACAAATGAAATTCATTTTCTTTTACAGTTTTCTTGATTTTTTTAAAACTTTGGCCTTCTTTCTGCATGATATCACAGAGAAGAATAGAAAAATAAAATAATCTCTTGTAAATATTATAATTAGGATGTTTGATCTATATATCATAAATACATATATATTTCAGATCATTCATCAGCTTACAAAGAGATGTTATTGATACTTGACATCAAAAAATTGTGGTAACTCTATTTTCAAGGAAGAATTGTAATATAATGCCCTTTAAAAATCACATCTATATGACCACACACCATCGTTCTCCCCTGAACTATCCAGTACCACTCTAGTGAGGCTCTCTGCTTTATCACCTGCCCACTTGGTCTGTTCTTATTGAAGAACAGAGGGCTCTCTGTTTAACAGTATGTCTGATTCCATCTCACTCTGCTCAAACAGGCAATAGTTCCCATTTCATCCCTACCAAAAGCAAAGCTTATTTAGGGCAACCTGAAGGACATTACATGGTGTAGTCTCCTGTTGCCCTTTTTCCTAAAACTTGCCATGCTCATTCAGCAGCAGGCACACTGGCCCCCTTACCGGGCTTTTATCCACCAGCCCTGCTCCATCTTCAGGCCTTCCTGCTGCCTCTCCCTTTTTCGTGGCACACACTTTCCCCAAATACCCTCAGAGCTACTACCCTTACCTTCTATGTCTGACTCTGCTCAAAATGTTCACTAAAAGGTGTATACTTTTGCCACCTTATTGAACATTACCTACCCCTCTCTCTCCAGCACTTTAAAATCTCCTGCATTGCCTCTTTTTCAGGAAACTTTATTCATCTCTGTTGAATGGAGTAAATACATTCATGTGCTTATCTCATTACCAATCAAAACTAATGCTTAGATAATTAGCCAGGACCAAAGATTTATTTTATGATAATGGGACAGATTTTTGTTTTTGTGAATTTAATTTCTGTGTAAAGAGAGAAATATTTATTTCATACCTTTATAATCAAATAAATTTATAAATGATGAAGGCTTTGTTGAGCATCATAGTTAAATTAGATTGTATAAAGTATTTGTAGGGTATAGGTAAATTTATTGAGTGCTCTGGGGTGGGTGCAGAAACATTGATTAAAATACAGTTTCACACTTTGACAGAGGCTTAAATTATGTTTTCCTTTGGGTCAGAGCGTGAACTACACTCCAGCACTTTTGAGGAAGATGTTTTTCCAAGTCTTCATAGACTACAGAGATTTTATCACAAAGCCTATATAACTACTGCTTCTGTGTAGAAATGTTGAATGCGGTAGTTCCACAGGAAAGAGAAGTGAATTATACAGGGTTCAGCACTAACCCTATGGGAAATAGGGGCCCAGAGGTCTGGTTGACGGCCGTGGCAGAGGAGCGAGGCTGAGCAAACTTAAACTTGTCATGTCCTCAGCAAACCGAATGAGTCGCCCCGCCTAGGCTGTCCCGCTCTGCCCCTCCCTCGGTCCCTCCCCTCGATAAACACGCCCCCTTTTGCCACGCCCCTAGCCTGCTCTATAAAACGCCTGGTACTTCCACAGTAAAGTAGATCTGCGCCATCAGCCTGGTCTGCAGCGTCTTCTTTTCACCGTGCAGCAGCTTGCCCCGGGCCCAGATCCCTCGACCCGAGAGGTTCGACCTCACAGCCCAACTCTTTTAGCTTACATATCTAGGTTTCAATTTGATTCAATATCAGTATTAGGAATACTTCCAAAAGTTTGAATGCTATCTCATTGCATTTATTTGTATTGCTCCAAATAAATTATTTCAAAAGTGCTTTTTAAAGTGAAATAAAGCAGATGGCCATACTTCAATAAACTAATTTTAGGGTTTAAATAATTTTCTTTGTATGGAATATTTTTAAAAACATTGTTTTTTAATATAGTAACAAGTGACAGTAACAAGTAATGCTTATTTCTCCTAAAAACATCAACTGTGATAATTACTGAAGGTGAGTGAATTCTTAAAGTTTGTATTACCATGATTATTAATTCCTATGTTTGTTTCTCAGTGCTTGTATTTGGGAAAGAATGTCAGAAAACCCATTTCAGGAACAACCTTTTTATTTTGTTTAGTTTTTCCACTCACAAATATAATGGTGACTGCAGTCATATACAATACGTTACATGTACAAGCAATTTTTGAAAACATACAGATGTAGTAGTTTGTAATTCACTGTGGAAATAGGACTATGTATGAGCAAATATAATTTTACTCTATCATATTCATTACTAATCCTAGAGCATCTGGATGACATTATGGATGCATTTAGAGCATCTTAAATTTGTATGTTAAGGGTCATCTTATCAGTAGCACTTCAGTGCCTCATATTTCTTACTCCCATCTGTTTGACTGGTAGAATTCTAGCCTTTTTGTTTTGTTGTGTTTTCCACTCTTTCCCTTATTTATTTTATGTAGTCAGCACTCAGCTCGGTTCCACTTAGAAGTCTTCCATTTTTAATATTAAGTGTCCTTGAGGCAGTAGTTCTTGGTTCAAAGTAAGTTCATTTCTAGATGACTACTGCTTCATAGAACTTTCCATGGTGACTGGAAAGTGCTATATCTACACTGTCCAATATGGTAGTCACTAGCCACACTTGGCTATTGAGCCCCTGATATATAGCTAGTGTCAATCCCCTCTTAAGCCCCTAATCATCATGCTGATTGTGCACCACTGCTTATTCCCAAATCACCAGCACTGCTTAGACACCACTGTTTATGCCCCTTGGGTGTCTGGTGACCTTGAAAAATTTGGAATCTAAACTTCCTCCTATATGACTTAGTATTTATTGCTGTATCTTGTTTTCCCAAAGCTGTTTCATAACTGGCCCATCAGGAGGACTCAGTGTCCAAACAATGTAGCTTATGTGGAAATTTTTACAGGTATCCATGATATAATGTCAGTCCACTACCACATCCATGCAACCAATCCAGAAACCAGTTGGATGAATTATGTGGTTAGTTTTACTACAAAATGTATTGAAAGATGTCATAAAATATTACCTGGAACATGCTGCTTTCCACACTAGTTTCTAAATCACAGTCCCCTATTTAAATGTACTATATAAGTACCTTCAGCCACACTAGAATTGGTCTGGGTAGGATGCTTGTTTTGACACTATATGTTTATAAAAATACTTATTCCTTACTTCCCTTTTACCATGTCTTCTACAGTTTCATATCACAAGATTTTTGGTAGAAAGAACAACTTTGAGGAATGGTTAAACACACCTTCATACTATATTTGGAATGACTTTCCAAAGAAAGCAAGTTACTCTAGATATTTTTTCACAGCATTTTCCCCTTTAGGACTGCTTTGTTCCTTTCAGTTGCTGCCTTTGGCAATAGTACCTCCCAATCAATCTGTTTTGTGTTTTTCAGAATCTAATTGTGAATAAAGTTCAAGGTCTTTCCCAGAGGACCTGTGGACCCCAGATAAGTCATTATGCCTTGACAGAGGATTGAATAACCTTGAATTGCTTACGCACCCTGCCTGCCTAATGTGTCAATAGACCTCTTACTGTGGTTGCACTTAACTGTGTGTGGTGTTTTGGGAGGCCCCTTAGATTGTCAACCTTACAGAATTTTAAAGTTAAACTAAAAAAAATGCAAGTTATCCTACTTTGTTGTCCCCAAAACATTATATAAGTTAGAAAGGCTCACAAAAGTCATAATAACACAACTCTTATTCTATTAAGAAGAACTATGATAGACTTAGGTCATTTGATTATACACCCAATACATTTACACTTTCCAAGAAGCAATTGAGTAAATGGAAAAGCAAAGATACACATAAGGCATTTCTACATACAATGGCTTTCTGAATTCTGATGGAAGGAAATCCATTGAATTGCACAGAATGAAGAGACTAGGGTTTGGAGAGTTCCAGCTACTTGTTCAATTAACCTATATTAAAGATATGCTTTGCTAAGGAAAACTAGTAAACCCCAAAGAAAGAATGCAACTCTGTGACTGTAGTCCCTTGCTAATTTTGTATCCTAAACTGATACCTCCATATTGGGTTCCCTTTCATATTATTATTTAATGCATCCTTCGTTCAATGGTAAGACCACTTCAGACAACTATGATAATTTGGCTGGAAGTCTTTTTTTTTTTTTTTTTTTTTTTAAAAAAAAGACTTTCTCTAATTGAGAACTTATATAAAAGTACCAAAAAAAAAAAAAAAACCCCAATTTAATGATATCACTCCACAAATTATTTGTCCAAAGAGCTACTGGACAGTCCCTACTTCGGTGGCCTCAGAAAGTAACCATAACATTTGTTCTGCTACTTATTTTTCCTTTCATTTGGAGATAATTTCTGTCAGGATGTCAAGGAGAAAATTCAAATTAAGTTCTGTTGAATTGTCTTTGCTTCTTTCCCTCCATAGTCATTGTTAATACATATAGAACACAAGTCTGTGAGAAGGACAGAGCTTGGGCTCACCCTTCTTTCTGTCTGCCTTTCACCCTTAGACTACTGGAGGATGACGTCTCCTTCCTCCTTTTGCTCCATGGCAAACACGATGCTGATGGTGCACTGTTCAGATGTGTTTTCTCAAGCTCTGAGACATATGTAATAAAAGGGAGAAAAGAGGTAATGAAGTGTGTCCTTAAACCTAGCAGAAGGGTTCCTCTCCTGCCTTCCACTGTCTCCACCGCTCTGCTCTGCTGGGCTTCGTTAAATGCATGTGCACCTTGTGAGAGTTGCTATTGCAGGAGGAAATATATGAGCAGTAAAGACAGATGGGTTTTTTGCCATAAAAAGTTTTAAAACAATGTCATTCCATTATCTTAAAACTAAACTACGTGCAGGTGTGTAGACTCATGTAGAATATAGAAAATCACACAAAAAATATCGATGGGAGAAAGGCAGGGTGGTACAATGCAAAGCACATTAGAAAGGTGCCAGCTTTGTCTCTAATTAGTTATATAACCTAGGAAAAATTACTTTCATTTCTCCAGGTAACTATTTTTCCACAGCAAGATAAAGTCAATAACGCTAAATCTAGCTGGCTTATAGGACTTGTGCATGACCAAGTGTGGAAGCACTTTAAAAGCTATAAAATACTGTAGAAAATATTATTAAGGTAATTTCAGCCACCCTTGGGATATCTCATCTGAAGAACAAAGAGATAATAAGTGTGCAACTTCCCTTATTTTAAAATAATCTTTTAATTTGAAGGAACATAAATTTAATACCATAGATTCTTCCAGGGAATAAATTACATTTTGAGAATTAATTGGGCATTTTGGAAGCTACATAAATTTAAATAGTAATTTTCTAGATGAAGTGCTAGTATCCTACTCAGCTTGATGCAGCTTATGAATGAGTCAACTTACAATCAAGTCATAATTTCTGGATGAGAAAATCTGGTGCAATAATTCAAACTCGTACAGTCAATTAGTCAGCAAAATGAATGCAGTGCTCTTTAGTGTGAACTGCATTACTCAGTAACAGAGAGCAAAAGGATAGCATTTGGACCTAATGAAAACCATATTTCCTCCAGGAGAAAGGTTTAAGTCATTTAAAAAGAAATAGATGAGGAGAAGTAAGCTAATTTAATGTTCCAGATGGAGGAAAATAAAGATCAAGATGGACTGAGCTTGTCAATGAATGCTTTTGAAGGGAAATTTTTAAAAAATGTATTATTTGATCCTTACCCTTACTGCAAAGTTTACTTGTGCATTAGACCTTCCTATAATTTATCTGACTTTTCAATTATTTACCCATTTTCCAAATATACAATATTAGCAAATCTAAGTAAAATTTTATTAACTATGAATTCTTAGTTTGGTTAAAAATTGTGAATTTGTTGACTCTAACTTTTCCTTTCTCCCCTTAAAAGAATACGTATTTGATAAATTGTAAGCTGTGTAAAATTCTTCAACAAGGAAGCTTGTGGGTCAATACCTATCAAAGGAATGAGAAAAAAGCTGTATTTCATAAATAAAGTTACTTAGGGAAAGTAAGTTTTCCACTTTTAGCTCTGCCATACTTCTGTTAATCTAACAATATATGTATTACTGCCCAGGGAACTTTTGTTTCCTAGCAGCTGTGGTGGGCAGTGGGGAAATTTGGTTCATTGGAGCTGGGGAGTGTCTGCTGTCCGCAAGATCCAGCAGTGAAGAGGATGGTACCAGAGTGGTGGGTCCAGCAGTTCTTGATGGTTGATTTTATTAGTACCCTATGTGCAATGTTACCTGAAATCAGCTACAGATGCTCACGCTCCCTCATACCCCTTAACCATGAGGAATAACACACAGCAGCATTCACAGAGTGGACTGAATTTTACCATATTCTGAATGTGTGTTCTAAATGATGTTTTAAATTTGAAAATAGCCATGGGGACTGAGATAATGAATGCTGCTTTAAGCTACTGAGTTTTGGGGATAATATTTTACACAGCAAAATATAGCTAATGATAGAAAGAGCAATAAATATTAGAATACTTCTTTGCTTTTAATACTGAGAAAATGTAAGCTTCTTGACTGTTGCTTTAGGTGACTTTCATAAGTCATGTCAAATATTCACAGGTATGCTATAATTTTGATACTCTTAAATATCCAAATCAGGTACAATTTGAAGAAAATAATCGTTCTTAGCAATTTCTGGATGTGATTTATAGAGTATGGCTGAGGCAGCATAATGCATATTCCCTTGAAAATCATCTCAATTTTTCTATTCTTTTGGGACAGATAATTTGTATTGGCTTTATAAGTAGCCTACATTTTTTGAGGACTATGTCATTTACTTCTGCCCACTATGTCTTTTGTTTCCTTCAATCGTCTACTAGGAAGTGTTGTCATGCTTACTTAGACATAGAAGATGAGTTCCAGAGATTTAAGATTCTTCTCGAACTCAGTAAATAAGTATCAGGGGAGTGAGGATCTGAACTCAGAAATGGCTAGCTCAAAGGCCCATTTAACTACTTTTGCCTCTCTAGCACTACATTTTGTAGCCTTCGTAAAGCATCAGGGTGGAGAGAATTTCTAGGTCATGTTTGTGGGAACTTCTAGGCTAGGCAAATCCTTTATGAGGGCTCTTTCTTGGTTAGGGCTCAGTCAAACCTGAGTTTTCTTCTTCAAGCCTCAGATTTGCTATTGGAGTAAATCAGTGCAAGCGCTGGATCCATATGGAATCCTGTGGCATCCTTGTCAAACCTGAGTCCTCAGTTCTGAGAGTAGTTTAGAAAATCTTTTGACAGTTTACTTCAGTCAGGTTGTCCAGATGATAAATACTTCATGCTCTGATTTTTGTCTCCTGTTGTGAAAAGGTGTATGTGCTCCCCCTTGCTGTGATGAGAAAAATCTTCCCTGTAAAAAAAGATCTGTTTTATATTCACAGGACGATACCCAGTTATAGCATCATCTTGCTGGTGGATATATTCAGAATAAATTGTGTGTCCAATTACTTTGGCAAAGATGTTTTGAAAACTACAGAAGTTATATTAGATATAAGAAGACAAATATTGTGTCACACACATGCTTTACATGATCTGTTTCATGCTTTCAAAATTTTTAAAATTCCTTAATAACATGAGGTGTGATCCAAACACATTGGGAAAGCTTAATTTGCAAAATTATTACAGTAAAAGTCACATTGCCATTAATTGGCCTTCCCTTCACTTAGAACACATTCCACTGCTCTTACCACCTTCTGAAGCGGTTCTGGAAGTCCTCTTTCATGAGTGTCTTTCTGAGGTATGATAAAAAATATGGTGAATGCTGCTGCCAATTCCCATTGGATGGAAAGTTTGACTCAGGGAAGGAGGGTTGAGGAAGGAGGTAAAAAAAAGAATTAAGATATGTCATGCACATGAAACAACTCCCCACAATATATATAATCATGTCTTACACACATGTACTAATAAAAAATAAATAGTAACTTAAAAAAACATGATGTATCCAAGCATGGTGGTGCACTCCCATAATCCCTGCACCTGGAAGGCTGAGACAGGAGGATCATGGTGAGTTTGAGACCAGCCGGGGCTACAAAGTGAGCTCAAGGCCAGCGTGAACTGCATAGCGAGACCCTGGCTCAAACAGACTGAAAAGGAAAAAAATGGTGTGTCTTCATTCACCTCATTCCCTTGATCTTACAGTGTGTGCCTTCTGGCTCTTCTTCAGTCAAAAGAAGTTGAAAAATCAACATTCTGAATGATTTCAGGCCATTAAGCAGCGATGACAACACAACTAAAGACAAACACGAAGAGGACTTCCACAACTGTTTCAGAAAGTGCGAAGAATGATGGGATAAGTGTGCTTGATGCAAGGGAGATATTTTGAGAGAGATTAATAATTTTTAAAAAATTAAACCACCATATTTTTGAGTTACATTTTGTACAATGTGACATAAAACACTACTTTGTAAGAATTTGTAATGAAATTTAAAGCCTTAGTATTAGAAATTATTCTTTCCTTGTATGAAATGTACATTTTGCCTTTGGAAGGCATGGGGCTGGTGTACTGGATAGATACTCTACAGGATATATTTTCAATATTCTGATCTTTACCTTCCTTTATTCAAGTTTTTGATGCATTATAGATTAACTGTTTCTGAGCTTATTTATTTCATGAGAGTACTATAGGCTACTTTTAAAATGTGTCTGGCATATAAAGATGTAGCTTTACTGCCTCATGCTTTTTATGGGACATTATAAATGCATGTTTATTTCGGTCGAGATGCATCACTGGAAAGCTGTGCTATGAATTCCACAAGAGCCTGTAATTTGTTACTGATGGATTTCCCAAACTTCAGGTTTTATACAGATGATATGGATGAGGATTAGCAGGTTGAGATAATAATTAAGGGAATAAGGCCCTAGTGTTAACCATAAGCAAATCTTTATATCCAAGCATGTCTGGAAAACTAGAATGAACTCATCCAGAAAACTTGAATCACCTTCTCCCCTATTCTATGGTATGTTGTGAAGCTAAAAAGCTCTGTCTTACGAATGAGTTTTCCTTTTTAAATTTTGCCAGTCATTGATCATGTTAGACTCTCCATTATTCGTGACTAGGAGCTGGTGTTTCATGAGATAAGGACACTGAAAGAGAATAGGATCCTATGTGCAATTTGAGTGAGGAGTTAAATAAAACCTAAATAGGTGGGAATATTTTTATTTTGAAATAAAGTTTTAAAACATATTTAGCTTTGTAAGAGTTAAATTGCAAATGTCAGTGTGAATTTATCACCTTTAAAAATATTTTCTGTGTTACTAAGTCTATAAGAAATGTCACTTTTTTTAAACAATCATTAATCATGTGGAACAATTTTATTTGCACTTGGATTTCTGTTTCTTGTTGTGACCTTTACCAAAATTCTTAAGAGTAGGGATTTCAGGATAAGCCATGATGTTCTTATTCTTTCGAGAGAGAAGCAATACTAAAAAAAAATAAAATAAACATAGGGCATTGTTGAAATCACAAAGAAAGGAGCCAGGTTTAAAAGAATGCTACAGATAAATCTTAACATTTGAGCATTGCATCATAAAGAAAACAACAATAAGTTAACATTTTGATCCTCCGATATACTCATAATAGACAAGTACTAGGTATTTTACAGGGAAGGCATTCACAAATTTTCAATAAACTTTTGTTTAAAAGTTTTATGCTAAACAATTTGAAGGAGATGCATGTTACATGTAAGTTTTGCCAAACGTATGAAATTAAAAACTGCCTGTAAAATTCTACAGCTCTCTCAGGCACCTCATATTTGAAAAGATATGTAAAGCAAGCATTATGAGAAGTTCTGACACCTGTTACCCAATGTCCATGTCTGTTCCATGTCATCTGGTCATACAAAGTATTGGCTTGTCTATACAGCTAGCTGGATCATCATCATAAGATGGCTTCTAGCAATAATTTGGTGGAGGGAAACCTCTTTGTAGTTGCTTCTCTTCAATCTTCTTGGGATACCTTTATCCTTGTGTTTACCTTTGGGCCAAAACTTGGTGTCTCCCTGTGCTCTGATTGATTTAGACTCATTAGGAAACACTCTTGGATCTAAGGATGGGACAGATTATTTTGATTCCCTTCTAGGTTGAATTCCAGAGCCAAATAGAATGCTAGGAACAAGGATGAAGATGACTGATAACTGTTATCCCTTCAAAATAAAGCACTGCAAGCCAAATTTACATGCAAGCAAAAGCCTTGGGAAGACAGATTAAGTAATATGTTGTGATAAAAGTTAAAGAATAAAATGAGAATGATCATAAAGGACACAGTAATAATTAACTATGTAAGATGAAAACCTAAGCTTATTACAGGATACATAATATATGATTTGAAAGAAAGGATGGGGGCTCGGAAATGAAAAATGTTCACAAGAAGGGTTGTACACACTAGCCATAGTATGTCAGTTTTACTCAAATTATTCAGAAACGTACCCAGGTTATGTGGCACTCTGATAGGTAGTCAAATTTTTAATTGTATCCTAGTGCTGAAGTTTTACTGATCAGAACTAATTGAATTTGTGATTGTTAATTCTGATCTGACAGTTAAGGTAGAAAGTAAGAATAGAACAAATAAATGAATAAACTCATTTGGTTCAATTATATTAATATTTTAAAACCAATTTATAAGTTGCACAGATGTATTTCTCTTAAGGGTTTTTACACCCTGGGGAAACTATGATTTAATTTTTCAGAAAATTGTGACTCATAGTTATTTGCTAGAATTTAATCAACTAGATTTGATAATGAATGGCTACAAATGCTTAGGAACCATAAAACTGTCAGATTTCTAAACTAATGAAAGCAAATGAAAAAAGGAGTATTGTAATTTAATTTTATACCCTGATCACTATATTGAGTTACAATATCAAAATTTTCATATTTATAATTTTAATTAAACTGAAACAGTGATTATAAAGATTGTTTCCTCCTTATAAAAATTATATCTAGAACCAGCTTTGGCATGTTACAAGCACAGATTTGCTTTGGGGAGGGAAAAAATTGTGTGCCTTTCTCAGCTAGTCTATAATAGTATCCATGCATGTTCAGACTTTGGATTTATGGGCTGAGGTGATGAAGCATCTGACTTTGCCTTCCTTAACAATGTAAATTATAGAAATCAAAGGGTGAGATAGGACCCCTGAGAAAGATAAATATCAAAAGCATCACTTCCACCCGTCTTTATTCTGAATATGGTGATAAGGTCAAAAACACGAAATTAGGAGGAAGCTGAAGACTGTTTTACAAAAGTGGGGCTTGTAAAACATTTAATGTCTTTCATTCAGCATTGGTGGGGGTTTGGTATGACTTTATAGTGTTACTATAGATAACCTATAGTGGAGAACTGTAACTTCCTGTAAGCCACCTCTCCTATGCCTAGTTTGACTGATGAGAGCATGGAGCTACAATACAGAGTCCGGACACTATTGTTGAAGTCTTATCCCTTTTCTATAATTGTCTATACTCACAACAGGTTGTGGTTTCCTTTGTGGCATTTACAACTTACTTATAACAGATGTTGTTGAAGTTATTATCTAGAATTCCATATGTTTACCAGACAGCTTGTTTCCCAGTGAGGGAAGAAGTGGGAAAAGCATAATACTATTATGGTGCAGAGATATTTGATGGCTGTACTCTGAAAATGGATATTTCACTAAGCCTATAAAGCAACTCATATGACCTTAGAATGGGCCAGAGGCTTTGAATTAGTAATGTAATATAGTTCAATGACAGAGTTTGAGAAAGTTTTATGCGGCTTCTTTATTTTTAGTTAGCACAGTGCCTCAAACATTAATGTGTATACATATCACCAGAAGAATCCTGTTAAAGTGGAGATTTTGAATCAGTAGGTCTGTATCAGGTCTGTATTGCTAGCAAGCCCTAGAATATGTACATATATAGTACTCAAAGTATGTGATAAATCCCTTGGCTGAGGCCAGGAAAGATGCAGATTTTTCCCAAATTATAATTGTTCATGTAAGGATTTTTCTGCTTTATGATGGTGTGAAAATAATACACTTTCAGTAGAAACCATATGTCTTGATACTGGTTGGTACCACTGAGCTGAAACTCAGTCAGCTATGTAATCAAGAGGGCAAGTAACTGATTCTACTCTGTTTGATGTTTTCAATATTGTGTTTGATATTTTACAGCTTGTCATACTGACCACTGTATGTTAATGTAAGTGTTTTGAACATATTTGAGCTAGCTTAGGCTGAACTATGATGTTTGGTAGGTCAGGTATATTTAATGTATTTTCCTCTCATGATAGGTTTATTGGGACATAACTCCATCATGAAGTGAGGAGTATCTGTACCTAGTTCAAGATTAGCTGGAGGAAGAATTACTATAGAAGAGCACACCAGGTATTTACATCAATGGGTAGAACGGAATAGCATATGATTCAAAAACTGCACTCTGATCCTCTTATGGTGGGAAGAATGGGCTAGACAGGGCATTTGGGATCACTATTGGGCTCTAGAACAAATAAGAAAAGAGAAATTTGTTAACATACCTTATTTTAGACACCTAGCTATGTCTAGGGAACATATAAACAGACAACTCAGAATTATGACATAGAAGTTAGAAATATGGACATGAGACTTAAATGGAACACAACCGGGCAAGGCAAGTTGAAAATAAAGCTTTGGACATAATTCTCAGATAGGCAATAACTGTACATGAAATAAGTACCATAACACAGAGAAGCATGAGGCTAGAATTACATATTCCCTGGGAGATGGTTCCTAAACTGGAAGAATGTGAAGGAGTCAAACAGGCAAAGAGATTGGAGTAGAGGTGCTCAAAACAGTGCACCTACTCAAAGGTGTTCAGCCAGCATGTGCAGTGTGATTTGAGGCACTGTAAGTAATTTCTGTTGTTGGAGGTACAGATAAAAAATATACACAAATGAACTAGAAACGCAGGTGATGTCAGGCCATGGGAGGTTTCCAATCCAACTTTAATACTTTATATTGTACTGGCCTTGTGAATATCAGAAAAATGTACTCTGTAAGCTAGAGATGTCTGCTTTAAGGGGCTGAAGATTACCAAGGCCTATGTTCTTAAAGAAAAAATATAAATCAAGATTTTTATGAGAGATCTTCCACTGTAAAAGCAATGCAGCTGATTCATATTAAAACTGCATGCATGGATTTTTATAAAAAACTTTTCTATGCCTTGTCCAATATGTCTTCTGAAAGAATACAACACAGACTTGTCATTTTGCAGCCTCGTTTGGTTTCTAGGGAGCTTTACCCTAGCAATCCTAATTAATTTTTTATGAATGGAATTAATGTACTTTTCTAAGATCCCTCCATCTGCTCTTCCAAATTCCTAAAAATCCATGTCTCCAGAAATATGAATTGCTTTGGTTCAGAAATATTTATCCTTTTCTGAAATTTTTTTCCCTGTTCTTTGTTTCGGTGTCAGATAACTCTGACTCTGTTACTTCAAATCTTCCCTTCATCCTCATTCTCTCTGAGACTTCAATGTTTGACCTATCATTGATACTTTTGGACCTGATGTTTCTTTTTTGCTGCTCCAACCTCCATCTTTGTGTGTATTTATTCTTGTTCTCCCTTCTGAATCTTTGAAATATCTGAGTTTCCATGTTGATCACTTTGTTATAGATATCCCTAATTAGAAATTGCAGATCTTTCCAACCTACCTGGGCCTAGGTGAAGATTGGACAGATCTATAGTTCTGAATTAGAGATACCCATACATAGCACAGGACTCTGGGGTGCCACGAATATGAGAATGCAAGTAAATCCATGTAATTGATAATGGGCACATCTTCTGGAGTTTAGTTTTATTCAAAGGCTTAAGGAAAGACATTATTTGAATAGCCAAAAGAAAATAAAAATATTAGTACACTTCAAAGCAAGATATGTGATTTAAAAAAATTCGATATTAATGTATTTACCTTCTTGAATTATTTCCTTAGGTAATATGTTCCAAACCTTTATATCTACTTTGATGGGAGAAATTTGAAAAATTCTAAGCGTCCAAAACTAAACTTCTTCAATTTTACAAGGCCATTTTGATTACTATCTTACTTTAGATATCCTTAATAATGTCTTTTATTTAAGATTTCTGGTCCTCAAAATCACAGAAATATTAGATATTATCATTTTTAAGCCACATCCTTTTAAAGTGGTTTAGTTTAAATTACATTTACAAAGTTTAAAATAAATATTTAGGATATATTATATAGATAAATTTTGTATTTCAGGACAGCAAATGTGAAACAGAAGAGATCTGGGTTTCAAATGCCTAAATCATACTTTTCAAGTGAAAATATGTACTTTAGCATAATGGTAGCTGGCTGAGAGTCTCAGTAGCTGTACTGAGGGGAATACAGGAATGAATCTCTATGTTCACCCGCTTCCTATGACAAAGGGCAAGGTGTATATATGCATGTGTTAAAATGTAAACCATTGAGTTTTACCCACATTAGGCACCATGTTATATTTTTATGTGTCTATAATTTTTATTAAATGTTTTATTTTCATTTTTTCCTAATAGAATTATCCCATTTTGGTACAATTTCACATGAAAATCTACTTTTACAACTTCAGGAGGAGGTTGAAAGTGAGTCATCAGGTGACTGGGCTACAGATGATGACTTCAGTTTTAAAATATACTAATAATGAAATACAAGAAAACACTCTTTATGTATCAATATGTATATCATGACATCTCACAATATGAACTAGGAACCTTCATAGCAAGGCTTTATCATTCTAATTGTCAGAATCTAAAGAATTTATGCAGAACTGACAGATGTGATGTTGAAATTTTTAGAATAATAATGGCACTGAAGGGATTTGTTTTCCTTCAAAATT
This sequence comes from Chinchilla lanigera, assembly GCF_000276665.1. Lineage (NCBI taxonomy): Eukaryota > Metazoa > Chordata > Mammalia > Rodentia > Chinchillidae > Chinchilla > Chinchilla lanigera. The sequence continues at coordinate 14,385,806 of NW_004955430.1, read as the reverse complement.
GCCTATTAATGACAAAAAGACCTGCCATGAAAGAAAAAACACATCCAACAATCTGGTTACTAGACAGGCGCTTGTGCTGCTGAACTACATCCCCAGTCCATCAGTCTGGCTACTATTCACATATTTTTTGAAAGCTTTGGTTCTAACTGTGAAGCAATTTATACATCATCTGAATACATGGCAATTGATGAACAACTTACATCATTTTGTAAGCACAATGGCAATATATGCCAAGTAAACCTATCAAATATGGTATAAAAATATGTGCCGAGGTAGATAAGATGTTTAACATCTTGAATTTAGAAATTTATCCTGGAACTCAGCTACCAGGCCTTTATTCATGCAGTAGTAATCATTTTGACTTTGTGAACAGACTTGTTGCACCTATTTCAAAAAGTAACCCAAATGCTACATTTTAAAGTTGGTTCCCTACTTACTCATTGATGTTAAATTTGGTAAAAAGAACACTAGTTGACCAGCACAGGAACTATTCCCAAAAACAAAGCCAAGATTCCTGAAACAATGTTGCAAGTTCACAATAGAGATATGTATAGTCCAATCTTTGGATTTTAGAAAGTCATAACTTTGGCCTCCTCTATGGTGAAGAAAAACAAAGTAGTATTGCTATTGTCAAAACACACTATGATGATAAGATTGATAGTGAAGCCAGGCATGGTGGTAATCCCAGAACTCAGCATGTTGATTCAGGAAGATTCTGTGAATTCAAGTTTAGTCTGTGCTACATAGTGAATTCAAGACTAGCTTGGACTATATAGGAAGAATCTTCCTCAAAAGCAAATAAATAAATAAATAAATAAAAATTAAATAATTAAAAAGTGAAAACAGAAATGGTCATATTTTACAACCAAAAAAATGTGGAGTAGATATTGTTGATGAGTTATGTAGGAACTATGATGTTTCTTGAAACACAACACACTGGTCCACGGTTGTATTTCACTCCATCCTAAACATGTCAGGTGTAGTTTCATAGTTTACAAAGAAAATAATAATATAGACAGCAAAGTTATGTAGAAATATTATAGGCAGTAAGACGAGACTATGTCCTCAAGGGAGTCAGTGCAGAAGGTGAGAGAACGCATCAAAACTGTGGCTAGAGGCACATCTGAAGAAGATTAAAGACCCCAATGGCCAGATTTATATACTTCCCTAAGGGATAAACAGAAGCTTGAGATTATTGGCCCTTTTGAGATTTCCCATATAAACAAACCATTATCTCATTAGGGGAGGGCCATCCTCCCCCACCCACTAAGACTAAAACTAAGACTAAGACTTATAGATTATTGACCAAGATTAATGGTGCCATCAGTGCACTCTTTTTACTGTTGGATCAATATTAGCCAAGTGTCTATACTCGTAATCTTATAGGTTGATTATAATTGACCCACATTGTACCCATCCTGTTATTTGGGTCTATAAAACTTTCTCAGGGAAGTGCACTGGTTAGCAACCCATTTGGGACAGCTCCTTTCCTTAGGATGTATTCTTTCTTATTTTTAATATTGGTACATTTTAGATATGTATAATGATCACATTCATCATAGAGAATTTGTACCTGCACATGATATAACTTTTTTCCCCATTCCCCTGCCCTTCAATCCCTTCAACCCCTTTCCTGCTCCCCATTTACAAAGCTTTGTTGCCAAGTTTTCCTTCTTATCTCACTTTTAACTTTTCCTTTCTTTCATTTTCTGTTCCCCTCACCCTTATTCCCCTACCTATTTGAACATTTTTTTTCCTATTTCACAATACATATGATATATTTTGGTCCTTATTTACACTTTCAGCTTCTCACACAAGAGATCAGGAGCTATTCCTGTCCCCCTTTCCACTTCCCCATTCCTATTCCCCAGTAAATTTTCCTTCTCTTAACCTCTGCTACTCCTTAGAATTCATTCTTCGATTTTGGGGAAAACAAAGTTGGTGTATCTGACATCTAGCAGGTTGAGAGTTATATTTATTCTCCTATATTAATAACAACTACAAAATGTCAAGGAGAAATTTTCTTGGAGGATGGGGATTAGAACTCATAAATAATCAATTACAAGAGAGAAAGAACAAGCCGGGCGTGGTGGTGCATGCTTGTAATCACAGCAGTTGGGAGGCTGAGGCAGGAGGATCTTTGTAAGTTCAAGACCAGCCTGGGCTACAAAGTGAGCTTAAGGCCAGCTTGAACTGCATAGTGAGACCCTGTCTCAAAAAATGAAAACAAAACAAAACAAAAAAAAGTGAGAGAAAGAACAGTAAATATCTGCCCAAAGAACTCCTCAAAAGAATTCTGGAGAAGACCAGTGAATAGTTAGATGAAACACTATGAGAACCTCCTAAGAAAACAGTAAGAACAGCAAGATAATACATATGTCCTACCAAAGACAGGAAAACCAAACACATGTGTTATCAGTGCAAATGATAATTGTGTATGAAACAAGCTGGTGTCATGTGTGAAAACTACCTTAAGGGTGATCATTGAAGCACAGATTTCTTTTGTAGTAGAGTTTTATTTGTATTTTCATAGTTCACATAGGAATTTATTTCTACTTTTATTTTTTAGATTCGGTAAGCAAACAGTCGATTTAGAAAATGATGTTTAATCTAAATACTTAGTGTATATTCAATATTTTAGTTTATTGAGACTTTATTTTCCTGATAACTGCCCACTGTGTAATCTGTAAGAAGTACCTGCCGTAAGAGGAAAACAAAAGAGGTGACAAGTATGGCCTGACAAATAGGAAAGGAAAGCTAAGCACATGTGCTATCAGTACATATGCTATAAGTACAAAGGATACAGCATGGAGCATGCTGTTTTCATGTGTGAAGACCACTTTAGGTGTGATAATTAAAGTAAAAATGATTTCTGTGGTAGAGTTTTGTTTGTCACATGTGAATTTATTTGTGCTGTTATTTTTTAGATCTTGGAAGCACGTAAAGAGCTGATGCTGAAAATGTTGATGTTTATATTATTACATTTTAAAAATGTAATATTTTTCTTTTTTTTTCTTCTAAAGAGAAATGAAAACAAAATAACAACAAAGATAAAACTAAAACAACATGATACAGAATTTCAAAATAAGATGATGGGATATTTTCTTTAAAAGAGAAAAGAAAACAAAATAACAACAAAGATAAAACTAAAACAACATGATACAGAATTTCAAAATAAGATCATGGGATATTTTATTTTCCTGTTAAGTGCACATTGTTTAATACACTAAAACTCGTAAAATTAAAATAATTATTCATTAATATAAATACTTCTAAAAAATAAACATGGGTGTTATATATCTACCATAATTTACCTTTCAAGACTTTGTTGTGATGTTCTAGGGGACTATGACCCATTGGTTTTTGAAAGTATTAAAATCAATTTAAAAATATGGTGGATTCACAAGTAATGGTCAACTTATAACACCTAGCTGAACTGAATCAGCATGGTGTTGGGTGTGAGAGGCCCACCTGAGAACTATTGCTAGTAGCATAAGAGGCAGAACTGGAGAAGAAGTGAGGCTGTTGGGAGCTGGGAAAAGCTGTTAGGTGCTGTTAGAAGCTGTAAGGAGCTGTTAGTTCTCTTGCAGGACCTTGTCATGCTTGCTTTCCTGATGGACTTGGCTGTTCCCATTGTCCAAGGAGCTCAGGACCTAGTTGTCACTGACACTGGCCTCGGTTCACTTTAAGGGAGCTGTGGTCCTCACCTTGAACATCGCTTCCTGGCTCTGGAGGGGAAGATGGTGCACTGCTCAGTCTCCTGGAGAAAGTTGTTGCTTGGCTTTCCTGATGGGAGCTCAGCTTTCCTCATCGTGGGGAGCTTGGGACCTCATTGTCTCTGAGGATGGCTGTGCTACCTTTTGGGGAGCTCTGCTTCTTACTTTGAGCATCACTTCCTGGCTCCAGTGCAGATCCCTCAGCCTGCTAGCACAGATCCTTCATACTTGCTGGCACAGACTTTCTAGCTCTCACCAGCAGAGATCCATGAAACAAGGCTGCATGAGACATCATCCGGGCTCCTGGTCTCCAGTTGGACTCATGGGAGGCATTGTGACAGTCTCTATGTCTTCAGCTCGACTCATGCAGGACACTGACATGGGATCCAGGCCCTCAGCTGGATTCTTTTTCTTTAGTGTATGGACAGATTTCCTGCACTCTCTTTGTATAGGATTCTTTGGGTGACTATTATAAATAATCTTATAAAATATGTATCCTGCATTATATTGTTCTCCTATTAAAACCAACACAGAAAGTTTACCCATAAATATATTAATTTTCTTGATTATATATCACTGCACTCTCTAATGATGGCTTAGTACTCATTTTCCACTAATACACTAGGGAAATAGTAGTGTCATTATTTTTATAGTTTCTCCCTCAATTGTTGTTTTGCTTTGAGCTATTAATAAGTCAGTATAGGTGAACAATTATAATTTCCTTTTTCAAAGAGTATATGAATGTTTATAGTCATTCTCAGGCAAACTCATTCAGGAGGAATTGTGGGCTCTGATCTTATGAGTCCAAATTATTTTAATTACTTCTGGGATTAAAAGACAAGTTCTAAAGACTCTAATAACATTTTAGTTTGTATTGTTTGTAGAATGTCATACTGAATTGAACCTGTAGACAAACTGATGAGAGACTTATCTTCTCTTGTAAGCTTCATCTTAAAAATCTTTCTTTTCAAGTAAAAAAGTGGCAGGAGAATGATAGTAGCATTAAAAATAAACCAAAAAATATAAAACCTGTGCTAAAAATTGCATAGGTAGCAATAAGACTTCTTTTTTCAAAGAGATACGTCTTTTATCATCACTCAGTTGTTTCAGAAAAAAATACCAGCATAGACAGGGTAAATTCTAAGAGCTCATTTATATGACCATGGAAAAGATTAGTTTGAGAAAGATTATTTTCTGACCACAAAATTTATGCTAGCAATCACACAATTCTGGAATAATCATTTTCACCCAATATTATATTATAATTTTGACTTCTCTTTGAATGTGCCATAACATGATTGGCTCTTCATATGAAAAATACAATTTTAAGGGGCTGGGGATTTAGCTCAGCGGCAAAAGCGCCTGCCTGGCAAGCGCAAGGTCGTGAGTTCAGTTCCTGGTACCGGAGAAAAACAAAAAAAAAAAAAGAAAAATACAATTTTGGACAATTTTGGATGTTTCAATTTTAATAGTGTCTTTAGAAATGTGTAGATTATTGTCCCAATTTTTAACTAAGTGTTTGTTTTCTAGTTATCTCCTACTAGAAAATGACATGTACCACTTTAATAGATAAGGAACAAATAAGAAAATAAATGTAAGAAAATTTATAATCTTTTGAGAAAGCATACAGCTATTAAGCACTTCACTCTGTCTTGGGTTTGAGTGTTCCAGGAGACATGCAGGCATGCACTTCAAGACCCTAAAAGTAAGTCCTGTGAAACACATCAATATTATATTCTTAGGGGGCTGGGGATTTAGCTCAGCGGCAAAAGCGCCTGCCTGGCAAGCGCAAGGTTGTGAGTTCGGTTCCCGGTCCTGGAGAAAAACAACAGCAACAACAAAAACAAAACAAAAATATTATATTTTTAAATACAAGCCTAATTGTTAAAAAGATAAAATATATGACAAAGAGTTTTTATGTATAGAGTGTAGTCCTTTTCTCGTAAATATTTGCATGCTTTAGAATGAGGATAATGCATCTTCTTTTCACTGATGCATTTTTCTATGTGCCCTGGACTATTGGTAATGTTTTTTCTATGTTGATATTTGAATGTTTTCCCATCTGTCTAATAAATGCATGTGGGCATTTTGGTGGATACACTGGCTTTGTACATATACTTATTCTCTTATAAAATGCTACCAAGTGTTTTAATTGTTAAAAATACTAAAAAGTTCATTCTCTAGTGGAATTTATAGGAGAATGTGTATGTGTGTCAAGTCTTTAATAATTATGTGGATTACTTATTGACTGTTGAATCAATGACCTACGGACTGTTTCAATCTGAAATATATTTGAAAATAAGAAAATGAATTTTTACAAATAAGATAATATTCAGGCAGGCAGAACCTGATTGGAGATAAAGGTCAGTAGCCATCTGTTCCTCAGTCTTATTTAGAAGAGCAGAAGGTGTGGTATGTCATGCCCAAGCTGTTTTCAAAGGCAAATAACAAAAAATGTGAAATCATTTGGAAGATGAATTTTTTGAAATTTCTCCTTGAAGCAAATCTTTTCCTAAGATAAAATAATGTTTAGTTTCTGATGAAAATTTTCTCTCTAAAATTTGAAGTTATGTACCTCCTTAACCCAGAAAAATGTATTGTAAACTTAGTTTTGTGCAACAAATCATAGCAAAGACAAATAGTAAAGATCAAGGTATGAGCTCTGTGTCGGTAAATTTTCCAGTGATTGGCCAATTTTTCACACAGAAGCCAGTTTTTCACATAGAAACTTTGTCTACCTTTTCAGTAAATGGAGTAATGAGTTCTTCTTCTTATTGTTATTATTATTATTACTACTACTATTGCATACTAACTCTGAGTATACATCCATTTTCTGTAATTCTTGCAAGAAGCCATGAGGGAAACCCTTTTGAGCATTGAGAGCAGCAGACAAGGCAAACTTACTGGAAGTTCTAGGTAGGTGAAGACCCTAAGGCAATGAAACATGTAAACATGACAATTCTTTTTAGCTGCAGCAACTCTTTTTGGTATTCCCACAGCAGATCTCAATTTTCTCTTTTTATAACAACTCAGTAAGGGGTTTTACCAGAGCAGACAAGCATGAAATTAATTTTCCATAGAAGTTTACTGATGCTAGGAAACTTGCTGGTCAGTAATATTGGTATAAATCCTGATGCTGGCTTGGCTTTTTCATTTTCTTTTTTTTTTATTTACAGTGAATTTTATCAGCATCAATTCTACAGAGTATATGCTATGCAAAGGCTTTAAAGGAAGACATATGTTTTTCATATTTCTTAATTGTAGCAACCTGTATAATAATTCAACACTTTGGTTTTTATTGTTAATAACAAGATAAGTTTATTATTTATATCAACACTTGTTGCACCTGACATGCAGAATGTTGGAAGAAGATGCAAAAGTATCCACCAAGCAGCCAGAAGGGGTGAGATACCTCTTACAGTTTAGCAATGGCAACACTGTACTGTAGAACTAGCAAAACCTGCATATTAAACTAACTTGAATCATATCTATCCCCCACTTCACTAAACCCTAAACAATTTTTGTTTGAAAAACTGTTAGATATAGTTGTTCCTTTAAATACTTTAGAAATTATATATTACCTACTTTAAAGTGTAAGTTCTTGAAAATCAAGTCAGTCATTCTGAATTTTATAAATCTAAGAATTTCTAGTTCTTAGTTTTTTTTATTCTAAGAGGGACTTGTAAATTATTACACATGCTGAGGTATTGTGTTGAGAGATGTTTGCTATTCCGCAAACTGTCTGGGTAGAGGCTTTTACAGACTGGTCATCTGAACTGTTCCTGCTCTAGGCTGCCCTTTAGGAGACCTTCTTTATGTAGGAATGGATCACTTATTTGTCTTGAAAGGCTCAACTTGATCCTCCAATTTGCATACAAGTTGTGCGTTCCTGCTGAGTTTTTCTCTCTTTACTAACTTTTCTAGGAGAAAATCCATCCCTGATTTCCTGAAATAATTGTATGCTTTGTAAAAGGTTAGCATCTTCTGGATAGTGGAGGTTTTGCATATTGAGCAAAGCTCCTATTTGTCTATTCTGCCAGAGTGGATCTATCTATCATCAATCAATCTATCTATCTATCTATCTATCTATCTATCTGTCTATGTATCTATCTATCTATCTATCTATCTATCTATCATCTATCATCTATCTATAATGTCTATCATCTATCTATGTATCTATCATCTATCCATTATCTATCATCTATCAATCTATCATTTATCTATCTCCAACATCTATGTATTGCTATCATTTATCATCTGTCTATCATCTATCTATCTGTCTATCTTCTATCTATCTATCTAATGTGTATCAAAGCTAAGAGACTGGATGAGTAAGGATAGAAAGGTAAACACTCTGAAATGGTGTGGCAAATGAAGGCTGAGGTCAGAGGCGAATGCTTGCAGATGTCCAATCCCCTGGTCCTACCCTATTCAAGGTTTGAACATATTTGTACCTTTTAACAAATATTTATAGAACACTTATTAGGTACAAGCTATAGTACAAATTAAGGGGATATTAAATAAAACAAGAACAACAGTAACAAAGGCTTTGGTCTCTACCCTCAAGAAGCTCGTAGACATATAAAAAAGTACACAGACATTTAAGCCAAAAATGAGACTATGTGAAGTTATAATAATAGCTAGTGATGTACTGAACATTTTAAATGCTCATGAAATGCTGACAACTATCCTATGCAATGGTGCTATTATATTCAGGATGCTCAGGATGAAGTGCCAGGAGATTAAGTAACTTGAGCAAGGACGTCCAGCTCTTAGCAGTAAACCTGAAATGTGATCTAAGGAAAAGTCTGAGTCAAGTCTCTGTAGGCTTAACTATTAGCCATCACTTTTTCTCCTCCTGTACAATGTTGAAGAACAGCCATGTGTATCCTTAAGATAGAGGAACTGATTCCTTTTTTGGTGGCATGGTGATTGTTGCCCAGTGGAATGAACTGAGTTCTGATGAGTGAATAGAGTTCTTCCAAGAAGACAAGAAAAACAACAGGGTGTTGGTGGTGCTGGTGGTGTTGGCTTGTCATCTTCCAGGAGAGAAACCAAAGAATGACACAGAAAAAGGTAATAAAGTCTTGTTTTCCTGTGTTACAAATATTAAAGGCAAGAAGAAGCAGGAGATAACATCAGAGAGGGAAACAAGGGCCAGTTCTGAAGGCATTTGTACATAGTACCAAAAGATACGCCAGGGGTGAAGGAGAGTACATCAGTCAGGGTCTAAAATGAGAAAACAGAGGTATTTACATCAGGAGGAACTTGATATGGGATTTTCCTGCACTAATGAGGAAGACGAGAGCTGCACATGGGATAGTGAGACCACCTGGGAAATAATCACATCAGAAAGTCATGAGGCCCTCAGTTTGGTCACACAGGGGAGGCAGTCGGTGAAAGGCATTACTGGTTCCAGCTGGACCATTTGAACCTGACCTGTTGAATAGAATATAGCTGTCATCAGAGATGCTGAAGAGTCATTAGAGTAGGGATTTAAGAGCAGCAACCCTCCCTGTTCTGACCTGTGTTTCCCAAAGGAAAAATATTAACACAAGCCTAGAAAACACTTTCTAAGAATGATCCCTCATCCCTCCCACATGAATCAAGCAAGAAAAACAGGAACGAACCTGAAAGGGCAGAAGACCCAGCCCTAGCAGGAGGTAGGGCTCCACTGCAGGTTTGTAGTATGTTGCAGGTAGTTGGTTACATTAGATACCAATTGTATTACAGAAGACAGATTTAGGAATAGTGTTGAGTGGGGACACAAAGATGAGTTGGAACATGGTTGAATTTGGTAAGGTTTAATAAGAAGTAGAATTAAAGTAGGGACTGGAGGAATAGACCAGTCACTTTCATTCTGACTTCATTGCATGGAAGGATTTCGTAAACAAGACAAAAAACACGTTAACTGTAATAAAAGATGATAATTATGGTTGTAGTAAAAACAACACTTTATTTATTAAAATAAAATGTTTAAATAAACTGAAATGCAAGTTTTAGTCTAGGAGGAGATGTTTGCCAAATATATAACCAATGAAGCATTAGTTTCATGAATAACATTGCTACAAATCAATACAGAAAAAGAAAAACAACCAAATTAAAAATAGAAGTCATGGACTTACATTTTATAGAAGAGGAAACTTCAATAGCAAATGTATATATAAAAAGATGCTCAATATCAATTTTTGGGGCTGGGGATTTAGCTCAGTGGCACAGCACCTGCCGGGCAAGCGAAAGCTCATGAGTTGAATTCCTGGTACTGGAAGAAAAACAAAACAAAACAAAACAAACCATCAATTATAAAGTAAATGTAAATTAAAACTACCCTGCAGTACAATTTATACTAATCAAACTATAAAAACTTACAGTCACCCTCAGGAGGTTGAAGATACTGAGAAATGTGAATTTTTACTCACACATTATATACATGTTATGGTTTATGTGTGGATATCTCACCAAAGCCACAAGTGGTCAAGTGGGTGGGTTTCTCTGAGATGGCTGAATCTAGAGTTTGTGATTGATTCATGGTTCAGTGCTGGGATTAAAGATGTGAATGTCATACTCTCCCTAGGGAGGGTAGCCTGTGTAAAATATAAGGGACACAAAGAGGCTTGTCTTTCTTCCTCTCTTTGTTGTTGCTTTTGCTGTCTTCCACCACCATGAACTGTTGCTCCTCCGCCATGTGCCACCCTGCCTTGGATCCAGCTAATTATGAACTGAACCCTCTACAAATTGTGACAAATAAATGTTTTCTCCTTTAACTTTGGGTGTCGGGTATTTTTGTCTCAACAATGAGAAAAGTAAATAAGACACATGTGCATTTAGGAAAGCACTGTGATATTATTTTGCAAAGTTAAAGATATTCATTTATTTTTACCCCAGTCAGAAATTATATTGCTAGGTACATGTCCAAAATGTATTCCTGTATATATCACTAATAAGATAGCTGTAAAATAATGACCATTGTGTGTAACAGTGAAAACAGTGAAATATTAAAATAACCGGAAGCTACTTAAAGCCCATTCTTGGAGAATAAGAAATAGGCTGTGATATTCAAACAATGCAGCTCTGTAAGGAAAGTAAAAAGTTCTGCAAAAACTGTTAATTCTTGAAAATATGAAGTTTAGCAAATATACTATCATAGAAATACATATGCAGCATGATGCCATTTTGGAAGAATATATAAAACCCAATGGGCCTTTAGGAATGATGAGTTTCCTTAATTGCTGAATGAAAACGTTGGACAAGTTTTCTTCCCACTTTAAAGTTCTAAAGTTGATGATGTCATTGTAGAGGTAAATTTATCATCTGCATTTCCTCCCATTTTTATGCACATAAATAGTTGTTTGAGTGCCTGAAGTCCCCTGTCACATCCTGACTTTTTTGCATAATTGATAACAGTTTTTAGCCTACATGATGCACCTTATTTCTGATTGGAGTCCTTCAAAGTGATGGGTCTGCTATAATTTCTCAGCTGTCAAACTGAATGTTGAATTAGAACATTCTACGTCCTTGAAGTGCTTCATCTACCCGTCTGTCATTGTATACATAAAACAAAATTCATTGTACTTGGTGAAGAGTTTAGGGTATTTGATTTTAGTTCACATTTAAGCCTTAACTATAAAATCACATTATCAGCTAACAAATTTCTTTTAAGTGCATTTTATTGAGGTTTTCAAGAAATAACTTACAAATAAAGTTGACTTTCTGATAAATGTGAAAGGCAGAATGATCCAACAACTATATATCTGTGATTTCACATTGATATTTATTTCTAAATAATGCTCCTCAAAATTTTTTAATATACGCATTTAGGAACATGACTTGATATCTATAATTCTTTCTATAAGTAATTGAGGTAAACTAGTTTTTGCTATAATATGTTTCTCCTTTCAGGATCTTTATGTTCAGAAGCATTTTCTTTAATAATGAAATACACAGTCCTGATGGGGATGTCAGCATCTTCAGTGTTAGAGAAGGGCATTGTTCCATCAAATACTATGGAAATTATGAACGAAGCTGTGTGCAAATAGAGACAGTAACTCTACAACAGTGTACATGAGTGTGATGTTACTGAATTTTAACACATGTAGTGAAAATGATAAATACTCTTTTCTATATATGATGCTAATAACAAGAACAATAAAGCAATTGAGATTGGGATGCTATTGCTCCTATTGTGTAGCATTCGTTCTACACATTTACATTTTCTTTTTTTATTTTAAATTTTAAAAAGCCAAAGAACTAACAAAACAACAAGGAAGACAATCCTGGTCTTTTATTCTTTTTATTAATTTTCATTTTTATTAGCACATATTTGTAGCACAGAACGATTACATTCTTCATGGGGAGTTGGTAGATGTGCACAATACATCTTAAACCTTTTTAGTGACTAGTATGTTAGAGATATTAGTGTTTTAAAAGGTGGCAGAGAAGTGTAGGAGGCCATCCATGGTATCCAAGGTTCAATCCCAACTTTCCTATGCTACTTCCTTATAATAACAGGAGAAGGCACTTAGCTTTCTTTACCTTTTTTAATGCAGCTGTAAGAGGAGCCGAACAATGTAAACCTTATGGAGGGGGTATGCTAGGTAAAATGGATGGGACCTTGGGTGGTTGGTGTGATTTTATTATTTTTCCTATTGTGTATCATTTATTTTATTCCTATTGTCTATCATTTATTTTGTATGTATATTATATTTCTTATATAAGAAGAACCATGCTTCTTATTTATTTCACTTAACATTATGGTTTCAAGGTGCCCCCATTTTCTTACAAATGACTCAAACGTATCCTTCTTTACAGCACAGTAGCCCTCTATTGTGTATAAATACCACATTTTCTTTATCCATTCATTTGTTGATGGACATATAGGCTGCTTCCAAGATTTAGCTATTATTAATTGTGCTGCTGTAAACATAGGAATACATGTATCACTGTAACATGACATTGTTGACACTCTTGGGAAGATACCGAGAAGGGGAAGAGCTGGATCAGAAAGAATTTGTATTTTTAGTTTTTTGAAGAGTCTTCACATTGATTTCCATTGTGATTTTACCAGTTTGTGCTCCCACTAACAATGAAGAACGGTTTCTTTTTGCCTTGTAGCTTTTCTCGTATTTGTTATTGTTTCATTTCTTCATGTGGCCCTTCTTTATGGGGTAAGATGGAATCTCAGTGCTTTAATCTCAGTATTGCATTTCTTTAATGGCTTATGAAGTTGAATATTTTTCGGTGTATTCATTGGCCGTTTGTACATCTTCATCTGAGAAGTATATGTTCATTTCACTTGCCAATTTTTGATTTTTTTTAAATTTAGGGGGTCTAATTTCTTTTTAGTTCTTTACGTGTTCTAGATATTAGTTCTTTGTCTTAAGAGTAGCTGGCCAAAAACATTTCACATTCTGTGGGTTGCCTAGTCATTCTATTGGTACTTTCCTTTGCCTTACAGAAGCTTTTTAATTTGATGCGATCCTATTGGTTAGTATTGGGTGTTTTTGTTTTTGTTGGTATTATTTTTGTGTAAATCGGGTTTTGCTCAAATCTTTGTCTACACCTATGTCTTCAAGAGTTTTACCTTGCTCTTTCAGCGGATTAAGAGCTTCTATTTTAATATTTCTATTTTAATATTTTTAATATTTCGGTCGGGGTGTAGCTCAGCAGTACAAGTGCCTGCTTGGCAAGTGCAACGTCCCGAGTTCGATTCCTGGTACCAAAAATAAACAAACAAAAAAACAATATTTAGATCTTTAAATTTAGTTTATGGCATGGTGAGAGATATGAATCTAGGTTCAAACTTTGGCATTTGGATAGCCAGTTTTCCCGGCATAATTTGTTAAAGAAGCTAAAAGTATTTGACCCCTTTGCAAAAGATAAAGTAGCTGAATATGCCTGGAGTTATTTCTCCATCCTGTATTCTGTTCTATTGATACAATAGAACAGATACAACTCTGTTTTTGCCAGTATTTTATTGCTTTTATTAATGTAGTTTAACTTAAAGTATAACTTCAAGTTTAGAATTGTGATGCCTCCTATCTTGCCCTTGTTCTCCAGGATTGCTTTTGCTATCCTAGGTCTCTTCCGGCTCCAACTGAACTTTAGGGTAGATTTTTTTCTACTTAAGTAAGGAATGCTGTTGATATTTTGATTGAGATTGTGTTGAATGTGAACAACAGGTTTGGAAGTATGGCCATTTTGACTATATTGCTTCTGCCCTTCCAAGAACAGGCGATACCTTTCCCCTTTCTGATATATTCTTCAATATGTTTCTTTCAGAATGCTATACTGTAGTTTTCAGGGTAGAGGTCTGTCACTCTCTTGATTAGGTTGGTTTATAAGTGTTATATTTTTCTTGATGATATTATGAGAGGTATTGTTTCCTTAATTTTTCTCTTGATGAGTTCATCACTTGTGTACAGTAACATTATTCATTTGACTGCTCACTTTGTACCCTGCTACACGACTGAATTTAGTTATTAATTCTTAGGAGTCTTTTGATAGAACTTTTGGGGTCTTCTATATAGAGGGTCTTGTTATTTTGCAAATACTTTTGCAAATATAATATGATTTCTTCCTTTGCTATCCATATTTCTATCTCTTGCCTGATTGCTCAGGTAATTATTTCAAGAACTGTATTAAACAGGAGTGCTAATAATAAACATCCTTTTTTTGTTCCTGATTTTAGAGGAAAAGCTACATCCATTCTCCATTTAACACAACACTGCCCATTGGTTCATTACAGATGGTTTTTATAAGATTAAGACAAAGTCCTTCGATATCTATTTTGCTTAGGTTTTTATCATAAATGCATGTTGACTTTGTATTTATTGAGATGATTATGTGATTTGTGTCCTTGTTTCTGTTTGTGTGGTGTATTACATTTATTGATCTGTGTAGGATGAACCTTCCCTACATGCCCAGGAGAGAGCCTATTGGTCATAATGTATGATCTTTTTGATGATTTGCTGCATTCTATTTACCAATATCTTATTGAAGATTTGTACATCTGTGTTCATTGAAATAAATGACCTGGAGTACTTTTCTTGTTTGTATCCTTTTCTGGTTTTAGTATCAAGGTAATGCTAGCCTCCAAGGGTAATACTGGGAGTACTCCTTCTCTTTTTATTTTATTAAGGAGTTTGAGCAGTACTGACTTTTGATGTTATCTAAGTTCTTGTAGAATATGGCAGTGAATCTGTTGGGATCTGGGCTTTTCTTAGTATTTTTTTATTACTTCTTTAACCCCCTTAACTAATATTAGATTATTCAAAATTTTTATGTCTTCTTGGTTCAGCTTTATATGTATGTAGGAATCTATCAATTTCTTCTGAATTGTCTATTTTATTAGAGTACGCATTCTCAAAATAGTTACCAATGCTATGGATTTCAGCAGAATCTGTTGTAATTTTGCCTTTCATTTCTAATTGCATGGATTTGGGTCTTTTCTTTCCTTATTTTGGAAAGATTGGTTAGGAGTTTGTCTATCTTGTTTATTCCTTCAAAGAACCAGTTCTTCAGTTCATTAATTCTTTCTACTTTTGTTGTTTCAATTTCATAAATTTCTGCTCTGATCTTTATAATATCCTTCCTTGCGCTTGCTTTGATTTTGCCATCCACTGTGGGCATTTAGACTGGGCACAGAATCAGAAAAAATACCCACACTGTTCTCAGGTTTAGCCTGGGATTTGGAAATAAAGATTCATTATTTTTTGAAAGCATTTACAGCAATCAGAAGTTTTAATTCTACACAAACTACACAAAGAAAATGTATGACAATTCTTCCAACAGTGAAACACTGAGAAATCAAGTTAACCCACCAGGATGTGGCCTTCTAATTGTTTGAATTAGATTCTACAAAATGATGACTTAAGTAGAAGCTGTGCAAATGAAACTTGAGCATATTAGCATTGCTTGTAAAGGTATTAGATGAGTTGCCTTTATTACTATGAGTAACTAGAAGGGTGTGAGGTAAACAACTGCATTTTTTGTGGTGCTGAGGATCGAACCCAGGGCCTTAGGCAAGAGCTCTACCACTGAGCCACATCCCCAGCCCCTACTGCACTTATATATACATATGGAACTTACATTTTCCTTCCTTCCTTCCTTCCTTCATTCCTTCCTTCTTTCCTTCTTTCCTTCTTTATTCCTTCCTTCTCTCCCTCCCTCCTTTCTCCCTTCCACTCCTCCCTGCCCTTCTTCCCTCCCTCGTTTCTTCCTTCCATCCTCCCTTCTTTCCTTTCTTTTATATTTTTGTGGGATTAGGAATTGAACCCACGTTCTTCACACTGTGCCACATCCCCTAGCCCATTAAAATATTTTTATTTTGAACAAGAGTCTTGTGAAGTTTCCAGGCTTCCCCAAACTTGTGGTCCTCTTGCCTCAGAGCATGCCTAGAGTGTTTAGATTACAAGTGTGAGCAACCACATCCAGCCGCATTTTGTTTTCAGGATTAGGCAATTGTTTTAAGTCCAGGAGATGATTGCAAAGGTAAAGAGTTTGACTCCTGAAGTCATAGCATTTGAGTTCAAACTTAACTCCTTGAATTTGAGCAAAGTACATTACTTCTGTATATCTCAGCATCTGCAAACAGGAATAATGGCAGTGCTTATTTCAGAAAGATGTTCTAGTAGAAAATGAAATACTGCATGTGAAGTACATACTCCAATGTCAGGAATAAAGTAAATATACACAAGCATTAGTTATTATTACCCATTACATAATTTTACTATTAGCCAGTTAAAACCTACCATTTTAGACTTGGAAGGGATCCACTGCAGGAATGATCTCCAATATATTTCTGAGAAATTGTTGTAGAGTGACAGGTGCTCACTATGCCGTAGCATATGCCATTTTCTTTTGAATAGGTTTAATCGTTAGAAAATTCCTTTTTGTTGTTGTTGAGTCAACATCTGTGATCTCTAAGCTCCACCTATTGTTTCTGCCTCATGGATCTTCACTTCATATCAGAGCTTCCTTCCACATGGCAGCGTTTCAAATGCAGTTTTTAAAGTCTGTATCTCATTTTCCATAGGCTTTCTTATTCTCAGGATAAATCTTCTAAATTATTAGGATTATGTCATAAGCCTCCATTTTATTTGAGAACATTGTTGGTGGGTAATCAAATAGCATTCTTAACTCCATTGTTCCCATTTCTGCCTCCCAAATATAATGGGAAAAGTCTATATTTACTCACACTGTAGCTAAGGGTAGCCATAAGACCCTATCCTGCCAATGCTGTGTATGGAAATTTAGACTGGGGCTTCCTGGGGAAGTACTTATTTTTCTGGTAAAGGTGACAATCCCAAATGGATTTATTTATCTCTGTTCTGTCTTCACTGAGGACATGACTCTTGTAGCTGTAGGAGTCATATATTGCAATCTTAAGATGATGAGTTCAAGGGCAAGGCCATCATCAAGGTCGAGTCACAGGAGTGGAATCATACAAGGTTTTGAATTTACCAGAACCACACTGTAGAGTTTTTCTGATTCTGCCAGTCTGGGAAGGGGCTTGGGAGTTTGCATTTCTAATATTCCAAGTGATGCTAATGTGGTGGTGGTGGTGCTGGTAGTCATAGTTGGACAATGGGAGAACACTTTAAGGACTTGTGTTTTTTTTTTTTGTCGTTGTTGTTTGTCTTTTTGAGACAGGGTCTCACTATGCAGTTCAGGATGGCCTTTGATTTACTTTGTAGCCTATACTGACCTCAAATTTGCAGCGATCTTCTTGCCTCAGCCTCCCAAGTGCTGGGATCACAGGCATGTGCCACCATGCCTGGTGAAGACTCCTGTTTAAAGACACTTTAACCTGATTTTCTTCTTCTGCAGATCATAACTTCCTTTACTTAGCATAAACAAAATTAACTTTTTATTTGATTTTGAATTGCTTTCTGAAAGTGTTGCATCATTATTCAAAAAAGAGTATTTAGAACTCTTCCACATATCATTATTCAAAAAAGGATATTTAGAACTCTTCTGCCTACCAGAGAGCTTTCTTATCAGATCATTTTCACTTCCTATGAGGTAGAATATTTATCTGAGTCACACTTGAGCAAATCTATTATCAATACATAGAATATTTAATGACATTTTATAGCTTGCAAGACATTGTGAGGATTCTAGGAAAGCTGGGATATTGCCACTCCTTCCACAGAGTTTATAATACAGATAGAAGTTGGAACACAAGGTACAAGAGTGGCCATTTCCAAAAGGTTTTCAAATGTGTTAGTATATCCAGCATTGAAGAAAATACTAAGAAGATAGAGAAACTATTGTCATAATCATTTTACCAGAAAGTTGAGGTCCACTTGGCTACACAGTGAATCTCAAGGAGGCCAAATAAGGAAAAATATCAAAAATCAGATTTATTAAATAACAAAATAAGATCTAATAATTGTAACTCCTAATTCAGTACACAACACATCAGATAAATTCTTTTGCAACTTCCCTCTCTTCCTTTATAGGATAATATAAAATAAAATTAGTTTTATTATTTCATTAACAGTTTATGGTCACAGATTGCCTCTCAACCAGCTTGAAAGACAACTGGCTGCTTAGAATTATTTTACTAAAATTCTCTTTTTAAATGCAGTCTTCCAACTGATGAGAGATGCTCTGGTCTGCCAGGTGCTATTTGTGTAAATTTACACGAAGTGGAGACAGAAGTCCTAGACACGTGCCCTGGCATGGGATTGTGTCCACCTTGCAGAAGGGGACGTTATTCATTAACTTCAGGATGAAGGGAGTCAGCTCCTACCTGCTATTCTTCCTCTACAGTGCCTTGGTGAAAACAAAAAGATTTCCCCCTGGAGCTAGTTGCCAACTTGGAAGGATGATGGAACAGAGAGATATTTTGACAGGACAACATTGTTAAAGGAAAATGAAAGCTCAGTTGCCTCATATTTACTAAAAACAAGATGACACTTGAAACTACAAGAGACTGAAATGACTCCTGTCCTTTTCCCTTCTGCCTGCCCTTCCTCATCACCCATCAGCACTTTCTAAGAAGCTGCTGGAATTTAGAAGGTTATTCATCTACTACAGTTGTTGTTCCTTTATATATATAAATTTCAGATATACCACACTATATATGGACAATTTTCCATATATTTAAAGGGCAAAAGCCAGTACTAAAATAGTTACATACAGTTCTGTATGACATGTACAAAATAAAGTACAGGTTTTGCCCTAGAATTGCTTGTAGCCTAAAAAGGAGAAAACTAACATTGACATAAATGTTTCTGTATACATATAAGTTGACAGTTCTTAGTTTATTACACAGTTAGTGAATATTGTTCATTTGTACAATTACATTTTATGGAAACATCTCCTTAATTATCTTTCAATATTTGAGACATTTTAAAAATTCATGAAATAGACCAATAATACAATAAAAACTTCCCAGTTGAAAAAGAATTAGTTAGCATGCTATAAATAAATATAGATTGAGAACCAGAGAGAGAAAAGGATTTAAATGGAACAAATGCCCTTTTTGTAGCATAGTATTTTAGAAAAAAAATTAAACTGTAAATTTTTTTCTGTTCAGGGGTAGAATTCTAATTAAAATAAGCTATTTCTTATGTGGCACAATTTGCCTAGATATGTTTCTCTCTGATGATTGAAATTTAACCATTGGTGGTTAATTCTTTGGATATAAGCATTGGGGTCATTTTGTAGCCTTTTAAAATACAAAGGAACATGGAAGAATATAACCAAGTTAAATTCTTTGTAATTTAGCACCTTGCAGGTAGATGGTTTCCTTTTTCAGTTCGGCAATATGACTGTTTTTAAGTGTTTGAAGTGAAATACACGAAGGACCCTAAAAATTGGAAGGGCAAACTTTTTAAAATGTCAAGTGGAGAGAGAGACATGTACTCAAAATCCAGTTTCCCGGTGCTGGGGATTTAGCTCAGCGGCAAAAGCGCCTGCCTGGCAGGCGCAAGGTCGTGAGTTCGGTTCCCGGTACCAGAGAAAAACCAAAAAAAACCAAAAAAAAAAAAAAAAAAAAAAAAAAATCCAGTTTCCCTTCTTCACCAGGCTGGTTGCAGCTACTGCTGTTTCATTACTCCATACATGTGTTGCTGCCACAGTCACCGCATAATTTTTTGAGCTTAACAGTAAAGCAGCTCATTCTAAAGGGATGTTTGGCATGTGGTGGCTTTGTTATACCCTGGGACCCTGCTTTCTCCACTGTTCCTCTGCTTCAAACCTGCGATGACCTAGGTGGGGTGGGTGGGGTAGGACACAGCAGGGGAAGAATGAAAAGTATTGGCCAAAAACTGCTGGGAGGCTTCTGGGCCAGTATCTGAGGCCAATGATTTTAGTTCTCAATTTTCAGCCAACATCTCATTGTTTATAACTAACCGCAAGGCCTCTTCTAGATGCTAGGCAACTAGGAAAAATAGCAGGTTTTTTTTTTTTTTTCAGTTCTTTTGAAAGGAAAGTAATGATTTAGTGAATATACAGTATTTTTCTGCCATTGGTAGCTTTCAAAATTATTAATAGAAATAATTCTCTTAACAGTGATGTCTTTAATATTAGAAATAGAAAAGGACATGGCTTGGCACTGAGCCTCCTTCCCAAGTAGGGGTGAGCCACATAACAGTCCTATACAACTCTTTTTCTTATCATCTTCTATTCTTGACATTTATCCATATTAACGCAATAATCACTGAATGTCTGGTGTATCAAACATAATCATAACTGTTATTGCCACCCATCGACCCCACACTGTGTGTGATTCTGTAGTGCCTGCTTTTAAAAATACAGTTAGCAAGTGTATTACAAAATTTCTTATCTGATGTAATCAGTATCAGAAGTCAGATAAAGCAAGGAATATATAACTGAAACCTGTTCATTTTTAACTTGATACACAGAATGCACATTGACTTATTAATGTTTACATGCAAGGTAAAGTTCTTCCTTTCAGCTTAGGTGTTTATCATCATTTTTCTTGCATAACTCATGATGCATGATCTGCCTGGGGCACATTGTATGATTATCTGCCCAGTAGCTACTCCCTCTCTCATGCTGCTGAGATCCTTCTCCTGCTTGGCATCTTTCACATCCCAAGTAAACTGGATAATTCTTTACCTTCCCAGTGAATAGTGTTAGGAAAATTTTGAAATAATTATTTGCTCTTAAAAAGCAATACATGTGCAAGAGTTGGGGTACATATCTCTGTTTCCTACCTTTGGAAGTTGATTTATAAAGATGGGCTTCCTTATGTTATTGCAGTGATTTTGATTCTAGGAAGGATGTAGACCAGTAAACTATAAACAGCATGGCAGAAAGAGGTGGAGATGACATGAGATGACTCAATTAAGCTGTTGCGTTTCACAGCCTTATAGCTTTTCTACTTCAGGTCTTCTGGCTAAGAGGAATGATGATTCTATTACTCCTTGTTAGTCATTTAAGTAGAATTTCTGTTACTTACAGCCTCCCAAAAAATTTAATTGAAAACACCACAAATACTAGTTTGGGTTTCTTTAATCCAAATTAAGACACTCAGGATATTTATTAAGACATCCCATGTGAACAATCCTTCCAGATTTTTATGATTCTTCCAGTCATTTACAGCCGTCTCACTGGCACCTAATTAAAGAGCAGGTTTATTTTGTTTGTTTAAAGCAATTTATATTTTGAAAAATTGTAAAGCATTAAATTTAATTTCTATAGATGCAACATGTCTTTTCACACTCATATTTCATTAGTTTTTGTAAATTTAACTAAAATGTATGACTACAGTGATAATTAAAACAAAATTGGTTGAATCGTGGTAAACATACTGTGACAGAGGTTAAATAAATCCCAACCTGCTGGATGTCCGATGTGCTGAGTTTGTGTCCCCTGAATATTGAAGAATGAATTCCTAGGGACAAGGAAGTTAAGAGGCAGGAAAGTTTATTAAGCAACAGCTCCTGAGCTACAGGAAGGATCTTGAAAAGCGTTGCCACAGTGGTTATTTCTCTAAGAATGTTTTATAGAGCAAAATCATGAGGTGGGCATAACTAGGGTCAAACTATAATCAACCAACAGGATTGCACATATAGTTGCTCAGCCAATACCGATCCAGTAGGGAAGAGAAGCATTAGCAAGGGTAAATGGCTAACATTCTTAACTTTAACTTATCTATAACCTCAAACAGAAAGAACGAAGGCGTTTTTGGGGAATTGGTTGGGTCTAGAAGTTCTGGATATGTGCCTGGTGTGTCTCATGCCTATCTAAATTTACTGGACTGAGCGGTGCTAATTACAGTATAATCTCAAGTGGCTTTTTGTCCCTTAGAGAGACGTTCAGGCCTGACTACTGGGTCTCTATCTTAAGGCCTGGCCTTCTTCATTTGCACCTCCAGCCATAGTTTTGATGTGTTCTCATCTTCTGCGCGGACTCTCTAGAGGACCCATCCCTGTCTGCCTATTAATTTCTATCTAACTTAGATGTCTATAATAATACAATTTACCTGATTATAACAGTAATTTCAGGCATATTAAAAATGATTTTGGCTAACAGAGAGTTTCCATGGGTGGGAGAGGGGACGGGCATCTAATTCTTTTAGGATGGGGAACTGAAGTCCATCGGTGATTAACCTATCTATCCTATTGTTGAATGCTAGTCAGTTAAGATCTAGGCATTGGAATATGCAATATGCATTTGCCAACTTTGTTTCTCAAAATTGTCAAACAGTGGCAATTACGTACATATGAACGTAAAAATCTTACACTTTATCCTTGATTCTCTAGCAATTTCAAATCCAGTTAGTAAGCTAATTATACCTATAAAAGAGTCATGAAATCAGGTGAACATATATGTTGCTGTTTCACTAAAGTTCTCTCCGATTTTTTTTTACTGTTTCTGTTTTGCTTTTCACTTTTAACAGCCAATACCTGAGGTTCATTTTTAAACAAATGCTCTTGGGCAGCTAGAGCTATTTTTCCCATTTATATAGAAAGTTGGACAAGTACCTGAAAACTGACACCCTGCTAGGAAGCATTAATTGATTATGATTAGTGAGGAGGAAGAGGGAAGACCTCTTTCCTCACTGAATTCCCCTATGTAAAATGCTAAAGCCACCATATGGAGAGGTCACCACACACTTGCTTGGGTTTCTTCTCGCTCCTTTCCTCCTTATCTCTTGCTTCTACTGATTTCTTCCAGATGATTCTGTTATTAAGTCCGTTACACACAAACTCTCAGCTCAAAAGTGTTTCTAGAAAACCTATTATAGTGAAGAAATGACAAATATAGAACGAATGGAATGGTGTAGATAATGTGCTAAGAGAATTTTAAAAATAAAAATTGGTATTGTTAAGAAATGTAGTTAACTGGGTTTTATAGATATTTCTTTAGTTAGCCCAGGATTATGAAATGGCTACTCTGTGACAAATGACAGTGATGCAATGGAGGGCTTGCTAGGATTAAACTGATTCCTGGGCCAGCAGCAGAAAGAACTGGGATTTTTTAGAGGCACAGATACTTGGACCTCCACCACAAGTGCTTTATGAGAAACTCTGGGACTGAGATCCAACAATCAGCACTTTCACCCTCTCACCTCACCTCCTCTGTATTATCAGTTCATTCTCTTCCTTTTGACTTCCTACCCATTGATAAAAAGGATCCAACATTCTCAAAGAGAATAAATATGGTTCATATTTGGCCACTGAGTTGTATTGGGCATTACACTGCTTTTTCTTACTTATCATGAACTCAAAACCATGTTCTATGGACGATAAGACTACAATTCAAGGGATAACAAGGACCACAAACACATGAACACCAATAGTAAGAAGCCACCAGGCAGGGAAAGCAATGAAGCAGAGGAGAAAGACAGGGAACAAACAACAGGAAAACAACAAAAAAAAAGAAAAGCTACTACATATCAGCTACAACCATCAACATAAAGGGTCTCAACTCATCAATCAAAAGAAACAGACTGGCAGAGTGGATTAAGAAACAAGATCCTACAATACGTTGCATTCAAGAAACATGTTTAACCCATAGACTAGGTCAAAAGTGAAAAACAATTCTCCATGCCACAAGAATCCAGAAAATTCCAGGGATAGCCATGATATTTGTAGACAATTCAAACTTCAAGCCAAAACTGATCAAAAGAGACAAAGAATGTACTACATACTTCTTAAAGGAAAACTCCAAGAAGAAGAGATAACAATCATAAGTACGTAGGCACCAAACACAGGTTCACCCAATTACATAAGATGAATATTAATGTACATGAAAAACCCCATAAGCATTACCACAATTTTAGTGGGGGACCTTAATACCTCATTCTCTCAAATAGATAAATCAATTAGACAAAAAAATCAACAAAGAAATAACAGAATTAAACTAAGCCTGTGAACTAATGGACTTGGTAGATCTTACAGAGTGTTCTACCCCAAAACATCAGAATACACATTCTTCTGAGCTGTACATGGGACATTCTTCAAAATAGACTATATATTTATTACCAGACAAAGCATGTTTATGTAAATGTACACAAATTGAAATCATCCCATGAATACTATCTGACCGTAGTGCAATGAACTGAAATCAGTGACAAAGTAAATGACAAAAACTACATTAAAAACATGGAAATTAAATAGCACCCTTCTGAACAACCAATGGGTCACAGAGGAAATTTAAAATGAAATTAAATAGTATATACATTTAAACAGTATTGCTGATACAACATACTGAAACTTATGGGATGCAATGAAAGCAATCCTATGAGGGAAATTTACAGCTATAAACTCACACATAAGGAAAACAGAACGAGTTCAAATGGACAACCTAATGTTGAACCTCGAACTTCCAGAAAAAGAACAACAAATCAAACCCAAAGTTCATACAAGGAAGGAAATTATAAAAATAAGAGCAGAAATTAATGCAATACACACTATGAAAACAATACAAAAACTCAATGAATTAAAAAGTTGGTTCTTTGAAAAAATAAATAAAATTGATAAATCAGTAGCCAACCTCATCAAAAAGAGAAAAGAAAGAACAAAATTTCAAGCAATTAAGAATGAAAATGGAAAAGTCACAAAAGATCCCACAGAAATCCATGAGATCATCAATACCGTTTATGAGAACCTATATTCTAATAAGATGGAAAAAGGAGAAGAAATGGACAGTCCTAGACACAATTGAATTGCCAACACTAAATGAAGAAGATATGAAAATTCTAAATAACTTGATATAAGTCAATGAAATTTAAAATGTAATTATATACCTACCAACATCCAAAGGTATAGCTCAGAGGCATAGCACCTGCCTGCCAAGTGTGAGGTTGTGAGTTTGATTCCTGGTACCAAAACCACAAACAATGCCCCCTAAATAAAATTACCAACAAAGAAAAGCCCAAGTCCTAACAGATTCACTGTTGAATTTTACAAGAAATTTAGAGAAGAACTAATGCCACTAATGCTGAAAATCTTTGAAGAAATTGAAAGGGAAGCAGTACTGCCAACATTATTCTTGGAAGCAAATATTACCTTGATTCCAAAACTAGAGAAGAACGAAACCAAAAAAGAAAACTACAGGCTAATGTCCCTAATGAACATAGATGAAAAATTCCTTAATAAGATACTAGAAAACAGAATGCAGCAAATCATCAAGAAGATAATACATTATAAACAAATAATATTCATCCTTAGAATGCAGGGATGGTTCAACATATGCAAATCAATAAATAAATATAAAACACCATATCAGAACCAAAGAACCAAAGATAATCACATGATTATCTCAATAGATACAGAAAAAGCTCTGACACAGTCCAACATTCATGGATAATAAAAACCCTACAGAAAATTAGAATAGATGGCCTTTACCTCAGTATGATAAAAGCAATGTATGGCAAACCAACCACCAATACCATATTAAATGGTCAAAATCTGAAAGCTTTCACTGTAAAATCAGGAACAGGACAAGGATATCCACTATCACCACTCCTGTTAAATATAGTTCTGAAAACATTAGCCAGAGCAATTATACAAGAGGGAGAAATAAAAGGAATAAGGATAGGAAAGGAAAAACATAATTTATCATTATTTGCAGATGACATGATACTTTACATAGAAGATCCCCAAAACTCCACTGAAACACTTGTATAATTAATAAGCAAATTCAGTAGCATAGCTAGATACAAAGACAACACTCTACAATCAATAGCATTCCTGTAAAATAAGAAGCAAAGTCACAGAGAGAAGAAGCACACCCTTCACTATAGCATCTTAGAAAAGGAAATACATGGGAGTCCATCTACGAAATGATGTAAGAGATCTGTACAGCCAAATTATAGTACCCTAAAAAAGAGATCAAAGAGGATATCAGAGAATGGAAAGATAACCCTTGCTCATGGATAAGAATAACTAACATTGTGAAAATGGCCATACTCTCAAAATTGTTATACACATTTAATGCAATACTAATCAAAATACAATTAGCATACTTCACAGATCTAGAGAAAACTTTCCTGAAATTCATTTGGAAACAGAAGAGAACTAGAATAGCAAAGGCAATCCTGGGTAACAAAGACAAGGCAGGAGACATCATAATTCCTGATTTGAAATGATACTACAAAGCTACTGTGATAAAATCAGCATAGTACTGGAAAAACAATACACCTGAAGATCAGTGGAACAGATTGGATGATTCAGACACAACTACAAACAAACTCAGAAACCTTGTCTTTGACAAAGGGGCCAAACACTTCAACTGGAAGAAGAATGGCCTCTTTAACATATGGTTCTGGAAAAACTGGCTTTCCGCATGCTGAAGACTAAAACTAGACCCATGTCTATCACCGTGGATAAACTAAAGTCAAAATGGATCAAAGTTCTAAATAGTAAAATAGAAATATTAAATTTCCTGAAAGAGTAAATAGGTTGAAATCTCAAAGATAGAGGTGTAGTCAGAGACTTTAGGAACAAAATCCAGACTATAAAACAAATATTACAAAGAACCAACAAATGAGATCTCACCTTATTAAAATCTTTTGTACAACAAAATAAATCACCAACAGAGTGAAAAGACAAACCAGAGTGGGTAAAAATTACAGCCAGTTGTCCCGCAGACAGAGGGCTTATATCTAGAATACATAAATACTTGAAAAAAGTAAGATCTCCCAAATTCAAAGACCCAATCAAAAAATGTGCATTTGAGATGAATACACATTTCTCAGATGAAGAAATACAAATGGCAAATAAATACATGAAAAAATGTTCGACATTATTGGGCATTTGAGAAATGCAAATTGAAACATCACTGAGATTCCACCTCACCCCAGAAAGTATGGCTATCATTAAGAAAACAACCAATAACAAATGTAGGGTGGTGGAGAAAAAGAAAATTTTTCTGTGGTTGGTGGGGCTGTAGACTGGTGCAGCCACTGTGGAAATCAGTGTGGAGAATCCTTGAAAAAATGGCATTTCAGGTCCCACTCAACCAGCCATTCCTCTTTTGGGTATTATCCCAGAAGAATTAAAAATTTTACATGACAGTGATATATATGCACCCCCATTTTTAGCCACACAATTTGTAATAGCTAAATCTTGGAAACAACCCAAATGCCCATCAACCAAGGAATGTATAAAAAAGATGTGGTATTTTCATACAGTGAAGTACTACTCAGCCCTAAAGAAGGAGAAACAGGAGTCATTTTTAGGTAAATGAATGTAACTCAAGGCCGTACTCATAAGTGAAATAAATCAGACCCAGGCATAAACATCATATGATCTCACTAGTGTGAGAAACTGAATGAGTATTGTGAATTGGGACGAAACTTCAAAAGAAAAGACAAACTGTAATTGGGGAAAGGGGAAAGGAAGAAAGGAAAAAAGAAAAAATATTTATACACAAGATAGTTAAGATCGTTATACTAGTTTCTCTTAGTTAATTGAAAAGAAAAGTTTGTGCTAATATTGTTTGGACAAGATGTCATGCCTACATTGTGTACTCTGAATAACTACTAAGAAGACAATATGCAATGTATTAATTATTGCAACTCTTCTACTGACCTGTTCTGATACTGTTTTATTGTTATTATTATTTTTTCTCTTTACATTAAAATTTGAAAAAGAAGAAAAAAGACTGCAGTCCATCCTCCATATCCAAATTCTAATTATTTTGAAACCTTTTTTATTATACTTTCATGAATATTTTCATTGGTCTTTCCAGATCTCCAGATATTTTCTTTTTTGAGACAGGATCTTGCTATCCAGGTCAGGTTGACCTTGAACCCACTACAGAGCCCAGGCTGGTCTTGAACTCACAACAATCTCCTGCTTCAGCCTCCCAAGTTCTGGGATTACAGGCATGCGCCACCATGCCTAGCTCCTCCAGAATCTTACTTATAAAAGGAAAGGGCTTTTT
Organism: Chinchilla lanigera; assembly: GCF_000276665.1. NCBI lineage: Eukaryota > Metazoa > Chordata > Mammalia > Rodentia > Chinchillidae > Chinchilla > Chinchilla lanigera. The sequence goes on along the minus strand of NW_004955430.1, from coordinate 14,357,718 downwards.
AGGGGTTTTGTTTGTTTTGTTCTGGAAAAGCATAATAACCAGTGTTCTCTTTTGCACACCTGTGCAGCTCTTTCTGAGGATTTTTCCTATTTTCTTAATTGTGGTAGAACAGACACACTGGTACTATGCTATCCCACATCCAAAACAAATACAAGAAAATTGTATTAAAGATTTATTCTAAAAAAGTGTTTAAAAACATTTGACGCATAGATGCAAATGGCATAGTTCCGTGCATAATCAGTTTGTCTGAGAAGGTCTTAAAACCTGTACACAGTAGTGGAGCTATCAAGAGAGCTGAAGAGAGAAAGGTTGCTTCAGGATATTTCAGAGGGACATTTGCCCCTGGAGGGAAATACCTTATCCAAACACTACAATGGTAATTATCACACTTGAGTTTGTACCGGAATCACCTAGAGTGATTTCTTAAGGACTGCTTGGACCCACATGCAGAGTTTCTGCTTCCAAGAGTTGGGGACTTGAGCCTGCCCCATAATGTATTTCTAGTAAATTGTCAGGTGATGTTTCTGACCTGGTGACTACACTTTGAGAACCACTGCTTTATGAGAAGAATATCCTCTAAAAAGCAAGGTAAGAATTAGGCAGGAACAAGAGACAGAATTTTGGTTTTTGCTTGTGATTTCTTTCCATTTTAATTCTGCATAGGTTGGTTTTTATAAAACCTTATCTTTCCATGCTTCTAATTTTCTCAGAATTCTGTTTTCAATTTCTTCTAAATAAAACCATAATAATTAACCAGAAATTGAAACTCTTCAGCAGTATTCTTAACCTTTCATCTCTATCCCTGTTAATTAGTTCATTTTGTTAGTCCTAAGAAAAAAATCCAGGCTGCCATGCTCCTCACATTTGTCCATCCCATTTGTTTTCCCTGATGCCCTCATGTCCTTACCATCGCTTTCTCTTTCAAACTTCACTGCATTCTTCAAGACTCAGCTAAATTGCTTCTCCTTCATTAACCTTTCTCCCATAAAGTGATAGTTTTTTAACCTGAACTTATCGTATATGTGTTTGTACTTCTAAAGTTTTTTCAACACTTTTCATTGCCACGTATTGTAGTTAGGAAAGGACAAAGCAAATACTTCTTTTGTGGTAAAGTTTTTCACCATTATTTCCATCCTGTGAGGTAGCTACTACTGTTCACCCAATTTTACAGATGATGTACATCTAAATTCAAGTTCTATAACTTCAAAAATGATTTTAAATGTATTTGTGTTCCCCCAAAAGACCTATCACAGTGGTTTCAAATCACACTGTTTATTAAAATACTTGCTACATTCCAGATAATCATCTTTGTATTCTATAAGGCAGTGATAAAATATTCAAATAGTTAAACAAGTTAGGTCCACAGATTTAGCCATGAAATTGACTCTGATTATTAGGAATGACTGATCAGCGAGAGGGTACAAAGACCTGGTTTCCTGTCATCACTTCAGGACAGCACTGCAGGGCTGATTCAGCCAGGCGCTCTCCAGGGCCCGGCTGAGGCCTCCTCCGTTGAAACTGTATTTGTCATTCAGCTCTCCTCTTTTCCCAGAACCCGTGTGCTTCACTCTCACAGAACTTGATCTCAAAAACTCTCTCTAATAATCTTCCTGCATACTAATTTCCACATGTCCATAGTCTGTTTCCAAAGGCAAACTCAATCTCAGGCAAAATCAGTATGGGTTGACCACATTTATTAACTTCATTTTAATTCTTTTAGAGTAGTGCTTTCAGAGAGGAAAATGTACATAACTTATAATCAGAGAGATGGGAGCTGATCAAAGACTGAATTTGAGGCTTTGTTTCCTTAACTCAGAAAAGGGATCTTAGGAGGTTTAAAAAGTCCCAAATAATGCATCATCGTGGTGTGTACAAAGTTCAGGTGCTCACTACAAAATCTTCAGTGGGTAATATTGAATCACTAGAAGGTTAAATGTTTAGAGCCCTTCTTAAACACTCCCTGTTATAATATTCATTCACTGTACGGTAATGTTTTGCCTTTACTTATAACTGAAGGCGATTAATTAAAAAGTCATACGAGTTCTAAATTACTCAGTGTTGCATGGAGAAATTTACCTCTAGATTTGAGAATAAGGAATTATTTCCCAGCATAACAGATCAGGATTAACTATTCCCTCAAATAGGTGGAGTCTAAAAAAGATGGCATGAAAGCAGGAGGGAGATTATTATTAAACAACAAGAAGGCAATAAGGAGGAGGTGGCAACGATGTAAGTGAGGTTATTAGGAGGATGGACGTAATCAAAACATATACCCATTGAAACCCAATATTTTGAATGCATAGTAATAGTAAAATGAAAGAAAGATTTGGGATTTATGAATCTTTGCTTCAGGCAGTGATAGATATGGATCATAACTGACACCTGATCCTGGCTCTGTGTTCACCCACCACCATGGTGCTCACCCTCTCTGTTGACATGTCTGATAGGCCTCCCTTGATCTTGACTCTTCTCTTCCAATGATTTGATCTGCTTGTGATAGCTTTGGTATTTTATTATAAACTCTTCTTCAGTTTTTATTTTTTATTAGTAGATGTTTATAGCACCTAATAATTATGTTCTTCTTGGGGGGTTGGTACACAGACAGGTACATAAGACATCTTAACTCTTTCTCCTTCCCCTTTCATCTACTCCCTCCCCTTTCCCTCCATCTTTTAGTTCTTTTCTCTTTTACAAAAGATCTACTTCTCTTTTTCCTATTATCTATTTTTATTTTGTTCTGTACTTATATTTGGATTTCTCATATAAAAGAAACCATGCAATATTTATTGTGCATCTGTGTTTTATTTCACATACTTGGTGATAGCCAGTGCTTTTTAATTGTAGCAAAACAATATTAAAGTGTAGTCTTACCGTAGTGTTACAAATGAGACAACTAAGACTCAAAGAGTTTAATTATGAACATTCTCACAAACTGTGAATGGCAGCACAGCAAATCGATCCTGGATCTGAAAGATTAAGAATCATGTGCTCAAGTTCAACTCCGAAATCCCTTGCTTGCTTGATGGCTCTTAACCACTGCTTTGTTGATTACTAAACCTCGGTAGAACATGTTGTGTGCTTTCTTCATTTCTGTACTTATGTCTTCAACATTAATGGGTGAGTAATCAAAACTAGGATTGTCTTATTATAATACATGTATCTTTTTACCAGGGGCAGGTTCTCATGTGATTGAGTGAACTTCCATCTGTTGAGTCACTATGATAGCTCTGTTACAACTTGTTCCAAATATTTCTACATTGTTAAACTCAGAATGTTATTTCTTGTTGATCAAAAGGTATCAGGAGAAGACCTCCTGTCTGTTTTCTGGGACAAAATAATATGCATATATATTTCCTACTTCCTTTTATTCTACTTTAAAATATCAATGTCTTCTTTCTATTCCTTTGTTCTTGCTTCTAAAGAATAGGTAACCTTTTTCTATGCTAAGATTGATTACTTACATTCTTCATTCCCTAGTTCTGGATCTCCTTCAGATATTGCTCAATCAATTCTCTTTTCTCTCACCTGAAACTTCTCTTCCACACCTTTAGTATCTTAGCCTTATCAACCATACAACCCTCCTCGACTTTGCCTTTATTACAGAGGAACCATCTTTCCTCAATTCTATCAGCCCCAATCTCTCTCATCTTTAATTCTTTGTCAAGCTTCTTTAATCATTCTTCCTTTAATTCTTTTGCCACTAACAAGCTTGACACCTCTCTAACGCAATTACTTCCTGGGATTCAATCAATTAAATCTTCAGCCATCTCTGCTTCCAAAACAAAAGCAAAATTGTTCTCACTGTGTACTAATATTTCCCTTTCATGTTTCCTCTGTTGCCAGGGACGACCTCAGTGACAAAATGTTTTCCTAACCTGGTTTGTATGACATCAAAATAACAAAACCTATTTAGACATTTCTTTACATCTTTGGATTGTGTTGTGGTGTCTCATCTGCTTTCACATAATAATTTATTATTAATTATTTGATGTTCATAAAGAGTTTTAGTGTCAATAATACTATGTTAAATCTGAAATTGTCAGCACGATATATATAGTCTCTGCCTTCTCAGACTGAATAGGCTAGTGTAAAAACACATGGATGAGAAATTAGCATTTTTTTTCTTAATGCTCATAACCACTTTCTGTAGAGGGTACTTTTATGCATGTTTCACAGATGAGAATATTGAGGAAAGGGAAAGTCATAAAGCTCCATGCTTTTGTCTTGAGCACTTTTTATTTCATTCTATATCATATTTCATTCTACATCTTGTCATTCTCCCAACAACTGAACTCCATGTCCCTGTTCAGAGTGTCCAAATATAAGAACTGATGCAACTCTTGTACAGAATTCATTTCTTCAGAGCAAGGTTGACATTTCTAATTGAGTAAACACCTCTACCTGATCATCTCCCTCAAAACCCTGACTGTGCATGCCCAAAGAGAATTCATTTCCTGTGGCCTTTCCCAAGCAAAGAGGAGTATAATGCCAACCATTATAAGTTGCCTTCTTGACTTCCTAATTCTCAGGAGCATCATAATCTTTCCAATACTATATGTACAAAACTTTAGAGATATTTAGAACAAATTCATCTCTTCCATGTAGTTGGTACATATTATTAAATGCTCCTAGTGATATCTCTTTTAACATCCTTGTATTTCATACAAGTAGCATCATTGTCCCTCCCTCTTCCCTTCTTTACTGGGGCTTCACAGTACAAATGCTTTCCACAGCTTCATTATTTTCTGGTTCTAGGTCACACAATCAATCTAATAAGCCAAACTAATCATCATGGTGTGCTTTGGATGATGGTGGTCCTCTGCTCAACACCCTGATCAAGTAAGTAATGACAGGCTCACTTGACATGGCCTCTGCTAGTCTTTCAAACCATTCCTTGTACCTTCCTCCAGGTACTGTGAGTTCAGGGCAAAGTAGTACATAAACCCTTTCCATTTTACCTTTGCCTGGTGAAATCACTTACATGATAAGGCTTATCTTGAGTACCTTCCCTTCCATGAAGTCTCCCAGTCCTCTCTGGCTTTTAAACTGCGGGCTCATATGTTTGCTGCTCTATTGTGGCACGACAAGCTGTCTAATATGTCATTTATGGTATACTGTCAAAACACTATTCGAAAGCATGAACAGAGTCAGAGTTTGTTAACCTAAGAAAAGGCCTCTACCATGGTAAATGCTTAGTGAGAATTTTCTGAATTGGAGGGATGAATGGTTAAAGCTAGATGAAAGCATGAGGGCAGGGAGAATGTGACACAGGAAATCTAACTGTCATGTTAGGTCAAAACACAGCACAACTTTGGGGCATTGAGCACATTTCTCTATTTCTTTTTCTTCTTGGCATTTGTTTTTCTTGCTTTCCTTTCTCTGCTTGATAAGTGGTTTGACTGCATAATACACATTGGAACAACACCGCATATCTGCAAAAGTCAACAGCTTGCGGGGAAGAGGAGCAGATTGCTCCTTAGAGGATAATACTTACATTTTCTTTCTAAATGACCATGTTTATTGGGAGGTCATTGCTCACTTATTTTTCAGAGCTTCTCTTGAGAACATATAGAATGGTGAATTACCAATATTTCTCTGTCTAGTCATGAAGCTCAGCATTCATAATGATTTCATCAAGAGTAATTATTAGCAACAATCAGAACATAGCATGCATTTTATCCTTTGGCGAGCTGTTCGTGTTTATAAACTGCTTGGCTTCCATAGCATCCTGATACCCCGGGGAAAACAGTATTTTATAGGCTTATCACAGATTATCTCACAAGTGGCTTAACTTCTCTCAGAAATCAACTCAGATATGGTTCTTAGTTTACAGCCTCTGTCAAACCACTACAAAAACAAACTCTCAGACCCAGCTTCGAACTTCTCTGAACTTGAAAAGAATTCCAAGGTGATTTCTGCGCATAGCAAAGGTTGAGAAACACACCTCTAGGTGCTAGAATAGGACAACAGGTGGTGTCGTAGTGGGGGAGGTAAAGATATCAGCAAAGGAAAAAATAACTGAAGGGTTTGTAGATGTGGGTCTTCCCTGTATATTTGCAATACTTTTTTTTTTTTCTGGTTTCTGCATCTGCCGTCTGAGGTTGTTGAATTTAACTGTTAAAAATGAGGCATAGGGGCTTTTAGGTACTTTGCACTTAAACCAGGAGGATAAAGGACCTACGCAGAAAAGGAAAGCCCCTCTTCGGAGCCTGCAGAAGAGCTCGCTCCAGCTCCTTTCCGGTATCTCTAGTTACTGGATTCACGTCTCCTCGGTTTCCCTGTGACACTCACGACCCACTCACTCCATTAAAGCTGTTCTTCGCTTCTAACCTGGTTTCTTCCTCCTCCTCCATCTCGCAGCCTCTCCGCACTCCCAGGCTGAGCCCCTCCCTCCTCGCCGGTTCGCACCTCTCCTCAGCCGGGTGCACCTGGGCCAGCGCGGGCGCGGGACTCGTGCGGAGCGCCGCCAGCGCGGCACAGGCAGAGGCCCGCTGACCGCCCCGGGGACAGCGCGCACCGAGCCACAGCACCATTCTCCGCGCCGCCACGCACGGATCCCCGCGACCACCGCTGCCGGAGCCGTGGGCAAGCAACAGTGCGCCCCGAGCCAGACAGCCCGGGCGGCTGCTGCTCCCGGATGCCAGGGCCAGGGCGCCGGACCGCTGCCAGCAGGAGGATGAAGAGCTCGGCGGGTGGAAGGAGAGAAAAGCTTCTGGGGATGTCTAAAGCTCAGCTCTGCCACAGTAAGTTGAGCGCCTGAAGAGGCGTATCCGCGGTTTGGGCGATGGAGTTGGCTGGGGCACAGGGCGCGGGGCTGGGTTTGCGCCCCTGCGAGATGCGAGGCGCGCGGAGCTGGGCGCGCACGGGGGCGCGGAACGCGCGTTTGCACTGTGCAGACCCTCGGCACGTCCCGCGCACCCCTCTATGCATCCGCACCGCTGCCTCTTCTCCTTACCAAGGGTGAGGGAGGAAAGGCTGCCAGACCAGGGTCTCCAGCGCGGGCTTGAGGGTCTCTGGTCACCGCGCGCCTTGAGGAACAAGGGGCAGAGTAGGCACGCTGGGGCAAAAAGGCCAGCTGGGCCCTGGCCAGCTGCAGGGCCGGGCCGCCCGGGAGGGACGCCTTGCTGGCCGCTCTCACTGGGTGTGTGGGTGTGTGAGGGGCGCGCTGCCTCCTCGGGAATCCTGGAGAAGTTGTTGGGATAAGAAAACACAGAGGCCAGCTTCATTTATTCTTTTTCTTTCTCCTTTTTCCCCCTTCTTCTCTTCTCTTCCTCCTTCTCCTCCTCTTCCCTTTCCCCTTCCTCTTTCTCTCTTTCTCCTTCTCCTCCTCCTCCTCCTCCTCGTCCTCCTCCTCCTCCTCTGCGACCTCCTTCTCCTGCTGTGCCTTCTTTTCCTCTTTCTTCTAAAAAAAATAATAATCCCCTTTGACTTGCACACGTTTTGAAGGCAGCATGGGAAGCTACTGAGTTCTAGAAACCTCCTTCCTGGAGGGTCACTTTCGGGTTTAGTATGGCATTGGGAGGCGGTGGGCAAGCCAGTGCCTCCGAGCCTGGTGTCTTGTTTGCCAGCTGCTGCTTTGGACGAGGGAATCAAGTTAAAAGACGGAGCACAGAGTTTTGGCGTTTTTGCATCTTGGGATGAGTTTTATTACAGGTCTGAACTGGAGTCAGAGGCTACCTGCAGCCTCTTGTGAAATGTCCAGTTGTGCTGACCCGTCCCCCTTATGATTCAGTCTTGTCTTTCTGGAAGCTGTGCTTATGTCTGCTTTAGGTTGAGCTGGTTTGTGATTTGACGCAAGTAGTGGGAGGTTCCTGGGCTTTTGAACATCTCCAAATTCTGGAATCCTGGACACACTGTAAAGAAAGACACACTACACTGTGGTGTCACTGAGGCTGTTCCCTGACATTCTTGCAACGCTTTCTAAGGTGCGGTAGAAGACACTGTCTCTTTCGGGCTTGCCAAGGCTTTTTGCTAGTTGTCCTGTGAAGTGCGCCTTCCAAGTGGCCACTCTGTTCCGCTTCACCCTTTCTTAAACCCACTGGACAGATATATGTCCCTCTGGGTTCTCTTGCGTTTTCTGTGCTGGGTAATTCAGTCGCACCACTCTGGTCTCTAAGCATGAAAGGCGAATATGGGTCATTTCAAATTATGTAGATTGATGCAGCACAGCATGTCTGGGGTTTGCTGCCTTTTTGGTTTTTTTTTTTGTTTTTTTTACATTTCTTTCCAGATGTTCCTCAGAAATTAACTTGAGCATTCTGTTCATGGAGCTAAAATACAGACTGAGGGAATGGGCAAACATCTTGAGTTTATGTAGTGTTTCAGATCAAAGTAAATGAAGTCTTGGAAGTTGTCTGTCTGCTTTAGGAGAAAGACACCTGAGCACAAAATTAGCTATTACAAAGTGGCTGGGGGACCTTTGCAATAGTTTACTAATAAGAATAACAATAATAATAATATCTAGCATTTGCTTCTCATTCACTGCAAATCAAGCTTCATAGATCAGTGTGGTACTAAGAGCACAAACCCCCTCAAGAAGGCAGTGTTATGGTTATGGTCTCCATTTTGTAGATAAGGCATGGGAGTTTTAGAGATGTTCAAATGGGAAATGTTCCAGAGTTAGTGTTTTGGAACCCAAGACTGAAATACTTCAAAGTTGCCTTTGCTAGCCGTGACATAACCTCTTTGAGTCTCATTTGAAAAATGAGAGGACTGGACTCTTAAATCCAATGAAAAATTAGTATGGTGATGGAAATATCATAGACTGATTAGCCACAATCATTTCAAATGTTTAATGTAACAGAATGTGGAACTTGAGACATGAAATCAAATGAAAATTGTGTAGCACTTACATAATTTAGCCTGCAGGTCTAGACAGGGCTAAATGCTGAAATCTTGGTGTTCACCTTGATGACGTTCCTTCAATCCTCTTACTTCAAATCAATAATGCTATGTTGCTGCTCTCATCTGAACTATGTATGATTTAAAACACCATCGTACTTGTGTGGCTGTATAGAGTTGTCTGGAGATATACATGCACACTGATATTTCAGCCAGCTTATAATTAAATCTCAGATCCTAACAGGATGTTGAATTTCTATTAAGAGGTATGAATAACTTGTTTTAAAATTTTCTTTTTATTTTCAACATTATTCTCAAAACAATTACTCCCCCTGCTGTGATTTTCAATTTGCTAGGTTCATCAGAAGTTCAATAGTGAAAAGAATTTGCAACTCAACAAAATATAGTGTTTTATTTACAGTAACAACAGTCAGCTCATCCACATCCAATTTAGGGTTTATTGTATTTAAAAATTAATTAAAAGGTTGTATTTCTCCTTGCAAAGTTTATACAGATAGCTGAGTACACTTCCTCCACTATTTTCTTATATTTTCTAACTTCATAAACTCGTGATATTTGTTCCTTAGATGAGTTATGTTAGTGCATGTTTAAAGATTTTGAGATTTTATTTTATTTTATTTTATTTATTTATTTATTTATTTTTGGTTTTTCTCCGGTACCGGGAACCGAACTCACGACCTTGCGCTTGCCAGGCAGGAGCTTTGCCGCTGAGCTAAATCCCCAGCCCCAGATTTTGAGATTTTAAAGATCAGTGTAAGAATAACAGAAAATATACATTTGTCACATTTCTTCACAAGTTATAAATAGGCTTGTTTAGGAGCAGTGATATATTTTAAGTCACAGATTGTATTTGCCTACTACACATGAATGGAATCATCAAAAAAAGTTGGAAAAAACTACTGGATTAATACCAATGTTATTAATATTCCAGATGTAGACACAGTTTTGGGAAATATGGAATCTTTTAGAAATGAAAAATATTCTGCTATGCTTTGTGGTATGTGGATTGTGCCCTGTTTTAAAATAAAAATTGAAAAAAAATACATTTTTTCTGTCTTGTTTAACCAGTGGTTATGCTGTAATTTCTCTTGTTTTAGGATTAAATTGTATTCCTAGTAGTAACAGCATTGCATGAAGTATAATTTTTGTATTTTCTTATTATAATGGGATTTTAAAAATCATATTTGCATACTGTTAGCAATGCATTTCTGAAGTATAAAGGTTAAACATAGGCATAATGTCGTGTAATTAAAAACTTCCTTGACTATTTGTTTACACTTTAGCTATAGATAATACTTTTGTTATAGTTGCTAAACATATTTAACTTTAGAACAGTGGTAAAGTATTAACTAATTGTTGAATTTCCAAATTGCAAAATATTTCATGACAGTGAAAAGAAATGGTTAATTTTATCACAGATGTGTTTTAAAGATCTTTAAGTTCCGTATTTGCATGACAAGATTGATATTTTATTACTTATTACTTAGTGATTTCAGCTGCTAGATATCTGGACGATGACTTGAACTCTGTAAACATGAGTCATATTGACATCATGAATTGAAGGAATGAATATTGGAAAGAGATTTTCAATTTTCAATGTTTCAAGGGCTTGCAACTCAAGGTAGATGACACTTCAGTTTTCTGAGAAGGATTCTAAAATGAGAGCGTGAACAAAATAAAGCCGTTGGGTTGAAAATCAAGTAAGAATTTAAATAACACTTAGAAAGCTAAGATTAGCTTTTGTAGAATACAAGCTCACAATTTGCTAGTGTAATTTATATTTTGAACCAGTAGATAACACATTGGAGATCACTTTAAAAATTTCAGTACATTAAAAATGTACTTATATTTCTGTGACTTATTAAAATTAATAATAGCTCCATATTATACAGTGTATAATTATATCCTCCCAAAATTCATATTTTGAAGTCTTAACCTCCAATAAGGTTGTGTTTGGAGGTTAACCCTTTGGGAAGTAGAGTTAGATGAGGTCATAAGAGTGGAGCACAGTAGTGGGATTAGTGCCCTTATAAGATCAGTAACTTTTCTTTCTCTACAGTTGAGGATATGTTAAAGACGGAAGCCACCTAAAAACCAGGATGATGGCTCCCACCAGTCACTCAATCTGATGGCACATTGATCTTGATCTTTCCAGCCTCCTTAACTATGAGAAATAAACGTTAGTTAAGTCACCCCACGTATGGTATTCTGTAATAGCAGCCTACACTAATGCATTCTCCTTTCGGGGATAATTCCATGCTTATCTTTAAAAAATGGTAATGAGAGGAAGTTAGGCAGATATGAGTCAAAATCCTCTTCAATGCCTGTATCCCATTTTAAATGTGATTTTACCATGTTCAGATATTTCTATAGCACTTCTAGTATTTTACATAAATTTGGTGGTGTGTTTCAAAGAGGGTCTTTCCCTAACTTACTGATGAGCCAGTAGAGAACATTGGAACACAGTTCTAGAATGTATAGGGATGCTCAAACCATTTAATGGCTTGAACTCTTTACTATAGTGTCATTTAACCATACTTTTAATTTTTTGCCTTATTTGGAGTATAAAGGAGCAGTTCTTCCTATTCTATGGAAATACATCAACCAAGGCATCTTAATCAAGTATGCAGCACTTCTAAACAGGACTTTTAAATGAGCGTTTTACCATAAAAGAAAGTTGATTTTTTCTTTCCATGTAGTTAGGTAGCCTATCTTCCAGGGAACAGGACTGATCTTGGCAGGCCTTGATTATCCATTAGACCAATCTACGCCCATGAGAGGGAAAAACATTGTTACAGTACAGTACTGAGGTGCTCCACTTGAAGATTTTCCTAAGGGTCTTATAACAAAGGGTCAGCTACTTTTTGTGTGATCTTGTTATATATTCTGTTTTATTATGAAGAGCTATTCACTGCAATTTTTGTAGTGTATTACTAAAGTGTATTAGAAATTTCTTTCTCCTTTACCCTTGCACCTACAATCAACTGAAATGAAAGAAAAATGAATGACAGATATCCAGAATATCTTTACTTTTTAGGTACCCTTAAGCGGAGGAATAACAAGTGAAACTGCAGAAGGTATCCTGAAAAATCTAAATTTTATGTGCACTAGGTATACCTTCTAGGAGTTTGTAGGTAGTCTCACTTTTTGACAGCCATCCAGATCACCTGGAATAGAAAGAACAAAGGTTGAATGTACTGTATTGAGATCTCAGATGTCTATACATTTCGCATGCATGGGAAAACTCAACATTAAAGTTGGAGAAACAAAATTATCATTTAACATGGTAGAACATTTACTACTGAGCTTGAGAGCTAAAGCACCCATGTTTGAAGGGTTTATGTCCTTGGTCTGTTCCTTAAGAGCCACAAGAATTTAGTCAGTTTACTGTGTATCTTTTTGCCTCAGTGTCCCGTCTAAAACATAGTGATAATAAATCTCGTAGGGTTGATTCAGAACTTTGTAAAGTGACACACATAAAGTGCTTCATCTAGTGTCTATGTACAGTGAATAAGCCCTATATGTAAGCTATTTTTATTATCATCATGCATTTTCTTATCAGCATGCATCATCGTGCATTTCCTGTGGCTATAGTATTAAGCACGTGTTATGCATTTATGTCCTGTATCATCTGTACCAAGTAAGTTGCCATATGCATAGTGGCTTAAACCTGAAGAAACTCTTACAAATCCAGAGGTAATATGTCTGAGAACACTAGGCTGAAATCAAAATTTCCACAAGGGTGCGCTCTTTCAGGAGGCTTTAAGGAAGATCGGTTCTCTGCCTCTTCTGCTTCTGCTTGATGTTTTTCGGCTTGTGGTTATATCACCCCAATCTCTGTTTTCGTCTTCATTTGTTTCTTCATTGTGTCAAATGTCTCTACTCTTCTGACTTCTGACTGTAAGTAGGGCCTACCCTGATAAGCCAGATCGCTCTATTTTAAGATTTTTTAATTAGCCACATCTCTAGACACCCTTTCTCTAAATAAAGTAACATTTACCTTTCTTAAGATGAGTTCGGACCTTGCTCACAACTACCATCTCAGACAAAGCCTGTCTTTTCTGGAAGGATCTGTTTTCTCAGATTCCCTCAGGAGTCAAGCTTGCCCAAGCTTTTAATCCATCACAAAGAATCAGCAGTTGGAATATATCAGAACAGGTAAGCTCAAACTTGCCACTGGGCTACCACAAGCTTTATTAAAGGAACCAAAATTAACAGAGCATTGTCTACGGGTACATAGCCCCTCATGCTTGTAGAAACTTTGAAATGTTTGAGGTTAAACCAGACAAGAAGACATCGCAGGAATGGAATTGCTCTAAACTCTTGAAGAACAATTCCTATAAAGTCTGCAGCTGGCTGTGGTGGGATTAGAAACTGACACATTTTTGGTGAGGGGGCTTGCATGGGAGTGTGTGTGCATTATGTTATCTGCCACAATCATCTTCTCTCTATTTTTAAATACTAGTTGTATGGGTTGTACAGAGCTAAAAATGCACTAAGGGCTAAAAATTTGCTATGCTTTTTAAATTGCTCTAACTCATGTTTAAATTTTGATCAAGCGTTCATCAAACAAATGCCAATTAATTTTTATCCTTCCTCATGGTAATATGAGAGTCAAGAAATAGTTGATGAGTGACTACTATGTATCTATAGAGTGCTAGTGCTGGGTGTGTCATTGTTGAAGGAGCAGCAAGATCTTGGCCTTGTGCAGTAAAAAAACCTAGTGCATAAATAATAACTTTGACTTCATACAGTACTTTTGTTGTGCTACAGTTGGTTATTGAGCCTCAACAACTTAGGACCAAGGAATTATTGTTAAAATCACTTTTAAAATGAGCAGTTGTCTCAAAGACTATACACAGAGCTTAGAAAGGCCAGAATTTGAAATCTCTGACCTCTGACTGTGCTATACATGCCTTGAAACACAATGAACAATCAAGGGCAAGCTTAAAGAAATAAATAAAAGTAAATTTTTAGAACTATAAACCGAGCATATGATGCAATTAGCTAGAAACACCAATTGATTAAGTGTTCTGGTTAATTGGACTTTGGTTCAACAGGATAGTTAATCTTTTCTGGCATTCTTCTTTTTCTCTTTTACAGTTCTTTCTGAAAGGCATTAGGCTGTTTTCTGGCCTTGGTGAACAGACGATATTCATTTAATTATTTATACCTTACATTCGTATTGTGGAACTACCACCACCATCGTCTCCAAAACTCTTCCTCTTGAAAAACTGATACTTGATGCCCATGAAACTTTATTTCCCTCTCCGTCCAGTCCCTGACAGTTACTATTCTACTTTCTATCTTTATGATTTTGACTGCCCTGCTTACCTCATATGAGTGGACTTATGCCATATTTGTGTGTATGTATCCATGGGGGAGGGCAAGGGAGATTGGCTTATTTCATTTAGCATAATGTCCTCAATTTTCATCATGTTGTAGTATGTCAGAATTGCTTACATTTTTAAGGCTAAATAATTTTCCATTGCGTGTACATGCCACATTTGTGCTTATCCAGTCATCTGGCCATTGGCACCAGAGTTACTTCCATTTTAGCTGTCGTGAATATTGCTTTTATCAACAGAAGTTTACAATGTCACGTCAAGGCTCTTTCAGTCTATTTGGTATTTAATGACAAGTGGAAGTGCTGGGTCATGAGGTATTTCTATTTTTAAGTTTTTGAGAAACTGCCATACTGTTTTGCATGTTGGCGTTAAGATTCTTGCATTCTCACCAACAGAGAGCAGAGAGCACCACAGTTTCAATTTTTCCACCTTCTCACCAATGTGCATTTCCTATCTTATTTTTTTTTAGGTACCAGGAATCGAGCTCAGGACCTCATGCTTGCCAGGCAGGCACTGTGTCACTGACTTATATCCCCGGCCCTAATTTTCTACTTTTTTGATAGTAGCTAGACTAATGTTTATGAGTGTCTCATGTAGTTTTGATTTGCTCTTCCCTAAACTGTGTGATATTGAGCACCTTTTCATGTGCTCAGCCATTCGTACAGCTCCTTGATCATATTTGAATCTGAAACTTTTTGTTGTTTTTGTTGAATTTTAAGAGTTCTCTATATAGCCTGAATATTAATCCATTATTAGTTATATGGTTTGCTGATCTTTTCTCCCCTTCACTTTTTGCCTGTTTAGTATGTGTGTAATATGGTTTGTTGCAAAGAAAACATTTAAATTTTCACAAAGTACAATTTAATTTTTGTTGTTGCCTGGACCTTTGGTGGCATAGCCAAAAACTCATTGCCTTTTCTTAGTCTTTTTTTTTTTTTCTGATAGCCAATTTAAGATGTATTACAAACCATGCCAAATATCATTGAGTTAAAAGTTTTACAAACAAGAGTCTGACTGAGAATGAAGGAACAAATTGTAGTTATGGACAACAATATGTTAATGTTACAAACATAGTGTTGAGGGGCTGGGGATTTAGCTCAGCATCACAGCGCCTGCCTGGCAAGCACAAGGTCGTCAATCCCCGGTACCGGAAAAAAAACAAAAAACAAAACAAAACAAACCAAAACAAAAAAACCCGTAGTGTTGAATAAGAATTAGCCCCCCAAACAGGACTCCATTTTCATAAAGTTTAATATTAAACAAAGATAACTTATGAACTCACCATGGTTGCTATTGACAAAGGTGTGAAGGTGTGGAAATGTCCTGGTTCTTACTCTTGCTTTTAGTTACACAGATTTGTTCACTTGTAAAAACTCATCAAGTTGTCCGCAAGCGGTCTGTGCACCACTCTACATGTGAATTAAACTTCAGAAGTGTTGGAACTGGTAGTCATTGAGAACCTCATTATAAAGAGAAATTTCTGCAGGAGTAGGAAATCTAAGAAAAGATGCACTCCAACTTCTGTTCTAAAGGAATTTTCACTAACTGGACTTGTTCCATATATTTATCTGTAAATTTTTAAACAAACATTAGAGTCAAGGAGGCACATAGAATATCATAAGTTTATTTTTTGGGAAAACAAGCCATTCGTATTACTGAGACTGAGGAGATTTTTCCCAAGAATCTTCTTAAAGAGAGAATTAAATAATCCAATATGCAGCATTCCTGTTAATGTAGCAAAGACTTTTTCTGACAGGATCTTGCTACGCATTTCAACCTGGCTTTAAACTCACTGTATAGCCCAGGATGGCCTCAAACTCATAGTGATCCTCCTGCCTCAGCCTCCTGAGTGCTGAGATTACAGCCAAGCACCACCACACCCAGCTGCAGAGTTTATAAGAATTGTTCTTCAAGATGCAGAGCCATTCATTTCCTGCGATGTCTTCTTGTCTTTAACTTCAAACATTTCAAGGTTTCTACAAGCATGAGGGGCTATGTACCCGTAGACAATGCTCTATTAATTTTGGTTCCTTTAATAAAGCTTGTGGTAGCCCAGTGGCAAGTTTGAGCTTACCTGTTCTGATATGTTCTGATATATTCCAACTGCTGATTCTTTGTGATGGGTTAAAAGCTTGGGTCAGCTTGACTCCTGAGGGAATCTGAGAAAACAGATCCTTCCAGGAAAGACAGGCTTTGTCTGAGATGGTAGTTGTGAGCAAGGTCCACACTCATCTTGAGAAAGCAATAATCAGGGCACAGCGAACTCACTGGATTTTCCTTGGTATTTGAGCATCAGAAATCTAGCCTGTGAGCTCCAGTAGGGCAAGAGCTATGTACTTTTAAACTTTATAACCTTGCAAGCTTGTCAGTTCTGTAAACAAAGTAGATGTCCCAAAACATTTATCAAATGAATAAACTATTAAATTCAGCTATGTGGTAGACATAAAAATTGTAGAAATTGACTCAAATGGGTATCAGAATCAAAAGATCCTGTAAAATTTGCTTAAATGCCACATAATAATCTAACAGATTTTGATATAGCTTGTCATTCGGTCTTTTGTGAACAAGATCACAGAGATCAATTACTGGTTTCTAGTAGGTTAAGTAAAGAATTTTAGAACCTTATTAAGAAGAGTATGGTCTTAGAAAATTGCTGTCAAAATTCCTTTTGTCAGTTGTGGAATTTAATGAGTCTTTGAATTTATAGCAACTCAATAATAAGTGGCTTAATTCTTAATTATTTGTTAATTATAAACTATATTTGATGCCAATGTAGCATTCTGATGTTTCATAAATAAAAAATGGATACTAGTTAACCTAAAGAAAGGATATGTGAAAAATAGAAATATATTTTATTTTAGACCATGAATTAGAACATGTATTCTAAATGTAAATTCTTATAAGTTGAAAAAGAGCCACTCATAATTCCAAAGAAACCAAAAAGCAATTCCTTTCTTACAGTATTACCATTAAGGAAATTAAAAATTAATTAGCATTTTATTTGGAAACCATTTATATGAACATATTAATAGTAATATAATAATATATATGATTAATAATAAAAGTCAGCTTTTAGAAATAATGAGATTTACATTGCCGTGTCCATGTAGAACGTGACTATATTTACCTTTTCCTACTATTTCAGATATGAAAAGTTTACCCTGAAATAGTATTTCATAGAATTAAAAAATTACAACTGTAATTTGTTTTTGTTTCTTTTGTGCCACAGATTAGGTCAGTAGATGTTACCATTAGTTTTTTTCTATAATAAGGAAACAAAACAAAGATGCTGGCCGGCGTGGTGGTACACGCCTGTAATCCCAGCACTTGGGAAGCTGAGGCAGGAGGATCACTGTGAGTTCGAGGACTGCCTGGGCTACGAAGTGAGTTCAAGGCCAGCCGGAGCTCCACAGTGAAATCCTGTCTCAAAAAGATAGAAAAAAAAAAGTTCTTTTAAAAAAAAAACAAAACAAAACATCAAAGAAGCTATTTTTTCTAATAAGGAAACAAAACTATGAAAGGTCCAGTGGCGTTTGTAGGCTAAATGAGTTGTGGGTGGCAACACTGGATTATGGGTTATGAACTAACTGCATCTCCCTCAAGCCTGATGTTCTCTCTGCTGCCCGTTTCCTTCCTGCTCCATATACACAGGGAAACAGCTTCCGCTAAAGCTATCACTCTTGGGATGAATTACTGGGTGACAATGAGAGTGTATAAGTGGAGGGGAGAGGAGATCAATAAATGACTGTTAAGGCAGCATTGATGAAACTTTAATTTGAAAGTTACTGTGAAAATATACTCCAGGATAGGCTTTATAAACATAATCAGAGTTGATGTGAAGATAAACTAATTTTATGCAAATCCTGAAGTGACTTTAACAGGCATTTTATATACCTTGATATGATCCTTAAGGAAAATTGGCAGGACTACTAATAAGTTTCTAAACTTATGAGGTTAATTTGGTACTCTACGAGACATGCTTGTATAAATTAATGCTGCCAATTACATCCTGATTAGGGCAAATTGCTTGCTTTTTATGCCCAAGTTGGAACGTTTCTGATCTCTGATTTCTTGTGCTTTCTTAGTTGTGGGCTTTCAGTTTTGCCTTGCCACATCAGAACGATGAATCATCTTGTCCATTAGCTGAGTTTGGAAATTCTGTGTTAGCCAATGAGTTTGCTTTTACCTCCTTGCTTTGCTAACTTGAAACCTGGCAACTTAACTCCTTTTCCAAATGTGTTTGTAATGCAGCATCAACTAGATTTGTTTGGGGCACCCAAAAGCCAGGATTTTTATTCTTCTCAATCAATGGTATATTCAAATAATTGACATGGTGCCTTTTGGAATAATAAAAGTTTTAAAGGAAATAATAGTGAGTGATCTCTAGAGGGGCAGCATAATCAAATCATATTAGAAGGCTCTCAATTTTTATAACCTGAACAAAAGTGAAATGTGCCAACTGAGTGATCAACCTGATTAACAGTGCCTCCTAGGAATACAGGTATTCATTGTTATTCCATGAATTCCACTAAAGGAGAGTCAAAACATTAAAGTTGAAGTATGTTTCTTTGATTCCAATTGTTAAAGCAGGAGCTAAACAAAGGAGCACAGAGTGAGGCAACGTATGCCAACGTGGCATGCCCCGGGCTCGCTACCTGGATTAGAGCAAACACTGACATCAGCATTTGTTCTATCTTGAAAGAATTTTTAAAACTTCAAATTATTTCTTTGTCACTACAAATAAACAGCAATGAATCTTGGAAGTTGCCTTTACTGAGGTGTCAATAAATGGAGTCTAATAAATTGTGATGGTAATATATAATTGAAAATTGGTGGGATGTCATAATGTACACAAAGGACACAGTAAATTACATCCTTTAAGTTTCTGCCAAGTCCTGTGAAGTACACATTGTGCCTGGAACTAGAAGTGCAGTACTGTGTCCATGACTGTCTGTGTGTGTATGGGAGTGAAATGAGTGTGCACAAACTAGTTTGGAAGCCCATAAAAGTTTAGTTTGAGATTGGCATGGTTTTTGTGGAAACTTGTAAAAGTAACTTGGTCTAAAGGAATAAAATTTCCAGGCACATATTTTAAAGAAGGAAATCATGCTCTTAAAATAGTCTAGCAAAAGCTTATTTAGTTTTTGGTTTATTAGTTCCTGAAGCTTTTCCAGAAAATTAAACAAGTTGTAAGAATGAAAATGTGACTACTTTCCAAGTTAACATCAGAATCCGAAGAGGATATTGTTAGAGTTAGGAGGTAGTGGCCTTAAAAATCACAGTGACCCCAATGTTAGTCATTTTTTTTTTTTCCCCCTCCGGTACCGGGAACCGAACTTACGACCTTGCGCTTGCCAGGAAGGCGCTTTGCCGCTGAGCTAAATCCCCAGCCCCTCATTTGTTTAGACATTTTTTGTCACTTTAAATTTTTTTTTTTTTTTTTTCTCCGGTACCGGGAACCGAACTCACGACCTTGCGCTTGCCAGGCAGGTGCTTTTTGCCACTGAGCTAAATCCCCAGCCCCTGTCACTTTAAATTTAAAATGTGGTCCCGTAAACAAATTTAAGAACTAAATTCTCCATTCAGAATACCATTTCATTAAAAATTTGGCTGCCTTAATATATGCCTTAATATGATTGTCTTATAACTTAAGTTAAAAAAATCATATAGCCAATGATATAAATATTATAAATCCATTCATTTTTATGTGTTTCATGATTCCTTTCCTTGCCAGTGGTAGATTTATTGTCTCTGTAATATATAAGTTCTTATTATCTTCACAGGCATTCCTATTGTCATCTTAAACTAAGTTCATCATTTTTAACTCTTCTTGACATGCCTATCTTTGAACATCAAGTTTGTGGGCTGAGGGTGTGCTCCAGTGCTTCAGTGCTTGTCCCTCATGTATGAGGCCCTGAGTTCTGTCTCTAGCCACAAACATCAGGGCTATTTTCTTCAGAATTTAATTATTTCTGGACAATGTAAAGAGTAGATACAACTTTGACGTTTGCTGATTTACAATGATTGTTTTGTTTTTTATTATTATTTTTTAATTTTTTTTGTTTTTTTATTATTAATAAGCACAGGATGGACATAAAAGAACCTCTCATCCACATTTCTTATGCAGATCTCACCAGTGCTGAGATCAATATTAACTTCCATACATAATGCCAAGTTAGCCAAATCTCTGCAAATATTCAAGGAAGATTTAATTTGCCCGAACAGGGCTTTCTTTTTTCTTCCTTCATAAGGCTGATAGAAGTTCATTTTAAAGGAGCTTCTGGATTCTACAAGGCAGAAAAACTTCTTGTGGGTTTCACAATAACACCTCTGCATAAATGTTAAGTTAGTCGAATCAATTCCAGCCTCTTCCTAGCATTAACCAATGATGGCAGACCTAACATGCCCGCTGAGGGAAGTCATGCCACATCACATTTTCATTTGTTTCCACCAATAACATACAGTAATTAACCAGAGTTAGGAGTTCTGTTTTATTTATGTATTTATCTATTTATTTACTTATTTATTTTAAAAGTAGTCAAAGCCTTATATTTTTTTTAATGTATCAGAAAGGGGTCATCTGCTTATTCTCCTTGGGTACTGGGTCAGGTTTGTGGAATCAGGCTATCCAGTTACCAAATTGGATAGACTGTGGAAATAAGTGTTTTCTTTTGCCTTTTAAAATTTAAGTTCCAAATACACATCAATTCTCAATGCTGCTCATTCTCCTAATCCCCAGTAGCTCCTTTACTATCAAGGCAATTCTAGACTTTGCCCTACTTTTCATGTTCTCTGCCCAATTTCTCTTGCTTAGAATATTATCTAGCTTTTGCTTCTTGGGTGAAATAAAGATCATTAAGCAGGCACATCGTCAAAATTTCCCTCCTTCATTACCAGGCAGAATTTCATTTATAACCATCATGATTCCTTTCTCTTTACCTCAAAAGGATTACTGCCTCAATGCCCACTTACCTATTTAATGATCCCATTTCCTCCTGGTGCCTACTAAAGATTTCCTCAATTACTCATCCTCTCTCCTTCCATCTGCTTTCCCTTCAGACCTTCTGTATTCTTTCTTCCAGACAGAACTGGAAGCTGCTGTCAGAATCTCTCACTGTGCTCATCATCAAACTTTCAGAAAGGGCAGTGTCTGTGCCTCTTTTTCATTTCTTCACCTGATTTGTCATGCTTCTGAGACTCTTTTCCAGAGACTACAGGGGAACACATTCAGGAGTCTCCTTCAGGACTCATACTTCTTGAGCATTCTGAAATATTTGATGCAGTGTACTATCCCATTTATTCACTCAACAAATATTTATTGGTTGTATTCATCCTGTATAAGGTCCAGGAATATGAAAAAATTCAACATTTTCTTTCCAGGACTTACAAAGATAACTGAGAAAGGAAGAAATAAATCATTCAACATTGGGCATATGAAATACTTACAATGTTGAAAGTTATTTACTAATATATCTTGTTCCCTTGCTTTTAATCATTTGGAAAGACTACAAATTTCCACCTCCTTGAGTTGACTGAGTTTAGAAGTTGTTTACTGTGGCCAACAAAATTTAAATGGAAATGCTGGGTCACTTTCTGGAAAGGTTCACTCTAAAGGTTGGTATTTGATTTGTGAAGTGCCTTTCCATCCCACCAGTTCTGTACAAATGTTGAAGGCTGGGTTGAATTGTGACTCAGGAAGACTAACTTGGAATGGAGGGCCTGCTGACCTAATCTGAACAAGAAATATATCTTTCTTTACTCACGACACTCAGGTTTTAAAGTTTTGTTCCTTCCGTATAACTTAGCATATTCTCAGATAGTGTTATAATGAAAATGGAAATTAAATCCCACAAACACATAACTTTGTGCCTTCAAGAGTCTATGTCTGTATTTCTAACCTTCCTATGAGGCTTTCACACTGGATATTTTAAAGCAATCTTAAACTCACCATATTAAAAATAATTTCTTAATAATATAAAAGTGTTTGCTAGACAATAAATGATGTTAGTTTAGCCTTCCATCTAACTAAAAGGCAGTAGAGTGTCTATGCAAAAGCCAATTCATAACCAGCTCTGCATTTCTTAGTGGACTTATTGTAATTCAGAAGTACTCTGTAGTTTTTATCTTCTCTTCTACAAACTTCTTGAAACTTAAAAACAATTGAAGTTCATTTAGAGATCTGGGGATAATGATACGCTGTGGTCTATTTTTCTTCCTAACTGAAAGCTTCATTGTGTTAAGACTGGAAAAGAACTATATAATTATGTGTGTGAACTTCTTGATAATCTCAATGATGAAGTTTTCTTTTTATGTGTTAATGCTTATTCCTGCACTTTTCATATAATTAATATGATCATAATAATGTAGGTCTTATTATAACTTGCTATCTCAGTCCCTATACATACTGAAGATAGAACATTGTCTGGATAGTAAATGTTTTGCTCACTTAATTGTAGACTCTGATTTTATTACCACTCAGCTCTCATTCTTGACATTTTGTATAATCTTTTTCCTCTCGCTTAAATATTTTACCAAAGACCTACTTGCAATATGTTCCATTACATATAATTAAGGATAACTTTGAATTGACAAAACTCAGAAGTGTCCCATTTGGTTAATTTTATGTTCAATTTGTGCTTATCCTTGGCATATGTTCCTCCATCCTTATCACTGAAGAATTTAAGTTATAACATGTGTGTATCAATCTATCTAATTTGATATTTGCAACTATCTTTTTATATTCCCTTAATATCTTAGCTGTAAAGAAGGTCAGTCAGGAAAAAGAACTGTAGCATTAGAGATCTCCTGAAATGTCATTAAGACAGTAATTTCTATGACCACAAGGAAAGATCACTATTGTTTTTGACTTCTTTTCCCTTCTCTTATACTCACTTCTCTTAGGACCTCCATTCCTATGTGTTGCTCCATGTCCAAATGGCCAGGGTATAACCCTTTCTTTAAGAAATACAGGTGTACTGAAAGAGAATCACAGAAAGATAATACTCAAAATAATAACAGAAAATTTTAATGCTATATCCTTCTAAAAATATTTTGTGTTTTTCTCCTTCATGAGTAGGCCATGTCAGATGCTCAGTAATATGGGCAAAAAGACCACCTGTGAAGGATCACCAGAGATGCTTTGTTAGAGTATTTGATTAGTTTAGTTTCTTGCTTTCTTCCTCCAGAGTGACCTTAGAACCCAAAGTAGTTAAATCTAAACCTGCTTAAAATATACAGACCCATAGACATCCATATATTCATATACACACTCAAGAGTTTTTATTCCACATGTGCTTTTTACATGCTTGGTCTTAGCAAAAGTTGAACAAAATTAGAATTTTCAGGTTATGCACAGAGGAAATACTATTTACAGGATAATACATGCATTTACTGAGTTGTGTATCTACTTGATGTAAGTTGGCTGTTCAAATCTTGTGTTCTCTGTACTTCCATAATTTGAAAATATATTTTTCTCTGTCAGTGAACCTTACTTTGCAATTTCTAACACATTTTGTTTTCATCAGTTTTTCTGTTGCTGGTAAAAAATATCTGACAACCTCTGTATAGAGGAGGAGAGTTTTATTTGTCTCATCATTTCAGAGGGTTTAGTACATGACTGGCAGACTCCAAGGCACGAACATCATGTAGAAGCACATGGCAGAGGAAAGCTGCTTAGCTCCTGGCAATCAAGCAAGGAATTGAATTTTAAATTTTGTCTAAATTAAATCGAATAGCCACGACATACTATTGAGCAGTACAGGTTTAGAAGGCTATTATACTTCCAGGTTGGTCAATTGGAACATTTTGTTCAGGATAAAATCTCTGATGTATTGTTGCAGTTTCTGTACTATTTGTTTCTTGCAGAAGTCATTGATTATAGGTTTTTGTAATGTACTTTATTTTTTACTAGTCTTAAAATGAAATTTATGGTAAAAGTAACAAAGAAAGCATTAGTTTGAAGACAAACTGACTGGTGGGTAGTGTTATGTAATAAAAATATGGTATCCAAATCATTCCTAAATATTTTAATAATATATAAACCAATTTTCCATTTCTTTTATGTCAACACTTTGGTCATATTTCAGTGACAGTTAAATCTTTATAATTTATTTAACTGTGTCTCTTGAATTGAGTTTGTATACTTAAAAAGAGACAAAAGAACACTTTTTATAGCAGCAACAACAATAATCAATATTTTTTAAGACTAGGTAATTCTTACTGGGTCCATTTGAAAGTATGTACTGCCAAATTCTAGAAGAAGAACCTGAAGAATTTAGCATAGAGAATTTACATAGCTTGCCTACTTTTACACAGCTAGAAATAGTATAGCGAATACATTGGGAGGAGAGATTGTATCCTGTATGAAATTTTCCGAGGCACTAACATGGAAGATGACCTGATGCTTCTTGGGCATAGACATACTCCAGGAGATGTGGTAGAATTCTGAGAGGGAATGCCAAGTCCACAGCCTGTGTTTCCACTATTTGGCATGGTGAAGATGAATGGAAGCCCACATTTCTATGCATAGGGAACCATGAGGAAGACATTCCAGCAGCAAAAGGCTATGGCAGGGCCAATGGGTTTAGGTAGGACCACACCTCCAAATCAGGAATTTACTTAAGGTGATAGGGGTGGGGAAGGACATATGTTGTCCTCTTAGATACTGTCCTCATAGAGGGAACCAACAAAAAGGAACCCATAAATGTACCTTGGGACTATGGGACTGTTCAAAGATAATTATTAGGAAAAGACAGCCAAATTTCCATGGGCTGGCATAGCATGAAGCATCTGTCTTTCCATCATCTTCCTTCCCAGCTTATGTCTACCGGACTATGAAACCATCTGCAGGTAGAAGTTGTGCCCTCAGATGTAGCCTTATGTCCTTCTACACAGAGCCCCAGGGCTTGGAGGGGAGGAAGAGAGCACTCAAACAGGAGACTCAAGTTTTAGCTTGCCTGTGAGACTGTTAATAATTTTGAAAGGACTGACAGATTTTAGAATTAAACTGAAATGTTAAGGGAGACTTTCACTTAATAGAAAATGGACTTCAACACAAAGCATTTGGTAGGAATGGAAAACTATATATACCCCTTAATTGTTACCAATATTTTTTATTTGTGGAGTGAATGAACAATGAGGTATCCTTTATGATTTGGCATTTCTTACCTAAGGCCTGAGGACATTTGCATGTAAATCTCCATGACACAAATTACAGAAGGTTGGGTGGTGACTATGTCAAAATGAAGCTACACTCTAAGCATGTGTTAGGGAATAATTATGTTATAGGAAATCAGATATCCAAAGAAATCTTTTAATTTGAAATCCAATAGTACTCTTCAGGCAAATCTCCCACCTGGGCTGTGAATCACACATTTCCCCTCCTAAGATGTGAACCCCTGACACACTGTGCCTTGTGCAAGAACAGAGATCTCCTGTGGTTATGCTAACCCAGATGGATATGAAATCCGTGTAATACACTGCAATGCTTTGCTGAACTCTGCTCATGTTATAGGTCATTGAAAATGTTTGCAAGCTTATTAGAGGAAGAATAGAAGGAACTACCATCAAAGATTTTTAAGCAGGCAATTGGTAGCTTTCATCTTTTATCTTCTTCAAGAAGAACTGTGAACTTCCTCCTACTGGAGTTATTAAAGAATTGTCTTACAGAGTGGAGGAAGGTGTGTGTTATTCATCAAGGGTGAAATAGTTTCTTTTTTGCCTCTGTGTAAAGGGTTGTGGCTAACTCAGACAAAAAAAACCACTGACCGATTTCATTTATGGTGGCTATATGAGCAATGTGAAACAATGATACAAAAGCTATACTGTATACAAGAAAGCTCCACTTAACAGTCAAAAAAAATCACAAGAAATTTTTTTCTTTGTCTTCAGGTTGGTATCACTTTCATTCTGTCTTTGGAAGGAAAGCCAGCTTAAATTTCCCACTCATACTTAACCTGATTTTTGAATTGCCTTTTTTCCCTTGGCATAGAAGAAAGCATTTCAGATCTTCAGGCTATGAATTGTGTGAAATCTGTAATTGTGCCATTACTTGGATTGTATAATGCAAATGGAAGAGTTAATTTTAAGTGTACTGCCATATCACTGTTGGCTTGTTTGCACTGGGATCTCAGCTTAGTCTCATTCCATGGAGTTCTGGGATACATTTGAAGTAACCCAATTATGAAAAAATTACTGTTTATTTTGAAATTTGGTGTCTAAAGATTTGATTCAGTTTTATAAAATGCCAGAGTTTAGAAAGTGACAACAGTATTTTTACCCAGTTTGTCCAAGTAATTACAGTATAATACTTGTGCCTGCTAATTTTTAGCAATTGTATTTCTTTGGTTTGAGTATCCACTCTCTGTATAAACTTGTCATTTCTGAAATATGGAATTTTCCACAGAGTTATTTTTTAAAAGTATAGAGACAAGACCGGTGAATATTATATTGCAGTGCATTGAGGGAAGGGCTTTGATAGAGTCTCAGTGACCATAAAATGCACTGTATTTATCTAACAAACTGAAATTGTTATTTTTTCTTTTTGGCAAACACAATCATTGCTTGCTGCCTTGTATTCCTATTTTACAACCCAAGTGTTTCTTTTACTGGGAAAATTACTTTTCTAAATAAACCTTTTGCATTTTGAGGTAATTACTGATACATATGCAGTTGAAAGAAATAATATTAATTGCTATTTGCTGATGTCAGTGCAGCATTGTGGATGAGACTGCATAAGCCAGAAGGAGGCAGGTCTGTTCAATCTGTCCTTAGGTGTCCTGGTTATAACACCTTATGTAAATCATGCAGCCTTACCAAGAGTGAGTTTCTGCATCAATGAAAGTAAAAAGTAAATGATTTTAAGCGTAATTAAATGATTGCATTTGTGTGTGTGTGTGTGTGTGTGTGTGTGTGTGTGTGTGTGTGTGTAGGGTGCCCCTGGCACTCAACAAGCAGTGGTTACTATTAAATTATCACTACAACGTTGCAATATGTTCTAAGTATAGTATTGTCACCAAACAGAACACATTTCCTACATGGTGGGGCACAATGGAAAATGTTAGCTAGTCATGTATTCAAAATGGGCACTCTTTCAAGAAATCGATGCATTCCATAAAAACGTGACTGTACATTACATAGAAAAAAAATTTTAAAGTTTGTCATCTATATAATATATTCTCTTCTTCAGTTACTTTCATGTATGTTTATCTTCTTTAGCACATTGTAAGTTTTATGAAGATAATGTTTAAGTAGAATTTTGTGAACCTAATGTCCTCAACAAATATTAGTTCCATTAAGGTTTTCTGAAGACTTGCCAAGCCCCAACTCAGTATCCTACCCAAATAGATTTGGCTTGGGCTAGTGCTCTGAATGCTCATAGTTTGAACTTTGATCATTAATTATGGAGAACACTTTTCATAGCCAACACTTTATTAAGATAGCATCCCAAATTTAGGTTCAAGGGTGAGTACTTAAGTGTATGGGTAATGCTAATCTATAGGGTTAGCCATAAAAGGAAAATTTTACTGTGATATTTCACATCCATACATTGATTTTTTTAAAAAAAAGTATTCAATTTTACATATAAAGTCATAAAATAATGCAACATTGAGACAGAATTATCAACTGAAATATTTTATATATTTTTCTAGTAAATAGGGTGAACTAATTTGAATATATAAGACTTATTTTGAAGCCTCAGGTAAATAATGTAGATATATTGGTATCCAGGCCTTGAGCACCATGAATTTAAAAAATAAAGGGGGATGTTAGACACGTCTCTCAAACATTTTGCAGTTATATCTTGAGCAACTGAACTAAATTCAAGTGCATACATGCCTACTTATAACAGAGGTAAGCTTTCACATTTTACACCATTGCCATATCATTTTTTAAACCCTTGTTTGATATTCTTTTGCTTGTATCTTATAGATTTCTGGATGGTTACATCTTATATTATTACCTTGTCAGCATTCTACCTGAAAATAACAGGAATGCCTACAAATGTATAAAAGTTAGTGGTTCTCTTTTTTTGGGGGGGCGGGGGGTTCCTGTACTGGGAATCAAACTCACGACCTCGCGCTTGCCAGGCGCTTTTGAGTCTTCTTTATTCTATTCTCACAGTAAGTGTGGTTTGATGCAGACCATAAATAGCGCCTTGGAAATGACATGAAAACTAAGGTGTCCTCTTGATTTATGACCCAATATGTTCATTATCTTTCACCTGTCCTTGATCATACATGGCTTTTGGTTTTTAAAATAAAGAATTGCCAGAAACAGTAAAACATTGAGTTTGGTCCCAGAAATGTCAAATCTCATAAAAGATGTTTTATAAAATGTGTTCAATCGCATTATCTTGCTTATTTCTCATTCTTGAAGAGTATTTAGTATGTTGGAGCTAGGGAAAGCAGGCGTTCCACTACGGAAGCAGAGTAGGTTGTGAAGCTACTTACTTGGGTATAGAATTGGCACTGGAATTCATCACTTCTTGATTTGCATTGAAACAGTCTTTCCAAGAAATCACGATTTTTCAAAACAAAGATTCCTCAGACCAATTAGTATTCACATGGTGACAGTGCACATGGTGAGTGAGTCACTCATATCGTAATTATTTGGTGCAATTTGTGTTCAATCAAAATATGGATTTGCTTGTTTACCACTTCGGAGGCTCATTCCGTTCTTACAGCATTTAACGACCGCCAGGCTCTTGTCTAGGTGCACTGTATGCAAAGATGAGTTTTACCCTTGAGACGTGGACAGAACTGAGAAGGAGTCAGAGACTTCTGAATTTTAAACAATACTAATGCCAAGGTAAGTAAGGAGGGGAGGATTCATTGTTTAGGTCATGAATCTAACAATTAGCATTTGCCCTGGTTGAGGCCTTAATCTCCTAACTATGCAAATGAACAGTTTTATGCAGTTGGGCCACTTTGTGGCTACCTTTGTCTATACACTTATATTAATGATCTAGCACTGTCATAACAAAGCACCACAGACTGGAAGGTTTTAACAGCAGACATTTATTGCCTCACTATTTTAGAAGGCAGAAATCTAGTATCTTGGCTAATAAATGGCTAACTTGTCCCTGTGTTTTCACATGGTCTGTCTTCTGTAAATGTAGATATTCTAACTCTCTCCTCTTATAAGAATATGTCATTTGTGAAGGATTAAAGCTTAGCCTAATGACCTCATT
The DNA here is from genome assembly GCF_000276665.1 of Chinchilla lanigera. Classification (NCBI taxonomy): domain Eukaryota; kingdom Metazoa; phylum Chordata; class Mammalia; order Rodentia; family Chinchillidae; genus Chinchilla; species Chinchilla lanigera. Next base: position 14,328,318 of record NW_004955430.1, on the reverse strand, counting down.
TTCACTTACCTAGCTTTTTAAATTTCCTAGTATTGCCATGGTCTAGGTAATGGGCTCAGGAGTTCAACATATGAGTGTCTGGAGATATAACTCAGCCGGTACTGTAGCAGTTGCATTTTAACAATGTGTATGCTACTTTTTTATTTTTTATTTTTATTTTTAAATTTTTTTTGGTTTTCTTTTTCTGGTACCAGGAATTGAACTCACAACCTCGCACTTGCCAGGCAGTCGCTGTGCCGCTTAGCTAAATCCCCAGCCCCATATGCTACTTTTTAAAAAAGCCCATTAAATAACTAGTTCTCTAGTTTTATTTTATACTATTAATAGAGGGTCAGTGAAAGACATGTACAGGGACACACCCTGTCATTATATATGCTCTAAGTATTGACCTTATTTAGATTCCATACATGTTGCACTTGCCACAGAATTCCAGAATTAGAGGTACCACAACTTACAATGGAGTTTAATTAGATTTCAGGTGGAACACGACAAAGCTATACTATTGAAGACCAAGATGTAGCTATTGCACGTTTCATTTTCTTCAGTGTAGCTATTGGAATGATGAATGCAGTTTTCCAAATAAGAACTTGGAATTGTATTGACTCAGATATAAAATTGAAATTCATTATTTGTGATGCAAGTATATAGTTTTGTATAAATGTAGTTTTAGAAATTTTGTTGCCAGAATTTCATAGCTGAGAGTGTTTTCTGTTCTTATCCTTTTATGACTCCTACACTGGTTTTGCAACACACACAAAACTGAATAGTTTTGTCATTTTCTAACCTTATCAACAATTTATTCTAACCATAAAAATGATGTGACCAAGTTTTAGAATCTATTTTTCGATTCGCACTTAGATTTTTATTTTGTTGAAAAGTAAGGGGCCTAAGCTTCTACTGGTAGGTCTGTTGTGAAACAATTCAGTTTTCCTGATATTAGCTAGATTTTCTTAAAAATTGACTCAGCACCAGCTTTGCTTTCTCTTTCCTGGGAACTGTGGTTTTAATACAGTTTATGATGATGATTCAAGGAGAAAATTTTTGACGTCAGTTAAATAGGTCAAAACTAAGGAAGAAAAAATTGTCTCCTCTGCTGTGGTTTGACCTGAAATAATTGTATTCTGATACTACTAGTGACATATGTTCTTCTGAACTATCATTTTTCAAACTCATTGAAAAATGTGAATCCAGGGTAAATTTAATTAAGTTTGTTGTTTAAACAGAAGTAACTATCATATGAATGAATTTATTACAACCAAACCATTTGAGTTTAGTCTGTAGTTCAAAATGAAATATAGTTGGGAAAGAGTATTGAAAAATTTGATACAGTACAAAAGATACTGTTCTCTCCTTTTGTCACTTTCTTTTCTGCAGTGTCCTTCCTTAATTCTTGAAACCTTATTCCTTGTTTCAACACTAAGGATGCTGGCAGTTATGTTGGCTCATATTAAAAGTTTCATATAACCAACTCTTCTGATGGGTTCTTGGCTTTGTATTGTCTCCCTAGTATAACATCAGTATGTGGCTGACCTTAGGACAGAATAAAAGGGAGTTTTATGTCAGTACAATGTGAGATCCTGGAGATATTCTTTTTCTTTAGAAAGTAGTCAAAAGTGGCAGGTTTCATTTAAAATTTGCATTTTTGAAAAGTGCTTTTGTCCTTACTTGCATTACAAGAATAAAATGTACTGGGTTCCTCTGTGGTGGCAGAAGAGAATGAGGTTTAAAAAAATAAATATATGAACATAACAAGGTCTCCTAATGGTATACAGGGTAAATGGTGATTAAGGCTCAAATGCCTATTTCCTGGATTTAAGTTAAAATTTCACTACCTACTGGATTGAAGTTGTTGGATATATTTATTGAAAGCCATTAAATCTCAGGTTTCTTCTTGTTAGAATGGGATAATAATTTGTAAACTCATAAAATTGTTCTTGGAATAATGGCACATGGGACATTGTGGTTACTTAATGTCATAAAAAATAACCCCCCACTTTTTTAATAAAATAATTTACTAAAGCTTTTATGTTGTAAACTGCTGGATTTTACTTCATGTGTAAAGATATGAGCAGTTACATAGTTTTTAATCATTGGACATTGTCTTGGTTACTTTTCCTGCTGCTGAGGAAAAATGCACAACATCCATAGTTAAAGGAGGCCAAAGTTATTTTGCTTACAGTTTGTGGAGGTTTCAGTGCATAGCTGGCTGCCTCCAAGGCAGAGTGGTGTGGCAAGGTGACATGGCAGAGAACCAGTTCATGGCAAATTAAGGAAGGCAGAAGGTAGCTAGCATGAAGTAGCAACTGTCAAGTGACCAACTACAGGCGACTAGCAGCAAGCCTCTTTCTGCCTCTTACACTGTATCCAGGCTACCCTTAAGATGGGGAAGCAGCACTCACACCCTTAATCCTAGCACCCTTAATCCTATCATTGCACCATGAATCAATCATATGCTCCAGGTCCAGCCACCTCTGAAAAAGCCCCACCTATGACTGCATGAGGCTTTGGGGGACAATTCAACACAAGCTATAACAGACATCTAGGTGCATTTATGTTTTAAGTCCTGATAACACATTTACAACTATTATGTAAACCTAGGAGTTGCAAACTGTCCTCCATATTTACTATGATGTACTGATGGAATTTCCTGCATGGTAAAATACAGTTAGTAGAGAACTACCATGAATGTAATTTACAATGAAAATAATCATGCTTTTAAAATTATTCATCTGATTTACCTTAATTACTGTTGCTTTTATTGCTAATGCTGCTTCAAATAGTCATAACCTGTTGAATACCAGTGTGAGGAATATTGGCACTAGGACCCATGGTGATTTTAATGCCTGTTCCAAAGTCCCTGAATCATCCGCAACAGAGTCAGAGGAACTGTATATGAGTTATGAGTCCTAAGCATTTCACTAGATATGGATGGGCAACTCTAATTTTCAAAATCTCCCTAGGTCATGAGCACTGAAGTTTTACATCAGTTGGTATTGACTTGAAACAGGGACTTAGAAAAGGGGAAGAAAAGAAACATAATCAACCTTTATTCGTCACCTATATTGTGCCAAGGCTTTTAAGAATTAATCCACAATAATTGTTTTAAAACTTTACCAAAAATCCCAGGCTGGAAAGTTACTAATAAAAGCAAATGCTTTTTAAAATAAAGATAATGCTACCCTTCCATTAAGGATGAGACTGAAAGAACCTCAGAAGAGTTAGTAATACTGAAGTTGGTGGTATGTAGAGTTAAAAGTCAAATCTAGCTCTGACTCCAAAGTCCGTTTCATTTCTAGTGAGCTCTTATATTTCCCTGCAGTGTAATTTAGAATGCACACGTGCACACACTCCGACACATACACACACACACACACACACACACACGCAGGTGCACACACACACATACACCAACCATGTGCCTATAAAATTTCAGCAAAATACAAGCAGCAATATAGATCAGTTTATTATTAATTTTCATAGGACTAGGGTACATGTGCAATAAAGTCATGGCGAAGAAGTGTCCATATGATTTGGGAAGAATGAAAGAGGAGGGTTGAGATGGATCTTGGTGAGTGAAAAGAGGACAAGAAGGAAGTAGAAAAAATATTCTCAGTTGTTCAGCTTTAAAAAAAAATACAGAGATAGGAAAATACTAAAATACTCCAAAACCTTGCTCCTCAAAGTTTGGCCCACAGCCCGCCAGTATTAGCATGTCCAGTGAGTTTATTAGAAATGCAGAATCTCAGCCACCACATAGATCTGTTGAATCAGAACCCGTATTTTAACAAGATCTCCTGTGATCTCTCATTGAAGCTGGAAAAATACAGGCTTATGTGTATAGACCGATATTGCTAAAATAGAGCTTTAATAGATTAAGTCAGTAAGTATATATCACAGAAACACTGTGAAGTTCCTATTTATGCTTAAAGGTTAAGACATAACAATTTTATTATCAAACTCTTAAAACATCTGTTACACAAGTTAGGAAAAAAAAAGGAAAGGAAATGCTATTTATGGTGAATGCCATTTAAAGAAGTCCTGCAAATGATTTTGATGCATATGTAGTGGTGAAAACCACTATATTAATGCCCCTAAATTTGGCATTATTTCTAAAGGAAAAAAATAGTAAAATATTCCAGGTGTGTTGTGAAAACATCAGCTAACAGAATGGAAATTCATTGGCGGTTTATCGAGGAGCATTTAGAATCCAGTGAAGTTACTAGGGAGAGAAGGAAATGGGCAGAAATCAGGTGTATGAGGACCAGGGAACCTGGCCAAATCCAACACAGGTACAGACACTGCTGTTACTGGACATATGTATACTATTCATTAGGGTATTATGTAATTGTTTAGTGTCTTGGCTACTTTTTTCTTGTTGTTGAGACAAAATACCCGACACCCACAGTGAAAGGAGGAGAGGTTTATTTTGGCTCGCAATTCATAGAGGTTTCAGTCCATAGGCAGCTGAGTCCAACGCATTGTGGCATGGCAGAGGGCATCACAGAGGAGAAATAGTTCTTGGCAGACAGAAGGCAGCAAAGCAACAGGAGCAAGTGACAGCAGCAGCCCTCTTTCTGTCGTTTATATTCTATACAGCCTGCACACCTTTAGGACAGGTAGCACTCACACCCAGGGTGGGTTTTCTATTATCCACACACAGAACTGTGCCAGTCCAATCAGTGGACAAATTTAGTAATCACACGCTGTTAATCTTAGCATCACACACTCTAGATCCAGCCATCTCTAAAAAGCCCCACCTATGACCACATGAGGCTTAGTGGGGAACATGTAGACACAAGCCATGACAGTTAGGTATATAGTTGTTCTGTCTGTCCCTCTAGATCCAGTATCCTTGACAGAAGTCTCTTATTGGTTGAGCTAAAGTCACATGCTTACCTCTAGATCTAGCAATAAGAAAAAAGAATTGTTGGATGAATTTGGTATCTACAATGGAAAATTTCTACAAATTGAGAACATAAATTTGCCAAAATAATTTCTGAGTATTTTTGTTAAATTTTTTACATGAATGGTTTTAAACATAAGTAATGGTTTTAATAATGGGTCTTTAAAGCAACACTTTTTTGAGACAGAGTCTTGCTATATTGTTCAGGATGGCTTTGAAATCAATATGTAGCCCAGGTTCGTCTTAAATTCATAGTTTTAAACTTCTGTCTTAGCCTTCTGAGTGCCTGAATTACCGGTGCATGCCACTACATGCAGCTAAATTCAACATTTTATACCAATATTGTCAAACAGAAATACAATGTAGATAGTATATATTTTAAGATCCCTAACAGACAGATTTTTAAAATGAAAAATATGAATGGAAAATGTTAATAATTCACCTAATGAAATATTTATTACTCAAGATATAATCATAAAAATTATTGATCAGCTATTTGATAAGTTTTTCTTAAGTCTGATATCAGGTACATATTTGCATTTAACAGTGTATCTAAATTTGGACTAGTCATAGACAAGTGTTCAAGAATTTAATAGTTTTGTGTAACTAGCATTACTATTGGACACATAAGTTTTAAATTTTTATGTATTTTAAGTTGTCATTTAGATATTCAGGGACCTTTTGAGGTAGAGGTTTCATGAATAAGTTCTTTTAAAAAAATGTAGGGTACATGATTAAATTATAACCCACTGAAGAAATTTCTGTACAGGATAGAGTATTATGGTCTACGTTCTTTGCATTTTGATGATCTAACTTAATTTATGATAAATCACTCTATAAAATACATCAGTTTGTATCAGCTAAATCTTGGAAACTACCCAAATGCCCATCCATTGAGGAATGAATAAAAAAGATGTGGTATTTTTATACAACAGAGTATTACTCAGCTATAAAAAAAGATAAACTCAAGGGTTTTTAGGCAAATGGATGCAATTAGAGACCATGCTCATAAGTGAGATAAATCAACCCCACATATGTAAAGATTGTATTGTCTCCCTAGTATAAGAACCTGAAAGAGTTACTAAAATGTGAAAGATACAATAGATATTGTGAAAGGGAAAGAAACTGCTCAAAAGGAAATAAAACAACTGGGGTGAGGGAAAGTAGAAAAGAAAAAAGAAGGAAGATACACACACACACACACACACACACACACACACACACACACACATACACACACTCAAGATAGCTAAGACAATTGTACTACTAATTCCTAATGGCTTATTGGAAGGAACAGTTAATATTTATTTGCTTGATCAATCTTGCATGCCTATAGCTGGCAATCTGAGCAATTACTTTGAAGATAACAATAAGTAATGCAGCAACCATTGTTAATTTCCTATCACCTTTTTTAAGAATTCTGTATCATTTTCATTGTTTTTGTGTTGTTTTGTTTTTGTCTTTGTTTTTGTTATTTTTTTTGGTTCTTTTCTCTTTAAAATAAAATAAAATTAAACATTCCTTGAATGGAAAGGGAAACATTAAGATAGTTACATAAAAGACACTTACTGAGGTTATTTTCCCTATTAATCGCCTCTTTTTCTTAGCTTCCCTTCATATTTCACAGCCAGAGTTCAGTAAGTGATAAGTTTCTGTGCTTTCAGCATTATTTTATGGGCTCTGAGGCAAATGATGTGTGGATAAGACAAAATTTCTTCCCTGAAGCAATAGAAACCCCAGAAGCGAAAGAAGTTTTGTCTTTTCTTTCTTCAGTCAACAGTGTTTACAAAAATGGTACTTGCTGGAAAGTCAAAAGGTCCCCTCTTTTGATTCTTTACAAGTTCAGGTCACTGTCAAGTCAACCAATAACTGGATGTGAAACTGGACTGTAAGAGCGCCAATCATTTCCAGTTCTCTCATTTTATCTTGCAGAAATAAAACTAACATGGTGCCCTTCCTTTTCCTGCCCCTTTCCAATGCTGTGAAAGCATGAAAATATGAAGGAAAAAGTGAAAAGGTGGAGAAAGTAAAACCTGTCAATGATTTCTCCTGTTTAATTTCCATTTTCATCATATATTGCATCTTCAATTCTATGTCAAATCTATCTACTTTTCAGAGCTAATTAGACATTTTGGGTAGGCTCCAGTGAAAAATAAATATCTCAATTTGTTTTGATAAAATATCAAGTAAGTAATTCTTATAATGAGCATAGCATTAAATAATTCATGGAGAAGTATAAGCTGTAATCATTCTCGTAATAAATATAGCATTTAAAAGAACTTCACAGAAAAAGGTAAGCTTTTTTTCCAAATGTTGAAATAATGCATAAAACAACACTGAAATGATTTACACAGTGTTATTAAACGTGCTGTTATTAATGATTTTCTACTTTTTGGTGTAAGGTAAATGAATGGAATTTTATGAATCTCTATTTAAATTACTTTAGGTGAAGAAAGCTCCTAGAAGTGTTCATTAAAGGTACATAAATATCCCTTCCACAGTAATGCTATTTTTTGTTAGCAAAAAAAAAAAAAATACACCCTTTGTACAATGATTTTAAGTATGTCATGCATTACCATTATGTCTGTAATAAAACGTTTAGCAATACTTAGCATTTTGCTTAAATGTTCTAGTTCTGTGCATTAAAATGTTCTAGTTCTATGTATTAAAGATTGCACTGACGATTGTATTAAGGATTGTATTAAAGATTGTTTCAAGATTACTAACTCACATTATGATAAAACTAGGTATAAAATATGGTTCTGTCTTTCAGAAGTGCTGTAATAAAAATAGATTTTAAAATAAACAAATGATACAGAAACAATTTTGGTGTATTTTGATGTTCTCTTTTACCAATTACAAATATGAAATTTGATATGCAGTGAAATACTTGATAATATCTCTCAGTGAAAAATACACATCTCATGTAATGAGATAAAAATACATAATTTCCTCTGTGGTCACCAGTCTAACATATGAAAATACTGATTTAGATTGTTTTTCAGTGAGAACATGTAAATGGCCTGTTGTAATTAAGATGAAAGATTTCAGAAGGCACAAACTAATTTAGAGTTCTGCTGAATAAGTTTCATAAAACCATTTTTTATGCTGTTAAAGTTTTTTTTTTTTTAAGGTTGGACTTTTATTACCTACTGTGGTAAGGGAGGTTACATGCCATAGGGGCCACTGGTTATTCTGTACTAGGGTAGTAGAAAGCACTGATTATAAGATTAGGCTTTGTTAAGAGAGTTGAAAGAAGGTTTATGGAAGTAAGGCCTTGATTCAGATTGAATGCTGTTGGGATTAAATGCTGTTCTATTGTGAGTTGATATCTAGGAAAGCCAACTAGACAAGGTCAGTGTTGTAAGTGATAAAGAAGTAGCAGCCGTCACTTATGTTAGCCATGGTAGTAAAATGTTTTTCATCCATTTACACTGACCACATTCGTGATATGTCTCTGTTTAGACATTACAGAGTGACCTAACTTTTGTCTAGAGCCATTGCGATCACAAACAGCTTTGTCTGATGTTGAAATTGTTCACATTTAGTGAAAGGACTGCAGAACTGCCTGCGTTCCTGGCCCCCACCAACGAGGCCACAATCTCAGAGCATGGGGCTGATTTTCTTCTTTATATGTGTTACAGTGGTGTCTTATATTCAATAGGAGAAGTGTTCTCTGAGAGCTGGACATGGTTGCATTCACTTCTGATTTTTCCAGGAATTACAAAGAAAGTACTGGCAAAATTGCTCAAAAGCAAATATGATGAGAAAAGTGTTCAAAGGAGGGAGAGTATGAGACTGACTTTTCAACAAAACCAATGGAATCTGAAACAATGGAAGGACATCTTCAAAACTCTGCAGTAAAATAGAATTCTAAACTATTATGGTCAGATAATGAGATTTTTAGGCAAGTGGAGAGAATTCTCTGACAGCATATACACACTGAAAAAATAGTGAGGAGTTTGTTCATGCAAAATAAAAATGATATTAGACAGAAACTCAGAAATACAAGAGAAATAGACAGCAGTATTAAAATTGTGAGTTAAATTAATTGACCTTATGAAATTTTAAGACAATATATACACAGGACTTAAAAATATTTTGAAAGAGTAAGTGGAGTCAAAGTATCCTACTGGCCTTTTTAGTCTTAGGCTTTGATCAGTCAGTAAAACAGCTCTAATTTTTATGGTAGTCACCAAGCATAACATAAAAGTACAAAATTATTAAGCTCATAGAGGTAAAAAATGGACTGTGAGAAGTAATAAAACTAAAAAATTCAAGAAAGAATAATAAAAGTGACCTAGTATGGACATACACAGAGAAAGTAAGAGAGCTGAGATTACTTTAAAACCAGATAGATCAGTGATAACAATAAATGTTAAGAAAACTACTACAGTAAATAGATAAAGCTTGTCAGTCTGGATTTGTAAGGGAATTAGCTGAAGTATAAGAATATACAGAATTTGAAAGCACTTATGAAAAGGGTATAGCTTACCTACATTCAATTTACCACTGAATGTAGCAGTAAAATCTGAAGAGAATAGATAAGCCATTATAAGAGTTTTGACAACTAAATAACAATGGAAAGATTGTAGGAGACCAGAATTGGTGGAAACATCCAATTGGGAATGAGTATACTTTTTCCTCTCTGGTATCAAACAGCCTACACCTAACACTATCTGAAACTGAGATACTATGAGAAACTGAGTCTGCACCTGCATAGGTGGTGTCTCCAGGAAAAGCATCTAGTTCAGGCATGAGGGCTGTGGAAAGGATCTCTAGTCAGAAACAGCAGTGGAAGCTATTATAAAACGCTCTAGCACATAAGAATGTAAAGTACTGAAATAAATGGAAACACAGTTTTAAGAAAAAATATATGGCAACTAAGGATAAGAAATTCTTGAATGCAATCAGGGAAAAAGCTATATGGGAACAATGATTTGAAATACAGTAGCTGTTTGATCAGATTATGGAGGTCAGGCTACAATGCATAACATTTTAAAGTGCTGAAAAGAAGTGCCAAACTAGAGTTCTATGTCTAGCAAAATATTATTTGGAAATGAAGGTGAAATAAAGACATTCTGTGATGAAGAAAATAAAAGGCAATTATTCACAGCTGATCTACTCTGAAAGAATGATACAGGAAAATTTTTTCAGAGAAATGGAAAATGTTGTCAGAAAGGAACTTTTAAATTATTGAGAAAAAAAATCAACATTAAGTAAATTCTGGATAAATAACGTTTATTGTATTCATGTACCAGATAATTATGAATATATTTCTCCTATAGGCTGGCTTCCACATACTGAATCAAATTCTTATCTCAGTCTTCTATATGATTTAAACTCATAATCTGCAAAGTGAATTAAGTGCTTTTTCTTTTTTACCTCCAATTCACTTTCAGAAATCCAGCTGTTGTACTTTTTTGTTTCCTTAAATTGGACTTCATTCTCATCTTATTGTTCAGTTTTTAAATCTCATCCTATTACTTACTGTCTGTAAATCTCTTTTTTTATTATTGGTTTCAACTCAGAATACATACCCATCATGCCTTTTTCCTTTGACAATACCAAAACGTCTTTAAAATACTTTATTTCTATCTGAATCATTTTCCTAAATCATTTTGTCTTTGGATCTTCAGACTAATGTTATTTGTGTGCAAGAAAAGTGCTGACTATACGGCCATACTAGATGGAAATCTATTAGTAGCTGGAAACTGAAACAATAGATTGGCAAACAACTCTGTTATTACTGATGTAATTCTGAAATAGAATTTTCCTAGCCCTCAGATGAATTTGTAGTTGCAGAGGTAGGTATGAGGGAAGTGGGCAAAAATAACCAACATACACTGGATATTGGTACAATGTATCCTTAGTTTTCACGTTCAGATGTTTCAAACTAGTAAGATTAATATAAAAAACATAGCAAGTGGTATTCAGTAAAACACAAATTTTAAGGCAAATACATAAACCAGGATTCTACATGAAACTTTTTTGGATATTACTATGGAAACTATCTAAATTCAAATGCTATGAGTTTTGAATCTGATAATTATAAACTCAATCATCTTACTATATAGATAAGGCTTCTTCCTTAGCAGAATTTTGAAAAACCTACATGGGTCAAAAGCGTTTCTTAATTCCCCATCGAAAATACGGGGCACATATTTTGGTAGTTTTCCAACAATACAAATTTCACTTTTAATTGTGACTAAATGTACCCTGGACAAAATTTATTCTTTGCACAGAAGTTCTGCATCAGGGAGGTCAATGCAGTGAACCTATGGCACATGTGCTGCAGCCAGCTGTTTGTTATCACTGAAAGTTCTAACAGGTTCACCATCACTGATACAAGCTATTTTCTACTCTGTTTTGGAAAAACACATGTCTAAGTTTTGTATGTGATATTTACCGTATGGGTATTAATAACAAAACTGTCACTTTGCCAATATGCGTTGCATAATTTCATACAGTACTAATAGTTAACTCTTATTAAGGTTATAATTATGTATAACTATTAAAGTAAATATTTAAATCTAAGGTTTTTGTTTCATTCATATTATATACACAAGTTGTTATAGTTTCTATAATCATATTAATTGTTTAGAAATCATAAATATATCTAAACTAATGTTTAAGAAATAGGGATGGGGATAAAGCTCAGTGGCACAAGTGCCTGCCTGGCAAGCACAAGGTCCTGAGTTTGATCCCTAGTAACAAAAAAAAAAGACTTCGTATAATTTATTCTAACTGATAGGGTTTCCTCAGTGGCCCTACCTCTCACGGCATGAGTGCTATTTATACTACAGTATCTAAGTGAAACCTTTTCTTCATGAAGCATAACATGAACTAAAAAATAATAAATGCCCAGAATCACTGATATTCACAATAAATGCACTCATAGATTTGTTATAGGAGTACTAAGTGGATAGCTACCTCTTAAATAAATATGGGGTAAAATTGTTACAGGAAATTGAGGTGTCTATAAATCTCTGCTGCAAATACAAATGTAATGAGACATGTGCATGGATACATCCAAATATATTATAAATGTTTTTGCATGCTTTTATTTGATTTTTAATAGCAAAAAGGCATGTGTACCAGAATAATAATATAAACCTACCCACAAACTGGAAAAGAAACACATTCTAAACAAAAATTAGGCTGATGCTATATGGCCTCTGACTTCTGGATTTAAATTTGATTTTTTTTCTTTTCTGGTGCTGGGAATCAAACTCATGACCTTGCGCTTGCCAGGCAGGCACTGTGCCACTGAGCTAAATCCCCAGCCCCCTTGGATCTAAATTTGAAATGTCATTGTTTAGAGTTTTCATCCTGTGGGACTGCATATACAATAAGTATGGATAAAGGCAAACTTACTACCTAAAACAAAACTATGACAGGAGTCTCGATTTATTCAGGAATTCATTCTATAAATGCTCAGAGCGCCTAATATTCCAATGCTGTTTTAGTTACTTTCCTATTACTGAGACCAAATACCCAACACCCACAAGTTCAGGGAGGAAAGATTTATTTAGCTCACAGTTTGTAGAGGTTTCAGTTCTTAGTTGGTTGGCTCCACAGCACAGCGGCATGGCAGAGGGGGGTCAGAGAGGAAAGACAGTTCATGATGGGCAGAGGGGAGGAAGGCAGCAAAGTAGCCAGGAAGCAAGCAGCAAGTGATCACAGCAGACCTCTTTTTACCCCTTATGTTATATACAGGCTACAGGCCTTTAGGGTGACTAGCATTCACACCCAATGAGAACCTTATTATCCACACTCAGAACTAAATCAAACAACTCAGTGGATTAATTTAGTAATCACATACCCGTAATCCCATCAAAATGCACTCTACATCCAGCTACTCTGAAAAGATCCCAACTATAGCCCCATGAGGATTGCGGTGGTGGTCTAGACACAGCCATAAAATATGCCTTTTTACAAATGCAAATCTCTATTTGCAGAGCTTTTATTATGGTGAAAAGGGTCTCATGGGTAATGAGGATAACCATAGTGGGATTAAAGGTAGGAAGGGAACCTCCGGAAAAGAAACTGAGACATTTGATCCAGGCAATCTGTGATGGCGTCTCAGAGGTGAGGCCTGAAATACCAGCATAAGCCTTGAGTTTGCAGTACCGATCCCAGGGATGCAGATGAGCTCACAATTATTATAACAGGGGGATTAAGAGTGAAGGCATCACCAAAGCAACACAAACAAACTAAACTTCTCCTGAGTGGTCCTTCCCATTTAGGTTCCAAAACATTTGAATTATTCTATCCCTAAGAATGACAATACAAATAAACATACAAAAAATAAACAATAATCAATACATGGTTTCATGGCAGATAAAACTGATTTTATGGAAGCCTGATAAAGTTTTAAAATAAACATTTTTAGAGCACTTAAATGGATACATCAGTATTAATTTTCCTTGAGAATTAAAAATGAAAGTATGGAATAAAAGACCAAAAATAAGACAATAATACTTCTTGAAGAATACAATGATTAGAAATTTTGGAAGCAAAACATAGAGTCATAGAAATAGAAAGCTACATAGATGGATGAAATATTAGAATAAATTCCGTTTAAAGAAGAATCAGTGAATTTGCCATAATGATATACAAAGATGAAAACATACAGAAATGTGGTTAAAAGATATAAAAGATCATTTTATGGTTTATAACGTGTGCAGTCCAGTAAAACAGTGGTTAAGCTTTAGTCTGATTAGGGAGCATTTGAAATGCAGGTAGTCTGAATTGTGATATACAGAAAGTGCAAAATACACACCAGATTTCAAGGACTAAATTTCAAGAGTCATCTCTATAATGTGTATACTGATTATATATTAAAGTGATGTTATCTTGGATATATTGGGTTAAATGAAATATATTGGATTGTTTTAAATTAATATAATCTCTTTCATTTTAATTTTTCAGGTGGCTACGGAAGAAAATCTTAAATTACATGTGCAGGTTCTGTTACATTTCTAGTGGACAGTGTTCTATATAGTAGTCATATAAGAGTTTGATGAATAATGTCAGAGGAAATGTAGAGAAAGATATCTGCAAAGATATTTTTGTACAGTTGGAGAAAGAATAGGCAGAGTCACATCAAAATGGAATTGTCAAGTATTGTTCATTATAAATTAAAGCAATACTTGAGAACTTTATAATGAAATGAAAGAACCATTTTAGAACTGCTAGCCTGCACCAATAGCACCACGTATTGTTATTGTTATTGGAATAACAATAACGTGGGCTGATTGATGATAGATTCTTGAAAGTCAAAGGCAATGAAGCATCATTTAAATTGGTGAGCAAGAACAACAGCCAATGCAAAAATGCTATACCAAACCAAATCATTAATCAAGACAGATGAAAAAACAATAAAGAAACAATATTTTACCAAAAATAGCATCTGTTCAGTTTACCCTCCACAGATCCTCAAAACAAAGAAGTTTTTGAAGGACATGCATAAGTCAGGATGTGACCAAAGGAAGACTTGGCATATAAGAAATGTTAGTGAGCATAGAAAATGACCAGATATTAAGGTCAATTAATTCTGTTTTCTTATTTTTTAAAAATTTCATAGTAGGTAAAGTTGAAGTAGGTAATGTGGTAAAATGTGGTAACACAGGGACTTGATATACACTTAAAAATATGCTAACACTGGGGATCTAGGAAACTGACTCATTGACTAGTGTGTTTTCAGGCTGATTTATAATAAAAAATATGAATTATGTATTTAAGGGTGTGGTGGATTAACTAATGGTTAATTTGTGACACCCAGCTGAATGCAATCAGCTTGTTTCTGTGTGTGCAAGGCCCACCTGAGGACTGTTGCCAACAGCATAAAAGGAGAACTAGAGGGGAAGATGGTGTGCTGTTGATTCTCCTGGAAAATTTGTCATTTTTCCTGATATGAACTCAGCTGTTCTCATGTTAGAGGAGTCCAGATCCTGGCTGTTGCTGAGGACTGCTGGGGAGCTCTGGTCATTACCTTGGTCATCGTTTCCTGGCTCCAGTGTAGATCCCTCAGCCTGCTGGCACAGATCCTTCATCCCGCTGGTGCAGGCTTTCTAGCTTCCACCACTGAACTTAGGGCCTTCCCAGTGCAGATCCTTGATATAGATTTGCATAAGAGATTGTCATGGACTCTAGGAGGACATTGCCATGGGATATAGGTCTTCAGATGGACTCATCGAGGACATCGCCGTGGGCTCTAGGCCTCCGGCTTGACTCATGGAGGACATTGCTGTGGGATCCAGGCCCTCAGCTGGAGTCTTTGGGTCTCTAGTGTGAACAGATTACCTGAACACTTCTGCATTTGACTCTTTGGGTAAATATTATAAAAACATAGTTACCATGTGCACTAGTTACCGTGGGCCCATGGAAGTGATAAGAGGAATTTATACATCATGTATAAATTTATACATCATGTATTAAATCTATTTCCTTGTAAACTCAGACTACAACAAAGGATAATTTTTAAAAAATAATAAAAATTAAGAAATAACTTCCAATATAGAAAAGTGGGAAAAAGTACTTCATAAAAAGTCTACATATGACAGGGGCATGAAATTAAAGGGTAAAAAAGAGAGGGAAAATGAATAGAAAATAAGAAATATGACATTTTAAAAGGTCAAAATGGATCGATTGTCATACCACACATAAGTGTATTAAATACTTCAATTAAAAGCCAAATTATCAGACCAAAGCCCCCAAAGGCATGTGTAAAAATTTGGATAATGCAAAACAAACACAAAATATTAGAAAAAATATATGCTTAGCAGAGTGTTTGCTACACAGTAGTCATTCAATAAATGTTACTTACTTTAAAATAAAAAAGTATGTTTAGTAGAGTGCTTATCACATATAAATCATTGAACGCATGATGCTTACATCACAAGCTTATTCGAGATGATAGATATTTTCATGTTCAAATCATTTGGCTCTTTATTTTATATGTCAAGTGTTGAAACAGACAAACTGAAGAGAAATTACTTAAGAAATAGCAGTGTTCTCTTCTGTCCAAGGTCAACCTTTTCAAAGCACAGGGGCAAAGGCAATAAATCACATTTATGCACCATCTCTGAAATATAGCTGCTTTCCCCTTGCCTACACCTCAGTGTAAATACACATCAGGCCGCTCACCTCTTCCAAGCAGCGTGCAGTCTGTCGCTGGCTGTGCAAAATGAGAAAAGCTGCCACTCCCTGCTCTGCAGATTGCAGTCTGGAGCAGAAGTTCTTACTGGGGTAGATGGACTTGAGTTCTTACTGTGTTAGACTTTAGAAAAATCTTAGATTTCCTCAAATGATATTAAGAAATGTGGTTGAATGCATTTTTCAGTGCAAATAGGTCATTAACTTCCATCAAATTTTGGGGATATGGATGTTTCCTAGGGTTTCCTGATGAAAACAAAAAATATATGGATGCATTAATGAGATAGGCATCATGCAATCCCTTGATATATGTATTTACTGATCAATGTTCAATGTTCAAATTAGGTTCAACACATGTCCAACATTTATCACTTCTCTTTATGGAGAAAACCTTCAAAATCTTTTCCTCTACCTTTCTGAAACATGAAGTTTTACCTTTCACGCTCTGGGGTCCACTAGTTACCGTGGGCCCATGGAAGTGATAGGAGGAAGCAGAAAACTTCCACACATTTTTACTTTTGCTGCATGTAATTTAACTTAGGAAATTACATTTCTTACTTTACAGTAATTTTCATCTGGGAAGATGATTTTTTTTCTACCCTTTTTGGAGGTAGGAAAGCTATCCTTATAGAATCCATCCAACTTGTAAGGTTTAATGCTCCTGAAGACCAGTTTTCAAATTGACTTTTATGGCCTATTCTCAATTATACTTGCAAATTAGTAAGGGTGGTTGAGTGATAAAAAAGAAACCCTCAAATAATCTTCAAACCTCATTTTAGCCAATAATTTTTGTAATTTTCTCCTTCACTTTTTTACAAGTACTTAAAATAGGTTACAAAAATATGTCATTTGGGTTTCACTTCCATCTACTTTCCCTTTCTCCGCTATAGTGAAGTGTTAATGACCCAAAGCAAAAGGCCTGGAACCTTGTAAATGGCTGAAAGATTTAAACTTGAGTGAATTTCCTATATTTTTGGCACCATAACTGCTTTTATCAATTTGCTTTTAGCCTTATGATAAATACAGATATAGATGTGAATGAATAATATAAAATATTTTATGTTTTTTATTGTCTTAAACTTAATTTCTTATACAAAGTCTGAATAAAAGTTCACATAATAAAAACAAATATGTAATTATCCATTGGAACTTTACTATATGGGATATGTAGTTGTTTATATAATAAGCCAATAGCTTGATTTAAGGGTCCTTTCTATTTACTAACCACGCCACCCTATATACGGCTTTAGGATCAGTCTACAGTACTGAGTCTAACTATTGTAATAATTTTTTGTTACATCTTCAGGCATAATAAAATTTATTACAGGCAGAGTATAGCTTAGTGAGCACCCAAAGAACAATCTATCTAAATTTAAATCATAGGTTTTCTACTTATAACTAGAGGACTATGAACTATTTTAGTTTTTCTAAACCTTAATCTTCTAACTTCTAAATTGGGAATCAACTTCTTCATGATCATAACATAAGTTAGAGTAGCATCATCATAACTTCTGAGGTCACTGTGAGGATGACATGACATAACTCAGACAACATGATTAACATGGTCAGTCCTCCATTACCAAGTCAGGATTACTTAGTAATCAAATATTTATGAAGGTTCCTAAAGAATACTTGTTTGATGCTGTAAAATATTAAGAATGAGTGATTTACAATTACACATCAACTGTGAATGAGTCTTATAAAAGATATTGAGTGAACAGTGGTGGATACAGAGAATTACATGCAGCCTTATACCATGTAAGCCAAGTAAAAAACAGAAAAAATACTCCAGTGGTTTCCCTTGTATGAGGCAGGTAGTGACTGAGAGAGAGGAGAAGCATCCCTCCTGTTGCCTTTATTATATAATAAATTCCTGTTTGCCATTTTTGAAGACATTTGCAAATTGTAAGTAATAGAGTTTATAGAAAAAAAAACATTTTTTATTTCCTCATGATTATACAACTGTTCCTCAAACGAAGCAAGATAGCTCAGTTTTTTCAGATTATGTGCATCATTTAATAAAGATTTAGAGTACAGTTTCCCAGAACATGTTTATTTAGGATAGAGATTTACTTTATTCTTGTCCAACTAAGTGATTAACTAGAGAGTTTGTTCCATCTGTCCCTTCTTCCCACTAAAATAAAAACAAAAGTGGATTCAACATTCTCCAGTACCCTCAACTACATTTAAAAGTCCTGAAGCTGCAACTTTGTAACTAGGTAATGTATTGTTCCAATGTTTAAAAATCCTTGAAATTTTCTAATGCAACTCAGTGCCAAAAATCCTGGATTTCTCTTGTTTCAGAATTTATTGTAGTATTAAAGATCATAATTAATATTTATATAGTACTTTATGGTGTGACCCCTTCTGAGCACTTTACATTTACATTTGTTTAATCTTTCCCCAAAAAACTTATAAAATAGGTGCTATTGTTGTAGTTCTAATCCTCATGTTACCAAAGAAGAACCTGATGCACAGAGAGATGACCTAACTTGCTCAAGATCAAACAGATGGTGACTGGGAGAATCAGATTGAAACCTAGACAGTTTGGCTGCTCCAAGAGCTCTGGGAATTTTTTAATCATTATTTTTACTGTCTTTAAAAAGAGCACTTTCTCAACATCATGGCCACGTGGATACAGATGAAAGTAGGTAAAGGAGCAAATTCACAAGGTGGCACTTGTGGTGAATGCAGGTCAAGCTGTGTCAGTGGCAATACCAGACCTCTTTCACCCAAAGTGCTTATGTGTGTTTCTTTTTCCTAATGCACGTTAGAATTAGCTCATGAAAACCCATTAGAAAAATACTGTTGCTATTCTGATAGTTTTATTGGGCATATAGATGATTTGAGGAAAACTGCAATCTTTAGAATCCTGAAATAGCATGTAGGGTCATGAAATTTATTTCTATTTTATTATCTCGTAATTCTTCATTTAAGATGTGTCTATTTATGTTATTTATTTCTAGTTTTATTTGTGCTGCTTCTGAAAATAGACTTCTGTAGTATTATAAATCCCATTCTTAGGATATGGAAGCGTCATTAAGTCCTCTGTGTTTATTTGATAAATGGGCCCCTTACTGAAATATCTTATTAGTTCTAGTAGATTTTTTCTAATTGCTGTAGTTGTTGTTCCACTGCTTAATACTATTCAAAATTAATGATTATTTCATTTTTCATTCAAACATTTACATATTATCCATTTTATAATGTGCTGAACAGTACTGATGATAATTAGCACCCTATTAGGATGAGCATAATTATGTCACTTTCAAGTTGGTTCTTGAATTGAGTTAGAAGTTATTTGTCACATTAAAGAGCCATTCTTCTGTTCCTTTGCCCTGATCTTTAATTATTGTAATACAGTCATAGAATTTTATCAAATGATACTTCAGGAGATTCGATGATCCCGTTAAGCCTCCTCCTACTAAAATACTTAGTTATGGTTGGGGATTTAGCTCAGTGGCAAAGAGTCTGCCCCGCAAGCACAAGGTCATGAGTTCGATTCCCAGTACCGAAAAATAAAAATACTTAGTTATGGATATCCTAATAATTGAACTATGAACTCATTCCTAGCATGAACTCATGTTGTGGGCAATATAATTGGTCCAGGGTAAAACCTTTGATGATTGACAGATTTTGATATTCCAGTTCTACCAAGTATTACTTATGTGATCCTTTACATTTTCTGTCATTATTCTGATCCTTATCAAGTAATCATGGATAATAATTTCTCCCTCATAGGACTAATTGGGTGGATAAGTCATGTTCATCATTCAGCACATTGCCTGGATTATTTTAAGTACACAATAGAGTTTATCTATTATCATTCCTTATTAAAAAACTGATTCAGTTTAATATTTTATGTATGATATTTGCTCTAGATTGAGAAACAAAGGTGTTCTGTAGAAATTTTTTGTTATTTTAGCTTTAAAATTTCTGTCATAAAGAATCACTAACAATTAAACAATAGTTCCCACTATTGAAAAGAAGAAATTCAACAATCAGCTAAATTCCATGTTTGATCTCCCCCTTCCTTGTTCTAGTTTTGTACTCTTGAGGTTTTCAATCTAGAAGCCTAGTACAGTTAAATACTTCTGCTTCACTGCCACTCATGATCAGGGTCCATGTGCACATGTCCGTGTATGTGCAAATGTGTGTGTGCATGTGGGAAATCCAGTGACCCATCAGTTCGCTCTCCCACTCTTTCCACTCCATTCTCTACTCTCATCTATTTGCTACCATGAACTCTGAAGGCCATAAGAATAAGAAATGATGAGAGATGTTTTCTCAGGTACAGGAATATCCTCAGGTACCAGCAACAGGAGGCCTCTGGACAGAACCAGAAAAGAGTAGATTCTAGAAAGAGCTTGATGCATGGAAACTTGTGGTCTTGGTATGTGAATTATTGATATTAACCCCAAATGATTATGCCCTTTCTTCCTGTAAGTCGTAAAGAGTCCAGGGAGGCAATCAAAGTTCTTCCAACACATAAGAGTACAGAAAAACTGGGATGCAGGAACATTTTTTTGTTTTAGCCATTTTCTGTCTTGGGAGGGTACAGTGAGTGGCAGGCAGCAGTTAATAGTTTTCCTATCATCTTCAGGACTGGGATCATCTACAGTCCTACAGGGACCCTAGCAGTGAGAAAGAAAATAAGCAGGAAAAGTAGATACCTCCACAGCTGCTAACAGATGACAGTCTTATTAAAAGTAATAAAAATACTTAAGTGAAGGATATCTGGAATTTAAAATAAAACAATGTGATTTATGGGTATAATAACTTCAGAGTTCAAGGAGAAGAAAATAATCAGTAGTTAAATAATTGGAAGAGAAAACATAGAGATGGACAGCATATAAATATTTACGTGAGTTTTGGAGAATATATCCGGTGCATATTTTATGCAAATAATGCCATTCTCATGTGAGAATAGTATAGATGAAAAAAGAGATAAAAGTTCTATAATAGACTGAAATATTCCTGAACAAAATAGCTGACTGAAGAGAAGGCAGAATCTGGGTTGGTGAGAATGACAGGTATAGACTGGCAAAGTTCCTAGGAAAAAAATCAAATCCTGTTACTTAAGAGAGCCAGACCCTTTGAAGTTGTGTGTTTCTCCCTTATAACATTGGGAGATAGAGGATGGTGGAATGTCTGGACATCAAAGAGAAAGTACTACTAAGTAATGTTATTATACCCAGTCAAGATATCCTTTTCCTCAGTTAGGTAAAAGAAAAAATATTTGAGGATATGAAAGGTCAAAAGGTATTATTAATGTCCCTGTCTGAAGAAAATATTTAGAAACTATAAGCAACAAACAACAGGTACTGTATGTTAGGGAAAGGGAAAGAAGGTAAAGTGATGGTGAGTCATAGAGTGTATGAATGTGGAAAGCATATACTGCCTAAGATTATATTGTTAAGTGTGAATAATGGACTCTAAAAGAAAAAAAGTATTTATCACTTCTCAATGTTTAATAGTGCTCAGACCTGGATAGCTTAAACAATTTCAGACAAAAAGCTGGGTTGGGAGGGGAAGGGTGTTTTCTATCGATTTCATCCTCTATCTTTATTCTATTTCAGTCTATTCTATTGTGATGGGAATTGAAGTAGGGAAGAGAAGTACCGAATAGCACAGGGATAAACAGACTTGATAGATGAGAGAAGCAATTATCTATTTAAAAAAACCAGACCAAATAAGACATATAGCTACTAACAGAATGTAGACCATTAGAGCAATAGAAAAGCAAGATAAATCTTCCTATCTAGGAAGGGAAAGAATGAAATGATCAGTAACTTACCAACACTAACAGTGACAAGAAAGAGAAAAATGAGGAGAAAGGAACACGACATGAATAATGAAAGAATATTACTTACAAGGAATACATCAAACTATATTTGTCATTATATTAAATAAATAATGTAAATCTCCCTTCACTATTAAAATGCAAAGACTTGTAGAATAAACTGAACAAAGGATTATATGTTATTTACATGGGATATTCTTAAAATTACATTGAAAGATAGATAATAAAGTGGTAAAAAATTACTAGGAACAAAGGGGAAAAGTACTATTAATATTGTTACTATCAAATAAAGTGAAATTTGGATTAAAAACACAAATATCAAAAGTGAAATTAAATACTAAGAGAAAGTACCATTTATAAAATAATTGTATAAATCGGGACATATATAAACATCAAGCCATATAACATGACTCATGACTGTTTTTCTATAAAGTTTGTTTTTCTTGTTTTAATTTCTGTAGAGTGTTTAATGCCTTTATTTCTATAAGATCCAAAATTCACTTTCCTTGAGACCATAATTTTGAGTGAAATACATCAGATATATGAGCTTAAATATTGCATAGTTTCTCATATAAGGGAATATAAATAAAGAAGCAAATAAAAGATGGCTAACAGAAAGTAGGGAGATAGGTCTTTTTAAAATGGGAAGAGGATTAAAAGATGGAGGGAAGAGAGTGGGTACGGGGATGAAAGAAGAATTGAGAGTTATGTACATGTACCAACTCCCTTCAAGGAAAGTAATCATTATGTACTGCAAATATATGCTAACAAAAAGTAAACTGAAGAAAAATCATTAACATTATTAAATTGATTATCAAATTGATATTGAACAAAAATAATATATTTAAAGAA
>NW_004955430.1:14297552-14305313 GCF_000276665.1 Chinchilla lanigera | reverse complement strand
ATAATTAATAATTATATATAATATATATTTGGTGCCAGGAATTGAACTCAGGACCTTACACTTGCCAGGCAGGTGCTTGTGCCACTGAGCTATGTCGCCAGCTATATCTTAGTATTTTAATAGAAAGATAAGTTTGCATTCTATTACTTAATGTCCATCTATTTGCCAAGATATAGAATCAGCAAATGCTTTAGTGAATGTTACTACTATATAAATATATTTGTATACATATAAATTAAAGATAGATGAATTATTTAGTATAGTAAACATTTCCTCACTATCACATACAAAAATAATTATAACATATTTGGAATTATTTCTGCATTAATTCGTGAGTACCTTTAAGCTATCAATTTGAACATCAATAAAAATAAGTTCAGCGAATTTTAGGGAAATGATTTTTTTATGCAAAAGTTTCCTGCATTCACAATGGCTGAAAGGAAAGGTGTAGGACAAGTTAGCTTATCTTTTCCCTTTCTGGAAACTAATCCCTTATCCCTTTCAAATCCTCCTTGAGTTTCAAAGCAGTGGTCATCTTTGCTAATTCTAGAAATAACTCACAAACCCTTTTGATATTTAGAAATAGTCTTCAGTAATCTTGAGGACATAGGGTAGGAGATGTATAGAAGGGCCTCATTAGGACCTTATTTGTTTAACTGATAAGACAAGTGGTGAATATGTATATAGCATCATATGCTGCGTGAACCACACATATACTATTTTTTAGAATCTTGTGGGCACATATATTACAAAATGTAAATCCTCCAAAACATGGTGTCTAGGGAAGGGGTCCTTCATGCCTGGCTCAAAGAGAGCTCTGATTATAGAATTCCAGAAAGTAATAAATAGTAGTATTTTATGGTAAAATTTATGAGACACTACAACAGATACACTTAAAGGAAAATGTACAAATAAGATACCATCCTTCAAGAACTAACAGAAATTGAAATAATTTTATAGCCAATTCTTTCATGTCAGAATTAGATAGAGTCATCTGTAGTATTAGGTTTATACTGTCTGTGGCTTTTTGGTCCCAGACCTGCTGTCATCTTTTATAATTAGACAATTTTATCAATATTTTCATAGGTGATCATCAAATTACTTCCTGAGAATATAGTCTCTCACAGCAGAAGGTTGTAAGTCAGTGTTTAAGAATTCACACACTAGGACCTACAAACTGGGGAGATCTTTAGACTCCTGACACTGTAAGAAAAATTCGGCATTTGTGCATAATTACACTCTTCATGAATTTATATGTCATCCTTGAGCAGAGAGCATGACAGTCTTCTCTGTATCTATCCAATTTTAGTGTATGAGCCTCAAGAGGGTGCACTTCATTATATTCCTCTGAGTAGAAGATCTGTGGCTTTCCTTTCTACTGTTAAGAAATGTCTGACTTTAAGTGCTACAGCGAGGTTCTGTTTTTATGATAGTGGGACATTTCTTATTTACGCCATGTGAAGAATATTGTTCCTAGTGACCAGTGGCTACCTTCTCCCAGCCTCTCAATATTTTCTTTTCCATAAGTTATTTGCATGAATTTTGCCTATAATTTTACAACCATAGATAATCTATTTTAATGTTTCATATTATTTAATAATTAATATACTAAATGTCTAATTTAATATTTAACTAATATTGCATATTTATTTATGGTTACTTATGGTGACATTTTAAGATAGTTATTAATTCAACAGAAAGTCTTGAGTTAAATAATACTTCAAATAGACTAGATAATATTTCACAAATCTTTGCAAAGGTCTGTTCATATACTAGTAAAGATTTGACTAAAAAAATAGCTTTGGATGTTTTTACCCCGTATGCCTTTAAAAATAACACCCATTGTCTTCCATGCTGTTTATGATGAGCAGCTGCATGATAGTTATAAATTTAGCTTCTGAGTTATGCTAATTTTTGGTATATTTTATGAAATGGAACAGCTTTTAAAAGCTTGTACTGCAGGCATTCTAGGTAACCTCTTTGGTCATTTGTAAGGAAATTATTCATGCTTTTAAAAGGGAAAGATTTCTTTTTTCAAAAGTGCAGACACAAACATTTAACCTTTGAATATTTTTTTCTCTGACTAAAGCTATCAAATGTCCATTTGTCTCATCTCCAGTGCAATGTACCTCTATCACCAGCCTGACCTCCAAATTCCTAATTGTTGTATTTTTTTCATAGGATGTCTTTGTTTCCTACACTAATTAACTACTTCAACAATGCTCAGCCCAGCACACCATGATTGTTTTCTCTCAACATTTGAGATTTCTCTGGGATAATTTCTTCTAATTTTGTGTTGGTAACTCTTGGACAACTCCTGTTACTTAGCATCAGTTTCTTTTCTCCGTACTTCCAAAATATTGTTGGAAATGTCAGGCATTGGGTCAGTTTCCTCAACCACCAGTTCACTCAGTGCTAATTCATCTTGGCCCCTCTCTCAATCAGAAACACTTATATTCAACTTATTATGTATCTTCTATTGTACTCTCCTCATCTCTGGTTCCATAATTTTCCATTTACTTCAAGCCTCTGACCTCAGCTTCCTCATACTGGAGACAAACTTTGTCTGATTCTTTATTGATCAATCAACATTTTCTGATGTTAGCACTTTTCCTGGGTTCCATCCCACATCAAATTTCCCCTGCAGTTGCATCCATTTTCTCGGTCTTGCCTCTTATATTGATAAATAATTTCATTTCATCCTACTTAAAGCTTGCTTTTCACTTTTGGACACTCGGTACAATCTTTGCCTCCATTTGCACCTAGGTATAAGAATTATTCCCCACCATTAGCATTTTCGGTATTGTGATCTTTTTCAGAATTTTTCCTCCCAGCTCAAAAATTATAATAGTCACAGTGCACCAAGCACTCCCATGTACTGGCACTGTACTTCACATTCTACATTAATTATTTAATTTGTTCATTAAGATGAAAGGGTATCCTGTTTGGCAAGTACTATTATTATTAATCAAATTTATCAACGAGCAAGCTGAGTCATAGAATCTGGATAAATTGCTCAGGATCATATAAATATAAAAAATGAGACTTAAATGCAGGTGAGACTCCAAAATCAGCTCCAAAGTGAATGCTTTTCCACATTTTATTCCTTTACTGTAACCTTCCTTATACCATCATGCTTATTGGGAGACAACTATCTTTTTTTATTTCATTCTTGACTTCTGGCTTAATTACTTTAATGTTAATAATAAGTCAAAATATTCTTTTGTGTGGCTGTTAAAGCAAGAACTACTCCGACATGCATTTGATCATCTTTAATGAGTTTCTCCCACACCAGAGTAAATAGAAATTTATTCATAATTGATTTTAGTATTAATTGATTTCAATATTAATTTTGATGTCTATAATCTAGTGATATTATGAAATTTCACCTTTTATGAACATTTTTATTTAGTTTTTCATCTCCAGAATCTAACCGAATGCTGAAGGAACTGCACAAAATATTGATTTTACTTCATTTATGCATAACTAATTAAATGCCTCCACATTTCTGAAAAGGGAAGTTCATTATCAGAGCAGTAGCTAAACAAGCCAAAGAGGGACCGACCCTAACCCAGAGGGAATGAACTTAGAATTTCCTGGGTGATAAGTTAATCATTCTCTACACATACAGGCATTTTTGCTCTTTGCCTGAGTGGAGTTTAATTGGCCGGTGTGAGGAGTCCAGCACAGTGATCCAAAATGGTGGCTGATGCTGAGGAAAGGATAGTCATAAGGCTGCAGTGCCCCCAGGCAAGGGCCCGTTGCATAATGTATACTTTCAGGCTATTTTGTGTCGGAACTAATATCCTTCATCAGATTTAAGGTAAGTAGGCTGCCTGTGAAGGTTGTAGATGTGTACTAGTGTTATTAGAAATGCTGATTTTATATCTTGACTAAGTCTATAATAGTGAAATTTGACACATTTTCTTGTAGCAGCATCTGCCTTTTCAAAGTTTTAAAAATACTAGATTTGTGTCGCATTATGCGATAACAAAGCCTTAATGTAATATTTCTTACTCTCCATCCTTTTGCATTAGAATTTCAACCAGAATTAATATTTCAACTATATGTATCCAATCTATTATAACTGGTAGATTTTACATTTATATATTAATTTTTTTCTTGATCTTTCCATCTGACTTTCTCTGTCTTTGTCTAGGTTTTGATTTAAAATGAAATTTGGCTGAAGGAATGAGCAAGTATATATATCTGATGATGCCCTTTAAAGAAACAAAGAGGAGACTTTGCCCTACTAGAAATGAAAACAATTTATGAAGATGCATTTATTAAAATGATAGTGTTTTGGAGATACCAAGAGATAAAGCAAATTGTTACAGGTTTTTGAGTGTTCCATTTGATGAAAAGAAAGAAAAATACCCTAAAAAAGTTCTCAATACACCTTATTTTAGCAAAATGAATTACAATAGTTAATATTAAAATAAAAGCATTAATATTCAGGTTATCATTTATGTCTGGATAGAGTAATGACTCTCAAAGCAGTGAATCATTGCATAGTGCACAAAAGAAAACAATGCCAGTTCTGACTAGAAACTTCATAACTGTTCAATATCAGAAGCATCAGGTAAATAATAAAAGCTTGAAAGATACATATTTAATGGGTGTGACAGAGCAAAAATGTTATATACAACTGAACTTACAATTCAATCACAAAGCTAATTTAAAGTGATTGGATATTTCATGTTAATATAAAAATAGGAAATAAAATTAAGATGTGTTGAACCTTATTGATTATGAGTGCTACAAATGAAAACTAAATATATATAGTTTATATATATTATATATATATAAAATTTTCACTTACAAATTTTAAGAATATTAGAGAAAATATTTTTAGTGATGAGAACGATAAGATGACTAGAAGTTTAAATTCATTCTTCCTTCTAAGGGAGCAATTTAATAGTACATATAAAATTATTTTAAAAGAAATTCTGTTCAACTCCACAATTCTAGCATTTTGACTTAAGCAACTAATCAGGAATCCCTCTGTGAGGTTTATCACGGTATTTACAACAGTGAAAATCTACAAACACCATAAATGTTAAAAAATGTTAGTGATCACAAATGCATTATAGTAGATTTATAAAAAATTAGCACTGCATTCTCTTTTCAAAGATTTTGATTACACAGTAATGAGAGTTATCATGCAGTGTCATGTTTGTGTAATAGCTCCTATCATTCTTACAATCATCGGGAAAGATTATTTTTCTGATTTACTCATAGTAAAATGAAGCTTAGAGAAGTTAAATTTCTTGCTTTTGTTCATGCCTTAAACTTGTGAAACGTGGATAAAAGTCCAGGAAGTTGTCTATGGAATATAATTTTAACCTCTACGTTATTTGGTCATCCAACTGGTCAGTGATAATGATCTAATGTTGTGAAAACAAGTGATGTTGCAGCTGAGATAGTGTGAATTATAAGAGAGTAGAGGTGCTTTATGGAAGTTTCATTGCTTCTTGGATTAAGCTGAGCCTCTTGGGAGAGGACTCTGGCCCATCAAACAAGACACCAAGCATCCATAGCTGTGTTAGAGACTACCAGGTTTTCTCCTATTTGCTTTGGACCTTACAATGTCAGTTTTCAGTGGCACAAAAATTCCACCCTGCTGGCCATCACTACCATCTTTTCTTGGACCTCAAATTTAGTTCAAAATGATAAAGTTCCAGAATGGGAAGTAGAAAGGAAAGGAAGAGAAACTAATGAAGGGAAAGCGTGACTTTTGAAAGACTAATTACAGAAGAGGTAAGGAACACACTCTTTCTGAACAAGTGACTAATCCTAGAGATTCCAGAAGCAGAATATACTACAAAAATTAGCTTAATCACCATAACTGTTGACCATCACCACTGACTTTCTAATTCTTTTAAAAAATAAAATAGAGGTAGCTACATATATTTAGGGTTTTTTTTTGTTTTGTTTTTTTTTTGGTTTTTTGTTTCTTTTTTTTTTAGAACTGGCTATGATTTTTCTGGGAGCCTGTCTTTCATGTTTCAAGTTTTTCACATTTTAACTTTTCTTATGTATTTTAACACTTGAATAGAATATATGTTTGACCTTATAATTGTATTAATACTGTCTCTAAATATAGCCTAGACCAAAATAGTCTGATGTCCTTATTTTCACCTTTAGAAGTAACTGGGACAAGGTCATGCGCTCTTAAATCCAAGAAGTGTTTTATTTATATTTGCCTCTCTTTCTCCTTTGAATACCTTATTATCGGACGGATTACCACATGAATAATTAAAGTTGTAAGTGTACAGGGCAAAGAAAAGTAAATAATTATAAGCAAAACCTCATTTTTATTTAAAGCAAAAGCAGCTGCAGAGGAGAATTGGAGATGGTGCTGACTTTCTTATGAAAGAGCAAATGTAGTCTTCCTTTTCACATTTTTGTGCAGTTCTCCAATATGGTGAATATCCCAGAAATTAACACAGGGGCTGCTTTCACTTTTTATTTCAATCCATCAGTGGCATATCTTGGCACCCTCAGAGCTCCGCTGTGTGGTTTTCTGCGCTATTACTTCCTTTCTGGCAGTATTTTAATAAAAGTACAGAAAACGGAAAAAGCACCTTTATAGCCTCTCATTTGATTGTAGAAATGATGCAGAAATTAATCAATCTGCAGATAGGAAAAAAACTCCCCAAATTATTAAGTAGGCCTTTGAAATTTATTAATTTACAATGTGTAGAAGGATTTTGGCTATTTTGTTTGTTGGTAATAGAAACTTGGATTCTCCTATGAAAAATAGATTGGCCCAAGTTCATATCCTATATGGTAGTATTTTTGAAAATCATTGCTAGATGCTCCAGAGTTTGATTTTCCAACATGGCCTCTCACTGCCACCACTTGGATTAGTCATAACATTCCAACTGTTGCCTGAGATCCCCTCTCAGTCAACCTCACCTCAGTGACCTTTTCCTGTGCCTCGCCTGTGTCTCTGTCCCTTCTGAGCAGTACCAGTCAGCAGCACTCATGTGTTCCACCTTTAGACTTCCTGTTTTTCTATCAGAAAGTTTTCTTTCTGTTCGCTGGAAATTCTTAATGGGATTCAATTCCCCCTCCCCTCTCTTTCTTGGCAGATTTTATTTTTCTTTCAGTATTTTTCTTGTAAGAAAGTAGTTTTTCTTAAATATTTTATTAAACTAGGTTGTGAGCTATGATGCTAGTGGTTTGGAATTTATATAAAAATCACAGAATTCTTAGGAGGGAAAAGAAGAGAAAGATTCTTTTGTAAATTATAAAATTCCACTTAAATGAATAATAAAATAAAGAATAGCACGCCATGTAGAGCAAATGATTTTCTTATATAAGAATTGTTCCAGCATTTTTTGCACTTAAAGGTAGACTTTCTTTGTGCTTTAAATAATGTGCATTCTTTTGGATGTTCCAGACACTCTTCAGATCAACAGAGACCTGTTGAATGATGCTTGAGTGCTTTGAACCACCTCCTTCCTTATTCTCCTGACCTGAAATAAATGCTTTCCATGGGGCTACAATATAGTATAAAATTTGTTTGATTATATGTTTGAAAAAATCTGATTCATGTTCAAACCTTAAGAATATTTTTTAAATTCTATTTGACTTTGACTTTAAATATTCTCATTTAGCTCCTTAAATTTTCCCTTTAGAAATAAATATGAATTTGGAGGGCTGGGGATTTAGCTCAGTGGCAAAAGCGCCTGCCTGGCAAGCGCGAGGTCGTGAGTTTGGTTCCCGGTACCGGAGAAAAACCAAAAAAAAATA
>NW_004955430.1:14279668-14297452 GCF_000276665.1 Chinchilla lanigera | reverse complement strand
TATATGAATTTGGTGACACTACAAAACTTTACTGCAAATAAAGTGTTGCTTCTTTGTGTATGTATTTTATTTGCCTTGAAACTTGTCTATTTTAGATTACCCTAAAAAAGAAATATATTTTTCTTTCTCATTAAGTGATAAGAATAGGTCTTAAGTATGCTAAGAGTGTGGCAGTTTTTAAACACACAAATAAATACCTCTTACCAATAAATTAATTGTCTCTTTCACTCACTCTCTTTCTCATGAGTTGAGTCTACCATAAATCCCTTTATGTTATGATTTGTCAATATATACCACATTGTACACATGTGATTGTGTTAGTGCTGTGTGTGCATATGCACACATATGTGCACACACAGTACTTTTTATTCTTCACATAACTGGGATTTGCCATGCACCCCAGTTCTCATCTCTGGATATGCCCTTTGACTTTCAATCACTGCCATCATGAAGGTCTATAGCACTTGCACTGTAGTACAGTGGCTCTCCCAAGCTTTAGTTTTTAATGGAAGCACCTATTTTCTATGGTACTAAATTTAAAGTCTTCATTGAGGCATTCTAATGAGCCTATAGATGACTCTGATCTATTTTGCAGACTAATCTGCATTTTTGTCTTCTGGTTCAACATGCTTTAATTAAATTGGCTCTTTCTCAAAAACCACCTACCTACCCACCTCACAAGGACTTTTGTCTTCTTGTCTTCCCACTCTTAAGGGTTTAGCTTCCATGGTCACAAACCTTAGGTCTAATCTTGTAGTTCAAACTTCAGTCTTTTGACAAATAAAGGAGGTTCAGTTCACTTATCTGATTTTCAGATTAAATGCCATCTACAGAACACCAGTGGACATCATCTCTACCTTCCTGGAACTCTAAAGCACCAGTATGCAGAGGATCTGCAAATATTACCAGAAGCCTTGTATTTATGTCTGATATGTGCAAATGCCTTGAGAACAGGGGTAATTGTTCCCAAATATTATATTTAACATCTACTTTAGCTCTATTGTCTCTGCGTCTACACCTACTGTGAACCCCTTACTCTATGATCTGTTAACTAGTAAACCTTCTCTCTCCATTGGACATATCTCACACCCATTCAACTTGAACTGCAGCCATACCAGAATGAGGGGCATCCTAAAGATTTCTATCCAGTTAAACTGGTCTTTCTTCACCCTGCTAGAGCAACTCTTCCTAGTCAGCCCCAGAACATTGCCCTCCACTTCCATCTGCAGTATAGATTTGCAACTGCTTCTTTACTTGATTATGAGGGTATCTGTTTAATGGAACTGTAGTTCCTTCCTCCTTATCATAGAAATATTAATGGACAGCTAGTTCAGAAGAGAAGAAGGTGGATCAACCTTGGTAAGTAAGAATATTACTGTAGCAGCATTCTTCTGGAGGAAGTGGTGCAAATAGATTACTCTCCAGGTGCTGAAGTAGAACAGCAAGTACCAAAGAAAAAGAAATTTTTAATTCAAGAGTCAATGTTTTATGCATAGATGAGAGCTGGAAGGAATGAAGTACAGCTCCTTCCTGACAACTGTGCCTGTCAAACACAATTTATCTCCGTTTCCAATGTTCCTCCATTACTGCATAGTCATCGTAACTCAAATTAAGAAGAAAATGTGGAAAAGTAGTGGAGCATATTTATTTTTCCCATCCTGGTTTTCTAAGAGCACAAGGTGAGATGGTATTTCAAATTATTTGAGTGTGCCTTGCCTTCCACTAGTAAGAGAAATAAACAGAGAAAGATAGAACATTTCCTTCAGTTGTAAAGAACTATATTATAAAAGTAATGCTAAACATAATGTTTTAAAATTATGTTTGACAATTTGTCTTGTTTTAGGATTCAAAGACTAAAAGGATAGCCACAACACACAAGTGACAGTAATAAAACTGAAAGATAGGATATCCACAGGACCAGTTGTGGGAGTCATTAGTTGTTCCTGGAATTTTCTAGCTCTCAATTCTTTCTGGGCACATAACAGAAACATACTTCTCACATTCCTCAAAGTAGGTGTCCCTGTGTGGATTTGCTTATGCCAAAGAAATACAAGCAGCAGGGTGCTCACTTCTGAACAAATATTTGTAGTCACTAAAGTGGGTGTTTAACATACTGTCTTTCCCGTGCTCTCATAACTGGTCCCGGAGGTGGTGGTTCCATCAGCCTGAGACTCTGATTGAAGACCACACAAAGAGCCCAGCAAGACTGTTGTCCAAACACATGAGATGAAAATCGACCATTATTGGCTTAACTCACTCAGATTTTGTGATTATCTCATACTGCATCATTCCCTGACTGATTGTAGTTGGTAATCCCACGAATAGGTAAGCTCAGTGTTTTTAGAAGGAAGTTAACTTAAAGAAAGAAGGAAAAAAATACCCCTCCCAAACCTATGAGAATTTATCTGAACAACAAGAATTGTGTAATAGTCTAGTAGCAGATGAATGATAATACAGTTGAGGAGAAAATAATTGATAAACATTAAGAAAGCATCTGCTCTGTGCTCTCAATAAAATCTAATAAGCAATAATACAGGAATAAAGAGATTACAGAGTGATAAAAAGAGATGAAAGGAAGCTGTCTAAAATAAGGGCTGAGATTAAACATGAGCTGGAGGAGATAAGAAAAGTAAATAGAGATTAAAAATGCAAAACTGAGCTGGAAATCTTTATTGGATATAATAAAAAGCCAAATTGGCACTACAGAAAAATAGAAATAATTATGAAGAACCCAGTGCTTTCATTAAAAATAAGTATAATAAATGAGCAAATGATTTCAACAAAACAAAAAAGGACACTTAAGTTTGATGACTGCTGAAGGAAACAATTAAAATACACGAAAATAAAGACTAGAATTGATAAATAAATCTGCCTGTTTAAAAAGTCAAAAACAACTCCTGCATGCTTGATCATGTCAAGATAGAAAATAAGAAGTATCCAATGTAGGCAATAACAAAAGTCTTAAAGCCATAAATATGAAAATTTTAAGGAAAAAAATAGTAGGTATATAGTAGTTAGAAACTTTCTTATTGCACAATCATTGTCCAAAAAGGGGAAGTAATCAACATAGGTGCTAGAAAAAGTGATGTGACTACATCACTAAGAATGAAAAACAGTACATTTTATCAGAGTTATCTCCAATAAGGGCCTTCACCTCAGACAAACTTAAAGGTTATTCATTGCAAGATTTCCAGCATAGAGGGAGGACAATCTCCACCACAATATTAGCACAACATTGAAATTACTACCAGAAAGCAATCCAAGAAAAGAAATCATACATTTTTACTGGCTAAAATACATAGATTCAAAACAAAACAATTTGAATTCAGGATAATATAAATTAGGAACAAAAAATATTTTGATGTGTAAAATGTATCTATGAAACCATAGAACTGTGTGTTCAAAGCACATTACTGACTTAACGTGCTCTGTTGGAAAGTACATGTAGGGGTGTGCTTTAGAAAAGACAAAGTCTGCCTGCCCTCAGCATTTTCATTGAAAGTTGTAAGGTATGTCTGAAAAGTACAACGAATATTTAAAATTTTTTAAAAAAATATTACAGTATAAAACATATAGTCATTAATTCACCTCAGGATACTCCCTCTCTCACTTTAAGAGCGCTTAACCCCTCATTCTTGCCACTTTCTGAAGCAGGTCTGCAGGTCCTGATCAGTGAATTTCCTTACAGGGTGTGATTTAAAATATGGCGAATGCTGCAACTGAGTGCCTGCACCATAAAAGCAGGCTGATGAGGTCACTACAGTGCAGCTTTGTCACTTTAGTCACCAGGTCTGGCACCATGTGACTTTTGGCACTGACCTATGGTCAATATAACCCTGCATGGTAAATATCTTGAATCAATTCAAGACACTAAAGTAGTACATGCACAACTGTAGACACTCATGCAAGAGGATTTCCATAACTGTTTCAGAAAGTGGTAAGAATGGTGTGGTCAGTGTGTTTGAAGCAAGGGGAGTATTTTGAAGGAGGTTAATGTCAGTGCATCTTTTACTATAACTTTTTCAAAAATTTAAACATCCACTGTATGTTTCAAGTATACCTCATATACTAGAACATCTGTGCCACAAAAATGAGACAAATATGGGTCAAAACACTGGAAATGAAGAAACGACTAAGTGACTAATTGAGGTCATATGATTTTCTATAGTAAAAATTTATTACTTATATATAACGCGAAAACACAAGATTGTTTGACTTTAATTATAATGGTGTGGTTAATTAGGTAAACAGAGTAACTCTCCTGGAACAGAAAAACTAATACAATCTAGATAGAATATGTTTTACAAATCATATTCCATGCATGGACAAGTTGACCAAAGGCAAAAAAAATACTTATAAGCAAAAAGAATGATACAAGAGATACACCTACAAGGCCAGCAGTCTGGGAGGCTGAGGCAGGAAGATCACATGTTCAAGCCAGCCTGAGTCAAAGAACATTAAACTTCACCTTTCAGATTTGGATTAGAGAATTAATTAGAATTTTATATATTTTCAGAATTAAAATGCTGAAAAAATTAAGACGAAAAGTTATCATAGATGCTATAAGACATCTTACATTTGTTTCAGCAGAGAAATAAGATGAACAATTTTATTTTCAGCATAAAATAAAAATACAAATATTAAGTAAAAAGAACGACTTTGATGAATGCCTTGTGAAACCTTAATAGAAAGTATTAAAGATAATAGGAAAGAATTTAGGAAATACAAGAGGAGAGATAGATTCATATGCAAATGGTGGGAATCTTAATTCTCTCCAAATGAATGTACAATTTCAATGTAATCTAATTAAAAATTCAACAAAGTTGTCCTATCTGAATTAGAATTTTTAAACCTAATAGAAAATAGAACAGAAATATAGACCAAACAGTATAAAATGTAGAATGAATGTTATTATAAAACTGTGGTATTTACCCTCAGGAAAGGCCCAAACATAAACGTAAATTGTACATAACACAATGGGACATTATAACCAGTAAGTAGGCAATTCACAGAAGAAGTATACATTTATATCATATTTATATATTATATATTTACATATAACTTATTTCTGCTTATATTATACTTTATATATACAAATTAAAACCTTAATGACAAAGCAACTCACACACAGAATTTGGAAACAAATTTTTTAAATCATGGCAGTATATGGGTGGTGTTGAGGCTGTAAGAAATATGACCTCTCTCAGGTAGCTGGTGAGTGGTGGAATTTTGTAAAACAATTTTTGCGATAAATTTATCAGGTAATAAAATTGAAAATCTATACCATTAAGTCTGAAAGTGTGAGTCCATTTGTGTGGTTTAGAAAATTGTCAGGCTGCATGTATAAGGAGAAATGAACACGAAATTTCAAACATGCACTGGTTACAGAATGCGAAAATTGAAACAACATAAATGTTAATAATCGAGAGAGTGAATAAATGGTACAATATGAACTCTGGTTAAATAAGGAAGTACAAGGTGTATCTGCTAGTGAAACAGGTATACTTGTGAAACAAGATTTCTATGCAGTAGAACAGCAAAGAATTCCAAAACCACAATTACAGAGAAAAGATAAAAAAATAACAGGATGCGTGCAGTAGGATACTATTAATGTAAGTTTAAAAATATGCAAATTAATAATATGTATTGCTGTATAATGTACTTAGGTCATGTGCCACAGCTTGAAATAACGTACTCCAAGTTCACAAAGTATTCCTCTGGATACAAGGGTGAGGAATGTATTACAGTAGAGGATTCAATTATACTTCTAATATTTCACATCTTAATTAGGTTAGTAATTACATAGATAGTTTTCTTACCTTTTGTGTATGTTTGTACTTTTCCCACCAAAAATAATTTACTAATGTTCTCTTTCATTGGTTTATTTTAGTGGATAAAAACCATACAATATATTACATGATGTTTTAAAATATGTATAACAGTGAAATGGCTAAGTCAAGTTAATTAGCTTATGAATTACCTTATATACTTCTTATTTCTTACGGTCAGCAATTAAAATTTATCTTCCTAATAATTTCCAAGAACACAATACATTGTTATTAACTATAGTCGCCATGTCATATAATAGACATGTTCTTCATTAATAAAATTTTAAATCCATTGCCCAACATTGCCAAACTCTTGTCATTCTTCTTTTGAGGAAGTGTTTTTTGTGTCATATGCCCCCTTTAAAGTCATATGTTTTTCTTCCTATTCAACTCAGTTCTTTATATATTTTAGATATTAATCCTTTATCAGATGTGTGGTTTAGAAATATTTTCTCGCATTCCATAGATTGTCTCTTCACTCTGTATTACTTTTGTTGTTGCCCAGAAGCTTTTTTAGTTTACTTTAATCCCACTTGTCTATTTTTTCTTTTGGTGCGTGGCTCTGGGGGTCATATCCAAAAGTGTGTCCTGATCAATGTCATGGAACTTTTCATCTACGTTTCTACTAGTGTCTTGAACTAGTAGAACTACTTTCTATTAGGGTCTTTTTTCTCATTGCTGGGGCAAAATACCTGATGCCAAAATTAAAGAGTGAAAGGTTTGCTTAGCTCACAGTTTATGGAAGTTTTAGTCTATGATCAGCTGGTTGTAAGACAGGGTGGCCGGGCACAGGGGCAATAATTAAGGGCAGTACAAGACAGCAAAACAGCAAGAACAAACAGCAAGCCTTTTTCTCCCTTATATTGTATGCTGGCTATCTGCCCATGCCCACACTATCTCCAGGGCCTCTGCTTATATGGATCAGGATAAAAACAAGGTAAGGACCTGGCTCCCTGCTGATTTACATAGTTAAACTTCTAAACTTCTCAAATTGACTAAATGTATCAACCATAACAAGTAGTTCTTAGATTAAAATCTTTAGTACATTTGTAGTTAACTTTGTATATGATATAAGGGTCTAATTTTACTGATCTCCCTGTTGGTATCCACTGTTTGAAACAGGTATACTGAATAGACTATTCTATACCCGCTGTATGTTCTTGACAGTTTTGTTAACAGGGCTGTGGATGGTTACATGCTTTTTTCTCCTCACTCTCCACTTGCTTTTTAAATCTTTTGTCAGTTGTCTACTTCCACTATTCTGTGACATGGAATACTTTACAGCGGCCCTTAAGTTACCAAAGCTGATGGCCTCTCTTAGGTCTATACTCTGTTTGACTGTGGTAAAGTTTATTAACAACCTTTTACAAAATTATTATCTTTAATAACTTGCATTTTCCTTAGTTTTAGTTCATTAGACCATGTAGTGGTTGATTGTGTTAAGGTGAGACATTTAGAGGCTTAACTAAATAGGCCTAGCAATTCTACACCCTGAGGTGTAGAGGACCCACCCTAAGGTGGCTCTTCGCCTGGATGGCATAAAAGGGCAATGAAGAGGGATGGACTGCTTCCCATTCTTTGGAGAAGCTCAAGTTTTCACTTTCAGCTTGGACACTGGCTTCTGGCTTCTAGTGCAGACCCTTTGACTGCTGCCTTGGATCCTTCTGCCTTGCAGCACAGATTCATCAGCTATTTGTTGCATGGATACATGATACTGACTTACATGGAACACTGCAGTGAACTCCAGACCTTGGACTGAATCTTTTAGTCTCCAGTGTGCAGACACCCTGTCCACCCTGCCTCATTGAACTGTGGTTGACCCTCGTAAGCCAATCTTGTAATTTCCTACTACATATGCATGTCTATATCTGTTTCTCTAGTAAAACCTTGACTGCTACCAACTTGTTTTCTTAAGCATTGAAAAGTTTATACCTGTATTACTGACTAAAGCATTACAGATAAACTTGTAAAGAAGATCAGAAGCACACTCTTCTCTGCATCTTCCAACATTAATTTCCCCAATTGTGACCAATGTTAAGAAGTTAGTCACTGTCACTACTTCATTTTCTCAGTGGTCAGAGTATAAGATCATGTTTACATGTGCAAAGGTTATTTATGGATTCATTTCAGTATTGTAAATATTGGGCAAAAACATGCATTGCACATTTAAGCGTACTTTAAAAATGTAATCCTATATCAAATTCCTCCAGTTAAATACAGATAACTATGCTATTCATTTCATCCTAAATATTTTTGTATTTTAACATACTGTAAGGTGTTTCACATATATGTGTGTATGTGTACGTATATAAAATACATGTTTGTATACGAAATTTCCCACTGTTACCCATTCTCTTCACATATGTTTGCTTTGGTTATTATGCTGTTCCAAAGGGGAATATAGAAGGAAGAGATCAAGTCAGGTTGCCCCCTACTCCACTCCTTAACATTTCTTAACTGCAGCCAGTATTTTTTGGACAAGAGCCACTTCTGCTGTGGACTTTGACCTTGCAGAGCCTTCCTCTGGTCATGCCTTCTCCCTCTATGAGGTGAGACATTTGCAGATCAAGGAGCTTCCTATCTTTATCTTGCATCAGCCCATCTAGAATGTGCTGTGAGAATTCCTCTAGGATATCCTTCTCATCACACCCTCCTGAAGGCAGACTGTGTTAGAGATCTGGCAAAAGAAAAAGAAAAGATGGCTTCTGTCTAAAAAGACAAAGGTAATAGTGAGGGAAGTCTATTTACTTGGGATATGTCATCGGGGATATCCAGATAAGTGTATTATTGGTACTTATGGAAGAATATGGAGCTAGGCATAAAGACAGATGGGCCGGTCTAGGAGGCGAAGCCTGGGAGTCAGTTGGTTTTACTCCACCAGCATACCCTTAGGTAAAAACCTGAAAAGTCTAAGAATTCTAAATTTGAAATCTAACTCTTTGGTCCTTAGGCAATTCTGATTTTCAAAATCAAGTAATGCAACATATTTTCATAGTTTACTGATTCTCTATATAACCAAAGTACAATCTATCACACAAATAATAGGAAGGTATGAGGACCTCCAACATACACGTCTGTCTCAGTCTCTG
The DNA here is from genome assembly GCF_000276665.1 of Chinchilla lanigera. Taxonomy (NCBI): domain Eukaryota; kingdom Metazoa; phylum Chordata; class Mammalia; order Rodentia; family Chinchillidae; genus Chinchilla; species Chinchilla lanigera. The sequence goes on along the minus strand of NW_004955430.1, from coordinate 14,288,535 downwards.
AAAAAGTTAGAGTGGGCCTGTTAATACTTCCAGTGATACATGAATTGGGCATCTTGATATTTACAATCTTGTACAATCCTCTCCTCCTAAATCTGGCCCAGACCTCCCTTCCCCCTGCTTTAAGCACAACATAGGAGAAGTGCCACTATGCCAGTTACTGACCTAGAGCATAGGAAGGCCTGGAAGTTTCCACTTTTGTACTCCAACCACCATGCCCAAACCACTATATTGAAGCAGTTCATGCCACCCACCTGGAGAAGCCATGTGCAGCCTGCTGTTAACTATAGAATTGTGCAATGCTCTCCTTGAAAAAGAGTTAGTGATTGAGCAAGGAATGTAGTTAATGGAGAGCCTCTATGTAGAACTCCTGCAGGATTCACCCCAGTGTTCAAATCAAGGCCATGCTATTCTTACCTCCCAGCCAGCGACAGAGCAGAGTGGAGCTACTAGATTCTGACAAACATGATAATCTTTGCTTTGGATCTCCATATTGGGTTGAGCAAGACTTTGTCAGGTCTTCATAGCAATTAAAAGCTCTCTCTGCCTATTAGTTTCCTACCTCTCCTCCTTTCATTGCTGCCTAAATTTCATTGTAATATGAAGGGATTCTCTGCCCAATTCTAATTTTCATAGATATTAACCTTCTCCTTCTCCCCTAAACTGCTGCCGATCTTAACTACATTTGAGTATCTTCTTCCCTGAAAACCCCAAGTGACACAAACGAAGGGACCAGCCATTAGCAGTAAAGTGGGACCCAATCAAGTGACACTTGCTATGTCATTACAGCTAGTTCGCAGACATTCTAACCAGCCCGTGTGATGCTACATGGCATAATGACAACGTGACCCCACTAAGTGCTCGCCAAATTGTAGAATCCTGATAACAAATAGTGTAAGGTCTACATATTTTAGTGATGTGTAACATTAGATAACCTGAAAGAACTTGTAAATTGTAGTAGATATTTTCATTAAAAAGTCAAGGGCTGGGGATTTAGCTCAGCAGCACAGCACCTGCCTAGCAAGCGAGAGGTCGTGAATTCAACTTCCAGTACCTGGAGGGGGAAAAAGTCTAAAGATCTATAGGACTGGTGATAGATTTTTAACCGGTAGATTTTTTTTTTGTTATTTGGATACATGGTATTTGGACCTCCATGTGCATTTTTTTCATGAACCATGCCAGTGTTATAGATGGATCTATCACAGGATCTCATGAAACTTTGTCATTTCTTTTCTTCTCCTTTGCCTTGAACATTCTATTGAATATTTCATTCACTTTCATCTGTTTCTTTTTCCATCAGCTAAATGAAATCCTTTTCCAGGATTAGCCTTACTGTCTCTTGATTCTCTGGTTGGGCAACTCAGTGGGGGAGGGTTGGTCACTTTCTGTGATCACATCCTACAAAGGTTGTGACTTTTCAAGGATTGTTGAAAAGGTGATGGAAAGTATCAAAGACTCTTAAATCTGATCCTTATACAACTGAAGTCAGACTGATATATGCAAAGTAATCAAAATGTGTGTGTTGGTTGGGAGCTTATTTTACAAGAGGAACAATATAATATAGGACACATATTTTATAAGATTATTTATAATAGTCACCCAAAGAACGATATACAAAAGAGTGCAGGAAATCTGTCCACAGACTAAGACCAAGCAATCCAGTTGAGGGGCTTGGTCCCGCAACACTGTCCTTCATGAGTCCAGCTGAATACCCAGAGCTCATAACAGTGCCTCCCATGAATCCAGGTGGAAGCCCAGAGCCCATGGCAATGTCTCATGCAGGCCTGTTTCACGGATCTGTGTTGGGAAGGCCCAAAGGTCAGTGGTGGAATCTATAAAGTCTGTACCAGCAGGATGAAGGATCTGTGCTAGCAGGCTGAGGGATTTGCACTGGAGCCAGGAAGCGATGCTCGGAAGAACCAGAGCTCCCCTAAAAGGCACCACAGCCATCCTCGGCAACAGTGAGGTCCCGAGCTCCTATGATCAAGATGGCTGAGTTTCCATCAGAGAAGCCAATGCAGCAAGCTTCTCCTGCAGCCTGGCAGCACACCACCTTGCCCTCTGGAACCAGGAAGCAATGCTCAAAGTGAGGACCAGAGCTCCCCCAAAGTGAACCAAAGCCATTCTCAGTGCCAGCGAGGTCCTGAGCTCCTCAGAGGACAAAAACAGCCAAGTTCATCAGGAAAGCCAGCATGACTAGCTCCCCACAGCTTCTACCAGCTCCCAACAGCCTCTCTTATCTCCCAACAGCCTCCTTCTTCTCCAGGTCTGCCTCTTATGCTGCTAGCAGCCATCCTCAGGTGGTCCTCCCACAGCCAGCACCACTTACTCAGTTCAGCTGGGGGTTATAAGTTGACCACCAGTGATCAATCCACTACAATGTGATACATTTCCCCTGACGTTTATGTTTTTTTGGGCCACCAAAGATTCCAGTCTGCCCCTTTCAGCTGTCATTCACGAGCCTCTTCTCATGCTTAAGTGCTCTTCCATGCATTTCATTGTGACATTTTGAAGATTTGAGCAATATACATGTGTGTGTACATTTTCACTTTGCTAATATACATTTATTTTTGTTCATTTTTATTTGACTTGTTATATTCTCACTAGAGGCAGGTCATGGCCTTCAGATGCATATGAGGCAGGCTGTCACCAATTTCTCTTCCTATTGTATGAATGCTGTGTAGTCTGTCCCAAATCCCATGTATTTGCATCAAAATTCAAACTTTTTCTAGAATAGCACATTTATCTTGTGCAAAAATTATATTCTAACATATTCAGAACTTTTAAGTACTATTTTACTATAATTTATCCAGGCTCTGAAAGACTGCCAAGGTTATGCAGTTATTCAAGTGTAAAAAAAGAATTTATTGTTATCAACAGTATGTAATTCCAAACACATATTTGTGTTATTGCCAGCATGATGACTTTTCCATTAATAGAAACAGTGGTGTTTTCCTGCTAATAATAATAGAAATTAATGGCCCATAAGCAAACATTTTGAAACCAATTATAGTCCTACAGTGAAAGATTTGTGTGGTATGTTTATAAATAGATAGAGACTGTTATTCTCATCCTGCAATTGAAGCCAGGTATCCTTGAATTAATATTTTAAATGCTTCTTTTAAACACAAAGATTATCTAATAGGAATAACAGATTAAAGCTTTATAATTTAATAACTTCATAATAAAATAAAAATAAACTAGATTCGTATTGCCTGGATATGTTACCTATCTCTTTTGAATTCTTACAACAATCTACAATTTTGCATCAGCTTCTTCCTTTGTGATTGAGAAAGTGAAAGCTTAGAGATTTAGATGAGACACACATCAACAAAGAACTGGTAATTAGAAGTGCCAGGGTTGAAACCCTGGTTTGTCCAAGTCTAAATTTCATGTTTTCTTTTATTTGATTTACTTTAGCCTTGAAGTCTTAAAACAATGTATCAATTTACCTAGCCATTTAGGATCATGAAGACAAAGGGAAATGTATGTATTCTCTAACAGTGAAATAAGAAATAGATCCCCAAGAGCAGTTTTCTAATCAGCAGAGATCTGGTGGGAGATAGGCAGAAAATAGCCTTTAATGCTACAGGCCCATTAGGAAGGAGATGTATGTATCAAGGAACATCAGTAAGAGGGTAAGTTGTGGGAATACAAAACCTTCATCCAATTTCTGCTGAGTAGAGCCAGTTTTTGTAGTTTCCTGCTCAGTTTTGTTTTTTATATCTATTCAGCAGAAATTTTCTATGGAACACTATGGAGTAGTAACAGAAGTACATGCTGCAGAATCAGACTTGTATTTAGATAATCAGCAGGTATCTTTAATGTGTATATCCAACACTTCACCTACAAATACTTAAGAGAATATAATAAATCAAACTTGGGGAGAGCAGGGAGGAAGGGTAGAGGAAGGGGACAAGAGAGGAATTAAGATGTATTATGCACATGTACAAACTCCCCACAATGAATGTAATCGTTATATATGGCACGCATGTACTAATAAAAATAGTAAACATGAAAATAGTAATAAGTTCTGGTTCCTTGGGAAGGATAGAATTGCCAGGCCTGGGGAGGAAAATCCAGTGACTCCAAATGTAACAAAGATGAAATGACTAAATAATGTAGGAGGTAGAAGAAACCTCCCACTGAACCCTTAGACTGGTGCTGGAGAACCTATTGCATGTGCGCTATAGTGGGCAGTTTGTATCACTGAAAGCTCTAAAAGGCTCAGTATCACTACCTTAGACCACTGCTTTAGCCATTAATAGTTACCTAAATCACCTGGTGGTACTGTTAAACTATGTTGTTGGGCTCCCCCTTGGGTCTCTGATTCAGTGGTTCTGGAATGGGGCTGTGATTTTACATTTATTTGTAGAAAGGTACCTGATAATGCTGATGGTGAAGCTGACACTGTTGTTCTTGGGATCATGCTTTGGAAAACTTGTCTAGCATGGAGCAGTGAGAGCTAGGGGCTCATGCCAAGCTGAGAATACATAGGGAAAATAGCCAGATAGCACTCATTTGGCAGAAAAGATAATTTGGGGGCATCAGATATATATTTATCCTCTGGGGAACTTAAGCCTAGTTTATACTGAGCTTGAATGTGATGTACATAACTGTTATAAACAGCTTGTAAGGACAGTTACTGAGAGGACATCACTGACCAAGATCCAACCTATTACGTTGGTTCAAAGGAAAAGATCAGATTCATTTTCTGGGAAAAGAATATCCGAAGTTTCTAAATTAAAAGGAGGATGCATAATTTATTAAAATGTTATGGATAGAGGGAGAAAGACTAAATTAGAGATTCATGTGACCACTAATTGAGGTCAGCCAAAGACATATTTGGAGTTTAATCAAAAGTAGCAAAGGTTTTCAATATATTTCTGACTCCTCGTGGCTCTTATAACGGGGCTTTCTTTCCAAGGTAATTAAACTATAATGACACATTGAAATGAAAATATAATAACTGGGATCAGTCATGGGGTATTTCTGTAGAAGTGTTTTGAAGGAATTTATAAGATAAAAATGTAAGGTGGTTTTTGTATAAAATATAAAATGGTAAAGTTGAGCACACACATTTAAGAGACCTTCTGGCTGCATATTCTTTCTTCCAGTGATTTGAAATCAATGGAGATAAGACATCATGTTGTTTCATATACACTGGTTGACTCATTAGTATCACGTCTGAGGGTGGAGAAGCAAGCTGAGTCAGAGACAATGAAAACAATTTTTTTGGAGACCTGGAACTAGGACAGTTACATCAGCGGCTACCTAAAGTCAGCTCTTGACCTTTTTTTTCTTTACTATAAAATTTTTGTCCCAGGAATAATGGAATCATAGAAGCCAATGACAGAATCTATCAGGGAAAGAATAGAATTCAATCTCATGCTTTAAAATTTCTATCAAATATAGAAAACATTATTAATGGGAGTAAAAGTCTGCCACTGTTGTCTTTTTTATCTGATATCTTTCCATCTATTGAAGCCTATGCATCATGAAACTGTTCACGTAAAATACAGAAAATTTCTCACTTTGAAACTCATCTACCCATGCTTATTTCAAGAAGAGGTGGTATTTATACTCAGTAGAGTGCTGCTCTGCCATTAAGGACAAATTTGAGTTATTTGTAGGAAAATGGATGCGGCTTGGTAACCATAATGATAGGTGAAGTAACTCAGACACATTAATCTAAATATTGCTTGGTTTCTTTTACATTTATATCTTATAATTTTTTATACTCCCACGAAAAAATATATACACACTTCAGAGAGAGAAATATAGTATGATTTTTTCAACAGATGGTCTTGCCCTCATATGGGGGAACCTGGAGGATGTTGTGTACTGCAGAAATTCACAACGCTTCTGGCCAGCCCTTAGAGAAGAAATTGAAAATGCATGTGCAGCAATCTCAGTGACCAAGGTTACCCAAGCAGCACTTTGCTGTGCTAATAAATGTCTTGAAGATAGTGGCCACCACTTTGAGCACCTCTTGTAATTTGAAAGGCCAAAGGTAACTTTTATTAATCTCATGATGTGTCAATAAATTTAGTATTAAAATATCTATGCAAGTTTTTCTTTCCCTGAAGAGTATATACATTTGCACTTTCTCCTATCTCTCCCCTCCCTCCCCCACTCTTTTCTTCCCTCTCAGTACATATATATACCTTATTAATATATAATATATATACCATATAATAGATATAATATATTAATATATCTAAATATATTATGAATATATTAGTATAATATATTTAAATATATGAACAGAACTGTATTTACATATTATATAATTGTATTTATATATTGTATAATTATATATTTTAAATATATTTATCTATATTTATGTATTTATATAATTTATATAACATAAAAGTATAAAATATATTTTAAAAATTTGAAACAAATATACATAAATATATATGTGTGTATATGTAGAGGTGGGGAGAAAGAAATATTCTTGTAATCCAACATGGACAGTATATCAGAAAGTACACCTTAGTATAGTTGTCTTACATGTTTTGTGTGTTCTTTGAATTATTAGTCAGATTCTTCATCTGTATAAACAATAACTAACTTCACAAGCTCTTACAAATAAATGAATCTGATGCTGGAAAAATAAAAGATGGGGTGGAGGGGAAAAAAGAAATGTGTTCTGCGCATGTATCAATTCCTGACAGTGAATGCAATCATCATGTACTGTGAACATATACTAACAAAAGTTAAAAAATCAAAAATTAGGGGCTGGGGATTTAGCTCAGCGGCAAAGTGCCTGCCTGGCAAGCACAAGGTCGTGAGTTCGGTTCCCGGTACCGGAGAAAAAGCCAAAAAAAAAAAAAAAAAACCAAAAAAAAAAAAAAAAAAATCAAAAATTAAATAAAACAATGGAAAATAAAAAGAAGAGGTATTCAGAATTTCTCATGTAGTTCTTGATAATATTGCCAATAATGAAGAATTAAATACTACTCTGTGTAAGAAAGAACTTTTAAAAACCTCCAAACAAACATAAAACCTACAGTCTGTTTCATCTATAAATATAAATAACATCTTAGTCGGGCATGGTGGCACATGCCTGTAATCCCAGCAGTTGGGAGGCTGAGGCAGGAGGATCATTACAAGTTGGAGACCAGCCTGGGCTACAAAGTGAGCTCAAGGCCAACCTGAACTGTTTAGTGAGACCCTGTCTCAAAAAGACAAAAATAAATAAATAAATAAATAAATAAATAAATAATACCTTAGAGTTTTATAGAACAATTAATTGCAGGCTACATTGGAGAAATAGCTAAAGAAAAAGACAAGAAAATATAATGACTCAAATATCCAGCATTTTATTTTAAACATTAAAGCATATTTAACTCTAAATATGTTCAAATATATTTAATGTGTTCAAACATATTTAATGTTAAAGCAACAATAAAAATTTCTACATAACCAGGCATGGTGGCACATGCTTGTAATTCCAGCACTCAGGAGGCTGAGGCAGGGAGATCATTATTAGTTCAGGTCCAAGTTGGGCTACACAGTGAATACAAAGGCATCCTGACCTGCATAGCAAGACTGTGTCAAAAAAATCAAATAGAAAATTCTACATACATCTTATGGCTCAGTAGATAGTTTCCTTATATTCTCCTTAAAAAATGAAGCCAAGTATAAACAACTCTTCACGTGCATGCTGTAACTCACCAAGTAACAACATTAGAAAATAATGGCTGTGATAGAATGTGCATTTGATCTGACAGGATTACTTAGTTGCAAATCAACATTAAGAATTTGCTTACCTCTCAAGGAAAATGGCAGAGATAAAAATTAAGAGAGAAGAGATTCCAATGTACAATATACTCAGTAAGATAATAGAGCACAGAGTATGGGATTATTTTTTGGGAAGATTAGCTGGTTCTCAATTAATTTTATGAATCCAATATGATTATGATATTGAATTATGAGAAAGATAATGGAGAAATGGAAATATGTGACTAATTTCACATGTGAAGCTGAAATAAATGTATTTAAAAATCAAGTTTTAATGTCAGCCTGTTGAAAACATAAAGAAGTGGGATTCATACTAAGAATGTAAAATTGTTCAGTACAAATAAATCTGTCATTAATATCACACCTTTGAATGCAAAATATTCTAATACAGTGAAGAAAGGACAAGACCCTCATGATTGCAGAGCCCAAAACATTTAAAATAATTCAGATAGTTCTTGGTATTGCAAGAAGATAGTGAACAAGTATAATAATTTTAACTGTGACAAAAGTAGTATGAAATTATTATTTGCAAATAACACATTAAATCATTGAAATATTTTGGAAATAAAGTTCAATAATGTCCACCATTATAGAAGATAAATAGGGAAATTATTGTTTATATGTAGTGAGACATTAAATAAAAAAGTATTCAACTGAATAAGTCACTATTAAATTAATTAATGTACCTTAAAATAATGTTATCAAGAAATATGTAGGAGTCAAATCATTTTTTAAATGCGAGACCTTATAGGGACAGAAAATAAGCCTCAATGTTTAAGTGTAAAACACTGTAAATTTACCTCCAAACATGTACATTTTAGCATGGTCAAGATGAAAGTTCGTGTGATTTTTTTTTTTTTTTACGTGTCAGAAAACTTTACAATGTGAATTTAAAGTTCACTTGGAAAGAGAAATGAGAAAATAGTGAATGCGATTTTGACAAAGATTAATAGTAGTAAATTGGGAGTGTTATGGACTGAATGCTTTTGTCCCCCACTTCAGATTCATAGTTAGAAATCCAGCCCCGGGGATTTAGCTCAGCGGCAAAGCGCCTGCCTGGCAAGCGCAAGGTCGTGAGTTCGGTTCCCGGTGCCGGAGAAAAACCAAAAAAAAAAAAAAAA
>NW_004955430.1:14255362-14279568 GCF_000276665.1 Chinchilla lanigera | reverse complement strand
AAAAAAAAAAAAAAAAAAACAAAGAAATTCCAGCCCCACTCTAATGGTGCTGAGAGGCAGGAACGTGAGGAGGTCATGCAGGTTGCTTGAGGCCCTAATGATGAGTCTCATGGTGGGACTTACAGAAAGAGACACACGAAATCCTTTCCCTCCTCATGCATACGATGAAGAAAGGCACCCGAAAACATACTTGCCGGCAAGGGGAGAATGATTGAGAAAATCATGGCGAGTGGATGCTGTGTACCTGTGTATGTAAAAGCTGTCAAAGGGATATGAATAGATAAAGTCAGCAACCCAAAACAGGAGGCTCTTCACTCTTTCTTTACTTACCAGTGCTCAGAATAAACACATATGCGTGGGTCGGTTACCTCTGAAAGAAGGTCACAAAAGTTGAGAAACAGACAACTTGTAGTGGGCAACTAAGCAAACACACCAAAAGAATTATTTTGTTGAAAAAATAAAGTTGACAAAGTATAACATCCATTGGTAAATTCCTACTATCCTGCCTTGTGACACTATGTATTGTCTCTAATGTCCTTTTAAATTATTATTTTCTTATTCTCTTGAATGATTTGATCAATATTCTATTCTTACATCTGGTAATCTGAGCAACTTGGTTGAAGATAACAATATGTAATATAAAAACCACTGTTAATCTCTATCATTTGGTTTGAAACCCTGTATCATTTTTAATGTTCTGCTTTGTGTTTGTATTTTGTTACTATTCTTTTTTTGTACTGTTTTGTTTAAAATAAAATAAAATAAAATTGACATATCTATAGCTATACTAACAGGTAGAGAAAAAGAAACTCAAATAAGAAATGAAGAAAGAAAAATATGAAATATAATAACCATTGTTAATGTCTTATCTTGTTTTGAAATTCTGTATCATTTTAGTTTTTAATTCTCTTTAAAACAAAAGAAATAGAGAAAGGAGAAGCGAGAAATAGAAAAGATCAGGAAAAAATACTATAAAAATTATATGCTAAAAATTCTAAAATGGATTGAGAAAGTTATAGGTAATACAATCAGTGTTAAAACTCTGGCATTGCTATGTACTTATAATGAACTATCTAAAAGGAAACTGAAAATCCCATTTATAATAGCTAAAGTAGTGCATAAAAACTTAGGAATAATTTAATCAAGAAGATAAAATATGTAGACTGAATACATCTGCAACACTGATGAATAAAATGACAAAAATGCAAACAAATGGAAACATTCTATGTTCATGTATTGGAAGAATCAAGGCTGTTAAAAAGTCCATATTATCCCCACTGATTTATAAGTTCAATGTAATCCCTATAACATTCTTCAAGAAATAGAATAAAACAGGCTTAAATTTTGCATGGAATTGAAGACCCCAAAACAGTGAGACATCTTAAGCAGAAAGAACAAAGCTGGAGGTGCATACTAGTTTCAATAATTTTGATTTCAAGCTATACTGCAGATATCTTAGTCAATAAAAACCCTGGAAAGCAGAAAGTTAACTAAATTGACTTTCAATCGTGGCACCAGAAAATAAGAAAAAGACAACCTCTTCATTAATTAGTGTTTAGGAAACTGAATATTCACATGCAAAGAAGTGAAATTGAAATAATATTATATACAAAAATTAATTCCAAATGGGTTCATCATTAAATATAAAACCTAAAAGAGCAAAACCACTAAGAAAACTTAACCTGGGTAGTAAAAGTCAAACAACAAAAGCAAAAATAGACAAATGAGATTGCTGCAAATTATAGTTTCTGGGAAATAAGGAAACAGTTCACAAAGTGAAGACACAACATACAGAATGAAAAATTCACAAATTATATGTTAATATTCAGAATATATATAAAGAAATTAAGCAAGGCAATGGTAGAACAGCACATAGCCTGATTAAAAATGGGCAAAGGACTCAACTAAATACTTCTCAGAAGAAGACATCCCAAATGGACCGCGAGTATATGAAAAAATATCCACCATCACCAATCACACTTTTTAGCATGGCTCAGATAAAATAAAAGAGAAAATAGAAGGGTTATTGAGGATATGGAGAAAAGAAAATCTTTGTATCCTGTTAGTAGAAATGTTTGTGAGTTCCGCCATTGTGAAGTACATAATGGAAGCTCCCTAAAACACTAAAAAGAGAAATACTGTATGATCCAGCTCTCCCACTTCTGGATATACAGTCAAGGGAATTGAAACCAGTATGTTGAAGAAACATCTGTACTCACATGTTCATTGCAGCACAATTCACAATAGTGCAGATTCAGAATCAACCTAAGTGCCCATCAGTGGATAAGTGGACAAAGAGAATCAGGCGTATTTATATGCTGCAATTCCATTTAGACTTCAAAAGAGAAGATAGTTTTCATTTGCAACACCACTCACAAACCTGGAAGACATTATACTAATGTAAATAAGCCAGACACAGAGAGACAAATTCCAATTGATCTCACTTTCATGTAGAACCTAAAAATGACAAACTCATCGATGTAAAGAGTAGAATGGTAATAAGTAAAGCTGGTTGGAGGTGGGTGTGAATAGTTACAGCATACAAAGTTTCAGTTAGACAGGAGAAATTATTTGTAGTGACCTATTGCACAGTATGGTGGTTATACTCAATAATAACATATTTTGCGCTTTAAAATTACTGAGATAGAAGGTGTTAAATGTTCTCATCAGAAAGAAATGACAGTTATATATGGTGATGGATATATTAACCATACAGTTTAATAATTCCACAATAGTACCTATATTGTAGCACTATATTTTACTCCAGAAATTTATGCAATTATTTTTCAATTAAAATTAAAATTCAAAAGTAAAGGAAAATAGCTCAACATATGAAACACCCACAATATGTACAGTAAGTGGAAATAAAGTTCAAATTAGCTCACCTGGTATATGCAATAATTTTACATCGTGTTTTGTACGTTATTTTCATGTAAGAATATATCTTAGAAGAATTTTCATTTAAGAAGCACTAATTTGTTTTGCTTCTTTGCTGATGCATCTTTAAAATTTCTTCCCAAACAAAGTTTAGGTATTTCTCACATAGTGCAAGGGGACACAGGGCAGACTGGTGGCTGAGGGAGAGCTTACTAGTGTCTGCTGAGCTGAATAAAGGAACACAGAAGGTATAAGCAGGTCATGTCGTGACACACTATATGACTTCATCCTAACACATAGTTAAATGAGCTCATGTCTAAGGCTCCTGCTGACTTTAAAATGCTGTGGTTGTCTTGTGTCCTTTGCTAACCAGTCCTCCTTGAATATCTTAGCACTACAAGGAAGAGGAATGTAGAGCAAGTGTAGTAACTGTCTCTCCACACATCTGGTAGCAGATGAATAATTTAACTGATGAGATAATTTCTTCTCTTTAGTGTGTGATCAGCTGTTTTGCTTGTTGACCTTCACAGCTATCTAGTTTGTGAGTCCTATTTGTTCACTTTGCTGAAAATTTATAGAACAATAAAATTGTATTTAGGGATGGGAAGGTAGCTCAGTGGAGTAGCACTTGTCTGGCAAGTGTGAGGCCCTGGATATGAATCCTGTTACCAAAACAAAACAACAACAACAACAGAAAACCAAATAAAATTCCTTTTATAAGTGTCTTAGGAAATTGGCCTGAAATTAGTAAAGCTACTGTGCTTGGGATGGCTGGGGAATTGTGGATCATAATGGCATGATAAAATGAAATATGTGTGACTTTCATGATGAAAATGTTACTGACTTTAAGAGATCATTTAGAGATATTTATCCAAAGTTCCAGAAGAAGAGGATAAATAGAGAACTTTATTCAAAGTTCCAAAGAAAGAGGAACAAATATTCTTTAATTTTTTTAAAAAAGAGATATTACCAGTTTTACAACTGTGTGCTTTGCTGATGTAACATAAGTTGCATGTTGCATGATAGATCATAAATATGCTTTTAAAATATTTTCTGTGGATTGTTGAATAGATTGTAATGCCAGAAAATTAAGAAATTTCTGTTTTTGAAGATTTCTTTTGAAGTCTCACTGATGTATTGGTGAAGTAATTTCAGCGTTCACACAAAATATGGAGAAACTTAACAGAAAATATAGCTTATTGTTTTCCTAATAAAATTCCAAATTCATTGCCATTCCAATTTTTAAGTTTATTAGTACAGTTTAGATATACATAATGATTACATTCATCATAGAGAATTTGTACCTCTACATGAGATACCTTAATCCCTTTTCTTTCTCCCTTTCCCTTTCTCTCTTTCAGACCCTCTTCTCTTCCTTGTTTACAAAGCTTTGCTTCCTTTATACCTTATTTTTTCTTTTCCCTTCTTTCCTTTCCCACCTACCCCCATCCTAGTTCTCCTTTCCTTTCCAACAATTTTCCCTGCTTCATAATGTCTATTGTACATTTTGGTTCTTATTTACACTTTCAGTTTCATTGTCTTCCAGGGAAAAATGTGATATTTATATATGTGTGTCTGATTTATTTTACTTGAGTATAACCCCAAAACGAATAAAATTTCTTTTATAAGTGTTTTAGGAAATTGGTCTGATTTACCTAGAAGTGTCTTAAGTTTACCATTCTTTATGGCTGAGTAGTAGTCCAGTGTATAAAAATACCACACCTTTTTCATCAATTTGTCAATTGATGGGCATTTGGGCTGATTCCAAGATTTAATATACACTGTGCTGCTATAAACATGGGTACACATATATCACTGTAATACAATGCTTTTAATTCTTTTGGGAAGATGCAAAGAGAGAGAATACCTGGGTTCAATGGGACCTGTACTCCTAGTTTATGAAGGAGTCTCCATACTGATTTTCAGAGTGGTTCCACCAGTCTATACTCGTATCAATAGTGGAAAAGGGTTGCCTTTTCCCACAGGCCCCCAAAATTTGTTATTTGTTGATTTCATGATAATAGCCATCCTTTCTGGAGTGAGATGGAATCTCAATGTTGTTTTAATTTGCATCTCTTGAATGACCAATGACATTGAACATTATTCCATATATTTATTTGCCGTTTGTACATGCACACTGGCAAAGTGTAGAACTATGTATGCACAGCGTGTATTCTGAGTGTGTATTCATCTGAGATGCCCATTTTTGGAATGGGTCTTTAAACTTGGGAGACTTGATTTTTTAAGTTCTTTATATATACCTGATATGAGTACTTTCTCTGAAGAACAACTGGCAAAAATTTTTTCTACTCTGTGAATTGTTTTTTCACTTTGTTCATAATTTCTTTTGCTGTGCAAAAGCTTTTTAATAAGATGAGATCCCAGTTGTCGAGTCTTGTAGTATTTCCTGTGCAATCAGGGTTTGTTCATAAAGTCTTTGCCTACACTTATGTCTTCAAGAGTTCTACCTATTTTATATTCCATCAGATTTACCACTTCTGTTTTACTACTTAGATCTTTGATCCATTTTGATTTTAATTTAGTGCCTGGAGAGAGACATGGATCTAGTTTTATTCTTCAGCACTCAGAAAGCCAGTTTTTCCAGAAGAATTTATTAAAGAGGCTATCTTTCTTCCAGTGAATGTGTTTGGGTTATTTGTCAAAGACAAGATGGGTGAGTGTGTTTAGAGTTGTTTCTGCATCTTCTAATCTATTTCATTGATTCTTAAGGTTTGTTTGTTTGTTTTTGCCAGTACCATACTGTTTTTATCGTAGAAGTTCTGTGGTATAATTTCAAGTCAGGGATTGTGACACCTCCTATCTTGCCTTTGTTGCGTAGAGTTTTTTGGCTCTTTTAGGTCTCTTCTGGATCCAAATTAATTATAGGAATGTTTTCTCTAGTTCTGTGAGGTATTTTGATTGGGATTGCATTAAATATGCATAACAACTTTGAGAGTATGGATATGTTCATTATGTTGATTCTTCCTACTCAAGAGCAAGGGATATCTTTCCATGTATTGAAAAATAATTTTTTACCCTCTCTTTTAGGACTGAGTTAAATCAAGAATGTTTTGAATCACGTGAATCAACAACATTCTAGAGAATGACCTTAGACAGTGTTATTGGTATTAAATTTCTATACCTGTAGTATTCAAGTATGGAGTGATCTCTGGTGTTTACTTTTATGATACTGAATTCACTCAAATATTTTCAATAAATACAAATGCCAACAGCAATTCTTTAGTAGTAGTCTATATATTAAGTATGGGGATCCACTTTTTTAAAGAATGCTAAGATTATTTAAATAAAAGGATTATTTCCAGAAAATTTAAGATTTCCGTGCTCCCTTTTCTTTGATTTTTCAAAACAAAATTATTTTGTTCATTATGCTTTGCATACAGGTGCAATTTTAGTATACTTTACTATTGTAAAGAATTAGAAAGCACCAGTTAGCTGACTTAAAATCGAGCCAAAAATATTTGCTAGGATATATATATAGCTTATAAACAATAATATTTAAGTGTCCCACATAATATAATATCATTACTTTAAAGTAAGTGATCTGGCATCCTATATTCTTGTATAGGCAAAACAAATATTGTCAAAAATGTCATATAGATTTATCGCAATCCCAATAAAATCACCAACGTCATCCTTCACAAAACTAAATAATAAATCATAAAATTTATGTGGAACTGAGAGACCTGGAATAACAAAACTAATCCTGTGCAACAAGAACAAACCAGGAAATATCATAATCTCAGATTTAAAGTTATATTACAAAGATACACTGATAAAAATAGCATGGTGCTAGCACAAAGACAGACATGTTTGTTAATAGGTACCTTCAGTCATCTGGTCTTCAACAAAGAAGCTAAAAACATGCTAGAGAAAAGACAGTCGGCTTAGCAAATGGTGCTGGGAAAGCTGGCTATCTTTGTACAGAAGAAGAAATCTACAATCACCTCTCGCCCTGACCTCAAGCCGACTAAACATGGATCAAAAACATATATAAAAACAGAAATACTGAGTCTGCTGGAAGAAAAATTGGTAAAACTCATGAAGACACAAAGGCAATTTTCTGAACAGAGCCCCAATTGCACAAGAAATAACACCACAACCAACAACTGGGACAGTAGAAAATTATAAAGCTTCTGCACAACAAAGAAACAACCAACAGGGTGAAAAAACAACCTACAGAATGATAAAGAATTTTTGCCAGTTGCTGTTCATAGAACTAATATCTAGCATATATAAAAGATTCAAAAAACTTAGACTCTTCAGCAAAAAAGCCAGTCAAAAATGAACAATTGAAATGAATAGATATTTCTCAAAAGAGGAAGTATAAATGGTTAATGGGTACATAAAAAAGTTTTCAGCACTTTGGGGTATTGGAAAAATGCAAATCAAAACATACCAAATTCCATCTTACTCCAAAACAAAAAAATGGCTGTCATCGGGAATTTAGAAAACAATAAATACTGCTGACATTGTGGGATAAAAGGCCCCTTCTGCATTTTTGATGGGAATATTAACTAGTGCAGCCATTGTGGAAACTAGTATGAGACCCCTGAGAAAACTTAAAAAGAGATTGCATTTGACCCAGCTATAGCTCTTTTAGCTCTCTTCCTGAAAGAGTTAAAGATATCTTATGACAATGACGCATGCATACCCGTGTTTAAAGCAGCACAACTCATAGTAACTAAGTCATGGAAGCAGCATAGATGCCTATCAACAGAAGAATGGATAAATAAAATATATTACACAATGGTGTACTACTCAGTCACATAGGAGGATAAATTTGAATCATTCATGGAGATACACCTTAAGATCACAATGCTAAGTGGAAATAAATCAGATTCAGAAGGTTAAATATTGCTTGATTTCTCTTGTATGAGAAGCTCAAAGTATAAAGAACTTAAAATCAAATGAAAAGATTGTAAAAAAAAAACCAGGAAAATAATAAACTTTGTGGAAATGGGAAAGGAGTTTGGGGGTGGGAGGAAACAGAAGAAGGGGAGGGGAAAGGGAAGTAAAATTAATGATGAAGATGTGATATCTTTGTATGCCATTATCCTGGAATAAACTGATGTCTTATAAGCATATATTAATAAAAGGAAAAATTAAAAAGTTAAACATAGAAAGTAATACATGACTTGAATTTAAAACAAAAAATCAAGTTATTACCATAAGTGCTACCTGTACAACAAAAGCTTTTTGTTTGAACTTGTTTCAGTATGCACACTTCATCTCTTAGCGCAAGAAATAAATAGGGATAAATATAATAAATAGGAATAAATAAGAATAAATAAATAGGAATAAATAGAAATAAATAGGACTAAATATAATAGGAAATTTCCTGAAGAGTTATTAGGTCTAGTTGATTGTTAAGTGACATAGTCACCTGAATTTTGTGTAAAGTCTATTTTCTTAGAGTGTTATTAGGTTTGGTATAAAGATCTCTGGGCAATACTATTTCAAAGATTAAATGATGTAGATATATTGTAGGTTTATAGATATATTGTAGGTTTAAGGACACCTTGTCAGCTAAGTGAGATGAAATTCTAGACTGTCAACTCATTTCTTGAATGAAAAGCAAAGCAAAATGTCCATTTCCAATGAGAAAATTTCTTCCTCCTTCATCCAAAATTCTTCAGTGGAAAAAAAAATATACGGATAAAAACAAGCTCACAACTTCCAAATGTGTTATAATCTTTTTAGCCAGGTAAAGTACATTGTAATAAAAAAATGACTGTACTTTCTGATGTATATATGAATGTAAAGGTAGAGAAGAATGTGTTAGAGAGTGGGTAATGAATGAAGTTCTTGTCCCCCCCCTTTTTTTTTCTGGTACTGGGAATCCAACTCATGACTTTGCACTTGCCAGGCAGGGGCTGTGCCACTGAGCTAAATCCCAACCCACCTCTTGTCACTTTAAGGTTATATTTGTGGTTTCTGCAGAAGCACTTGAAAGAAAGTCTGTTTTGAAGATATCATTTCCAAAGATACTAACTTCTCTGTAACCGAGTTAGCTTTCCAGGAAAACACTACTTCTGTCATAGAAAAATTCCATTTTCTCTCTATAAAGCTGGTGAAAAGCCCATTTGCAGTATTATCTAACAACATTTACTTATTAACTCTGCAACCTAAACATTCATTTCTGTCTTGATTTTTTCATATCCATATTTTGTGCCATTTTCCTGTCTGTCCTTCAATGTAATAAAAATTCATTTACCTACAGTGATTCTGTCTTGTCAGAATACTGTCTTGGAAAGCATTTTCTTTTTGCAAGAGCACCAGATGCACATTTTTTCACTCTTAAATATTCTGAAATTAGGACTAAATTTTCTCTTATTTTTCCCCCAAGAATGAATGATTCATTGAATAAGTATGTGAGATGTGTCTATATGTGGACAGTGTTGTTGGTTTATGCTTGTCTTTTTATTTCATAAGTAATGAAATAAAACACTTTCAAGTGGTTTAGCCATACTGTGTTAGGATTGCACTATGAAGAATCGCTTTTTCTCTGTTTTCTTTTCCAGTACTAGGGATTGAACCCAGGGTCTTCACAGTGAGCCAAATTCCCACCCCTGCCTGTTTTTCAAATTTTGAGATAGAGTCTCACTAAGTCAGCAAGTTGCCTGAGGTAGCCTTAAACTTGTGATCTCCCTGCCTCAGCCTCCCAGAGTGCTGAGATTACAAATTTTATTACCAAACCCAGGTGAGATCACTAAGAAGATGTGGTCTGACATGCAGTTTAGAACTGATGCATGATAATCAAAAAGTTTAGGCCATTTAAAAGATAACTGTGCTTTGTGATAATACTTACACTTCTAAAGGATATCATTTCTTTTTATTGGTAGACATAGAGTGGCAATTATAGTGATTTGTCACTAGTAACTATGAAAGGGGTTGGATATTGATTTCCTGTTTTTAGAATAATGTCCAAATATCTACACATAATGAAGGGGGACACCAAGCACAGCACAAAAGGCCTCACTAAAGAGCATCAGACCCGGTTGTAAATCTGAGCCATCATTTCTTGTCTTCATCCTAAAGCAGGAGAAGAATTTGAAATTCAGAAGTTTTGAAATTCTGTATCTTGTTATTGTTTCTTAAAATTCTCTTTAAAATAAAAAAAGTTAAAAAAAGAAGTTATTGGAGATGCATTATTCCCATTAAAAACTTTTTCTTTTTCTTTTCCTTGTGGGGTAAATGAGTGAGATTATACCTCAGGGTAAATGAAGGGAATTTAAGAAAAAAATGTAATAATAGAAAAAATGTATTGATCTTCTCTCTGCACTAGGTAGTAGATCAACAATATCACACATATCGTGAACTCAGCTGCTTCGTACAATGCTCTCTGAGAAAGAAACTACTGTTACTTTTAATATAAAGATCAGGAAATTAAGTATAGACAAATTGGCTCGAGGTTATACACAGTTATGTCTGTAGGACTGTGGCTTTGAGATGGTATTTTCTGGACCAACACTTCTTCATTCATTAAAAATTGTGTTAGAGCAAGGGGTAAAGGAGAGGAGGGAAAAGGGATAAAATAATTGAGATGTGTAATATATATGTACCAACTCCCCACAAGGAATGTAATCGATATATACTGTAAGCAAGTACTGTACTAATACAAAATAAAAACTGAAAAAAGGATAAGATAAAAAAAGCACATTATATTGGATGTCTGTTCTCTGATTTGACATGTACTTACACATCAGACTTGCAGATCTCTGACTTATGGCCACTTAAGAAGGAAAAGCAGGAATTAGAAAGTAGTTCACAGTACAACTGCGGCAGGAGGTACAGCATTCCCGTGCACCATGTGGACAATAAGGACAGCAGAACATCCGGGTCTCTATTTCCAGTAACCTTCGCAAGAGGCCTGCCTGTTAGGCAAGGAAACCTAGAGAGGCAGGAACTCAGGGATGCAGTGTGGGAGGAAACCAGGGAGAATTTAGGAAATGCTACCCCAGTTCTATACTCCTTGCTCACAGTACGGAGGAGACCCACAAGCCCCCAACAGACCCAAGACCCATGAGAGAAATAATGTAGAGGGAATTGTTAATTGGGAGAAGAGTACAAATGCATGGTTTAAGTGAAACAATTTCTGTCAGTTTTTCCAAACCCTTTCCTCAACACCATCCTGAAAGAACGATAAGAGAAGTGGCAGGGAGGATAAAGAAAGAGTACAGGTATAAATTCTGCCAGCTTGTGGCCCCAGGCAGATGGTTGGCTGACAGAAGAGTCAGAAGGGGACAATTAGAGAACTAACTTGGACATAAGGTCACATATTAAGTTGAATTCACTGAACTGGATTTTTCAATACTCACATTACTGTGAAGTCACTGAATATGCCCAAGATGAGTTTATAGTGCAGAAAAGGTGACTGGGGGTGGGGAAATCACTCTAGAGTCAGGGCCCTGGGCTCAATCAGAGGAGGGGAAAAAGGAAAGAAAAGCACAATGAGTAAAACACAATTAGAGGAGAAAACAAAATGATTGGAAAAGAAAAATCTCTTTTGTATGTTTAGATTGTTTAATAAATTAGTTACCCAAGGATCTCATTTTATTCCTATAGTAGATGAAAAAAACAATGCTAACTTGAGGTTAGAAATATATTGAAGTGGTCACAGTGATGATAGACACAATGGTAAAAACAGCAGGGTTCATTAACTTCCTATTACTGTGTTTTTTGAATCCAGTGTTGCATAATGATCATACCTATAACTGACTAATATTGTCTATTCAATAATAATCATGCAAGTGGATTACCAGGAAATCTGGAAAGTGCAGCAGAAGAGACACACATGGCTCTAGTGAAGGCAGAGGACAGCACTCGACGGTGACAGGAACAACCAGGAAGACTTTTGCTTTTTGTTTTTGTTTTTTTATTTTGTTTTTTTTCTGGTACCAGGAATTGAACTCACAACCTTGCACTTGTCAGGCAGGCGCTGTGCCACTGAGCTAAATCCCCAGCCCCTCAGGAAGACTTTTGAAAGAAATGTTCATTCAAATATGAAGACATATTTTAGAAGAACTCTATTCATTTTCTGCACTTCAGACATTCTGTAAATGCACTAGACCTTGATCTGTATCAGGGCCTCTGATATGCCTTGAGCCTGCTCACTCTTCCACCTCTCAAACTTTGCCATCCTGTAAGACTCAGCTGAAACGGCATTTATTTGGGGGAAAGGTAACTTGAGCTGCAAGTATAAAATTTGCCTTTCTGTTATTTAATCAGAGCCTGAGGTTTCCATCCTATCTGTGAATAATAATTATAGTAAGATAATTCTAAATAACATCTGTGCTGAAATTGCTAATACCTTTGTCTCTCTGCAATTATAAACTGCAGGAGACAATGTCCTGCCTTTTCTTCAGTATGTTACTTCTAACCTCTGGTAAAAACATAATACAAACTGCATTAATTTAACTAACATTTTTTGGGGGATTCATTAATTAGTGTGTGATTATTTTGTCTTTCAGCGTTTCTTTCTTGCCTTGCTTTTTTCAAGTTGATGATTTTACTCTTTGTGAGCTGCTCGGGGCCTGTCTGGTGTGCCTGTTGCATTCAGCTGTGGCCTTCCAGGCTGTAGCTCAGACAATGGCATCCAGACAAATGCTCCTCTGCCTACATGAGCTGTGCTGGGCAATACTTTAAGGTTCAGCTGCCAGAATGTACTTGAATCCCCCACTGCTAGTCCATTTAAAATATGTATTTTTCTCTATTTTACAATAAATAATTGTACATATGTATGGGGTGCAAGGTAATGGTTTCATATTTTTATATATATTTTTATATATATTTATATATATATATCTCCATAATTTACAGTGATCAAATTATGGTAACTAGGGTATTTGTCACTTCATACATTTATCATTTTTGTGGGGGTAACATTCAAAAACCTCTTTCCTATCTGTTTAGAAATACGCATTATTGCCAACACCATAGTTAACAGAGTACCAAAGCTTATTCATGCTGCATATTTGTAAATTTCTCCCCTTTGACCAACCGCTCTTCCTACCTTCTCTTGTCTCTAACTTTTCCCAGTCTCTGGTAGATATTATTCTACTCCCTACTTCTGTGAAGTGAGCTTTTCATAGATTCCACCTGAGGGAGTTCATACAATATTCTGCAGTTCGCTCATTTTGCTTAACATAATGTCCTTCATGTTAGGTTCATCTGTGTGGACGCAGTTGGCAGGATTTCTTTGTTGGTATGGCTGAATAGTGTTCTCTTGTGTATGTATACCACGTTTTCTTTACTTATTCATTGTTAGACTTTGACATTGGTTTCAAATCTTGGCCACTATGAATAGTTGTGCAATGAATATAGAAGTACAGACGGCTCTTTGAATACTGATTTCATTTCCTTTGGATATATAACTATTACTGGGATTGCTGGACCATATGGTAATTTTATTTCTAGTGTTTGAAGCATCTTTCATGTTATTTTCATAATGGCTATATTAATTTATATTCTCACTACAAGTTTATGAGAGATTCCCTTTTTCACATTTTTTGCCAACATTTGTCACTCTGTCTTTTTTGATAATAGCTATTCTAACTAGGATTAGATACTATCTCATGGTGCTGTCATTTAAATGTCACTGCTAATCAGATATTCAGCATCTTTGGCATCATTTCATGTACCCATTAAATATTTGTGTGTCTTCTTTGGAGAAATGTCTGTTCAAATCCTTGCCATATTAAATCAGATTATTTATTTTTGCTATTTAGATGCTTGAATTCTTTTTACTTTCTGGATATGGACTTCTTTCCAGATGCATGTGTTGTAAATATTTTTTCCCATTCTATAGGTTCTCTCTGTTGCCTTTTGATTGTGTACAAAAGCTTATTAGGTTGATATAATCCCATCTGTCTGTATTTGCTTTTGTTGCCTGTGCTCTTAGGATCTTAACTCAATGTAGTGTCATAAAAGATTTTCCTCAGTTTTCTCTTAGTAGTTTCACTTTGGGGTCTTACATTTAACTCTTTAATCTATTTTGAGTTGGTTTTTAAACTGATGATAGCTAGTTGTTTACTTTCATTTTTCTGTATATTTTACTGTGTATATCCAGTATCCCAGTACAATGTACTGAAGAGACTATCCTTTCTGAATGTGTGTTCTTGGCTCTTTTGTTGAAATTAGCTGTAAATGAGTGGTTTTATTTCTGGATTCTTAGTTGTGTTCCATTGGTCCATATGTTTGTTTTCATGCCAGGATCATGTTATGCTGCTTTCTGGTAATTTTTTTCCTTTTTTTCAGTTTTTATTTTCATTAGTACATGTCTGTACTATGTAACAATTACATTCCTTGCAAGCAGTTGGTACATGTGAACATCTTTTTTCTTCTTCTAAAGAGAACAAAAATTTTAAAAATTCATTAAAAATGATACAGAATTTCAAAACCAGGTGATAGGAAATCAACAATGGTTGTTATATTGCATAGTGTTATTTTCAAAGTAGTTGTTCAGATTACCAGATACAAGCGTGCAAAATTGGTCAAAAAATTAAGAAAAAATTAAGCATTAACTGTTCCTTTCAATAAACCAAAGAAAATAGTAGTACAATCATCTTAGCTATCATATAGCTACATATATATATATATTTTTTTCTTCCCCCCCTTCTTTCTTTCTTTTCTCCTTTCTCTCGTCCTAGTTGTTCTTTCCTTTTGAGCAGTTTCTTTCCTTTTCATAATATCTATTATACTTTTGGGATTTTGTTTAGTCTTTCAGTTTCTTACACTAGGGAGACAATAGAGTGTTTACACATATGGATCTCATTTCATGTACATATTTTAATTCTGTTTTTCATTTTCTTTCCCTTCCTTCCCACCTTACTCCATCTCTTGATTCCCTTTCCATTTGAACAAAATCTTCCTCCTTACTTCCTATCATCTTTTATTGTTCTCTTTATTTATATTTTGGGTTTCTCAAATAAGAGAAAGCATTGCACTTTTTAAACTTGTGTCTAGTGAAACTGTATTATACCTAATGTTTTATCTAATAATTATTTTCTTATCCTTTTTAACAGTTTGAACAATATTCCATTCTTACACCTGGTAATCTGAGCAACGTAGTTGAAGATAACAATGTGTGATATAACAGCCACTGTTAATGCCTATCATTTTGTTTTGAAATCATACATCACATTTAATGTGTATGCTTTGCTTTGTTTATGTTTGCAGTGTTTTTATGCTGCTACTGTTCTTTTTCTTTCTCTCTTTCCGTTACTACTCTCTTCAAAATTAAAAAAATATGTGTGTCTGATTTATTTCATTTAACATTACGTTCACGATGTGCATCCATTTGCCTACAAATGACTCAGTTTTCCCTACTTTATGGCAGAATAGTATTTCAATTGCATATATATATCTACATCTCACATTTTATTTTTCTATTAATATGTTGATGGATATATTGTGATGCCTCTAGCTTTGTTCTTTTTGTTCAAGATTGCTTTGACTGTTTAGAAGTTTTTCTGGTTCCATGAAAATTTTAAAATTATTTTGTCCATTTCTGATGATTAACAGTGGTATTTTGATGGGGACTAATTGAGACTATAGATTACTTTGGGTAGGATGAACATTTTAAAAATATTAATTCTTTCAATCCATGAACACACAGTACTTTTCCATGTCTTTTTATTTTCTTTACTTTCCTCTGTGTTTTTACTGTCAAGAGCTTTCACCTCCCTGGCTAGATTTATTCTTTATTTCTGTTTTGGTTTTTATAGCTATTGTAAATTGGCATATAGAAATGGTATTGACTGATATTTTATATGTTGACTTTATATCCTGCAACTTAACTGAAGTTGTGTAACATTCAGGATCTTATTCAATGATTTCCATGCACTTGTAAAGTTTCTCAGGCTGGAGATATAGCACAGTAGCATGAGCTCCTGTCTGCTGAGCACAAAGTCCTGAGTTCGATTCCTGATACTAAAAAAAAAAAAAGTAAAGTTTCTCAAGTGCTGTTATTTATGTCTAGTTTTATATCCTTGTGGTCAGAGAAGATATTTGAAATGTTTTTAATTTTTTTTTAATTTATTGAGACTTGTTTTGTAGCATAATATGACCATACAGAAGAATGTACCTTGTGCTGGTGAGAATATGTCTTCTGTAGCTGTTGGGTGGAATGTTCTATAAATGTCTGTTAAGGTCTTTCAATCTAGATTGCAGTTCAAATCCAATGTTTCTTTGTTTATTTCCTGCATTGTTCACAAGCTCATTGCTTATAGTTTATATTGAAGTCTTTTTCTTTAGACCTAGTAATATTTGTCTTATCTATTTTAGCATTCCAATATTGGGTACATATGTATTTCCAATTGTTTTATATCCTCTTACTGAGTTGATTCCATTATAACTAAATTCTTTGACTCTTTTGAATAGTTTTTGATTTGGTGTTTATGTCATCTGATATAAATATAGTTACTCCTGATCTGTTTTTGTTTTTTTTTTGCATGGAGTGTATTGTCTATCCCTTTACTTTCAGTCTGGGTGTATTTTTGCTGGTCAAGCAACTCTCTTGTAGGAAGTGTATAGTTGAACTTTATTTCCTTTAATCCACTCATCCACTGTCTGTCTTTTAAATAATTTATTACATTCATGTAATAAATATATTTTATTACGCCCATTTATGTCCATGTCTTTCCAAAAGGAAGTTTTGATCCACTGTTTTACTTCATAGGCCTTCTCTTGCCTTCTTTCTCTGTCTCTCTCTCTCCCACGATTAGAGTATTCATTCACTTTATGATGTCCAGCATTCTGTCTTTTTCATTTTTCTTTTACCCCCTTTGATCATGTTATTTCACAAAACCCATTACCAAATTCAGAAATTCTTTCTTTTTGAATAGTTTGCTATCAAAACTTTCAGAGGCATTTTAAATTTCATGTATTGAAATATTTAGCAATAAGTTTTATTTTCTAAATATCTATCTCTGTTGAATTTTCTATTCAGATGAAAATTCCTTCCTGGTTTCATTAAATTGCCTGTCTATATTCTCTTATATCTTGCTAAGTTTTGTTAGGCTCCTATTTGAATTACTTTTCAAAGAAGTTATAAATTTGCCTTTGTTTGAAATCTCTTGCTGGAGAGACTATAGATTTTGGTAATATTTTATTTTCTTACTCTTTTATGTTTTCATGTCTCTGCTGTGATATATGGGCTTTCTTCCTATTTTGTGGAGTGATTTTTGTGCCAGGAAAGATTTTTACCTGTAGATACATCTAACTGTTACATCTGTTTGTGGGTAGGCACCATAATGTAGTCTTCATGAAGTTTTCTTCAACAGTAAGCAATGTCAGTAATGTCTGCTAGTTCTGTGGTGGCATAAGCTACAGAAAGTTATGTAGTTGTTCTATCAGACCAACTGGATCCTTCCTGCTGGAGGCAGGATTGAGGGCTGTCTGGTCCCTTCTGGGTGGCACACATCCTCTGTCCTGCTAGATGCAAGGTTGCCATGGATTCCTAGGCATATGGAGGGAATAAGGGCAGAGTCTCTAGGGAGATTGTCTGCTCTCTGCTAAAGGGGTTTCAATAGTTTCACCAGAGCTAGGCTCCCCATATCAGGGTCAGGAAACAGAAGCCACCTATCAAAATGTACTGTACTAAGGTAGAATCTTAAGAATTGGGTGATGCAATGGCTGCTGGCTCCTGGAACAGGACACACTCTAGCAATGGCTCTGCTCCCAAGATAGCACCCTGTAACATTAGTTTGTTATAGGAAGCAAACCAGACTAGTAACCATCACTGGGTTTGTCTTATCCTATCATCAATTTACCATAGTATACATGACTTTTCTTGTTTCTTTACTTAATCAAACTGAGATTTAACTACATGTTTGGTTCAATGAAACTGTGGATACTTTAGGTAGCTACCGACACTGTGTTCAGGGAATGTGAGTACTTCAAGAGTCTCTAGCAAAGCTGGGTGTGGTAGTGCGCTCCTGTAATCCCAGAACTTGGGAGGTTGAGGCAGGAGGATTGCTACAAGTTTGAGACCAGCCTGGACTACAAAGTGAACTCAAGGCTAGCTTGAACTGCATAGCAAGACACTGTCTCAAAAAGAAAAAAAAATAAGATTCCCCAGCAGCAAAATTTACAGCTATCCATAATCTCCCTTCCTCCTACACTGAGGATTGAACTCAGACTTTTCACACTGAGTTCTACAAACCCTGCCTATACCTATGTATCCTTAAATCTATATCTATATATCTTTTATATGAATCATTATACATACATATACATGTATCTATATTTATTTGTTAGGATTCACTACAGGAAGAGATCTAATATAAATATATATGATATGAGCGATGAAGGACTTACAAGGTAGGCTTATCATGGCTACCTACACAGTCAGGTATGACAGAGTGCAAAGGGGCCAACTGCATACTAGAGAGCCAGAGGATCCAATCAAAGGTTGAAGACCTAGATCTCACTGCAGAGCCCCATGCTAGTCAGAATTTGGGAAACCAAAGATGTTAGAAGGTTGATGAGTGCACTGGAATCCTGGAGAGAGATGTCCAAGGAGAAGGTGAAGATGGGAGGTCCTCTGAAGAAGTAGAAAAATGTTCTTTCTTTCCCTTTTTATTCCATCCAGGCTGCAAGCCTTTTGGTTGTTGCCACCTACACCTGGGGTGAGTCTTCCATCTTCAGTAATTCAGTCATTCAGACACACTCACAACTGTGTTAAACCCATCTTCTTGATGTTTCTCCTTCAAGTTGATACCACAATTATCTATCTGGTTTTGAAATAAGACGTTGCTAAATTGCCCAGTCTAGGCTTGAATTTGTGATGCTCCTGCCTCAACATCCCAGAGTACTAGGATCACAGGCTGTTTCATAATGTCCAGCTGGTATCCACAGTTCTAATGGAGGTTGCTGAGGGCCTCTTGCTTACATTTTTTAACTAGGAGAAGTCTCTCTTAGTTCCAAGTTGTTCCTCACTGGGGAGGTTGGGCGGCAGTGGTAGAACTTTTCATTCCCTTCTGTATGTGGCCCTCCTGAGTTTCTGTGTGCCAGTGGATCTCTGCCATTCATCTCTCTTTTGGACAATCTAACTGGAATATAGTCATGCACCAGACACTGAAGTTTTGGCAACAATGGTTCACATATTCACTTATGGTCCCATATGATTATAATGGAGATGAAAATGCTGATTTCCTGGTATTTTTCTATAGATTGTCTATGTTTACATGTGTTCAGATGAACAAATGGAAATTCTCACCTATTCCCCAGAATTTTCTTTAAATGTCATGTTGTACCACATAGTCTAAGTGTGTGGTACACGGAACTGTCTAGATTTGTGCAAGTATCTTCTTGGATGTTCACGTGATGAGTTCTGCTAATGATGCTTTTCTTAAAATGAATCCCCGTTGTCATTGTCAGAGAATACAGGACTGTAGTTGTTCATTCATTGTTTTGGTCCTTTGTGGAGGAGTCAGGCATTGGGGATCTCTTTAGTCACCTAGCTTCATTTTTTTCTGTTCAATTCTGATTCTCCTCTGCTTCCCATGAACTCACAGCCATGCTTCTAATCTCAGCACTTTTAATTTTCTACCTTTAGATCCCCTGATTCCCCCAACCTTTTCTTCAGTTTCCTTTTTTACTCTTTTGGAAAAATGGTCAAGATAGTTTTAGTGTGGAACGAGTTATATCCATTGTTTAAAACTAGATTTTTGAGTTGTTCCATCCCTTGTAAGGAGAGAAAGAAGTACAGATAAATGTGCAAACACAGTACAATGAAATATATTATATTTCATGATCACTGCCTGCATTTTCTGTTCTTCCTTACCAACTATACAAGGTAAAGTTGTAAGTAGATAGATTGCACAATTACAGCAATCTCTTATTATTTCTAACAATTTTACACACGTGATCTTTTTTCAGCTGTAAATTTTTATTATTTGGTTCCGTTCGCTATTTCTTGCTCTTTCCATCCTCACACTGACAAGTTTTATTTTGCATGAGTGTGCCATCCATAAGCTTCAGAGACTAGTGCTTTGGTTTGACAAACAAAAAATGTAGCTGCAAATACTCTGTGGCCATTTGCACTACTAATGTGAAAAACATAATGGTTGGAAAACTCATACATAGTTAATGTGATTTTTCTCCAATTTTCCAAGTGTATTTCTTTTTTAATCCATGAAACATCACCCTGATGTAAGCATAGTGCTCCATTGTCCTGGCTACTTTTCTCTGGTTGCTGAGATAAAATACCCAGTGCTCAAAATTAAAGAAAGAAAGGTTCATTTAGCTCACAGTTCATAAAGGTTTCAGTACATATTCAGCTGGCTCCAAAGCAGGGTGGCAAGACAGTGTGGTAACAGCTCCTGGGAGGGGAACACAGGAAAAACAACAAGAGCAAAAAAAGGGAGAACAAGCCTCTTTTCTTCTCCTATATTATGTGCAGCCTCCCGCCCCAAGGGCAGGTAGAGCACCCACACCAACTCCAGGCCACCTCTTGCACAAGTTCAAGATGTTTACAAAGCAAGGACCCTGGCTCCATGCTGAGTCACTTAGTTATGGTTCTATACTTTTCAAATTGCCACAATGTATTAACCATTAAGACCGTAATCATCAATTTTTAAATACTGTATAGAACTTGCCTGAGCATCTAACAATATAGACTTGGTAGAACCGAGTCCCAAATGCAGGATTTAGGCTCCTTACTCCACTATAATTTCTGTTAAACCCTCTTGTCTCTTTGTGAGATCACAATGCCAAGAACAGTATTGTTAAATACTGTCACTATTCCAATTTTCATGTTTCTTTAAAAAAATGAATATGCTAATTTATTGAAAATTGCTTTAGAGTTTTACTATGAAAACCTTTTGACATCACCAGATGGGACTATGTCATTTTTATAGCTTGGTAATTTTTTTTATAGTTGATTGAAATATAATTTTCTTTTCCCAATTTCAAACAATCACATCACCCGTAATGAAATATAATATCTCAGAAAAAAATATTAGTATTTAACTTTTGAAGAGAAAAACTAAATGTACAATACCAAGACTGGTAGAGCACGATATTGCTTTTCCTAACCTCAGCACAAGAGAACAATCTCTTAAAATCATCTTAATCTTCCTTTGATAAACAGACTAAAAACTTTGAAGAACTATTTTATATTGTAATTGCCTTGATTAAAGAAGAATAGAAAAAGCCTTCACTGCAATCAGGGGACTCTCATATGTTTACAGCTATCATCTCTCAGCTTTTACTGTGCAGGTGTTGGTTAAAATAGGCGACTAGTTATGCCCAGCTGTTACTCTTTGATTAATATCCCTGTTCCCCATTCTGCAAAGAGCTAATCAAAGTTTCAACTTGCTAATCAGGTTTCATTTTGATTAATGCCACAGTAATAGTAGAAGGAAATAGAACACAATGAAATGTGCTCATGGAGGAAAATTTGTTTTCACTAACATTATTGAAGCATTTACCTTTATTGTGCTACCACTAGTTGTATGTGACATAATCATCTCAAAAAACTGATAAATGATAGCAGAGTGATAATAGAACTGAGCTGACTAATTTATAAATTATTGATAAGTGGAAATTTGTGGGATTTATGTTCAATAAAAGAACTTTGTAATAAACGTAGTGATCACCTGGGCTTATGTGATCCTCTAATGAATTGTCCTGTCATATACATAAATCCTCTTATTTCTTTATTAAATAAGAATAAAATTGTTAAATTAATTTAAAATGGCTAAATTAAAATATAATTGGCTATGTTGATCTCAGTTTTTAATTCTTAAATATGTGAAATTTTGATTCTATATTTTTATGGCTCTGGCATTGTGAATTTCAGTAAAGATATTTTTAAACATTTCAATATTTTAACTAAGAAGAATAAGAAATACATTTTTAAAAAAATGAACATCATCTTTGTTTCTTAGTCATAATTTTTATTTCTACTAAATGATTAAGTAGAAAAGATGATCTTATGCAGACAATTTCATTCAAGCATATTTTCAATTTTTTTCAAATTAGGTAAAATAGACATAGTTGGTATCATTGGCTGGAAATACTATTTTTTATGTCCAGTCAGACAAACTGCTAGAAAGTCAAAGGAATGAAACATTTTGACTGCAATAGACTCTTGGTCAAGCTTGGTGAAATAGTTCACACATTAATGATGTTAAGATGGTGAGTCATTAAAAAAATCTAAGTGATTTACAGGAACTTGAATTATCTATGCTTCCTTAGGGTCCTATTCTGGACATTTTAAGTAGTCTTTATTCAACTTACTGTCTCAGTCATTACTTTCAGACCTGTAGTTTTCTGTGAATCATTAATTTGCCCTTCATATACATTATTATGAGATATTATACTGCTTTTGTTATTTTACTAAATGGAAATTATATCTTTGCCCATAAGTTCCATTTAAAAAGATGAAACAGTTGAGTCTACTGTTAGTATTTAGACAGACAGAGGTGGTATTTAATATGCACTGTTCTCTTTCCTTTTTTTATATGCTATATCAGTCAGGGTTTTACTAGAGAAACAGATATAACACAAGATGTACAAATGTGTAAGAAATTACAAAATTGGCTTATGACAGTCAGCCAAAGAGTTGTATGAGGAAGCGTGCAGAGGGTGTCTGCACACTGAAGACCGAAGGAATCAGTCCAGGGTCTGGAGTTCACTGCAGAGTTCTGTGCAACTCCGTACCAGGAGGCCGATGAGTCTGCGACAGAAAGCTAAAGGATCCAAGTCGGAAGCCGAAGAGTCTGCACTAGAAGCCAGGAGAGGAAGTCCAAGCTGAAGGTGAAGACTGGTGCTTCTCCTAAAGGAATGGAAGTTCTTCTGTCCTTCCTCATTTCCCTTTTATATCAACGTAGGATGGCTCCTCTACACCCTAGAGTGTAGAATTGCTGAGCCAATTGCTCAGCCAAGTTTAGTTATGCTTCTAAACTTCTCAAGTTGACATAATCAATCAACCACTACATATGCTGATTGAATTTATTTGTTGACATGGAGGTGGAGAGACGGAAATTAGAAACCTATTTTTGCAGTGCTCATTCTAGGATGGGGCAAAATACAAGGTGCATCTTTCAAGAAAGATAAATTAGAATATCAGATAAGTAGAACTATTGCTCTGACAAAACCCATTTTTTCGTGAATACTACTCCAAATCCACCAGAATGCACTTGGTCACTGTTAGCATTTAATAGCAGCCAGTATCTCTGCTTTTCTTTCTTTCTTTTTTATCACTACTCAGAGAATACTTTATTAGTTTCTGTAACCAAACTCATGTAGATGTGGCCTTACATATTTAATACAGTGTGTTACCCCTGTAGAAATGGGGAAAAATTAAGTTTAACTTTCTAGACCTACATGGGTGTGGTGGATTGACAGCTGGTTGTCAACTTGTAATACCCAGCTGAAGTGAACCGGCATGGTGCTGGATGTGGGAGGTCCACCTGAGGATTGTTGCCAACAAAATAAAAAGAAGAACTGGAAAAGAATAAAGAAGCCCTTAGGGAGGTTGTTGGTTCTCTTGGAGCTGTTGGTTCTCCTGGAGGATCTTGTCATGCTAGCTTTCCTGACAGGAATGTGGCTGTTCTCATTGTTGAAGGATCTTGGGACCTTGTTGTTACTGAGAATAGCTACAGCTCACTTTGGGGGAGCTCTAGTCCTTACTTTGAGCATCGCTTCCTGGCTCTAGAGGGCAAGATGGTGCACTGTTCAGACTCCTGGAGAAGCTTGTCACTCAGGCTTTCTTGATGTGTTCTCGACTGTTATCATCAGAGGAGCTTGTGACCTCACTGTCACTAAGGATGGCTGTGGTACTTTTTGGTAGAGCTCTGATTTTTACTTTGAGCTTTGATTCCTGGTTCCAGTGCAGATCTCTCAGCCTGCTAGCACAGATCCTTCATCCCACTAGCACAAACTTTGTAGCTTCCACCACTGACCTTTAGGTCTTCCCATCACAGATCTGTGAAACAGGCCTGCGTGAGACACTGTAATGGGCTCTTGGTCTCCAGTTGGACTCCTGGAGGGCATCGTTATAAGCTTTAGGTCTTCAGCTGGACTCCTGCAGGACACTGCTGTGGCATCATGCCCTCAGCTGTATTCTTTCAGCCTTAGTGTGTGGACAGATGTCCTGCACTGTTTGTATATGATTCTTTGGGTGACTATTCTTTGGGTGACTCTTATAAATTAAGTGTCCTGTATTGTACTGATCCCATTGCAAACTCTAACCACAAAAATGGGTGTTAATTTCTGCACCAATATCTATGCCAACTCAACACAGTAACCTGGGATAGCTTTTTCCAAAGTTGGCAGCACAAAATTTTCAAAAATTTTAT
>NW_004955430.1:14246567-14255262 GCF_000276665.1 Chinchilla lanigera | reverse complement strand
TATATATATATGCACATTACGCTATGCATCAATAAGAGTAATAGCTTTTCCAGGTTGTGCAGTCATCAAGAAAAAAAATCAATGCACATTTCAGTGGACATCTACTCTTTTTCCATATACAGCATACCCTTCTGGCTTACCTGATTGTGAGTTAGTGGAAACTCTTGTATAACTCCATCTAGTGCCTATTACTTCCAGTACAGAAATTCAATTGAATTTCCTCTTCATCCTGTGGGAAAGATAGCTTTTTCTTTCTATGCACATCCATTACTTTTTTTTTTTTTTTATCTATAAACGTGTCTGGTTATTGAATTATCTTTTAAAGCTACTTATATCTGCCTAGTTCACTCACTGATTGACTGAAATTAATCCTTCTAAAGCATATTAATTTTATATCTTTATGAGAGTTCTGATTCTATCCTTCTTTGGATATTGTCTTTTATTATTTCTCTCTCTAGGCAAGCATTCTTAACTTCAGTTGTTTTAACATCAGGTAATTCTTTATTATGAGGACCTATCCTGTGTGATATAGGATGTCTAGCAGCCTCACTGGCCTCTATCTATTAGATTTCAATACTACTACTTTGAAAAAATCTGTAGACTTCTCCAGCTGAGAATATTTAAAATTATCTCTGGCTGAGAATTATGGCCCTGGGACAAAATATGTATGCTCTCATTTTTAACAGAATCTAACATCCACTGCTTATTTATTAATTCAACTAATGTTTATTAGTAGCAAGTATGAATATGTAGTGTTGTTGTTCAGGATAGATATAGTTATGAATAAGTCTAAACACAAATTTGCTTTAAGGAAGCTTGGGTCTAATTTCATTTGGTGTTTAAAGTCCTGTATTTATGGATGCTTTTTCATCTTTCAGTTCTTGAAAATACATTTGTTTTTTCAGGAATTTTTTGTTTTTCCTTTTTTCCCCCTGTTTTATTTTAATCTTTTCCTTCTTTCTTTTCCTGATTATTTCATTTATGTGTTAAACAATGACCTTAGTTATATGAAAGATCACGTTGTGTATCTAGAAAATAAGTGAGTTATAGATGCAAATGCAAAAGCAGTCATCATTAATCTTGTTCTCTGTTATCCCCAATAGCTCCTCAAAGTTGGCCATTGTGGTAACCCACAAGTAAAACACACTGTGTAATATTTTGGTTGGGAATGGCTCATGTATATATGGGTGCTCCCATAATATTATGAGGGAACTGTAAATTTCCTGTCACATAGTGGCATCATAACCATTTTAACATCATAACACAAGCCATTACCCATGTGTTTGCATTGAATTGAATAAACAAAACTGTACTGACAGTCTTATAAAAGTATAGCATTGTATAGTATAGTCACTAATACCTGATAATGATAGTAAGTGATATTATTGTATTACTTAATAACTGTACTTCTAAGCTTTATGTTAGTGTACTCCTACTTATTAAAAAAGTGAAAATTAGCATGTCATATTATGCCAGCAGCTATTTCATATATATCATATTTACTGCATATCATGAATGCATCCAGTTTCTCTTAACCGTTGCTGATGGTTAAGGTGGGTGTGTCAAGTGATCTGGAAATAAAATTAAAATTTATTAATGACTATAACATTGGAAAATCAGAGTTCGCCACACTTCTGGTCACAACATCATCATAGCTATACTCTATCTTGAAGAACAAGAACAAAGTGATAGGACTGCTTCATTAAAGTCAGGGAAGCTAATAAATATTGAAGGAGGGCTTATATTAGATATAGAGAAGTTTTTAACAATCTATAATGAAAATCAAACATAGAAGCTCATCTTGCTCCCTAGCACAACAATTGCAAGCAATGCAAAATGTTTGTATGTTGAAAGCAAAAGGTAGACTCCACTATGATGTTGAATTTTCTGATGACTCTGGGTGGTTTAAGCAATTGAAGAATTGCTATTCTTTAAGTAATGAGAAATAGAGTGGTGATTTTGTGGGTGAAGATCCCTGAAGAATTTTTGGAAATTGTGTATGAGTTGCTTTGGAAGAAAAGACTGCAGATTACATTTGCACAAGAAATCTGGCAGAGCACAGCAGAGCAATCAGGCAGAACAAATATAACCAGCAGTAGGTTATATCATCTAGCCTAGGTGTGTAGTACCATATAGATTTCACTATATAGTGTTCAGACAACCAGCAGATCACCTAACTAGGCATTTCTCAGAATGAATCCCAGTTAAGCAGCATGTATTTATATTGTATGAGAAGTGAGATAAGCACTTAGAATGCATTTTGGCTCATGTTATGCATTGTGTCAGAAAACACTGATACAAAAGACAAGTCCAAGATATTATAGGTTTAGCTTACTGATGGCAAGGCAAAACAAGAAATATAATAATTTACATATGATCCATCGGAGACAAATACAATGTAATGAATTTTCTGGTAATTATTTCAAGAGGAAATTTAAAAACAAAAAGTTTTGAATAGAGTTGGATGGCATGACAGTGAGGTGGATGATGTCCCCACAGTGTTCCTACTTAAACTCAATCACAGATTTTTACAAGGCTGCTTACATCAATAGACAGCATAGGTCACTGCCTTTCTGTACAAGTCAGCAAAAGCATTTGTGGCAGAGACAACGTTAAGGGTAACACACCTCTAAAGACTTGGTCAGGCTATATTTCTTTTTGAGTTCATTCTGGCTAATGTCATAGGTGGTGAATATTTAAAGTCAAACTTTAAATCAAATATGCTACCCACAAGGAGAAAGAAAGAAAATAAACTAAGGATGAAAAATAAAATAATGTCAGTTACTGAGATATGCAAAAAAGATGTAAAATAGGATAAAATAGTTCGACCCTAGGGCATGTTTTGCTGAGAGAGGATAAGGACGACAAGGAGGCCTTTCTAAAGACAAAACATCCTAGAAAAGCTTAAACGATGAAAATGAGACAGACTTGGCAATAGAAGTCTTTAAAACTGAAAGAACAAGAAGCACACAGTTTTCTAGTGTGAATTAAGTTGTGGTTCAGGAAACAAATCCTGGAGCATGGCTGAGTTCAATTTAAGGGCATGAAATGAAAATGGTGAATTTGTAGACAGGTTGAGCCAAATGAAGTGTGAACTTTAAAGTTGTGATAAGAAGTCTAGATTTTGTTCTGAATGTAATTTCTTTTTCCTCTAAGTAAACAGGTTTAATTTTTCTTTCTTTTTTTCTTGCAGCCTTTCTTTCTGTTATGGCCTCCTTTTTCCCTGGCTTTTTTCTCCTCTTTCTTTCCTTCCTATAAAGGAAAGCTGCTATTACTGTCTCCTGATTTTTATCTAACAAGAGTGCTCAATGAATTACTATGTATATGGATTTCTGCCATGTAGATATCTACATGCTGAATGCACATATATGAGAATAAAGGAATAAACAGAACACTGAGGAGATGGATACATGGTGTTATGGTTGATACATTGTGCTAACTTGGGGAATCTAGAGGTTTGGCTAAGTGACTCAGCAGTTCTGCCTCTTGGGGTGAAAAGGACACGCCCTTACTCTTCTGGGATTGTTGTTTATTGTGTTAATTTGAAAAGTTTAGAAGGTTAACTGTGCAACTCAGAAGGGGTCCAGGGTGCTTACTTTGTATTCATCCTGATCCTGTGCAAGAGGCAGGCATGCAGAGGGTGTGGATGTGGAGGACCACCCCCACATCCCCAGAGCGGGTAGACTGCATAAAAAAAGGAATTGAGGAAGGACTGGCTGCTGGTTCTTCAGAGGAGCTCCGGTCTTCGCCTTCAGCTTGGTCGTCTCCTGGCTTCTGGGGCAGACTGTTGGGCTTCTGTCTGGACTCATCAGCCTTCTGGTGTTGGCTCTCCGGCCTTCATCGTAGATTCTTCAGCATTCTGTCGCAGACCCATCAGGCTTTTGATACGGACTTGCAAGGACACTGCAGCGAGCTCCAGGCCCAGGGTTGGGCTCTTCAATCTCCACCTTATCCAACTCTGTAGCTGACCATTGTAAGCCAAACTTGTAATTCCTTGTACATTTGTTTATCTTGTATTATATCTGTTCCTCTAGTAAACCCTGACTGATACACATGGCTTAAGTCAGGGATGCCCAAGATAAAGACTGTGGGGCTTGGAAGCCAAGGGGATTTAATGGGGCAAAGACCTCAAAGAGTTGTGAGTAGATAACACCAACAATAAAAACTGTCAAGACTTATGGGAAGACAGTGGAGCAATAAACAACAAATCAACCTCTCCAAGAGTTGGAATCCAGACACTGAAAATAACAATTTGGGGAAGAAAAGAAGGAGGAAGGTGGATCTCTGAGACCACAAGGGATCTGAGGGGAAAATTGGGGCCCACCGAGAAAGTGAAGAGAAAGACCACAATGGAGAAAAAGGAAGGGACAAACTGCACTTTCGCCCCAGCACACAGTATAGGAGAGAAAAATTGAATCTAGAGAGACATTATGAGGGTGGGTGACTCCAGAGTGCTCCAATGAGAAACACACTAGTAGAACAGAGGAGTGATCCCTGGGTGCTCTAACAGCTGGTGAGTGACTCCAGTCCAAGCAAATGCCATATCCCCTGGATAGGATGCTTCACCAGATGCTATTTTAGGGATGGGCCAACTGAACCCAGGATTTGGAGCACTCATGGGTTAACCTCATCTCAGGGCTCCCAGTGTGACTAGGTGAGGGAAATCTGTGAGAGATATCCAGGGTCAGGGAGCCATGGTCAGGCCAGGAAGGGACACTAAGAATGTAGTAGGCTGAACAACTCAAACCTCAACACCACAACCAGAGGCCAAGATGAGCCCAAAGTTCTATGGTGTTGAAAGGATCAAAATCAGCACCCCACCCTAAACCTACTGCAGGCTTGCTGGAATTAACCAGAACCCCACTTTAATCCTACTGCTGGCTTGCTACCAGCACCAGTCCCACAAGAATCTGGGCTCTGTCTACCTCCTCTGTCTACCAGTGACAGTAGAGCAATGCCTTGAATAAGACACTACCACAAAACTGTCCACCCCAGAAGATAACCACAGGCTTAAAATTCCTTCTTTTTTTTTCTTTGCTTATTTTTTTTCTGATTTTTGTTTGATTATTTGTTTGTCCATTTTTTTTTCTTGAATGTTTTTGTTTTTTCATAAGTGTGAACATTGTTTTGGGGATTTTGTTAGTTGGTTTTTCATTTTTACTTTTCCCTTCTTTCTATCCCTTCTGTCTTCCTCATCAGTTTCCTGAAGGTTGGGTAATCTTTTGTCCTTGAGCCTTGCTTCCAATCACTTGCTCCTTTTTTATTTCTTTACTATTTTCTTATCCCTTTTATGTTTCTCCCCTGAGGAAATTGCCTATTAATAGACATTTACTGTATATAATTTTTTAATTTGTTTTAGATTTTGTAACATAACTATAAATTTTGTACTTATGGTTAAAGTTGGCCAAGTAACAGTTAGCACAATTTATCATTTTTTAGACTTTGCTTGATGCTATTAATATCACTGACTGTACTACTTTAACCAGGGTGACATAA
The DNA here is from genome assembly GCF_000276665.1 of Chinchilla lanigera. Lineage (NCBI taxonomy): Eukaryota > Metazoa > Chordata > Mammalia > Rodentia > Chinchillidae > Chinchilla > Chinchilla lanigera. The sequence continues at coordinate 14,249,766 of NW_004955430.1, read as the reverse complement.
TTATTCTGATCAAATGTTCTTTTTTGTATGCCAATACTGAGAATGTTTAGAAGTCATAAACAATACCATAGTCCAGTACCAATGAACTGGATGCTAGACCAAACAGGAAACAACCTGTTATACCTAATAATTGTAGAGACAGAATTTCAGGACACACTCAAAAGCCAAAAGCCAGCTACACCTAGAAGCCATCTCTGAAAAGTAGTTATTTCCTAAAGAGGTCTTGATACCAGTAATACAGCTACCTACCATGAACAATTTACAAGCATCAGTGAAGAAAACAAAGAAAAACTATAGAAAATGAGAAAACACAGAAACAAGATTCAACTTGAGACCTCTAGTTCACCTAAGGCAAATTCAGAGCACATTGAGGTGGAAGAAATCAGAAACCTCCCACTTGAACTTTCTGAAATGGTAACAGCAGATAGCAAAGCAAATAAATGAGTCTCTAGAGAAAAACAAAGTAGAATTAATTGCACAGATAAATAAAGAGAAGATGGCCATAAGGAAGGACATGGTTAATGAATCTAGAGTAGATATAGATAAAAAAGGATTAGGAAAGTATTATAAATAATTAATTCCCCATATAAGCAAGAACCATGAAACAGATTCAACTAGATATCCAGGAGATTAAAAATTCTGTTAAAACTATACACAGCAGAATTAACCAATGTGAAGATAGAATATCAGATCCAGAAGACAACTTTGTGCTTAGCATTCATCAAATGCAAGGCTTCCTAAAAATAGCCGGAGATCATAAAAATCAATCCAACAGCTGTTAAGTAATGCAAGGAAGAATAACATAAGATTAATCGGAATCAATGAAAAATCAGAAGATAGCATGAAAGACATACAAAACCTGTTCACAGAAGTAATCGCAGGAAACTGCCTAAACATGGAAAAAGAATTTGGCACACAAATAAGTGATGCATATAGAAGTCCAATTAACTCTAAGAACTACACCAAGACATATAATGGGCACATCAGAGAAATTCAACACAAGAATAGAATAGTAAAAGCTGTTAGAGAAAAGAAAAAAAAAAATCACCTATAAAGGAAAACCTGTCAGAATCACAACAGACTTCTCAATACAAACTCTTAAGTTAAGAAGAGCCTGGAGTAAAGTATGTCAAGCCTAAAGGAAAACAATCTCCAACCCAGATTTATGTACCCCACAAAATTATCTTTCAAAATTGACTTCTAAGTAAGATACTTTCATGTTAAGAACACTTGAAGAAATTCATAGCAACCAAGCCAACAAGCCAAAAATTTGAGAATGACATTCAGGAAAAATATAATGAAAACAGCAGTTCCATGAATTTAAACAGAATGAATCCATCAGGCAAGGAATGCCATTAAACAGAAGGGGAAAAATGAGACTAACAGGAAAATAATATTACAAGGACAAGTCAATACATATCAGTTATGGCAATCAGTGTAAATGGTCTCAACTCACCAATCAAAAGAAACAGATTGGTAGAATGGCACAATATGCTGCAGACAAGAATGATTTAACTCAGAAATTGAGAGACTGAAAGTTAAAGAATGGAAAATAATACTCCATGTTACAGGAACCCAGAAAAAAAAAAAAAAGAGTTAACTATTCTAATTTTAGACAAACTGGATTTCTTGGCAAGACTGATCAGAAGAGAAAAAGGTCAATACATACTTGTTAAAGGAACAATCCAAGAGGAAGAGATAACAATCTTAAATATATATGCTCCAAATAGCAGTGTATCCAACTATATAAAACAACATTAATGGGTATGAAAAATCAGCTAAGCACTAATATCATTGTAACTGGGAGCCCAAATACTGCACTGTCACAAGTAGATCAACTAGACAAAAAACCCAAAGAAATATCTGAGTCAAACCAAACTTTTAAACAAATGAACTTAGTAGGTATCTACAGAATGTACCAGCCCACAATAACTGAATATACATTCTTCTTAGCAGCACACAGGACTGTCCTCAAAGTAGACCACATGCTAGCTTATACAACATGCTGAAGTAAATTGAACTGAAGTTATTGCATGAATATTATCAGATTGTAGTGCAATAAAATTGGAAATTAATGCCAAAGGCCCCACAAAAATTACAAAAACACACGGAAATTAAATAACACTCTCCTGAACAACCAATGGGTCACAGATGAAAATTAAAAAGAAATTACAGAGTTTCTGGAATTAAATAATAATGCCAATACAACATACTGGAATTTATGGGATACAATGTAAGTATTCCTAAGAGGGAAATTTGTAGTGGTGAATTCTCACATCAGAAAAACAGAACAGGCTCAAAAAAAAAAAAAAAAAAAAAGCCTAATATTGAACCTCAAGCTCCTAGACAAATAAGACCAATTTAAACTCAAAGCATGTAAGAGGAAGGAAATTAAAAGTCTGGGAAGAAATTAATGCAATTGAAACTAAGAAGACAATATGAAAAATCAATGAATCAAAGAGTTGATTCTTTGAAAGATTAAATAAAGTAGGCAAACTCTCAACCAACCTTATCAAAAACAGGAAAGAAAAGACTCAAATCCATGCAATTGGGAATGAAAAAAATGAAATTACAGCAGATCCTGCAGAAGTCCAGCTCATCAATACCTACTTCAAGAACCTATATGCTAATAAGATGGAAAACACAAAAGAAATACACAGATTCCTAGACATATATGAATTACCAAAGCTGAAACAAGATGATATAAATATCCTAAATAATCCAATATCTAGAAACAAAGAAAAGCCAAGAGCCTACCAGTCCAGTGTTTAATACTACAAGAAATTTAGAGTATATCTAATGCCACTAACCTCAAACTCTATAATAAAATTGAAAAGGAAACAATATTTCCAGTCAGTCCTGGAAGCAAGGATACTCTGATAGCAAACCAGAGAAGGATCCAACCAAAAAAGAGGACTACAGGCCAATCTTTCTAATGAAAATCCTCAGTAAGATACTGGAAAACAAAATGCAGCAAATCATGAAAAAAGATTATACACCATGACCAAGTCAGATTTGTTTCAGAGACTTGGGGATAGACAGTATGCACAAATCAATAAATGCAATACCCCACAGAAACAAGGACAAAAACCACATGATCATTGCAGTAGATGCAGAAAACACTTTTGATGAAGTCCAACACCCAATCATGATAAAAATACTATAGAAAATTGGAATAGAAGATGTTTATTTCAATCTA
>NW_004955430.1:14231444-14245731 GCF_000276665.1 Chinchilla lanigera | reverse complement strand
CAAACACACTCAACTGCCTTATCTTTGACAAAGGGAACACACACCTTCACTGGGAAAAAGGTAGCCTCTTTAAAAAATGGTGCTGGAAAAAACTGGCTTTCCATAATTCTAAATATTAAAACTAGACTCATATCTTTCACTATGTACTAAACTAATATTAAAATTGACCAAAGTTATAAATATTAAAACAGTAACAGTAATTCTGTTGGAAGACAGGATAGGTAGAACTCTTGAAGACGTTTGTATAGGGAAATGCTTTGTCAACAAAACCATGATAACACAGGATATATTACAAAGAATCAAAAACAGGATCATATCTTATTAAAAAGATTTTGCACAGGAAAAGAAACCACCAACAAAAGGAAGATACAACCCACAGAATGGGAAAAAAATTACCAGTTATTACCCAGACAAAAGACTAATATCTAGAATATATAAAGAGCTCAAAAAAGCAGACTCACCAAAATTTAAAGACCCAGTCTAAAAACGGGCATTTGCAATGAATAGACACTTCTCAGAACAATAAGTACAAATGACAAATAAATATATGAAAAATGTTCATCATCAATGGTCATTTGAGAGATGTAAATTAAAACAACACTGAAATTCCATCTTACTCTAGAAAGAATGGCTATTATCCAGAAATCAGCAAATAACATATTTTGGGGTAATATGGGGAAAAAAGAACACTTCTCTACTTGATAGGAGTGTAGACTAGTGTAACAACTGTGGAAATCATCATAGAGATTCCTTAAAATACTGGGAGTAGAGGTTCCATTGTACTGAGCTAGTCTTCTTCTTGGTATATTTCCAAAAGAATTAAAGTATCATATCACAGTGATATATGCACACCTGTGTTCAATTTTGTACAATTTGTAATAGCTAAATCTTGGAAGTAGTCAAAATGCCCATCAATGCATGAATTTGGTAAGGAAGATATGGGTTTTCTTATGCAACTGAGTACTACTCTGCTATAAGGAATGATAAACTTGAATTGTTTCTAGGTAAATTGATATACCTTGAGACCATACTTAAGAGAAATAAATCAGATGCACATGTTTAGATATTACATTGTTTCTCTGGTGGAAGAAATCAAAAGGGTAAATAAGGTCCAAAGTAGATATTGGGAAACAGAAAAATAATTCAAATGGGATGGGGAACAAGGGAGTATGGAAGGGAGAAGAAGGAAGGGAAAATAAAAGAGAGAGAATAGATGAAAAATGTCAACATTCAACATCATAAAAAGGGGAAAAGAGGTTGAAGGGAATGGAAAGCATTGGGGAAAAAAAAGAAACAAGATATATTATGTATGGGTACAAATTCCCAATGATGAATGTGAGCCTTATCTATATGTAAATTGTACCGATAAATTTAATTCTAAAAATCCAGGAAAGAAAAGCATCACAAAATTTTATGGCTGTCTAAGTATTTATTGTATTTAAAGTATTTTTGTATATTCAGAGAAAATTCCACCTTTGTATGGTAAGGATGCCTTAGCACTGTGTCCATACATTGACAAATGTCAATGCACACATGTTGCTTATAAATTTAAAATGGGAGGCTGAGGATTTAGCTCAGTGGCACAGCGCCTGCCTGGCAAGTGCAAGGTTATGAGTTCGATTCCTGGTACTGAAAAAAAAAGAAAAAGAAAATTCAAAATGTCACCCATGCCTAATATCACAGAAAACTTTCCTAGTTTTGCTTTTTTTAAATAGCACACTGAATTAGACAAGATGTGGTATGACTATAAAGCCGGCACTCTGTTGGCTAAGGCAAGAAGATCACAATGTAGAATCCAATCTAATTTGGTGAGTTAGTGAGACCCTTACAGTGTATCTGAAAAAAAAAATGTCTGAGGACATAATTCATTGTAGAGATGCAGAATGCAAGCCTCAGTAATGCACAAGTTAAAAAAAAAAAAAAAACTAGTAGAAGACACATTGATGAAAAAATTCACAGATACTTAGATAAGAATAATAAAATAAGCATCTACCCATTTCATGGTGAAATGAGTTTGATTTATTTAGTATGACAAAAAGGTGAACTGTAGGGTCTTCTTATCAGATGTGGGACTCAGGTTGTGGGATTCTAAGACACAGCCTCAATTCCTTGGCAACATCTTGAACTTGGAACCCTGGTTAGCAGGCATCACAATCTACTAATAGCTGTCTCTTGAGCTCACTTGGCCAGAGATGGTCAACAATAAACATGCTGACCACCAGTGATCTAGCAAAATGAAGGTACCCATGTGAAGTCCTCTTAATCCCAAATGCCAATCATGCAGTAACTGGAACAATCCCAGGACAAGTTTTGCCAGGACCAGAGTATCCAGTAGCTCCAAGAACGTCTCCCCATATCCAGGCATAAAAAAGAAGTTCAGGATCTGAGACCAAAATCAGAGCCACGAACCCCTAAGGGACACTGAAGAGATTAGTATATATCCACGCAGCACCCTTCCAGATCTAGCCACCACTGTTGGAAATAACTTCACAGAGAGCCTGGCCAAAGTCTAGCCAGTGTGGTCAGTGCAAGCAGTCAAGCCACACTCGCTCATGGAGCCCTTCATGCCAGTTTTCCCAGGCAGCCAACCCTGCTATGGTTCCTTCTTCCTAAGTGTATCCACAACCCACACCTCTTCACAACAGGCTTTAATTATGGGAAGAGATATGACATGACATTTTGAGACTTCCATCATTTTTGAGGGTTGCTGGGGTAGAGTTCAAGATGTGTGGTCTTCTGACGATAAACAGCTTTCACCATGAAATGGGTAGATGAGGAAGGGAACCCTTATACTGTATCACCTCAGTTGCAGTTAGAGGAAGACTTTATGCTTCCTGAGCTCAAAAAGGGAGTCCAAGCTCTTAATTCATGCATCACTTTGTGCATCAGAGCATCCTAAAAATGCATTGTCCAGAAGATAAATCCATCTACTGCAGAGGTGCATGCCTCTGGAGAAAGCTTTGTTATACAAATGACGATACTTTTCAAGCCAAATTTTGCATCATGCATGATCACTGTACTGTCTGCACAGATCATATCAGGGGACTTGGATGCCCAGTATTCAGAAGAAGTGCCACAAACTTGTCACAATTGAAAGTGGGCAGCATTCTTTGCTACCAGAACCAATGATGCTAGTGGATCAATCATCCATGCTTTCAGGCCCTGTACAGAGTAGTGATCTCATATTATCCTGACAGTTTGAACCAAACTGGTGAAAACAAAGAGTCGGTGAGCTTCAGGAAAATTGGCAGAGCTTTGTCCACTTTAGGTCTTCATGACTTCCATTTACTCCAGGCAATAGGGTGAGGAATTTATGCAAAAGCACTGTTGGTTCAGTTAAAGAAAAACATTGTATTTATGCAATGAAAGTTTTGAAAAAAGAACCAGACAACCTTGATTGGGTACAGAAAGAAAAGCATATTTTGGAGCAGGCCACTAATCATTCTTTTCTTGTTGCACGGTATTCTTGCTTTCAGACAGAAAGCAGACTGTTCTTTGCTGTCGACTGTGTAAATGGTGGAGATCTAATGTTTCATAAGCAGCAGAAAAGAGGTTATCAGGGTTGACTCTGCAGAAATCAGTTTAGCACTCAATTATCTTCATGACTGAAGAATACTTTATAGAAATTTGAAATTGAACAATTTATTACTAGACTTAGAAAGGGACATTAAACTCACTATTTCCTGTGTGAAGAAGCATTGTAGTCAGGAGATATGACCAGCATGTTCTGTGGCGCTCCTAATTACCTTGCTCCAGAAATTATAAAAGGAGAATATTACGGTTTCAGTGTTGACTGGTGGACTCTTGGAGTACTAATGTTTTATATGATCATCAGAGGATCTTCATTTCATACTGTCGAGAGCTCTGATAACCCTGATCAAAACTCGAACAACAATCTCTTACAAGATACTTTGAAAAGGAAAATTCACATACCACATTGTCTGTGTATAACAGCTACACGTGTTCTGGAGAGTTTTCTGAACAAGGACCCAAAAGAAAGATTGGGCTGTTATCCTCAGGAGGGATTTGCTGATGCTCAGGAGCATCTATTCATTCAAAATGTTGAGGGGACATGATGGAGGTGGCCCCTCCATTTAAAGCAAGCATTTCTGGGGAACTGGGTTTGGACAGCTTTGGTTCTCAGATTGCTAATGAACCTGTCCAACTCACCTCACATAATAATGACATTGTGAGGAAGACTGACAGATATCTTTTGATGCATGAAGAAGAAAGAATGTGGCTGATCCTCATTTTCAACTATATATTCTGCTGATGTTGCCATTTAATGCATGGAAAAACTTGTTACCAGCTTGGATTCAATGAGCCATTTCATAATTGTCTGAAAGTTAATTTTAATTTCTTTTCTGTAGTTATATCTTGTAATACTTGATTCTTATAGCCTATAATAGAAAATATGGAATTTTTTGTTGATAGAGTTATTTTTTATGAATTGACTTAAGGAATAATGAGGCAATTGCCTGTTAACCAAACTTCTGAACACGTTCCATTTGTTGAGTGGAGACCGACAGCCTAATATTTTTTTTTTGCTGTTATGATACAAGAAAACAATTGGTCTGTTATGTAGAATGTCTTCACTATGCTTGTTTCTTTATAAACCCTATTACCTATACTTTTGGGGCCCACTTTATGTAATGTTCAGAGAAATTCAAAAAGATAACAATTTTCAATAAATCTGCAGGAAATACGTATATTTCTATCTCCTTAGTTAAGTTTTTTATTTAATAAGATAACACATGAAATATATAGTAGAATTCCTTTCAGGGGCAGAGTTCTTCAAACTATTCTTATTAAAATTAGTGTTTATTAATTTATTATTTAAGAAGTTGTCAAATAGAGCATTTTCTGTTTTAGTACCATTTTTATAAAAAGGACTTGAAAACTCACCATTATTATCTAAATTTGCAATGGTCCAATTTTAGTAATATTTAACTTTTGGCAAGCTATCTAGTTTGAAATTTAGAATGATTTAAAATTTGTAGGCATTTAATAATTTATCATTTAATCTTTTTAGATGTCCCATTTCATGAGAAATAGAACTTTTACAAAGTTTGTAGTCATCTATTGTCTTTTCTTGAAATAACTGAGAAAGTAATAAATATGTCAAAGGAAAATGTTTATATACATTCATATGTTCATTTATGAGGTATACATGTTTCTCTTAATGCGTGGAACTTATTTTAAAACAAAAAGCAGTATTCACAACTTAAACTTGTAGGAAATTCTGACATATCAGAAATAAGCTTATGATCTTGCTTTTAATTGTTGCTTTTTGCCATAGGGCATTTAGAATGTAGAATAATCATATCATCTTGAGAAACACTTTCTTCAAGTTATTCCTTTGTCTTCCAGTTAAATAGTAGACAGTGGTTTGTTCATGGTACATTTTAATATGATATAAACAGAAACTTTCAACTTCATGAATGAATTTTAAATGAATGACTTCATTAGATGTCTTCCCTGTTACCCTCAACAAAATCTTATCAGTTTTCTACCAATGGTGTACAAATGATGACCATTTTTCTTTGATGAAGTTTTAACCTTTTTTCAGGGTTGTCTATTGTTTTTAAAACTTTCAACTAATAAGATTGACTGTATATTTTATGCAGAATTGCATTATAAATATATTTTTGACTGTGTTCTATTTTTGCAGTCTTTAAATGTCATGCCAGTTCTTTTTCATATTATATAGAAGTTTTCTCAAAATATTCAGCAGGGGAATAAGGTAGTTTACACTCAGAATGGTTGGCATTCTGGTCTTCTAGGAAACTATTTTGTAGAATCCCATGCTCAAATCATTTTATGGATATACAGCCTAGATTAAATTTCAAGTACCTTGTTCAGTACTGGTGCATTTATTTTATAAATTTGGTTTGCTTTGATTTTTCTCATGTAGAAAACTGCCTTGTTTATCATAATGTAACCTATATTTGTGTACCTTCTTTGTCATTTAAAAAAAATCTTTAGATAAAATATGTAATTTACGTGTAAAAAAAGGGCTGGGCATGGTGGCACACGCCTATAATCTAAACACTCAGGAGGTTGAGGCAGGAGGATCACTGCAAGTTTGAGGTCAGCCTGGGCTACCCAGTGAGTTCAAAGCCAGCCTGAATGGTATAGTGAAACCCTGTCTCAAAAACACAAAAAAAGAGAAAGAGAGAGAGAATAAAGAAAAGAAAATCTCACATATTCCCTGCTGCTCACATCCCCTTGTGTCCCTTTAAGAAGTAGTCAGTATCTAATCAGCTTCATTCATCGTTCCTATGTTTTTTTTTATTGTCTTCAAAATACCTAATGTGTACCTTTAAAATGACTATATAATTGATTGACTTTGGCCTCATAGAAATATAGGATATGCATTAGTCAGTCAATTTCTGTTACTTATTTTTTCCACTCAGTATTTTGTTTCTGAGATTCATCCAGGTTGACACATTTTGCTATGCTTCAGTTCTTACCATGAGCCATATCTAATCTATTGTATGAATAGACTGTAAGCCTTAGTTATCTGTGTGCTACTTCACAAAGATAACTTCATCCATGTTTTTGCTATTACAAAGGCTGCTACTAGGAAGATTCTTACATCTGCCTATTTATGCATGGTTGCATGAAATTTCTAGAGTCTATTACCTGGGAATGGAATTTTTTTTTTTATAAATAATACTAGGATCTTCCTGAAAGAGTGAAAGGTAACCTTACCACAGTGATATGTGCATACCCATGTTTATAGCAGCATAACTGATAGTATCTAAATCTTAGAAACAGACCATATGCTTAGTGAAAGATGAAGGGATTAAGAAAATGTGGTATCTATATACAACATAATGTTGCTCTGCCATAAAGAAAGAAGTCATTTGTAGGAAAACAGATGCACCATTAGGACATAATTTTAAGTGAAATAAATTGGACACACATATTTGAATATCTCATTGTTTCTCTTATGTGAGAAATCCAAAGGGTAAATAAGGACCCAAATGTATAATAGATATTTGGAGATAGGAAAAATAATGTTCAAAGGGAAGGGGAACAAGTGAGGGGAAAGGGGGAATGGAGGGAAGGTAATAGGGCTAAAAAATTAAAAAGTATGGAAGCAAAACGATAGAAACAAAGTTTTTTAAATGGAGAGGGGAAGAAGGATTGAAGGGGAGTGAGGGTACTGGGGAAAGAAGAATTAAGATACATTATGTACAGGTACAAATGTCCTATGATCAATGTGATCAATTATGTATGTCAAAAGTATACCAATAAAATTAATTAAAAATAAAAGAATGGAAACCATCAACAGACAGAATCCACAAAGGATACATTTGGAGATTAACTGAGAAATGTGGACAACATGCACACAAAAAGATGTTGTGTGATACTGATTCCTGGCTTCAGAATTTCAAGTACCAAAAAGAAAGCCCATGAAAATTATGCAAATTCAACTTATTTATCAAAAATAAAATACTTAAGTACAAATGGGGTCAATTCAGTATACTTTGTTAATAAGTACATCTATCTTGAAGATTTATTATGTACAGGGATGATAATATTCATTGGGAATTGTATATATTTGAAAAGTGCTCAGAGAGTAACTTTCAAATTTCAAATATTCTCATCATAAAGAATGTTAACTCTCTGTGGAAAAAATAATGGAAACTATATAATTAGTCCAAATAATGCAATTTCACATAATGAGGCTCTACAGCTTCTAAATGGCTTCTTACCTTATAGCAACAAAATAGTTAAATTTTCTTATGCCTAGAAAAGTATTTATATATAACACTATCATTCCATCTATATGATAATATGATTTAAGTAAGAAATGGGTATTGTCTTTTAATTGAAACATAAAGTGTACCCAGAAGGGAAGAAGATCACATAAAGCTTTTCAAGAAATATTAAAAGAAAAAATAAAACCTGAGAAAAAAATACTAGATGTTAGATTTTAGCAGGGAAGCAACACAGACAGCTCAATATCAAAATGAGGGTCAACAATTCTGTATGAAAGCCCTGTTGGATAGCTTCAGTTTTTGAAATCTCAGAGGTACTGTCCTAACATACTTGCCTGAACAAATCTATTTCGGCAACTGAGGAGAGCAATGGTGGGTATTTTCACCATGTGAAGACAGGAAGAGTAAGGGACTACAGTGTCTTCTTTGAGCTGTGAGCCAGAGAGGAGCCTTTCTTTAGGGAAGAGCACAGTAAAAATTAGACTGGAAGTAAGAATTAGTTGTTCTCTACACCTTTGCACCATAAAGTGGGGTTTATGAATGAACAATTTGCTAGAAGTTCTGACTCTCAGATCCTACTGCAGGCCTGACCCAGGGTCTGCATTTTCACAAGATTTTGAGATGATCCACGTCCGCACTGAAGTCAGAGGAGTGCTGCTGGACACTACCAGAGAGCACCGGAGAAAGTTTAGGTTGAGTTTCAGGACAGACTACCATGGCTAATTAGCAGATCTTCAGAAAACAGTACGCATGAGACCAAGCTAAGATTTGCCAATTAGGGCTCATTGGAGTTTAGGATTAGCACTGAGACTTAGACAAACAGTAGGATTTAAGAAAGTGGACAGATGATTCTACAATGTGTTGTCTGAAAGTCATATTAATTGTTCTTCCCCTACCAAAAAATAATGTTCGAATATATTTCATCTGTGGAGACCTTAGAAAGGCTACAAATCCTTTCTTCCATGTTGTCATTTAATTTCAATTTCACTTTTCATTATATTCCTTTTCTTGAAATGTATCTTAAATTGCCAGCCCTCTCTCTCTCTCATCATTCAAATTCTGCCGGGCTTTCAGTGACCTATACAAAGTCATGCTGAAGTCATCAAATGAGGCCTAAATTTCCATGGCTGTGTTTTAGCCCTGACATTGAATTCCTTGAAAATACTATATATTTATCCTAGCCCTCAATACCCTGACTGCTCTAATTTCTAAGATGTGTCTGCTATAGTACCTCACTCTCTATTAGTGTGGTTTGCTTACCTTTTATCCTGTCAAACACATCCTCTTTGGTGAAATCTCAGGAGACTGCTTATCACCATGGTCCTCAGCTACCAGGGATGCCTCTGTTAGTTTGTCTATTCGTAGATTCATTCAGCCATCATTCATTTTACATTTCTCACCAATTATATTAGACAATGGCTTAGTGCTGGAGATCCAAGAATAAAAAAGCTTCAGGCTTGTCTCTTGAGGAACAGAGAATGATTTTATACAATAGAATTCTTATATTATGGAAATGCATAATTTGTCTTTTGTTTATTTACTGATAACAAGAAGAGGGAAAATATGTAAAATATGTCTAAGCCTTTTTAAAGTCCTAATGGATTGTGGTGTACCTAAATTCACTTTTAGGATAATAGCTAATATTTATTTAGTTCTTAGTATTTACCAAATATGGTTCTGGATGAATTACCTGCATTAGTTCATTTAATCTCCACAACAACCTGACTTGCTCTACCTGCTACCATTCTCCAGACAAAGAAAATAAGAAAATAGAGTTGCATAACTACTAGATCACTAGCAAGCAGCAGTGTTTGGATACAAACAGGTGGGGCTTTAGATGCTTCACTGCATAATATTCATTCTGAAATATGCAGATGAAGGTAGTATCTACCTATTTTATATTCTAATACTGCTTCCCACTCTCTTGTGTACCAGAGATCTATGAATTAGGGTCCTGCTAAATTTATTTTGTAAGATTTCATTAGAACTCGGCCATGCCCATTTGCTTATGTGTTGCCCATGACTACTGAAGTGCTGGCAGTGAGGATGGTGAGCAGGGATGTATAAAAGCCCTGTTGGATAGCCCTGTTGCAGTAGGAATCTCCTGGTGTGCAAAGCTTACAATGTTTACTCACTGCTCTTCACAGATAAAGTATGCCAGCCTGTGCTTTAAAAAAGTTTTACACAGAAAACCTCATCCATAACTTTGATGTAACATCAAAAAAATCTGTGCAGTAATGTTCGCATATACCACTTACAATATTTGTGATGAAAGAGTGGGGAAAATAAACTTCATTTATTACAATCATATAATTTTAAATAGTCTTAGTAGAAATTAGCTGATAAGTTATTCTCTCAGAGAACACAGCTGGACTGTGTTATGGCTGTATGTCCCTGATACTGAACAGCTGGGTCTCAGTAGCGACAGTGACCATTTCTTTTTATCGTTGTTTCATGTTGCAGAGCTAATAATACATTTCTGTTAGCACTTAGCATAATCTACCACTGCAAAATAAATTTACATAGCAATTTGTCTCTTGTAGTGCATTCTAAACTAATTGGAAGAAAGAATATATGCTTTCTTTCAGTTATCAGAATGCTATAATGCAAACTAAACAGAAAATATTAAAAAGTTAGGTTTTTATTTTAACTTTAAATGAGAACCTCTGCCCCATGTATGCTGTTCCACCATGACTTTTATTACCTTTCATTTTATTCCAAATAAAATATGAAAAATCTTAATTAAATATATATTTTAATACTTTAATTGCTCAGTGCTAAATTGTTTTTAATAATTTAATAGATGAAAACAAAATAGGACATTTGATTTACATATGCATCATTCTAAGATGGGAGTGCACTTAGGAAATCAATCTTTTGCAACATTTTTACATGACAAATAAATTGAAGGAAAGTGTAGTTAATATGAAAATAATGGAATTTTAATGAGGATAAAGGGAATTTTATTCCATTGTTGTTTATCTGAGGTTGTGAATAACACTGAGAAATACTGACTTAACTACAAATCTTATTGTACTGATACTATAATTTATGAAAATGAAATACTCAAATCTTTTCAAAATAAGAAAAATTATAATTACTTGGTACAAATGCAAACTATTGTTTTCTTTCTATTTCTTGAAAGAAAAGTGAGTATATAAATGTGCAGTTTCTAAAATGATGTCCTCTGTTAAAATATAATGCTAAATATTTGTTTAGATTAGAAATTATGACATTACAACAAGGAAAGGATCTGTAGATTTAAATATGCACAAATTTTACTTGGAACAGAGTAGATGCTGTGTGCTATAAATCCTCTGAATTTTAACTGCTTAGTCTAGATGTACAGTAATTACTTCTCAAATATTTTTCCAATAGACATTTCATGCAAGTTCCATTTTGTTTTCAGGTCCTTCCTTGAAGAAATGCATGACAGAATCATTATAAAAACAATTTTGATTAAATAAACTGACTTCTTTATGTTTTACATATTAAAATTTAGAAGGGAGTTGCCTACTCCATTTGTATTTTGATTTAAGTAATGTATGCAAGCTCTGGATATTTAAATTATTATGTCAAAGGTCAGGTATTGTATTTATTGCCATTACATATCCTTAAAATTCATTTTGTTTTGTTTTCCTTGGTTTTATAAATGCAATTAAAATCATGGATGGCACCTACCTTTCCCAGAAAAGAGAACCTGACTCTGCTTATATATCTCTGCATCATCATATATCAAGGAAGTTACTCCTTGATAATAATTGAGCAGTCTTATTAACTAATGCAGGTAAATGCAGTGGCCAAGAAGAGTGCTGCCTGTGACATGAAGTAAGTATACAGCAAGTTGTAGAAATAATATCTTTGCAGGCAGAGCAGAAAATTTTCTTTGCACATTGTCTACCTGTTTTAACTACTCTTCTTAGCCCTTGACTATGGAGTTTTCCTAAGATTGATGCTCTTACACTGACTTGTATCCTTTCTACTTGTGTGTTCTTGATGTTTCTGTTATTTTCTGATGTATCATTATTCTTCATCTAGAAATATCATGGTAGCAACTTCAAGCTAATGCAGGACGGCAGTAAGCCAGCCACTAGATTATGTATATACAAACAGAAGTTCTGAACCGACACTTCTTCCATGTGCTGATTTAGTTTAAGCTCTTATTCTGATGGACAAAAACTGTTAAATCTGCTGATGCATTTTGATCAAGAGAAGTTCACTTAAAAATAATTTGAGTCACAGTAAGAATATTTTGCCTTGCATTTGGTCCTTGCAGTGCATGAACTAGGAAAGAGAGTGATAAGTAGTTTGATTGCTTCACCTCCTCTTCCATACAGGAGAGGCAGTCAAATTTATTAAGACCTAAATGGACACAGTATCTTTTTTCAGTTTGTAAAGCTATGATAGTATGAAACAAATTTAGGAAAATCAGTTGTGAAAGAAACTCCAGAGCTTTAGGGTTACTCAAGAGAATCTAAGTTAGAACATTCATTTTATAGATGGAAAAGAGGAGGAAAATTAGACTGTAGAGTTTGCTGGTCCCAAAACAAGGGAGACAATATATTCAAACAAGCAAACTTTGGACTCATATAGGATTAAAGTCGGACCAGAACTTCTTTATGTATTAGTTATCTGATGTCAAAGTTCATGGCTTAACATGTGACTTTATTTTTCCAACTGCAAAAACTTTAACTACTATCTACAGGCCTAAAATCAGATGGCAAATGTTAAAACACCTAGCAATGTACTTAAGCATAGTAGAAGTTGGATCTGGGATAATTTCCTCTCTGTAAGAGCTGCTAGAATTTTGATATTCAACCAGTTCTTTCTGATTGCTCCTTTCTTTCATGTTTATAATTTGTATAATTTAGATCACTCCATGAATTTAGCCTGCTGACTCACAGGGCTTGTGTCATAATCCTTCTGTGACAAAAATTGATTTGATAGTGTGCGCTAGGTGGATGGTGACAAGGTCAATTGAGTTCAATTTCCTTTTCTGTCTAAGTAGTAAACTTCGTTCCTTTGGTAGGTGGCAACCTTAGAAGACCTGGCGAGTTTTAAATCTTTCTGCTCTGTAAATGTTCATTACTTAGATACCAAGAGTTCTTTAACCTCATTTGCCAATAATGTCTTACAAAAAAAAAATTGTAATTTCATTATGATAGTTTAAGTGTGCTCATTTATTTTAAAATGATTACACCACTCAAGGCTGGCTTTTAAAAAGTGCTTAAATGTTCTTAGCTTGCACATCACCTCCTTAGAGAGCTCTTTGCTAATCATATTTTCTGTGTAGATTGTAACTCTTTGTCATGGGCTGTAGTTTTTGTTTCTCTTTCTATGGCACCTACCACAATTTGGAGTTACATTTTTAATGCTGACTTCCCTCCCTGGTCTGTGAACCCCTAGAGAATTGGGGCCAGTTTTATTTTGTTCATTATCCTATCGCACAAATCTAGTTCTTTCTGTTCATGGCACACAGACAGTGTTTAATACAATATACGCTGAATAGTGAAAACATCCTCCATCTGAGAATTTTGGAATAGAAGGAAGAGAAGAAAAGGAGTTTGAAGCTTTAGGAAATCTCAAGGATACTACAGGATAGGGAGTGGAAGAATGCTTCACTTGAAGGAACCCAAGATAATTATTTCAATTCTTTTCTTGTACACAGGGGTGAAGAGTGGAATTTTAGTGAACTGAGCATTCAGTTTTTATGATGAAGCATTTATACTGCAGCACAATTCATTCCTGAGTGTACCTTTATTCATTAGCTTATTTAGCAAGTATCCACTCCTTATTTGTATACCAACCACTCCATAGATAGGACTCTTACTCCCATAAGATGCAGTAGGGACCCACATTAATCAGTACATATAGACATGGATATATCATTACCTATGGGCTTTGTATAATGGGAAAAGCAAGGGAAAACCCCAGTTTAAAATGTGAGAAGCGTCTTACTGAACGTTTTTCTAAGAGAGAGATGCTATGGTCTTCAGTTCCATCCTTTTGTCTGCAGTTGGCCTCTCTGCATTGACCCGTGCTTTACTGGGATCAGATCCTTTCTCCTTGCGCTGTGAACACAACACTTGCTTGTTGTTTTGGATTCTACTAAGCATTTATTCCTCCGTGTTCTGCCTCCAAATCCATCACTCTTAACCAGGGTCCTACCGCTTTCTTTTCTCCTGCTAATCTAATTCAAAGAGAAGCAAAAAGTTATTGAACAGTAAATGTCAGCTAATTTTCTGTTGTGCATTACTGGATGAAAAATTTCACTCCATTACCAGCATTACTGTTTCATATACTTGCGGAATTTCTTCCAGCACATAGCCCAAATTCTAGTACATGCCTTGGATTTTGAATCGTGATCCAATTCTTCCAGTCTTACCAGCTTTTTCGTCACTCCTTTCTTCTTGCCTTACCCACTCTATCCCCTGCCCCTGTGGATTGCATATGTGGATGTTGCCTTGCTCAGTGCTGTGCAGTTATGACAGCAGAGAAGTGAATGAAGAAAGAAAGCAATAATTTCTCATTAGGAATATTACTCTTATTTTCTTTTT
>NW_004955430.1:14220869-14228174 GCF_000276665.1 Chinchilla lanigera | reverse complement strand
CCTGAGAAACTATTTTGTAGACAATAATATGTAAAATGATAACCATTGATAATTTCCTACCATTTTGTCTGTAATTTGCTAAGTCCCCCCTATTATTATGTTATCCTTCTTTTATTCTTTAAAATAAAAAAAAAAAAATAAAGGCCTGTGGGCGACTCAGAGGCACAAGGACCTGGGTGAGTGTCAATGCTATTTTCTGAGCTGGAGAAGACCCAGGGAAGGGGCTAGTTTCAGGTGGTAGATTGAGAGCTCAGTTCTAGACCTTAATGGGCATGTTAGGGATAAGTAATTTTACCTGAATTACCTCTTACTGTCTTCAGAACAACCACAAAAAGAGATGCAGTTGATGCAGTCACCTTTATTTTTTAAAGGAAGAATCTAATGTTCAGAAATCTTAAGTGAACCATTTGCACTAAAAAAATTTAGACTCTACATCAAGACCCTGAAACTGTGCCCTTAGTTATAGCTACCAAATATTCTTTTTGATATTTTTAGGTTAAAACTTGGTGATATGAAACATTTGCTGTCATCTTTTGCAGCAAATGAAGTACATAAACTGAAAATGTATTTTTTTCTTTTTATCCCTATTATTGTTAAAATCCAGGATGAAATTTAGGGGAAGAAAAATAGCAAACCATGAAGAAGTAAGTGTAATACTACTGTAATAATGGAATAGCCTAAAATTCTACCAAAAGCCATTTCTGTGTCTTGTTCTTCTCTTACTCAGTCGTGGGTGAAATAACTCCATGTGTCACTTGAACTTTTTTTCTAAGTGTTCTTCTCCTGTTAATGCCTTTGAAGCCTGTGGTATCGTGATGATTATTTACAGAATAATTGAGATCTCCTTCCCTAAAGCACTTCATTATCTTGTACCTAAAATGTAAATATTTTCTACTTTGTCTTTCCTGACTTCCTGTATAAAAGAAAATAGAAAAGGAATGATAAAACTTAATAATACCATTTAGAAGGTAACCCTAACAAAAATCAGCTGTGAAATACTTTTAGAATATTATTTTAAAATCCTTTTGATGGTAATATGCTAAAATTAAAGGTATGTGCTAATGGGTCAACCTATTCTAATAATTCTATGGGTTTTAAAGGAGTAAATAGAACATTACCCACTTAAGACACCTTAGCTGAAGTTGGGAACACCACGGGACGAGAACCAGAAGGAGCTTCTGCTACCCCTAGCCCAGGGGGAGAAGTGAAAGCATGGGTTTCAGAACTCAGAGAGACAACTCCTATTGTTGCAGAAAAAGCCAAAAGGCAGGCACTGTGACCTTAGTTAGAGGGGAACAGTGCACCTTAGGCAGCAAAGCAGGTGCAGATACCGATTCCTACCTTACTTTCCCCTTCTCGCAAGTTTCCTGCTAAAGTCTCCACCTTTCCTCCTCCGTTAGTTCAGGCCTGGGAGACACAGAGAACAGGGGCTCACTAAGGCAGATCAGGAAGGTTAGGCTGCCAGACACAGAGCAGAATAGGAATGGACAAAAAAGCGTTTCTGGGGAGGCAACCTCCTCACCCACAGTGCCTGATAGTGCATTTTAGAAGCATAATAGTCCGTAACATCTTTGTTCATACGTTCTTGTCTTTTGATCCTCTGGCTCTGTTTTGGTGATCCTTACCAGACTAATTCAGCCACCTCTTCTCAATCCAAATGTCACTCGATGCATTTGGTGTTAAGTCATGAATTGTATTATTTTCTCCATATGTTTCTGCGTTATTTTCCAACTACTCTTCGTGATGCTATACTTTCTCAGGCTGGGTCTTTCTCTCTTTCAATTATAAAGTATATGATATTGGTCAGTCTTTACTATATTTTGATGTTGGAGGACAGGGGACCAGCACCAAGTTACAATAATACAAATACATGGATAGGAAAGTAAGTAGGTAAATTTACAGATAATTCTAAGGACAGTGCTATTGGTTAAATTAATACTTCTCATATGTATTATTCAAATAATTATCCCCACTTAAACCTAAAATGCCACTTTTAATATTTGTTACTTCTGCTGAATTCTTTTTTTAATGTTATTTTGAAATAATAGCATAATTAGTGTGCTTATTAAACTTATTTCTGCTTTGAAATTATTTCCTTGAAAAATTGATAAAAATACATGTGTTCAGAATTTAAAATCAGGCTGGAAATTTTTTGAGTTTGATAAATGTTGCAGGATGATTACATGAAATGCTTGAAATTAAGACTATAAGCAAAAATTTATACTTGAATTAGCATTTTTACTTAGAAAAAATATCAAAGTAATCATGATAACTATAAAAGCTTCCTTTTTGAGTGCAGGCAGATTTAGGTCCATTTTAGTAACAAAACCTTGTTCAATATTAATTAGAAACTCTAAAATGTCTACCAGATTCATTCATTTTATTTTAAGAAATTACAAAGTAATTTACAACCTATAAAAACAATTATATCATCTATTTATTTGATGTAATAGTCACAATTAAAAATTAAAATGTAATTCCATTTTTCTTTGAGGTCTATATGGGTGTCCAAAGTCTGAATGGTATACACTGAATAATCTACTACACAGAATAGAGCACACTGAACGTGACCTAACTACTTGTCCTTATACAGTAACTATTCGTAGTGTATCCATCTTTCACACATTCAGTTTCTCTATTTTCTTTCTGATCTTCTCATGTGCTCACAATCTTTTTCTCTTTTGTGTGGACTTTTAGATCTTGAAAGCTATGTACAAGCTTGACTATTGTCCTTCATAGCAGCTGAGAAAGGAAAATGAATTTCAGGAAAAACTAGGATTTTTATTTGCTTCTCTCACTTCCTTGATCTCTGCACTCTCAGGCAACAAATCCCTGGTAGATAAACCTGCCGGTGCCTTAGTACTCCTTGAGAGCCAGTATACTCTTTATCACCATTTGCTCAAGGTGTTTTTTTAAAACTAATTTTATTGCAGATTTTTTTCCTATGCAGCAGTGAAAATTATTTGTTACTTAATCTCAACACTTAAATTCACATCTTTTTATATGCTAGGGACAAAATTGTAATGAAACATGGAGCATTTCTGTGTCCCAAAGAATGACAGCTATCTTGAAGGAAGGCAGTCGTGGGATTGAATTCCAGGCTAAGCTTGTATGATTTTTATCATGGAATGCCAATTGCACTTCAGAGGAAAACTGACAAACTATGGTTATGCATAAACGGACATTTGGTAGAATCAAGTGAGCATATCATTTCAAGGAAAGTGGCTCTGTATATTCCCTGCCAGCGAGACTCAAGATTGAAGTGAAGCTTGGTGTTTCGGAAAACTTGAATGTGGTACCATTTACACAACTTTATATTTCTTAATGCTTTTTTTTTTATTAACTCAGTAGTGATGTTAGGAAATTATACTTAAAAGTATATATTAATAAAGTATAATACATCAATATTTGGAAAGTATAATAATTCAGATTACCATGTTCTAAAAGAACAATATTAAGAATCATGCACAAAAGATTTAATCAAAGTACAGGAAAGGATGCTTTAAAATAGTTTTCTTTTTTAGGGTACTGAGGATTGAACCCATAGCTTTGTACTGAGCTATACCACCAGTCTTCCTTATTACTATTTTTAAAAAATTTTACATAATGTCTCATAAAATCACTAAGTTGCCCAGGTGGGCTTGAATTTGTGATCCTTCTACCCCAGCCTCCCAGAGTACTGGGATTACAGGCATGTAACACCATGTGCAGGTAAAACAGATCACTTATATAATTTTGTAATTAAAGCAACTAAATTTTATAAAATTATTGCATGTTGGTTTTGATGTAATATCAGCTAGGAAGATCTATATTATCTGCAAAAGATATCTAGGACTCTTTATCAAACACATGCCTTCTGGAGTCTGACTTTTCTTCATGTGCTTCAAGCAAAGTAGTAAGTTGCAACAGATTCAGTACTGGAAGCAAAGAGGTTTTGCACAATTGTAAAATAAAGCTGTTTTTCTTCCTAGTTATATATTTTAAACATAGATTTTTTTTCATAAAATGTGTTGTTTATTTTACCACATGTTGGATTTCTAAGTTTTACTTTTAAATGAATTAATAAATATTGAAACAGTTCCTCTAAGTTTTTATTTCTTACATGGCAAATAACAATAGCTATCACCCACATAAATAAATCCTCTTTGGAGTTTCCAGTTATTTTTGAGACTGTAAAGGGATCTTGAGACCAAAAAGTTTGAGAACTGCTGCGGTACATTAAACTCATTCATAGAGTTTTTTTGAAAGGAGTATTATGAGTTCTATTGCCCAAGGAAGCCTTTTCCTGTCATTATTTCAAAAGAATGATGAACTTGGTACTAAAAGCAAAATATTTTATGATATTATGTAAAGTAAATATCAATCTCTTCCACAATAACAGAAACATATTTTATATCACAATTTTTGTCACTTCTTTACTTAAATAGTTGCAAATCCTGACTCGGGAAAAACAGGGCACTATTTCTTATTCTGCTCATTTAAATATTGTATAAATGTGGCTACATGAATAATTTCATTTTAAAAAATATGTCATGTTCTTTTAAGAGCAAAAACTATCTCTAATACTTAAAGCTTACTCACAGGAATAGACCTGAGTCCTTGATAAATTATCCTAATTAACTAAGTAAATTCAAATTTGGGTAAATTTGACCATAGAGTGACTAAAAATGTAATCTATTCAATTTATAACACATCAGGCTCTCTCTGTACACCTGAAATGTACACTCAAAGTATGCTCCATCTTTGATTGTAGCTCAGGAGGAAACATTAAGCTCTAGGTCACTCTTTATAACAACTCTCTTAGCTGGGCATGGTGGCACACACCTGTAATACTTGTACCTGAGAGGCTGAGGCAGGAGGATCCCTACAAGTTTCAGGCTAGTCTGAGGAACATAATGAGTTCAAGGCCAGCCTGGACTGTATAGCAAGACCCTGTCTCAAAAGCCAAAATACAATAAATAGATATATAGATAGATGATAGATAGATTAGATAGATAAATAACTTTTTGAGTCATAATATTAACTTTTTGAGTTACTATTAAATATTGCCTTATAACTTCAACCAATCACAAAACAATTAAACATAAATAATCTATTTTGTAGCACTGGCTTGTTTTTCTTTTGTTGATACAAGTAGAAAATGATTTGGTACCAAAGTAGGTGATTTTTGAAATAGTTATCAGAATTTTTTAAAATTTATTCAATGTTTAAATCATAGCATGTGTTAAGATCACAGTTGGTGTAACACAAGCTCTACTCTCCACTTATTTACATTTGCAACTGGAGTGGTGAAGTGAATTAAAAGAATGACAGTTTAACAGGCGCTTTGAAGAGAAGACTGACAGAATGACATCTTCATATCTTCTGTTCAGATGTTAGGCAGAGTGGAGATGTTCTTAATTATTCTCTGTTTTAAACAAATCTAAACCTCTTAAAATATATAGACCACAAATAGCAGGAGCACATATGAAGTCAAGAACAATCTAAATTAAAATGAGAGCATAATTGAAGGACGGAAAGTAGAAGAGGAAGTCAAGGAACTTTGGCAGAAGAAGAAATGATGATGTAGCTGCATATAAGGGATAAGAAAATTTTTTAAAATGAGAAATTGTGCAAATTATTGAAAGGTTTACCATGCTGATAAAAGTGCTGGTGCATCGCATTTCCCAAAGTGTTAATACTTGATGGTACTTTCTTTAAGAAATGGGTAAAGCTCATACTTTGAGCATAGAATTAAACAATCCTCTTAAGGAAAAAGAGACTGTAGAGCAAGATAAAGATAAGGAATTTATCAAAAATAAATTGGACATATAAAGGTAGAGTTTTACCTGGAAGGACTAAGAAGCCCATAAACTGTTATCTAGAAATTACACAGTAAAGCCTAAGTAAGCCACCCGAGGTTGAGTATTTCTGCCACACATGCCTCCTGTATGTTCTCAAAGCATAGTACCATTTCCAGCTGCTTCACAAATTTTTTGATGGACAAATACCTAATCATCCACGAGCCCTTAAATTATGGAAAATTTTTTCTCAATATTCTTTCTTAACCAGAAAAGTATTTTCTATCATTGCATACAAATTCCTTAATTTTCCATGATTTGAAAATTTGGTATTGCATATTTACTTGTGTCAGATGTATTTTCCTTAATAAGCTGTGGCACTCTTGAAGACAGGTCTGTATGTCTATGTCATATCCAGGAACAGTGATAGCAATTAGCATATGAGAGACAATCATTAATAGTGGAATATATAAATATATGATAAAGACAGCATCTAAGAGTTTTTGTCCTTAAATGCAGTGGGATAATCCTTTGGCAAGACAATA
This sequence comes from Chinchilla lanigera, assembly GCF_000276665.1. NCBI lineage: Eukaryota > Metazoa > Chordata > Mammalia > Rodentia > Chinchillidae > Chinchilla > Chinchilla lanigera. The sequence continues at coordinate 14,221,849 of NW_004955430.1, read as the reverse complement.
ACTGCTGCAGTGCATAGTCCAGCAAGAGCAGTAAATGGTTTGTTATAAATACTATGATTTATCACTATCTCCTCTATAGACAGAAGAAATTAAATTGCTACCTCAATGACTTATACCTACATGGATTCCAAATCAATGAAAATACAGGAATTTATACTCTAAGAAAGACCTGTCAGAAGTATGATTTCATGAGGAGGAACTCAAAAGAAAAAATATTTATAGATTCAGTTTCATGAAAATAAATCTTTCTGTGTCATCATAAGCAAAGATTTCCTCATTAGCAAAGTTAAAATGTAAATGTCACAACATAAAAAGTGGTCATTGTGTTTTGGAGAGACCTTTTTCAATAACATATACATCATTAAACCTGAGTCCCAGTTAAAAAAAAAAAATTAAACTAAGTGTGAAATTTAAACTCTTAAGAGAATAAATGCAAACTGTTAATAAATATGCATAGAACTTCATCACTTCTTGAAGAAATGTATATTAATGGATAATGTCATATGAAAGTATCCTTAGGGACTGGAATTTAAAAATTTGTTACAGTATTCTAATGACTGAGAAATAGGCATGTAGCTCTATAATATATGCCACCATTTTCTAGCTATATACATGATGTGTCACAAACTTCAAAAAGCCTTTGGCAACCACTAGCCAGAGCAATAAGACAGGAGAGAGAAATAAAAGGAATAAGGATAGGAAAGGAAGAAGTAAAACTATCACTATTTGCAGATGACATGATACTTTACATGGAAGATCCGAAAAACTCCACAAGAAGACTCCTTGAATTAATCAACAAATTCAGCAGTGTAGCTGGATACAAAGTCCCAGAATAGCAAAAGCAATCCTGGGCAACAAGGACAAGTCAGGTGGAATCACAATCCCTGACCTGAAATTATACTACAAAGCTACTGTCATAAAATCAACCTGGTACTGGCTAAAAAACAGACCTAAGGATCAATGGAACAGACTGGAAGAAA
>NW_004955430.1:14219685-14220769 GCF_000276665.1 Chinchilla lanigera | reverse complement strand
CTGGGGTTACAAGCATACACTATACTGCTTATAATTGAAATTATGTCAGATAATTCTTTGCTGTGAGAGACTGTCTGGTGCCCTGAAGAATGTTTGACAGCACCTCTGCAATACCCACCAGATGCCAGTAACATCCCTCTCCAGTTGTAACTATAAAAATTGTCTTTAGACATTACCCAATGTCCCCTGGGTTTAAAGTTGTTGTCACTTGTTCAAAGCAACTGTTTTCAAATTACCAAGACACTTTCCACTTCCTCATTGATTCCTCCCTTCACTCATTCAACAAATGTTTATTGAGCATCTAGGTGGTGTTAGAATCTGCCGAATCCTTTAATATTGCAACTGTCAGAAATATAGACAAAAACCTGTGTCGTTATATGGCTTGCATTTTTGTGAAGGGACAAGTACAATTAATTTATGATAAATACTCTACAGTAAGGTCACATCATGAAAAGTCCAATACGTAAAAAGACAGAAAGCAAGGAAACAGAGCACTGTTCTGGATAAAGATAACCAAAGAGTGTCTCTTTAAGGAGATAACTTTGGAGAAAAGGTACAAAGAAATGAAAGTTGAATGTTCCGTGACTACACTGAACAGAGCCATCGGAGGTGGAAGCAGAAAGTGGAAAGTCTCTGAGTGGGAACGTGCTTCCCAGGGAGATACGGCAAGATGGGCAGCACCGCTGCAGCACAGTGAAGGACCGAGTGTGATGGTCGAGCCTGGGTATGATGAGAGGTCACACGAGGCCCTTGAGCTGGGGGTGGTAAAGGAATCTGATTTTTCACTGAAAAGTACGTTCTGACTGCTCTGCACAGGACTGCCAAGAGCAGGAGTGCCAGGAACGGAAGTGAAGAGTGCTTCAGAGGTTACAGGGAAGTCAGTGAGGGATGATGGTGGCCAGAGCTGGAGTTGAGAGAGGTGGGAGGTGTCGTTAGGTTAGGAGATCTCAGCTGAAAGTGGGCCTGGATTAATCTGCTGAAAAATTGAGTGCTGCATGTAAGTAAAAGAAAGGCCTGCGGCCTCAGGGTTTCCCGGAAGGAGGGCTTCCGGCGCACAGGGAGCTGCGGGTGGGGAGTGCCAGCC
>NW_004955430.1:14197119-14215331 GCF_000276665.1 Chinchilla lanigera | reverse complement strand
GTAAAATGGTGTCTGTTAATGTTTTCCTCCTTTTATTTTTAAAATTTTTTAACAAAAGCCTTTGGCAAAACAATCTTGTTCAGAATGTTTGTTTTAAAATTTGGAAAGTAGGGGCCAGGGACGTAGCTCAGTGGCACAAGGATCTGCCTGGCAAGCACAAGGTCCTGAGTTCAGATTCCAGGTACCAAAAAATAAAAATAAAAATTGAAAACTTTACAGAGATATTTAATAGATTCATCTAGCTTTGTTAAGAAGGGGAAAGAGCAAATCCAAATGAAAAAAGAAGTCTTTAAACAAATGACTACTTATAAGATAAAGTATACCCACAATTAAAGCAATATGACAACATATATCTATATATATATGTGTACATTAAATAAATGGAGGGAGAATATAAATGTTATTTTATGATCCTATTTTGAGGGAAGAGTCATATGACTGATCATAAGATCAATGTCAGCATTAATTTGCCTCAAGTTACTGGAGATTACAAAGATTTTTATGGGGTGGAATATTTTTATAGTTTATATGGTAAACGTCTATTATGTATTTAGGAAAAACACATATTTTAAAATGAAATGCATAAACAAATGGAAAAACAAATGACATTAATGTAATCACACAGAAGATATATGATGTTGAATTTTGTACTTCTGTTAGTGAAAGTCAAAGTAAAATTCTTCAGGATCGTGCCAGTGGAGGGAACAACCAGTATGTATGTACTCTGCCTACACTAAGAAATGAAACTAAATATATGCATTCATATTTGTCAGATGAGTAAGCAAATTCTTCATTACTGCTTTAATTTACATAATTATGATTACAAATAAGACTCACAAGTTTTGAAATATTTATTGCTCATTTTCACTTCTTTTATAAATTATTTGTATATTTCTCTTGCTCCACTTCTCTCAATAGAATTCTTCCTCTTTTAATTGATCACAGAGGAATTATGTACCCTAAAGTCATTAATACTTTGTAGGTTATGCCCATTATTAATATTTTCCCTAGGTTATTATATGCTTCTTAATGTATTTATATGTTTAGTTGACATGAAGAAAAAGACAGTTTCTTATTTTAAAGAGAATTAAAAGAAAATACAAGTAATACAGAATTTCAAAACAAGATAATAGGAAACTAACAATTGTTATTATATTGCATATTGTTATCTTCAAAGTATTTTTTCTGATTACCAAAATTAGGCATATAAGATTTATCAAACAATATAAACACTAACTGTTCTTTTCAATGAACTAACAGAAACTAGTAGTACAATTAAGTTAGCAATCATGTGTCATAGCTATCGGAGTTACTGTTACAAAACTATGTGTTTTTTGTTTTGGTTTGTTGGTGATGATGATCTAATGTAATTTTTCCTAATAGTCTTATTTTCCAATGGATTTGAAATACTTCTAAACTGTTTGTTATTTTTTTCTGGATTTTTCTATCTGAATTTGTCATTTGGTCATTTCTTTTGTCTAATGCTACATTGCTTCAGTAATTATAGTTTCTAATAAGTCCACTTTTACAATAGTTTTGGTTAGTCTTATCTAATTATTTTTGTAGTTCAAACCATGAATCACTGACAAGCATCACAAAATAATTTTATTTGGAGTTTCAAATTGCATTGCATTCTCCACCAAAATTTCACACCAGAGAATTAGACTTTTGTCACTGGTCAGTATTCCATGTCATGAGAATGCCATATGCCTTAGTATCATGTCATCTTCAGGAGTATAAAAAGAAAAAGTAGTGTAATTGTGCTGGTTGAAAAGTTTGTAATCTTTATAGCTGTAGACATAACTAGTAAAATGTGTTTGTAATTTGGCAATTAGATGTTGAAGTTGGAATTGAAATTCAAAACCTCTCTTGTACTCTGAATAACTACTACAAAGATAACAATACGCACTGTATTAATTTTTGTAACTCTCCTACCAACTTGTTTTAAAACCAGTTAATTGCTATTTTTATTTTTTTATCTTTAAAATAAAAAAAGAAAACTATGAACTGGTTAACCAGCAACTTATTTTTCCTTCTCCTCTCACCTTTCTAATTACTTAAAGGTAACTATTATCATTTCAATTACAATCATAGTTTTCATATTAGTATCTTAGTTCTCACTCCTTCCCACCTCAACCCCAAATCCAGCAATACATATATATAGTAACTTTTCTGTCAAACTTAACAATTTTCTACTCACAAAAGTAATTTTTGGTGTGGGTTCCTTCTTTCAGTTATTATCGCTATATTCCATCCATTCCCCCAGCGTAGAAGACCACGATCAGTCTAAAACACTTCGTTCTTCCACATCTCCCAGTGCACCTCAGCTATCAGAATCCGCTTGCACACCATTTCAGATTCACGCCGTGCCACTGCAATCACTTCTGTGAGAATAGACTTTTCTGTGTCATGCTGGGCTCAACAAAATCATTATTTTCTAATACTGATAGTATAAGAAATAAAACCTTTAGCTTGGAGTAAGATATTTTTATAGTCTTGGTCAGTGTGACTCTTGATTTTCTTTTCTGTCTTCTCAAATGATAAATAACATGCTTCAGCTACATTAAACTTGTTAAACTTACTCACACATGTCTCATGTTTTAAAGCCTGTTGCACAAATGTTAATCTTTTTTTCTGAAATGCATTTCCCCATGCTGTCCCTGTCTGATACCATACATATGTATCATTTTTCAATAGCCAATGCCAGTTTCTGTGGCTTTGCTTATGCAGTCTACTTTAGCACTCCAGACAGTATTAGTTAAATGAGATTAGAGATACTAGCAATTTAGCACAATGCTCAGCACCCAATAATCCCAAATAAATGATAATTTCTTTTAATGTTAGCAGTATTTTACCTTGGCTCCCATAAATACCTTTAATAATTTATCATACCACTTAGCTTGTAATATAATGGTATGCTTATACACTTACCTCACTTAAAAATTAAGATTTATAAGAAGTTAGGCTCTGCACGTTAAGCATCTTTGGGTTGGGTTTATTTCCCTAAAGCACAGCAGCTACATACTCTTGTTTTATTAAGTAAGTGTGTTAGGTAATTTTTTACTTGAGAAAAATTCAGCATATTGGTTTAAAATTTAATGATTAAGTCAGGAGTGGTGGTGTATACCTGTAATTCCAGCACTCTGGAAGGCTGAGGCAGGAGGATCACAACTTTGAGCCCAGCCTGAGCAAATCAGCTACTTAGTAAGACCTTGTCTCAAACAATAAAAGCAAAACAAGCAAACAAAATAGCTCTGAGAGGTAGCTCAGTGCACAGGTCTTGGACTCAATCCTCTGTACAGGGAAAAAATAATCACCAGTATTCTTCCCCTCAGTTTCTCTTCAAAAGAAGAAGCAAAAACATATGTTTTAGAAAACATGAAATTTAGCTTCCAGCCAATTCCTTGAAATGCTGAGGCAAAAAATGATCACAGTCTAGAGTTTTCATCCAAATGGGTGGACACAGAAGTGTTCAGATTTGGAAATGAACCATTCTTTCTCTTCTCTGAATTCCTGATTCTCATTTTATTAATTTGAGTTAGACTGCATTCAAATTCAGTTTTTAAATAAGGTTCATATATGCCAAGTACTAAACACTTTACAACCGTTGTCTACTCAGACTTGATCAAAACCCTGTGAAGTGCATCTCCAAACTCTATTTTACACAGAAGACTGAACTTTAAAGGGGCTGTGTGAATTTCCTACGTCCTACGTCCAAGTGACAAAAACGGAACCAGTCCTAAGTTGTCTCTGCAGGGCTGAGGCACATCACTTCAGTGTGTGCAAGAGCAGGTGGAAAGCACTGGCACTTCATGGAGGTGACTTCTAATGAGAGGAAACTAGCGCTTCTGGTCTAGAATGAAGCCAGGCTAGCCCTCCACAACACAGAATTATCTCATCCACAACATCAGTAGTGTTGAATTTGGGAAAACAGTGCCCAACGTCTTGGGGAAGGCCCTGCAGAGTGGAGTTTTGTAATATATGGTACTTGTTCAGTATATTTTTTGTGGAGACAACCATAACCATGGAGATGCTTAATTTATCTCACATAATTTAAAACAAGAAAATATCTGAAATGGTTTAATGAAGAAAGGTGATAAAGGACACCTGTGTAAAGAGGTGGTTAAGCACCCATGGAGAGGTACACTTTATATATATTTACTTTAAAGTATCAGGTTTTTAGGCCTTGTTAATTGTGGCCTTTATTATTTTAGTAAGTGTTAGAAGTTAAATTTTATAATTTTAGTGGGTAATATTTCTTAATCTGAATTAATATTAAAATAGCAAGGGATTCGAGCCTCCTGCATTTTCCAGACTGGGTGTTTTCATTTTGCTGAATAAGAGTAATTCATTGGCATTGGCTGATCCCAAACTATATGCACAGAAGGTCATTAGATAGGGAGATATCTTAGTTACTTTCATATTGCTGAGACAGAATAGCTGACACCCACAAGTTCAAGGAGGAGAGGGTTATTTTAGCTCACAGTTTGTAGAGGTTTCAGTCCATAGTTGGCTGTCTCCAAGGCAGGATGGTAGCATGGCAGAAGGGTATGGCAGAGGAGAAACAGTTCATGGCGGGCAGGCAGGAAGTGGAGAGGGGTATCAAGAGCACAGAAGGGTTAAATGGGACTTTCAATCTGAGTTGTGTGAGGAATCTCCAAACTGATTTCCACAGTGGTTTCACCAATCGACACTCCCACCAGCAGTGGAGTAGGGTTCCTTTCTCCCCACAGCCTCTCCAGCATTTGTTATTGGTTGAGTTCCTGATGCTAGCCATAACTATTTTCTTTTTCTCTTTAATGGTTTGAGCAATCTTCCATTCTTACATCTGGTAATCAGAGCAACATAGTTGAGGATAGGGATATATAACAACCACTGTTAATTTGTATTAATAACAATATATAATGATATATAATAACAATATAACAACCACTGTTAATTTGTATTATTTTTGTCTTGAAACCCTGTATCACTTTAAGTGTTCTTGCTTTGATTTGTTTATGTTTGTGGTACTGGTATGCTGCTACTGTTCTACTTTTGTTTGTTTGCTTCTCATTGACTACTATCTTAAGAATAAAAATTAAAAAGAAAAGAGCATAGAAGGATATGTATACTCCCAGACCATGCTCCTGGTGACCCATCTCTTCCCACCAGGCTTTACCTCCCAACATCACACCCAGCTGTAAAGCCATCAGTGGGCTAATCCAGTACCACACACTCATAATCCAGTCACCTCCCAAAAGTCCAGCCTACGAGCACAGGAGGCTTTGGGTGAGGGGACATCTACATATGACCCCCATAACGGCAGATAGGTGTGGAGACCTATTCGCTAGTGTTTGGTAGACTCTTCAAACCTTGTAAGATTCTTGAAATCTTGAATAATTTGTTGTGGGACTTTTGGTTCTATGGACTAAAGTTTTCTTGGCAAGAAGGGTTCCACTTTAAAATCAGCGAGGTACCCGCAGATTCACACTAAGACTTTCCACTGACATTTTATTTTGCTTTTTGCTTATCAGGTCACTGCAGTGTTCTCTAAATATTTTGCAGCCAAAAAAGTATGCTGCAGTTATGTTCACAGCTTCTACAATGAGGGTCTGAGGAGGTTCCACGTGGACATGGCTTGTCCATTGCCAGGGCTGACGGTAAATGCATGACCCTTGGAGTGCATGGGGCTATGTAACTCCAGATTACATTACCAGCTCATCTACAGTGAGTACATTTTGCCTGCACATTGTTCAGTTGCAGATGCAAAGTGTTGGAGGCAATATTCCAATGCACTCTTAATGGATCAGTTAAAAGCAGTCATTTCAATTTACATAAATGCCATTAAATTTTTACCGGTAAAAGAAGTGGTAGCTGAGGGAGGGTGATAACCAGAAATACACCTGTCTGAATTAAAAAAATGATCATAGCACTCAGTGTTTGTTAAAATCTAAATTGATGAACGTGTTTTAGCATCCTATGAAATTTACAAAACATTTTAAAGACTGCATTTTTCAAAAAAGCATGATATTGCCCACTTTTAGAAGAATAGAAATCTATCTCTAAAAATTTTCAATTTCTTTCATTATATTTATGATTGTGTATATTCTTGCATCTTGCTGTGTGTGTAGAAAATTCAGGGCAAACTCTTAGATTTTATCATGTATCTCTTCTTTGTTCTTTTCTGAATTGCAAAATTGCCAGTGACAAATACAAATACCAAAACATAGTCTTCATTTCTTGCTATGTGAAGATTGAGATTTATTTTTGGTAAAAGTAAATTTTTGCTCTATGTACCCACTTTGGATAATTTCATAATATCCCCCTGATAAAAGATATGGTGGACAGCTTATCTTGAAGGGCTGATCAGTATCCTTGTAGCAAGGTCATGAGTTCAATTCCTGGTACCAGAAGAAAAACAAACAAAACAAACAAATATCCTTGTAGCCTGTATGATGGAGAGTCCTTTCTGAAAAGGAAAAAGCTGACAAGGCATGTGCATTCATCTTATGTTCCAGGTGGACTCTTGTGGACCTCAATATAGGCAACGCACTGTTGTCCTCCAACAAGTAGAATGTGAAGCTCATCATTATTTCAAATGTGTGTTTGTACTTTTCACAGAGATTTGAAAGGATTTGTCAGAAGCTATTGATGTTGTTGCTCTTCAGTTACTTATCGATTTATTGATAGCATATCAATTTCTATCTTTAGTAATTTCCAGCATGGCAAATCAGCTTGGCTGACCTCATCCCTGACCAAATAACTAAAGAGAAAAATACGGTGTCAGTGGAAAGTCCTGGTGAATTTGTGGATAGCTCAGTGGTTTAAAGGACAATATATGGTAGGATAGGCACTGCATTATTGTATTTACATAATTTTAAAAAATAAACATTTATAGTATTAGATTTCCCAAATTTAGTTTGGAATTATGTTGTGGGGATGCCCTGGAAAGTGTAAAATGTCAGCTGAATGCTTAAGAGACCATCAAGTATGTTATTCAGTATGTGGTATGTTAGGAATTTCTGAAAAGCCATATAATGAAAAAAGTCTCTACTAGTGCCTACTACACTTACAATGCAATACTATCTGCTTGACTTTTGTTATGACAGTGGCTAATATGAATGGAGGAGATTCTGATTTTTTATTGAGACACAACACAGCATTCCAAAACTTCATGGTAAAAAATGAGGCAGTTATGCCCATAGCTTATAAAATTAGGCACTTGAGGAGATTCTAAGTGGACATGGCTTGTCTATTGCAAGTCTAAACTCTCCAGTGGGGAGATCGAATGGCTAAGAGTAAGTACAACACCGGGATAAAGCAGTCAGAGCTGGATGATCTGCTACTAAAATGGCTTCTCCACTCTCATGAGGAGCAAATCAGCTGAATCATCCATCAGAGATCTTAGAGGCAATTTCTTTCTCATTGGGCTTCTGTCAACATGATGATGCCTTCTGAGAGCGTGTTCTAAGGGGAGATGTCCAGGGCAGATAGGTGTGAGCTATTCAATTTTGTCTGACGTTACCAGGAGAGCAGTGTCACTTTCTCTGTGCTGTAGAGGACATGGCAACCATTGGCAACTTCAACTGGAAGAGAGACAACTGACTGTTCAAGAGAAGAAAGCTCTGAATTTGCAGCCCCATACCATATACAGGAATTAATTCCCACTGTAAGGTTGAGAAAGAGTGACCTAAGAGGAACTGAATAGTTTGCCAAGGTGACAAAGCAAGTAAATAACAAAAGCCAGCATCCAAAGACAAAAATTTGTGCTCCTGAAGAGGAAGGTCAGTAGAAAGAGCCCCACTTTCTACTTCTGTATCTACACTTGATCTTAGTTGTGGTATATGATTAGTTGTATGACTTTCTTTAATGATCAACCTCCTCCCAAGGCACTTTATGAAAGGCAAGGACTATACTGTCTACTTTCTTCCTTATATTCCCAATGCTGCTACATAATTAGCACAAAGTAAGATCTGAATAAATCCTTGTTGAATGAAGGAAAGACAATTCAAATTCATCATATATGAATAAAACTGAATTTTTCCTCGAGGCTACTCTGCGGACCTATTCAGAAAGTGTGGTCACTACTTCCCCTCCAGGTGCTTAGGGACGGGTCTCTCTCCCATTAGCAAAGTGAATGATTGACTAGAATAACCTTGATTGCATTAGAATACTGAATGATGAGATTTGCCTGATGCCAAGAAGCAGAATCTTCTGAGAGCAAGTTTTCACAGCATCACCTTCACCAAGGATGACCAGACAATATTGCCTTTTTTCTGGTAGACTTAAATCACTACCCTGTGATTTTTGAGAATTTATTTGCTCAAGATTCATCATAAAATTTGTGTGTTTAATGCAGGTACTCTTTAATTCATGGGAAATGTGCTGTAAAAATTGTTATATTAGAAAATTATGAAAATTTTGTTATATAAATGGCAATCCATTAATTGATGAAAAACAAAAATAAGTTGAATGCTCATGATTTTCAGTAAATAACACTATTGTTCTAATAGTATCTCTAAGAAGTCTTCATCAAAACATAAATTTCTAAGATCTCATAATTTTCATGGCATCATCATTAGCATAGATTGTCTGGAGCTTATATTAATCATTACCAATGATTTTTCATATGGTTTACAAATCTAGCTTAAAGGTTGTTGTATGCAATTGTTAAATATGCACATTTCCTCTTCTCTACCATTTCAATTGTAGTTTTTAGATATAGTTTGAGGAAAAATGTTTCTGGTTATTCAGTTACTAAAAACTACCATTTTTTCCTCTTAATTAGTTGGCGTACTGTGTTAAATAATGAACACTCTAAAGGACTTCACAGATGGCCCCCAACTTATGAAGAACTGGGTTAGGACTTTTTGATTTTATAATACTATGAAAGCAATATGCATGTAGTAGAAACTGTGCCTAGAATTTGGCATTCTGGTGCTTTCCCAGGCTAGTGACAATGCAGTGCAATGTGGTTCTTGATCCTGGGCAGCAGCACCACTACTACCAAGAGCAGCAGCAGCAGCAGCTCCCAGGCACCTGCCGGAGCACAAGGATGAACAACCCATCCTCTGCAGCACACTGTGTTGCTAAGCTATGATGTTTAGTAAATTAGTTGTAGTAAATGTGATTTATACGTACAGTATTTTCCATTTGCAATGAGTTTTGTAGGGATGTAACACTGTCATAAACTAAGTAGCTTCTAGATTAATAAGTAAAAGAAGAAAGCAGTATTTTTATGGCCCAAAATAATTGAAATAACTAGTATAGTTCTATCCCTTGGTGTTCAAGAATTTAAAACCTAATAGAAAAAAGGACAGATAAAATTGTGCATATGGGTACGTCTGTATAAATAAAACAGTGAATGTAAAAGTAAAGTTGTGTAAATGATAGGGGATGAATTTAACTGCATGTATATGTCAGTAGAATTCCATGTGCCTGTTGTGTGTGAGATTGACAGAAAGATATATGATATATGACACCTGTATATCTACACAATGTCAGTTCTCACAAAGTCATTGAGAAGTTGAGCCTGATTATTAGAATCACTATAGATAAGAAAAAACAGACATTGTTTATCAATAACAAGGGAAAAGGGCTTGAGAATAGGAATGTTTAAAACAGAATGAGAAATTTAATTGGTAGAATACATATATATCAAAGTCATTCATGAAAACATTTCATATTTTCCATCTTCATTGTAGATTTGAAAAAATACAGTAATCTTTCAGAGACCTTAACTGACATTTTATAAATAAATGACATTTTTATTTTTAAAATTTTCTATAAGTTTTTAGGAAAATATCCCTTAATTAAATGGCATATTCATTCAAATAGTTTTTATCCCAAGGAAGAATTAAAGAAAATAAGCTACACAGTTGAGATTAAGTCTCAGGCAATTCATCAAGTCAGCTCTATTATAAAACATTATTTGATAAATGATGATTTTTGTAAACCAGTAAATTAATTTATTCTTGGTCTTCTTACTTAGATAAATGTTAAGGTTTTAGGTGTTGAGAGAAATTCACTTTGTTTTTAGGACAGTTTTCCACCTCATTTTTTTGTTCTATTGAACTTTACATTTATGTCTGAGAGTATGTAATGGCAAGGGAGCCTATTTTATCAATAAAGATGAATGGTTAAAACTGAGAAAAAAACCACAAAAAAATACAGTAATCTTTTTCTTAAACTTTCATCATTAATTAGAACTATCAAAGTTATTAATGCTTTTTGATTGAGTGATTTATGCGAATGTCAATTTAGATACTAACTTCAAATCGTATAAAGTTAAAAATCTATAGATTTCAGTTAAGTTCATAACAGCCTCATCCTAGTGTTTGAAATAAAAGGAAATACATCTCTGTAGTGTATCGCTATGGTCATAAGTATATTCTCACTTGTTAATTGATTATCCTTTGATAAAGGTGTCTTTGAAACTTTTGAGTGCTCCCTACAAAACAGTCACTTATAGTAAAGTTTATTACAGTAAAAGACACATTGCCGTTAATTCCCCTCAAAATATTCACACTTGCTTCAAACACACTTAACCCAACATTCTTGCTACTTTCTGAAGCATATTTGGAAGTCCTCTTTTATGAATCTCTTTAGTTGCACTACGGTAGCTGCCTTGATGTCATTAGTTGCTTCCAAGTGTTTACCTTTCATGGTCTTCTTCACTTTGGTGAAGAGCCAGAAGTCATTGGATGCCACATCCAGTGAATAAGGTACCTGAGAGCCCACCGTGGTGTTTTTACAAACCTGCCTTTCTGTTGGGTGGCATTTATTTTAAAGCTGCATTCATATTTTTTGAGCACACCTCCTAAAGTTACTCACAAGAGAGGCCTTCCAGAACTGCTTCAGAAGGTGGTATGAACAATGAGATAAAGAAAAGGGGAAGAGTTTGAGGAGGACGGGCAATGTGTCTTTACTATAATTTTTCAAATTTGAATTTTCACTATATTTTTTAATCATCCTTCATATAGAAAACACTAGGAACATTTTTTTGGACTGCAGTAGGCAACACGCTTCATAGTAGACAGAGGTTAGCCAAAACAAAAACAAAGTCAATATAGTCCTTCTTTAAAAAAATTAAATACTAAAATATAATTTTGGTGCTAATCATAGAAATGTACATCCAGAATGATGACACTTGTAATCCCAGCACTTGGAGAAGCTGAGGCAGAAGGACAGCAAGCTCAACCAAAAGTAATAGAAACTAGTGAAAACATTCTAGGTACAGCTGTCCTTTGGGGGCATGTTTTAGGTTTTTTTGTTTTGTTTTGTTTTTTTCTGGTACCGGGAATCGAACTCACAACCTTGTGCCTGCTAGGAAGGCACTGTGCTGCTGAGCTAAATCCCTAGCCCCAGGGGGGCATGTTTTATCCTTTTTTTAGTTCATCTACTGTCCAACTTGGACTGGCACGCAGCCAGCTAAATAAATATAGGATTAGTGAGTCTTTCTAGTTCAGATGTTATACAAAATTGTGATACCTGGGCAACTTGGTGACTTTGCAGGACCCTGTCTCAAAATTTAAAACAGGAGAGGAGGGTTCTACAGATGTAACTCAGTGTGAAATTTCTGTGTTCAATCTTCAGTACTGAAGGAAAAAATATATATATAGAGAGAGAGAACCAGGTGAGAGATACTGTAGAGAAAGACAGAAAGCTACGAAAAAGAAATATTTCTTCCTGTGTGAACCATTAAAATAACAATAAAAAAATAACTGAATGCTTGAATGAAATGTTCCCAAGTAAAGCATCCTGTCATTATCTGCGGTTTTCAGAAGGTGATCTAAGTGTCTATTATAGTGTTCAAGCTCCCTGGCCAGTGTCCTGTGTCAGGAAGTAAAAGTAATGGTTGGCTGGTGTCCTGCACTCACTGTCTCTGGGACTGGTTGGGACTGAGTCTTCTCTCTTCATAAACAGTGAAGGCTGAGCCATGGCATTTACTCTAAATCACTTTGTGGATTTTCCTGCAAATGAATCGGTGTGATTATTACTTGATTAGAGTGGTTCTTCATGTCAATTTCAATCACAATTCCTCCTAATTTGTGCCAGACTCAGGAAGTTTAGCATCCTGCTTCATAAGACAGGTGGGACTAAATATTTTCCACATAGATTTTAAAAAATAAAAAAGTACAGAAAGAAAAATAAACATTTTGCTGAACCATTTTCTTCTTCACAGTTTTTACTAAATCCTTTACAGTTTTGCAGCACATGTGTATTGATTTAAGCTGTTAAATCTGAATTGTTTTAAAGTCAAAATGCTTTAATCAAGTGACTTTAAAACAGCAGTAGAGGAAAAGAGGAAATATGGTTTCTTTACCCTCTCTCTTTCTCTCTCATCCTGTCCTTGGAAGTCCAATAGCTGAGTCATATCACATTGCCTGTAAATATTTTAGGAACACACTGGAATATATAGTATTTGCTGCAGTAAAACCAGCAGTAATGTTTTCTTGGAAAATATGAGTCACAGCTGGACCAGCCCCAGGACACTTGTGTGAGGTGGTAAGAATGTTGGGGTGAGGATGTTGGTGAAATAAATCAGTGTATGAACCGCATCTCTTTTTATTGTTACTGATATTTATATTTTTTTAAAAATGTATATCAAGGGTGACCTGAAAGCAAAGAAAATAACAACAAAGTTGGTGGTATTTATTTATTGTTTGTAGTTTCTCTCCAAACTGGACCCTTATAGGTGTTTTGAAGGTCATATAAAGCATTTCTCATTTGCCACTGAAATACGACTTAGAAAACAGCTGGACTGCTTTCACTTGGAAGCCATTACTTCAGTTTTGAGCAATTCTGACAGGAATGAAGAGAACTTAAAAAGGCAGGCCATGTAGGATCTGGTTATTCCAAGGCTACAGCTCCTCTAGCACAAATTTTGGTATCACAGCTGATCTTGAGATCTTGGAAGAATCAGCAATCTTATATTTATTCAGCTGGCTGGATACCAGTTCAATTTGGATAGTAGATGGACTAAAAAGAAGTATAAAAAATTCCCCTCAAATAATAACTGTACTTTGAATGCTTTTAGTAGTTGCTATTACTTTTGATTGTATCTACAAAGCAGGAAATACTTACTTTTAGAAAGTTTCATGAATTAGTAAATTCAGTCAAACCTTCATACTATGAAGTTATTAGAGGGGCTGGGAATTTAGCTCAGCGGCAAAAGCGCCTGTCTGGCAAGCGCAAGGTCGTGAGTTCGGTTCCTGGTACCAGAGAAAAAAACCAAAAAAAAAAAAAAAAAAAAAGAAGTTATTAGAATGTACGGGATATCTGAGTACGTTTGAATTCTGCCCTATTTCAAACTTATCAACTGCTTTTTGGAAAAAGACATTAAATATAATCCAGAAGGGAGATATTAAATATAATCATTCTAACAATTTCAGTTTAGATTTGATTGGTCTTGATTTGAAGTTGGTTTGACTAGAATATCTGTTAAGAAGTAACAGGAGGAAAATTGCTACTTCCTGTATTAATAATGTAAACATTTATTGCAGTGGTGAACAGAAGCATCGAAACATCACCCAGGATTTGGAGGCAGATTTATTTAAGTCATCAGGCACTGACCTCAAAAAATGTCAGGCCCTGATCTTTGGTAGTTTGGAGCTTATATGGGATAAACAAGCAGGAAGTACAGAAGCAGAGTATTTAGTGGTTATTGATTGGTTACATCTTATGTCACTGTTACTGACTGACCTAAGTGAAAATTAGATAGTAGATGTTGCAAGTATGTAAGTTCAAACTCTGGGCAAGCCCGTAGTTACAAGAAGTACACAGGTTCAGGGTGGGGGCAAGCTCGGAGTTGTGGGAATCAGGTGCTTGAGATAACACACAAGTTCAGGGTGCAGCCTGTTGGATAAGGGAAATATGTACGTGGCTTTGGTGGGAAACAGGAAGACAGACCTATTCAGGAAAGTTCCCAGTTGCGGAAAATTTTGACTCTAAAATGTTAACTCTCTATTTTTCTCCTCATTATACTATTCTACTTTTATGTTTCTGAAATTTCATGTTTTCCAATTTTTTTCATGTTCACTTATCTAGTATCACTTTGCTTAAAAGTTAAGTGGGGGCCAGGGATATAGCTCAGTGGTATATTGCCTTCCTGGCAAGCACAAGTTTGATTCCTGGTGCCAAAAAAGGGAAATAAAATCAAACAAACAACTAACTAAATGTTCTCAAAAGTTAAGTGGAAATATTTCTTGAAACTCTCCATAGACTAACACAATATCAAGACAAATCATTTCACATGTCTAAGGCTATAATAACAAAGCAACATACTGTCAAACACCACAGGTACTGCACGCCCTGAAGCCAAAGTTTAAAGTGGCTAATTTCTTTTTACTTTTCACTTTCAGAAACTCCTTGTACAGACTGATAACACTTTTTGGAACTGTTAGTTTATAGAGGCTCATTGACTTCACAGGGAAATAAATATCTCAAGAAGTTTTTCAAGGGGCTGGGGATTTAGCTCAGCGGCAAAGCGCCTGCCTGGCAGGCGCAAGGTCGTGAGTTCGGTTCCTGGTACCGGAGAAAAACAAAAAAAAACAAACAAAAAAACAGAAGTTTTTCAATAACTTTCTTTGTTCTAGTAGAAGAGTACTAAGTCAATGAAGAAATTTATTAAACTGAAATGTTGACTGGGGGCACACAATGTAAATTTCTAGTTAATATTATCAGAAATATATAAGGGAACATTTCAAAGGTGCACTTACTTGTTTCCCCAGCATAAGGGCCATATTTTGAATTATTTGACTGAATATCTCCTTTAATGCAGTGCTGAGCACCAATTTGGATAGGCCAAAAGTACTGATCATCTCTTTTTTGTCCAGACTGACTATCCTCAAAACAGCTAAACATCTTCACCTACCTGCCTGTTCCTGGGAAGAGCACTATTGCTTTTCCAGGGCCAACTTGTGAGTTGCCGTCTCTCTCCTCCTTCAAACAATCCATTTAGCCACTGTGCTTAGCCTGTTCCTGCCCTTCAAGAGCTCTGACTTTCATTTCCATTGCCTCCACAAGGTCCTGACTCATGGTATTTCCATTGTCATAGTAGTGGACTATTTTTTTTTTTCAGGAATTTTTCCACTGTGTAGCTCAGGTTGGCCTTAAACTCACTGTGTAGCCCAGGCTGGCTTTGAGTTCATGGAG
The DNA here is from genome assembly GCF_000276665.1 of Chinchilla lanigera. NCBI lineage: Eukaryota > Metazoa > Chordata > Mammalia > Rodentia > Chinchillidae > Chinchilla > Chinchilla lanigera. Next base: position 14,200,193 of record NW_004955430.1, on the reverse strand, counting down.
ATCCTCCTGACTCAGCTTCCCAAGTGCTGGGATTATAGGATGTGCCATAATTCCTGAGTGTGGGCTATATTCTCTCTCTGTTTTCTGATGCTATCCCACTTCCAAAAGACAGCTTTTTAAAAATCTTACTCTTCTGCTCAGAAATCTTCCATAGCTTCTTGTGCTTCAGCTATGACTGTTTTTTCAGCCAGATATCAAATCTTGAAAATCAAACCTTGACAACTCATTGTTCCTTCAAATGTTCATCTCAGTGACGTAGCTCACACCATTCTGCTAGTAGAATGTGACCATGGGCCTAACAGCACAGGCACTGTTTGGTATATTTGACCTTGTTAAGTGATTGCTTCATATCTTTATTTAATGATCTAGGCTAGAGAAAATTCTCTGTGAGTGAGTTAGTTACTTTTCTCTTGTTGCTGAGACAAGACACCCAACACCCAAAATTAAGGAAGGAAAGGTTTATTTAGCTCACAGTTTGTGGAGATTTCAGTCCATACTTGGCTGGCTCCAAGGCAGGGTGGCTCGGTGCAGGGGCAACCGTCCAAGGCGGCAGAAGACAGCAAAAGAAGCAAGAGCACAAAGGGGGAAAGCAAGCCTCTTTTCTTCCCTTATTTTGTATGCCAGCTATCAGCTCACACCCACATGTTTTCCGTGCCCTCCTCTTCCACAAGGTGAGGATGTTTACAATTTAAGGACTCTGGCCCCCTGCTGAATCACTTAGTTAACCTTGTAAACTTCTCGCATAGACACAATAAGCAACATCCTGGAGCAGTAAGGGCATGTCCTTTACACTCAAGATGTAGAATTGCTGAGTTACTTAGTTTAGTGTCTAGGCTCCTCACATTAACACAATGTATGAACCATAACAGTGACTTGAAAAGGTTGCTACACTGTTCTCTATTTACAGTGGTGCTGGGCTCTTTGGATGATAATTCCCAGAGTTGGCTTGAATGGTATGGCCCTGTGGAGTGGGCTGCTGGCTGGCCAGATCTAAATAAAGTCTCAGAGGACACAGTATTGCTATAGGCCCAGATTTACTGAATCAGGAGATAAAATCGCAGATGCACATGTAGGAACTGGTGGAAATGTATGCAGATTCCAGCTTGATGCAGTTCTCCCCAGCACAGCAAGGAACTATACACATTGCTAATGAGGGGCTACACATGGAAAATATGTTGCAGTGCGACTGAGTTCATGTATTATGTGATATAAATTATTTATGTGTTTGTCTTAGTTTTCCAGACGTTTTGGACACACTATAGAATGTGCTTTGTCTTTACACAGTTATCAAGTTTCTTCTATTTTTTCCTTCACCTCTGTCTCCAAGTTGGCTTCCTATAGGAAATCTTCCCTGGCTCCTCATCCTGGATTAATCCACTGCACTTTAACAAGACATAGTGCTGTGTTTTTGGTGCGATATTTCCAAGTAATAATTAAATGTGATGTCCTCCCTCTTGATTTCAATTATTTTTCTCATTTATACATCTAAATACTCCTCACTTCTACACCCTGTTCCGAGAGTTAGGCAGGAGTCCCTAAGTGCTTTTCCAGGTGTCAGGTATCTTAGTGCCACAGAAAGTAAAGTACAAGTTCTTAACACTTAATTATAAATCCTGATGGTCCACTGGTAAGACACAGGGAAATGAGAATACACTAGAATAAGATTTTTACTTTTCCTGGAGTAATTAATGTTCTCTAGGCTGGGGGAGAAGGAAAAGAAATGGGCCATGAAGACATGAGAGGAAATGCAAGCTTCCCTGAACATCTTTCTCACCACCATTCTGAGGGAGTCCTCCTTTGTTTTGTTTTTTGTTTGGTTGTCTTTTTTTTTTTTTTTTCTTTTTGTCTTTCTGAGACAGGGTCTCACTATGCAGTTCAGGCTGGCCTTGAGCTCACTTTGTAGCCCACGCTGGCCTCGAACTCTCAATGATCCTCCTGCCTCAACCTCCTGAGTGCTGGGATTACAGGTCTGTGCACCATGTCTGGCTGAGCTCTCCTTTGAAAGCAGCCAACGTGTTACCCACTGCCCTTCCTGAAGCCAATTTGTACTCTGAGTTGTTCTCAGTGTGCTGTGCTCCAACAGCAGCCTCTCTTCCAGTGTCCAGAACTTCAGTATGATGTTTCTGACACCATCTAGAGAGAATGACCAGTGAGTGAGTGAGTGAGTGATTGACTGATTTTAAGCTTTTATTTCCAACTGATTTTATACTGTAGATTCATGGATTAAAAACATCATAAAAATGAGTAATGATAAAATGGAAATAACACAAATACATTTAAACAATCAGTTCCAGGTAAGGTCTAAAACATTATCCTGTCAAGTCATTATGGAAGTACATACATGCTAGCACACTTTACCTGCATTTATTTCATTGTGGGTTGGCAGTGTACTCTGTACAAACAGTGTGGTCATCCATGGACCACACCTGAAGGAAGCAGCACAGCACAGGTTGATATCATAATGAAGTGTGGAGCTAAGACAACTATGAGTGACAGAGGACCCAGAGGCTGACACCCCGGCTCCCTTCTGTGCCTGCGTCTCTGAATAGGCTGAAAAGGGAGACTAAATGAAATAGCCTGGCTATCTCTCTATGTGCCAGGATAGTGACCAAATACACTGCACTTCCACATTCTCTACTCCACGCCTGTGGGCTAGTGATATAGCTCAGCGGCACAGCGCCTGCCTGGCAAGTGCAAGGTCCTGAGTCCGATTGCTGATACAAAAAAACACCCAAAACAACCAAACAAACAAAAAAAACCACAAGTCCACACCTGTGTAATATCATTTAATAATAAATCTTGACCTGATCTCTTCTTAGGAGATGTATCATGCTATAGTTTTAAAACTTTGTTAATATTTATCAATTTGTATTTTCAACTTCCCCCCAAAGATTGAAAGATTTTTTAGGGCTGCATAGTACATTTTATTTTTCTTGGCATGTACCACATTTACTGGTATAATGTCTTACAAAATTGCCCATAATTTCTATTGTTTTCTGACTAAAGGAAAATGTCAACTAGTTTTAATTGTTTAAAGTTACTTTTGCAGAGATAAAGAAGGTCACTACATACTA
>NW_004955430.1:14165116-14193344 GCF_000276665.1 Chinchilla lanigera | reverse complement strand
CCACTTTGAAGATATCAGTATGTAATACAACCACCATTGTTAATTCCCTACCACTTTGTTTGTAACTCTGTATTGTCTGTACTGTGCTTGTGATATGTTGTAAAATGTTGTATGTCTGTTAATGTTTCCCCCCTTTTATCTTTAAAATAAAAAAAAAAAAATAAAGTTACTTTTGCTCTTCTTGATTGTCTCAGGTATATCCAGGTAGGGAGAATATATTTTAGGCTAACAGAAAAATATTGAGTAAAGAGGAACTTGACTTTGCTAAACTTCAGTTTGCCTATAGACACAACAGCAGCTATTCAAGGGTAATTTGAGGGTAAAATAAAACAGAGCGCCTCCTCTATTGACCTTTGTTTTAAAAAGTTGTTGTATTTCAGGGTCATTCATGACTTTGCCAGCTTGTGTATGTTGCTTTCAAGGAGAGAATATATGTATGAATGCATTATCTTAAATAAGACATGATCTTTCACACATTTACTGGAATAGGAGACATTTTCCATACATTTTGCACTGCTATGTCACAGTTTTAAGTTTCCCCATTTGAGTTCCAACTAGAATCTGTATTACAAACCCTGAGAGCCCCCTCAGAAAGATTGTAAGTATGTAGTTAACTCCTTAGATTTTCTAACTCTGTCACTAAGCTTGTATTTTTGGACTTGAATTCAGCCTTTGATTTTCCAAAGATTTTTTTTACATTCTAAGCTGTTTCTTTTGCTAATTACCCATTATTCTCTCAGATGAGAAAGCAGTGCATTTGTTCAGGGGTTGGCAAAAGCCAGAGGTTGGGAGAAGTATAATTTAGCTAGTCATAAATATTCATGTCGAGGAAACACAGATGTTTACTTTGAAATTGAGAAGTATGTCTTTATCTCACCTGAGGGAAGTAGCTTCCTGATTCCAGATATTTTGCTATCCAGTATATACCAGTTAGCTGCCCTTTGTGGTCAGTCACATCATAAAATGTATTTTAAAGTTTTAAAACTAACATATTATGCAATAAAAGTTTAGATCAGCTGTATGAAGTGATTTTTCTGGGACAATAATAGGCAGTGCTTCTAGTATAAATTCTGAAATTTTTCTTTTATTTTCAAAAATTGTCAATCATATAGTTAACCTAGTTTCTTGATGCCTGTCCCCCATCTTCTCTTATGAGCACATGTTACACAATCATAAAAGTATTTTCAAAACTAAAATGTTAAAATCAGTATAATAAGGTACACTAAATGTGAGACATTATTCAGGTTTCATTTTTTTCCACTGATGTCCTTTTTGTGTTTCAGGATCAATGTCAGATACCGTGTTGCATTTGATTGGGATGTCTCTTTAGTGTCTCGCAATCTATAACAGTTCCTCAATCTTTCCTTATTTGCATCACCTTGCCATTTTGCAAGAGTGACTAGGTGTTTTGCAAACTGCCCTTTGTTTTTAGTCTGATGTTTTCCCATGAGTTATTGATTTGAGGGGGAAAACACCACAAATACTAAGGGGTCTTTTCATGGTTTCATATCAGGGTATACATGATATCAATATCATTATTAATAGTGGTTTCAACATTGATCATTTGGCTAAGGTGATGTCTGCTATGTTCTTCACTATGAAGTTATTCAGTTTTTCCACTTTCCAAACTGTATCAGTTGTAAGTCAATCACTAATTTTAGCTCATATTAAAGGTCTCATAAAGTAACCTTCACCTGCTGGAGGAAGGCAGATCAAAGATTCTGACATATGTTCAAGGTACAGAATAATTAATAAATACTTTGGGGAGATATGTTGTATTCAAGCAAATATCGTGCTTCTGCTTCACGTTTTGCCCACTGCTTTCAGCATTCATGCATGAATTTTGCCCGCAGCAATTTTTGTTATGGTGTTCCAATGATGAGTTTTCTATTCTCATTTTTGTACAATTATTAGTCTGGATTCTTATTTAAGAAAGTTTCATCTCATCTGCATAGATTTATCTATTAAAATACATAAGGACATGTTGGTATTTTCTTTATTCTAAGAGTTGTAGAGAACACCATCGTTATTGATGATTCTGGGTTTGGACATTGAAAGATACGGTATTCTGTGTTTGCCGCTGTACCCTTTTGGCGCACTCTGTTACTTGTTCCTCTAAATTGTTATTACCTGACACTACTAAATGATCCATCCCATGTTATCTTCTCCTTGCCCTAGCCCTAAAAACACTTTTCCCTCAGAAGCCCTAAAACCATGCACTGGCAAAAGATATTTAATATCCAAAACCTGAGTGCTGGCTGTGCTTGTATTCACTGTTTAGATCCCAGTCAACTGAGTTCAACTTCTATAGCTAAGAAATATATTTATGTACATGAACTCTATCTTTATCATTTATCTATCTTTATACCTGTATAGTAATCTAAGCACAATTCATACTTATGGGTCTGTTTAACTCAACACCATAGGGTTTATTCTATCCCTTTCCTTTTGCTGATTTGTGGCTTTTTCTCTGATATTGTGAAAGATAGGTCCTATTGGTTACAGTTTATGTACTTACTTATCCACCTCTCCACTGCATAAGAAGTAGCTTAGATTTACAAACTCATATATTGCTTATATACACTGCATTTTATCTTTAACGGGGTAGTATTCTAGGAAACACTTCTTTAGAACTACTTAGGTCAGCTCCTGTTTTCCATTCCTTTCAATACTTTTGTAGTGCAGTTAGGTTCATTTCTTACAATTTGCTTTTTGCCCTGGGATCATCACTATATTGGTTGACTTTGTTCTTAAAAAGATTAACATGATTAAGTTCACTCTTTTGGTATATGATTCTGAAGAAAGAATGGACAGTGCATCTGAAAATGGAGGAAAAATAAAAAGGAAATTCACAAAATAAGATATGCATTAGCTTATTTTTATTCATCTATAAAAATGCCACTATCAAAAAATATTTAAATCAGAATTATAAATTCTTTCTATACACCAAATTGAAAAGAGATAAACCTTTGGAAATGATGGCAAGAGTTTGTATTGTAGGAAAATAATCTTCCATACTGCTATGAGGAGACATACCAATTCTAGAGGACACTTTCTTAAGAATTTCACAAATATAAGATAATTTGAAAATGTTCATATTTATAACAAACTGATTATTAAATATATAGTAAGAGAAGTAAACAAAGATTTATCTGCAAGAACTATAGATTCAGGGATACAAGGACTAACTAAAATATGAAGTTGTCTGGATGCCTACCTAAGTGCAGATGATTACATAAACGTGGTTTAGCCATATTATACAATACAGACTCTGAAAATTATATTTTCAAAATACTTAGTAACAGAGAAGATTTCAGGATAACTATCAATTAAATAGAAAATAAAATTGTATATATTTATCTACATATAGATGGCCATGTCATTTGTTTAAAAATTTGTATATATGCACAATATTTAAAGAGAGTATACAAAAGTGTTAATGGTTAGGGCTGTGGTAAGATACTATGTTATGATCATTTACAGGGATGCTGGAAGTCAGTTTTCTAGAGTTTAAATTCCTTTTATGGTTTATTTGTACCATCCTGAGCAATTTATTTTTGTTTTGTGCCTGTTTCTTAATGTACAAATGAGATTTATAACAATTAATTTATATGTTCAAAGTTATTGAAAGAAATTAAACAAAATATAAGATCAAGACTATATGTGTATATATATATATATATATATATATATATTACCGAAAACTAATATAATTATCATATATTGAAAGCATATACCAGTACAAAAGTACTTAATAACTATTAGGCAGTTAATGAAGGCAATAAGATCACAGCAATTCCTCTTTTCTCCTTATTACATTTTCTTCATTCTATTTTTTTCAAAAAGATAAATAATAATTACCAGATTTCACAATGTTATAAACTGCTATCTTTTTTTGTCTTTTTGAGACAGTGTCTCACTATGCAGTTCAGGCTGGCCATGAGCTCACTTTGTAGCCCAGGCTGGTCTTGAACTTACAGGATCCTCCTGCCTCAGCCTCCCCAGTGCTGGGATTACTGGTGTGCACCCACATGCCCAGCATAAATTGCTATTTTATTGACAATATTTAACTTTGAATAACAAATCACTTGTACTCAAAAGATGGCAATTATTTACAAGTAATTCTTTTCAGAATCTATGACTTTTAGGCGGTATATTTAGTTGTATTATTGAATAATTTTATTTTTGTCTTATCTCATCTATCCAACCATCACAATTTACCATATTAAGTTTACATACATCCTCCACCCCTTTACTTTTTTCTAAAAGGGCTATTAGAATAGTCTTTTTGTCAATCATTAAAAAAGCACAGAGAAAGCTAAAAGTCATTTACTTATAGTAAAAGATATACACAGGTGAATATATCAAAATAGGAGAAAATAACAAATAGAGTAAAATTTAGTGTCTCACTGTAAAAATTTGTCTTCCAGATTCACAAATCACTTGAATATTTTCAGGATACTTCAAGTCTTGCTTGTCAGATAACTTTATTCCCATCAAACCTGCATGTAGTGCATATAAAAGAATACACAACCATGGGGCCTGTGAAAGACTGATGCAAGTAGAGAAAATCGAGTATAAACACTGATGTCTGGTCCACAGCTGCAGCATTAGTTTGGCAAACTTCCTGATCTTCAAAATATACTAAGTGCTTGCAGAGCACTGCCTAACTTATCCCGTGTCAGGTTCTCCAAATGAGAAAGTGGAAATGTTTATTGCTTTTTAATTTCCTCAGTTGACTCTAGTACTTTACAGAGGAATTTTAATAGCTATTTATATCAGATTTCACCATTTCTATTTCTTTCACTCTCTACAATTTTATACTCTATAAACTAACAAGCATTTTAATAGATTAAAATTTTTTTTCTATTCTGTTCTTCATCAGGAAAATAAATTTGAATGTCGGCGTAGCAGTAAAGTTCATGCATGTGTGTATGGCGTTGTACACCACACATGTGGATATATATATTGTTGCAAAGAAATAGTGCATAACCAACTGCCCTCTTTCTAGTAGCCTCCAGAAATTTTTCTATGCTCCCCATCTTATAAATGAGAATTCTTTTTTTTCTGCTACATTTTTTGCTAGTTTTCTTCTTCATTTTCCACACACTGTAACAAAATAATGTTTAATATCTTCAGTTAGTGATATATACCTGTCAGCATAAAGGTAGAAGAAACTTAAAATATTTTTAAGTTTAAAGAAAGAAACTTAAACTATTTTATAACCCAATAAACCAGATAGAATAATTTTCAAATTATGATGTATTTCAGACACTCCTGCGTCTTTCTTCCTCTCTACCTGCTTCTGTGTCTGTCCTACCTTTCTTCCTTCCCTCTTCTTTCCTTGCCCAGCCTTGGAATTTCTGTTTAGTTTCCAAAGATTTCCATTGCATCACACTTTAACAGTAAATACTAGATTACATGTCTCCAGACTATAAGCCTATAAGGAAGGGACTCAATCTCCAGCCAGCACAGGTGCTGTCCTTTTGCAGAAGACTTCCTTGTCCCGGCACTTACCTTCCCAGGTCTGAGCCCTTCCTTGCCTGCACTCCCTCATACTAAGCACGCGTTTCTATTGCTGCTTATCACAGTGAAGCAAGTTTGCTTCTACAGCCGCTATTTCTAGCAGACTAAAAATGCCTCCTGCAACCCCACATACTTCAGGCAATATGTGAATATCTGTGTAATTGAATAAATCGATGCACTTTGAACACTCAGTCAAGAGCTTACAGAAAGTAAATATTCAGTATATGTTGGAAGGATGATTAAAAAGATAAATTCTCTACCAGTGCAATTGCTCTGAGACTTTTTATCTTCTTGTCCCCAAATAAGTGTCTAATAAAGTTCTCAGAAAATCAAGCGGAAGAACTGGGATGAACATCATGGCAGCAGTGTGGGAGGAGCATTGGTCCTCTTTAATAAAGCCAACCTGCAGAGGGCGCCGTTCCCTCATACACGTCACTGGTTAATTTTTCAGTCTTCACTGTCGGTTCTCTTACGGATTTTTTTCCTCCTTCTACTCTCTTTTCTATTCTTAATTTATTTGTAAATGATTTGATTGGTACATTTTAGATATAAATAATAATAGCACTCATCATAGGAAATTTGCACCTGTACCTGATATCTATTGATTCTTCCTTTTTGCCCGTTCCCCTTCTCTCCTTTCAACACCTCTTCTCATTTACAAAAGCTTTGTTTCCATTTCATCCTTCTATTCCCTTTCTTCTTTTCCATTTCTTTCTTTCTCTTTTGATTTTGACTCAGCCTACCCTATATTTTTAGGGAAGAGGGGAAGAGAGAGAGAGAGGAGAGAGAGAGAGAGAGAGAGAGAGAGAGAGAGAGAGAGATATGGAGGGAAAGCGAGAGAGCAAGCTAAAATTTCAGTAATATAAAAATATATACAAAAAATTTGAACACTTACTTCGCCAAAGATAATACATTAATGATAAATAAGAATATGCAAAGTTGTTTGGCAGCACTAGTAATTAGAAAATGCAAATTAAAATCACATGAGGTACAACTGCATACCTATCAAAACAGTTTAAAAACAAGTAAAAACTTGCAATGTGGATGATAATATTGCAGAACAGTAGGAACTTCACTAGGTTATATATTATTTTGCATTCCATTCACTGCTGATAGTAATGCAAAGTATTCCAATTATTATTATTTAAAGAAAGTTAAGTATATACTTGCCATGTGTCTTAAAATCCTACTTCTATGGATTCATACAGAAATATGAATGAATCTTCAATGCATTTTGCTAAGTGAAAGAAGCAGACCCCAAATCGTGCATATTATCTGATTACTTTTATATGACATTTAATGAAATAACATTATAGTAAAAACAGGTCAGTTGTTGCAGAAATTGGGAAAAGGGGTTGAGTACAAAATGACCACACAAGGGAATTTTCAGTGTGACAGAACTGTTCAGTAGGGGGTGGGGATGGTGGGAATATGACTATGGATGTGTCAAAACCCATGCTATCTGTAATACATATATTAAACATGGTCAAAGTAATTTTCATCAGCTCTTTAATGGTTTTTCAATTTATGAAGTTTTAATTGTATGAAACTTAGTTCTCTAAGATTCTTGGAAAAGTTCAAATACGATGTGATGTTAAATACACAGTGCTGGTCTGTTATGGTTTATATCTACATGAATCCCAAAGCCTCAAGAGGACACAGGTGGGGCTTCTCAGAGGTCACTGGATCTAAGGTGTTTGATGCTAGGACCAAGGCTAGGATGCTGGGATTGGTTCATGGTGCAGTGCTAGGATTAAGGGTGCTCCACCCTGGGTCTGAGTGCTTCCTTGCCCTAAGAGTGGATAGTATGGATAGGATATAAGGGACAGAGATAGGGTCACCCCCTTATTGCGTGTCACTTGCTGCTTGCTGCTTTTGCTGTTTTTGATTCTTCCTGCCTTCCAAACCATTTGTTCTCTGTAATGCCCCTCTGCGGTGCCACCCTGCCTGAGTATGGACTGAAACCTCTACAAATTGTGAGCTGAAATAAACCTTTCCTTCTTCAACTTTGATTGTCTGCTGTTCTGTCTCAGCGACGAGAAAAAGGTAACTGAGATGATGTTGGCCAAGTTTAAATTACTTCTTTAAAACTCCTCCACTTCTTCTTTTATAGTAGTCTTCATACTTCTTTGACCATCCAGTTCTTCTATTATTCTGAAGACCACAGATTAAAGCTTCTTTGAGGCACAGCTGGCATGAGAATGCACAGAACGAGTATCAAAGAGTCTTTTCTTTGGCGTTTGAATTGCACAAGCCTGTAAACATTAAGTCCCAGCGTGCTGGATTGCTAAATGCTCATCTGGAGTGATTAGGGAAACATTTTACATTGTCAAAATCCTCAAAAATTCTGTCTTTTAAACAGCAGTTATTTTGCATACTGTCTATAAATCTATTTTGGTTGAGGTATGGTTTATTATAAGCTATTAATAAATACCTTTCAGAAATTAATGTTTTCATACTTTTTAATCTTCCTAACCAAGATCTGTGTTTCATATTGTTTGACTTGAATAGAGTCAGAGAATCTTCCTGTTATTTTTTCACATACTCTCACCCTTAGATACTACTCCTACTATTTCTTGAAGTCATCCCTTTTCCAGCAAGAAAATGGTGTCTTCTGCAAGCATATTTCCCATATTTGATGAAGCAAAAGACGTGAGTATGCAGAAGTACAAATGTTCATACAGTCAGGGACTCCAGGAGTCTAATTTGTGTAACCTGTCTCTAGTTTTCCAAATAAAGTTGTAATTATTTATATGTTCATTCATTCCATAAATCATTAAATAAATTTTAAAATGAAAACCCTATCACAAAATATCATGAGAAGTATGCTGAATCTTCAGTGGAGCTATAGGCCTAAAGAAGTGTTGGAGGAGGAACATGAATCTGCCTCAGAAAGCAGGGGTGAGGCTTAACTATTATTATATTAAAAGAGTTATGTTAAAGTTTAACTGTATATTGAAATGAATTTTTTGGTTTATAATTCTGTGGGTGAGGGGTTGGAGAGTAGTTTGGTTGGACAGTTCTGCTACAGTCTTTCATGAAGTTCCAGACAGATGTCTGTTGAGGCTATAAATGTCAGAAGCAGGTTCAACTAAATAATTTGCATGACCTAGCCAAAAATGAAGTGCTGCAACCTTTTATTTGATAAGTGGGAGAAACTGCAATTAAAGATGGTAATAATGAAATTTTTTTCTTATATTGTGTATCTCAGCCTGCCATGGTATATGTCTTAGTGGGTACAAGTCACTTGCTATAACCTGTAACAGAGATGTGGTCCCAGCACCTTTCTCAGCCCTGCCAGGTCAGGTGTGCAGCTCAGGAAGGCAGCTCTGTGGAAATGCACAGGATCCAGAAAGAGGTAGAACATCCAAATGTAATTGGGAAGAGGATGCATAAAGGTAGTAGTGAGGGGGACCAGATTTCTAATTACACATGATGTAGTCTGGGTGGTGTGGGGCAGCTGGCTAATGAAAAAATAACTTACAAAGTTGCATGGGAGAAGAAGGGCTTGGGTACTTAAAAAAATACCTGGACACCTTTTTAGCTAGGTTTGGCAGTAGATGCCCATAATCCCAGCAATCAGGAAGCTGAGGCAGGAAGTTTCCTGCAAATTTGAGGCCAGCCTGGGCTGCATAGTGAATTGAAGGTCAGGATGAACTATGTAATGAGACCCTGCCTCAAGAAATCAAAATAAATAAGTAAATAAAATTTAAAAAATATCTGGTCACATTTCTAACTTGTCATTACACTTGTGTTTTGGAATAGGTGTATGTTCTGGGACTCTAATGAGGTACATGGAGTTTTAAGGTAAAAGCAGATTGGATAAAAGCAAGCTTTAAGTCACAAAGTTGTTGATGATAATACCCATTTGGAGAAAAAGAATAGGGGCTGAAATATTTTAAATTCAAAATCTTGATATTCTGGATATTTGAGGATTTATATTAACATGTTACTTATTATGCATTACACAAAAATTTGCTACATATTTTTTTTCTCTACATTACCTCATGGCAACCCTTGGGAGCGCAGACTCTAGAAAATATTTTAATAAGTTCATCTACTTTTACCTGATCCACACTTTGTTAAGTATATCGTCTTGTGAAGGATGTTTTAATTTGGAATATAATAACCTAAATACACATAAGATGAGATATTAGCCTAAAGAAGGAGTAAAAGATGAAACTTAAAATTCAAGAATTCTGTATCAGGAATGTTTATGCCAATAAATCATTTAAAGACTTCAAATATGGAAAAATATATTTTATATGTGTTGTCAGGAAGAGATAGTTCTATTATAAAAGAAGACTTGTCACATTTAGGTAGCAATAAAGAAAAGATTAAGAAGTATACAAAGCTCTAAGACACAATTCAAAAGCCAAAATTAGAAGATTTTGGAATAGAAGAAGACACTGAGGTACAGACCACAACCACAGGAAATCTATTCAGTGAAATAATAGCATAACTTTCCCCAAATCTTGACAAGGAGATGAAAATCCAGATACATGAAGCAGTTAGAACCCCCAAAAGACGTGACCACAAAGAAACTGCTCATGTTATATTAAAATTAATGTGTGGGGAACACAGAATTTTAAAGGTGCAAGATAAAAACAAAAGTCACTAACTGAGACAAGCCCATCACAATAGCTGCAGATTTCTCAGCAGAAACTCTAACCATCAGTAAGGTATGGAATGATGCATTTTAAGCCCTGAGAGAAAATAACATCCAACTTAGATTACGATGTCCAGCAAAACTAAAAGAACTCAAGACCATCAAATCAACACCTGCCCCGGTTTGGGGATATTGCAAGGAGAACAATATAATACAGGATACATATTTTATAAGATTGTTTATAACAGTCACCCAAAGACTCGTGTACAAGAGAGTGTAGGAAATCTATCCACATACTAGAGACCAAGAATCCAGCTGAGGGCTTGTATCTCACAATAATGTCCTGCGTGAGTCTAGCTGAAGACCTACAGCTTTGACAGTGTCTCCCACGAGTCCACCTAGAGGCTGAGAGACCAAAGCAATATCTCATGCAGACCTGTTTCATGGATCTGTGCTGGGAAGGCCCAAAGGTCAGTGGTGGAACCTAGGAAGTCTGTGCCAGTGGGATGAAGGATCTGTGCTAGAAGGCTGAGGGATCTGCACTGGAGCCAGGAAGGGATGTGCAAAGTAAGAACTAGAGCTCCTTTGTAAGTTACCACAGCCATCCTCAGCAACAGTGACGTCCCGAGCTCCTCTGATGAAGAAGACAGCTGAGTTCCCATCAGGGAAGCCAATGCAGCAAGCTTCTCCAGGAGACTGGCAGTGTACCATCTTCCCCTCCAGAGCCAGGTGATGCTCAGAGTGAGGACCAGAGCTCCCCTGAAGTGAACCAAAGCTATTCTCAGTGCCAATGATGTCCTGAGCTCCTCAGAGGATGAAAACAGCCAAGTTCATCAGGAAAGCCAGCATGACAAAGTCCTCCAAAAGAACTAACAGCTCCTTACAGCTTCTACCAGCTCCCAACAGCCTTCCTCAGTTCCCAGCAGCCTCTCTCTGCTCCCAACGGCTTCTCTTCTTCTCCAGGTCTGCCTTTTATGCTGCTGGCAACAGTCCTCAGGTGGGCCTCCCACACCCAGCGCCATGCTTACTCAGTGCAGCTGGGGTTTGTAAGTTGACCACCAGTTGTCAATCCAGTACAACAGCAGAGAAAATGCTTAAGGAATCCTACATACATAAGAGGAAAAGATGAGCAAATGAGTATTAGGAAAGAATCAAACATGGAAAGAATAACAACATGAGAGGAATTAATACACACATTTCAATAATATGCATAAATATAAATGATATTAACTGTACACTTCAAATATGTAGACAGACATTGGATTAAAAGACCCAGCTATTTGCTGTTTGCAAGAAACACACTTGTCCAGCAAAGACATAAACAGACTGCAAGTGAAAGGAAGGAAACAATTTTCCATGCAAATGGAATCTAAAATCAAGGAAGAATAGCTACATCTGTATCTTGCAGAGAAGACTTCAGTTCAAAATTAGAGACACAGAGAAAGATACTACATATTGGTAAAGAAACAATCCATCAAGAAGGTAAAGCAATTGCAAATATGTATGCATTGAATTTTGGTGCAACCATTTTTATAAAACAAACTACTCAACATAGAGAAATATATATGCTCCAGTACAATAACAATGGATGGCTTCAATACCCCACTATCACAAGCATAAAGGTCATCCCGACAAAAACTTCAACAAAGAAACATTGGAGTTTGTGATAGTTAATCTCGACTATCAATTTGCCTGGCTTGAGAGATCAGTAAAACATATTTCTGAGTGTGTGTGGGTGGGGCATGGAGGCATGACTTTCGATACTATATCTGGTCATTGTTTTGGACGCTTCCTGTAGTCTTTTTTATAGATGTCATGCATTGGGCAGTTTTCCTTCACTATGCCATTGTGCCGTGATATTTTTTTCCTTTGAGCCAGCTAACCATAGACAGAAACTCTTCGACTTTGAAGCAAAATAAATCATTTTTCTTTTCAGTTCAGCTCTTGTCAGGTTCTTGGTTCCAGCAATGAAATTATGACTAATACAGTTAAACTATATTCTAAATCAAGTAGATCAAATGGACATAGCTTACATTAATGGAATATTCTGTTTAATAATGCCAGAATAGGGGCTGGGGATTTAGCTCAGTGGCAAAGTGCCTGCCTGGCAAGCACAAGGTCGTGAGTTCAATTCCTGGTACTGGAAGCAAAGACAAAAAAAAAAAAGAATGCCAGAATACACATTCTTTTCAGAGCCTCATGGAACTATCTCCATAATATGAGCAGATAGTATTATTAATCACAAATCAATTCTTAGCATATACAAAAAGTTAAAATAATTTTTCTTACCAGATTATAGAATGAAAACCAAAAGTAAGAGAACATACAGATTTTACAGACACATGGAGATTGAACAGTACACTTCTGAATGATTAGTGAGTCACAGAAGAGAAATAAAACATTCTTAGACTTAAGTGAAAATGGAAATACAACATACTAGAACCTGTGGGGTACAGTTCTAAGATTGAAGTTTATAGCTATGAGTGCTAAAAAATCTGAGAGATCTTGAATAACCTAATGGTACATCTCAATGTCTTATAAAGAATGGGAAATGACAAAACTCAGTTGAAGGAAAGAAATGATATAGATCAAAGCTGAGAATTAATAAAAAAATGATGAAAGGAGCAATAAAGGAGCAATGAAACAAATAATACTGTGAAAAGATAAAACTGATAAATTCTTAGACTAACTAACACAAAGAGAAAGAATACTGTAATCCAGCGGATCATTATGGACTGATTTTAGGAACCAATATTCTAGTAATTTTGAAAATCTAGAATAAATGTATAAATTTCTACACACATATGACCAACAATATATAAAATTCTAAAGAAGCCAATAATTATCAATGTGATTGAAGCAGTAATAGTCTTCTAACTATGACAATTTAGGCCAAGACAAATTCAGTATTGAAATTAACTAGACTTTTAAAGAAGAAACACCAATGGTTCTCAAACTATTTCATGAAGTGCAAAAGGACAGTAAATTCTAAAATCATTGTCTGAAGCCCCTCTCACTCTGATCTGAAAACCAGAGGAGGACAAACACACACACAAACTGTAGACCAGTATTCTTGATGAACGTAGATGTTAACCTTTCTCTGACACCTGGTTGGAAGCCTCTCTGATCTTACAATTTTTACATTCTGCATTAATGATAAAATAGCACTATATGATTGATGCCAAGGTGTGTTGCCAATTTAATCAGTATCCGTTCCCCTTGGATCATGGTTGTAAAAGCCTCTAGATGTCTAGAGGGCTGAGCATTCTGTAACAAATTCTGTGGAACCAATTTTCTAGCGACCCTTCTGGAGAAGGGGACCCATAGGCTCTTTTCTCATATAAAAACTTTAGCTTCACATCCTTGAGCCTGTAAAGGGTAGGACCTTGCTGATTCCTAAGATGCCCTCAAGCCACCTTTCCTATCGTCTTGGTGCAAAGTACTTGGATTTTTCAAATGTTAATATTTTCAGAAAACATGTCCATGGCTCCCACATTGCAAACACTTCCTTTTGGGCAAAACTGAAAACTTTTCAAATTTATTTTTTCCTCCTGTTTTTCACTAGACCACTACCTAAAATCTACCACTGGTATCCATGCCATGGCCTGAACACTGGACTGCCTTTAACAGATTAATTAATCCACTGCGCTTGATCTCAGTTTCCTGCAAAGTTTCAAGACATGGAGAAATGTAGACAAACTTTCTTCAAGAGTATCACACAATAAGGCCAAGTCCAATGGCCAGTGGCATACTTGTTTCCAACTGAAACGTCAGCCTGACCTCTACTGTGTGCACTTCTATTAACATTCTGATCTTTTGATCTCTGACCAGAATTTGTCATCAGTCTTTGCTTGCTCTGCTTATAGCATTCTATGTATTCTCTAGCAAGCATAGCCAAATCTTATAAAGCTCCTCAAACAAGCCAGTTCCAAAAGCTTCTGATCCAGGGCTGGGGATTTAGCTCAGTGGCAAAGTGCCTGCCTGGCAAGCACAAAGTTGTGAGTTCGATTCCTGGTACTGGAAGAAAAACAAAACAAAACAAACAAAAGCTTCTGAACCACATTGTCAGGTAAATTTACAGCAATAACCCATTTTTCTAGTATCAAAATCTGTCTTAGTCACTTTTTCATCACTGAGATAAAATACCTGATACTGATAATGTAAAGTAAGAGAGGTTTATTTTGGCTCAGGTCTTCACTCCGTGATCAGCTAGCTAAAAGCAGGAAGTGTACGAGGGAAACATCATCATTGTCCAGTCACATTCTGAAAGCACCCTTGCATGTGTTCAGAGGGGGTTTAGATCTAAACCATAATAATAAGATGTGATCCTATACTAAAAAAAAAAGACTCAACCAGAAGACTTGTAAATGTGATAAATTCAGCAAAGTAGCAGAATACAAAATCAAAATACAAAAATCAATCTTTTCTCTTAATTAGTAATGAAGAGAACTTACTGAGAAAGAAATCAGAGAAAGAATTCTATTCATAAACGCTTTTTAAAAATGCTGAGGAATTAACTCAAGGAGAACAAAGACTTCTACAATGACAGGTACAGAATGCTGAAGGAAGAAATAAAAGAAGCCATTAGGAGATAGACAGTCCTTCCATGCTCCTAGATCAGCAGAATTTATATTGTTAACATAGCCATATTACTGAAAGTGATATGCAGATTCAATGCAATACTCATGAAAATACCAGCACAGTCCTAAAATTCTTATGAAAGCACAAAAGACCAAGAATAACCAAAGTAATCCTAAGCAAAAGTAATACTGGAGGTAACATCATATATGACTTCAAAATGTATTAGAGCTATAGTGACAAAAACAGCACAATAGAGGCATTAAAACAGACGTGCACAAAAATAGAATAAAATGAGGATTTAGAAATAAATTCATAAAATTACAACCATTTGAATTTTGACAAAAGGGCCAGAAGCTAGGTCACTATCTCTCACCTTGTATAAATATCAATTCAAAATGTTTAAAGGACTTAGGTATGAGACCTGAAACTTGAACATGCTAGAAGAAAATGCAAGGGAAATATTTCATCATATAGTCACTGTGACATCCCAAGTAGGACTCCAATAGCTCAGAAAACAATAGCAAGAAGCAACAAATGGGATCCCATCAAAATTAAAATCTTTTACACAGCAAAGGAAACAGAGTGAAGAGAGCCTACACAATGGAAGAAAGTCTTTGCCAACTACTCATCTGACAGGTTTAATATCCAGAATATATAAAGAACTCAAATAACTCAGTGCCCCCCAATAACCAGATCAATAAATGAGCACATGATTTGAACAGATACTTTCAAAGGAAGCAAAAGTCAATAATTATGTAAACAATTTGGAACATTTTTAGCCCTTGGGGATATGCAAATCAAATGTACACTGAGATTTCATCTCATCTCACTCACAGTGATTCTTTTGAAGAATACAAAAAACTATAAATGGCATTGAGGATGTGGGTATAAATGAAACCTCCTACATTATTGATAGGCACGTAAATTATTACACCAACAGTGTGAATCATTATAGAATTACCTTTAAAAAAAACCCTAAAAATACAACTACAATACAACCCAACTGTACTACTCTTCAACATTTAAATGAATTAAAGTCAGCTTACTCTAAGATACCTGCATAGCGTTTATCATGGCACAATTCACAATAGTCAAATTATAGAGACAGCTTAAGTACCTGTCATTAGATGAGCAGATGAAAGAAATGTAGTGCATACTGGGTACTACTACAGTGTCACTATTCACCCGTAAAGAATGAAATCATGCCATGTGCAGGACAGTGTGTGGAAGTGGAA
Source organism: Chinchilla lanigera (assembly GCF_000276665.1). Taxonomy (NCBI): domain Eukaryota; kingdom Metazoa; phylum Chordata; class Mammalia; order Rodentia; family Chinchillidae; genus Chinchilla; species Chinchilla lanigera. Next base: position 14,177,393 of record NW_004955430.1, on the reverse strand, counting down.
ACATCATGCTAAGTGAAATAAAGGAGACTCAGAATGAACAATGTCGTGTTCGTGCGTGGTGAAAATCTAGAAAATAAGAAAGATGACACTAATTTAGAAGGGAGGCTATTAGAGAAGAGGGAGGGAACTCAAAGAGAGAGAATGCAGGGTAATGAAGGGAGTAGACAGCACAAAAGTATGATACATGCATGTGTGACTGTGCCCCGACCAAGCCCAATTTTATGCATAATTAATATGTAATAAAAATAATGAATGGATAAACAAAATGTAGTATATCCTTTTGGAAGGAGAGTACTCAAGCACAAATAGGATTGAATTCAGATCCATTCTACGGTATGGATGGATCTTAAAAACATTTCCGTAAGCCTCAGGAGCCAGACAAGAAACTCTCCATTGTATGATTCCATTTATATGAAATACCCCAGACAGACAAATCCACAGAGGTAGGAAGCATATTAGTAGTTGCTAAGGATTGTGGAGAGGAAGGCGTGAGGAGTGACTGCTAATGGCTGTGAGTTTCCTGTGTTGAAGGCTGATATTCTGAAATTAGACAGTGACTATGATTGTTTCTACTACCTTCTCAACATACTAAGAACCAATGAATTGTACTCTTTAAAAGGATTTATTTTATGATAAATGAATTACAACTCAATTAGAAAATCCAGATTATGCAAACATCCTACCATGGTTAAAATTTTCCTGTTTGTCCCAGTCAAAGTTCTAGCAATCATCAATGATTAGAAACAATTTTATATATAAGTGATGTATATATGTTTATATAAATATACACATATAATATATATATACATATCATACAATAAAATTCTCTTTGCACATGATTTTTGAAACTTTTGTTTGCACTTAAGATTTTGCATCGTGCTACTTGTGTATTATTCTAGGTTCCCCTTTGAGATTTTTCCAAATTCCTTGCTGCTAGAATCAAAGATGCATGATTCTTGATATATGTGCATTTTGTGAGCACTTCTTGATAGTAAATTTATATAAGTGGAATTACTGGTTCAAATAGCATGTGTGGTTTTTAATTTTAATAAATATTTAATTTTTAATTTCTTATTTGTCAGACATTAGTCTAGGTATTTAATTTAATAGCTGTTTTCATAATATCCTTCAAGTGATTGTAATAAATTACACCACCACCAGCTTACAAATTTTTGTTCCCTTCTGGCCTTGCTATAATGCAGTGTAATTAAGCATATTAATCTTTGATAATTGGATAACTGTAACTGTGTTGATTTTCAGTTTTTGGTTATTATTGATCATATTTCTGTGTTTATTTGATTCTTATTCTTTTTTAAAGAAATTGTAAACACATCATTTCAACCAATTTTCTTTTGACTTAACTGTCATTTTGTTTTGAGACAGAGTCTCACTATGTAGTTCAGGCTAAACTTAAAATCGCTATGTAGCCTAGCTACTTGTGGGGATCCTCCTGCTTCAGCCTCCTGAATGCTGGGATCACAGGGGTGTGCCATCACTTAACTGTCATATTTTAAAAGAGCTCATCAAACATTATGAAAATTTTCTTTTTAACAAAAGAGTTGCATATTTTATTACTAATTGGTCATTTTAGTACTGTTTAAGTCATTTTTTCCTTTTTTTCTCCCTCAGTTAATCACCTTTAACTTCCTTCAACATCATAAAGTCACAGGTTTCACATTTAAATCTTTATTTCCAATTTTAAATAAGTAAAAATCTGTAAAGTAAAAATATTCATTTCTTTGAGAAAACATTACATAGTTATTGAAAGTATGTGGGACAGACAAATTTTGGGTCTGGTTGAAGATAGGATTCTGGGTTTCTATTTTAAAAATATAAGATTTTGCTACACATACACACAGACAATTCTCTCTCTCTGTCTCTAACTCTCTCTGTCTTTCTGTCTGTCTATATAATACTATTTTTTTCTATTCATCAACGTATTGGGAATTCCTTTGCCAAAAGTGGATATGTTCCATTCTTGACTCATGCTTTGGTGGCTTCAAAACATATTGAGATTATTCAAAAGCTTCCTGTTGGCATACATAATGAAATTAAGAAAATATTGTTTTTACTTATTTGCTGTTACCAAAATATTTATGTGAAGACATTTTCCTGGCAAGATGTCAAAAGTAGTTTTTAATACATTATTTGAGAAATAATAGAAGTATTATGCAAAATGTTTGATGAAATATTGTACATTTGCCAAGTTTTACGGAGCAGCCAGAAGGTGTAGGTCTATGTTAGCACTCCATTACAGAGTCATAAATCTATTACTCTAATACTTCATGCCATAGATCAAGTTTATTGAGACATAATTGTCAGGCAGTAATATACTAACTTTAACTATGCATTCAATGAACTTTAATGCATGTTTATACCCATCAAATCACCACCACAATCAAGATATTTTCATCATTCCAAAAAATCCTCTTAGTTATTAGTCTAATCCCTCACTCATTGCCCCAGGCAACCATTATTTATAATGATTTCCTTCACCTCAGACTAGCTTTGTTTGTTCTAGAATTTCTTTAAGTGGAATCACACTGTACATATAACTTTTGGATCAGGATATTTTCAAATGGTACTAAAACAGGTAAGAGATATGCTGAGTACGTTAAAAAGTACTCAGCTTATTTGTGTCATTTTAATAAGACAGTCTGGTTCTCTTCCCTCAAATTTCCAACCTGAACTGTACTGTTTCTTTTTGATGATGACTTTGTTTCTTACAAGGATAATCTAGGCCATGTGATATGCATTTTGTCCACTGTCTCTGACACATTCTGACATATCCTTTGCATCTTGAAGATTATTTTGTTTTTATTGGGTTCTTTAATTCACTTGAACTTTCTTACTCTGATTAAAACAACACATTTTTTGTTTTTGCTTTTGTCCTAAGGTTATAGTCCCTGTTTACTTGTATCTCATGGCTTTTCAGTCCTTACAACTAGTGATCTTCTAGGAATATTTTACTATAAATTCCTTTCCCCTTTCTTTGCTTGCTTCTTTCTTCTTCTTCTCCTGCTTCTTCTACTACTTTTGTGGTAGTGGGGCTTTTGCACTGAGCTATGTCCCCAGACAATTTATTTTTTTTTTTTATTTTGAGACAGGGTCTTAGTAAGTTGTCCAGGAAGGACTCAAATTTGTAATCCTCTGGCCTCAGACTCCCAGAGTACCAGGACTGTAGGTATTTGCCACCAAGCCTGACTTAAATTATTTTCTTTGTATCATATTCTCTTTTATTTGCTTATGAATATTCTCAGATTTTTGTTGTCTCAAAAAATAAGAACTTATTTCTATTTGTCTGTTATAATCCTTCCTTTACCTTTCTAAGAAAACTGCATAAGAGCATGTTATAGATACTCCATAGCAGAATAAACAGACTAAGGAACAACATGAATGAATCTCAAAGCCATGCTCAGTTCAAAAGCTGGATGATACCATAGACTGTTAGGAAGTTAGGAAAGCGAGGGGTTTAGGTATGTAGAGAAGGCAGCATTTAAAATAGTAACACTGAGCTCCAGATGAAGAGTGAAGAGACATCAAAGGATGAGGTGAATAAGGAAGGAAATTGAGGCAGGGAAGAGGAAAGTAGCTGTAAATCTGAGGACACACAAACCATTGAATTTTGGGTGAATATAATGATGTGTAAATTAGAGACCATTGTTTCCTGTCTTTAATGTAAGTTATTTTGACAATTAATGATTTCCTTTGCTGCCCTGAAATTCTCTGAAGAGCCTTGGGACCAAGTGACTGGGACCACAAGGTCTTCCCAAGACAAACTCAGTGGTTCTTGTGCTCAGCCCTCTCCCTTTCCCTCTGGAGTCACCACAATGCCACATGGTCCACACTTCTCATCTCTTCTCTGTGAAGCCTTTGTAATTCCCACCCTACCACATGACTTTGATCCACTAATGAATGAATGTCCTTGGGAAGAAAATTTTGACCAGCTATGTAATCTATATAACATAGTAGCATTGCTGTTAATTATATTAAAAGCCTCTCAAGCATATATAGTATAGTACTGGGATTAGCATTGGGGGATCTTATTAAATAAATGTGGGATCTGATTAGGAGATCTGGGATAGGGTCTGAGAAATATGCATTTCTAGTAAATTATAAGAATATGTTGAGTGTGATTGAATCACACTGTGGGTATCAAGGATTTAGCTTACATTTCCCCTTCTTGGCCTTTGTGGACAGACACATGTCAGGAAGACATGAACTCAAACACAGGATGGAAGATTTGAATGGACGGAATCTGAAGGTCTTTGGAGCTGTCAGCGTTGCACCATTAGACAGAGAAATCAACACAGATGCTACCTAATGGCATATAATATAATGACAGATTATGTGCTAGAGAGAAATGCAAGACAAGTGAAGAAGGTGAAAGAATCTGATGAAAATAAAAACAAGACTGACAAGTATATGTGGAGCATGCTATAAATGGATGACCTAGACTTCAAAAGAAGTAACTGTTGAAAGCTTGCCTAGGGAGACAGACATCATAGCAACATTTATCATAAACAAACTCATCTTCTGCCTGGTAACTCTAATCACTGATTCCTAAGCAAATAAAAATAATGATTATACATGTACTGCCAAGGTTACTGTTTTTACCATTTTAAGTGTTTTCTCATCTGTCAACAGAACAAAGCAGTTGAGCTTGGGAAGATAACTTCTGACAGCTGTATAAAACAATGATAATGTTCTAGAGAGCAGAGAATCCTCAGCTATTTTCTGCTGTCCTCTGTTTGTGCTGTGTGATCTCTCACATGGTAGTCCTTCCTATTGTGTATGTGTGATTCTAAGAGCTTACTGGTATGCTGTGCTGAGACCCCTTCCTTGGAAGTGCTTTTTCACAGCTGAAAGCTCATTTGTAATTTTTGTCTCCAGCTGTGGTAAAAGTGAATACTATTAAAAAATGTATTGAGGGTTTTCTTTCTATAGGATCAAACTTGGAAAAGGGAACTCCAGTAAGTATGGCTTAGTACTTATCCAACATTTTTTTCTTCAGTCCTAATTACTTTGGGGGAGATAAGATTCTTTTCCATTTATATTCTTTTGCTCAAGCTGAGTCCTGTAGTGAACGTACAGAGCTGTGCATACCAGAGCAGTCAGTGGGGCTTTAATTTCAGAGCGTACCAGATGTGGGTAAAGGAGGGAGTGGCTTGTTGAACTCTGTTTATGCTGTTTGTAATACAGGTTGACTACTGAAAAGAGTAAAATGTGTACACATCGTTTCAGCTAAACTTGTTAATAACACTGGCAAAGATCATTTCCTAAGTGTTAACAAGATCAAGTTGATAGAAGTCTATCAAACAAAGGCTTAGTACACCAGAGATGAATGTGAAAACTTGATACTATTCTGTCTTAGTTTAGGTTACTTCACAATGAAAAGGATCTGAGGTTAAGTAGCTTATTTTGGTAGTGATAATATTTCTAGGGAAATATATAGGTGAGACAGGCAGGGAAAAGCAGTCCTTAGCGTATGTTATCGTACACCTACTGCACAGGACAGTTGTTACCTGATGCTCATGAATAAACAAAGAAGCCAGTGTAGAACACACACCTCACATCCCTCAGCATTACCTTCCCTCATGCCCAACCTCACATACTGAGAAACAAGAGCACTGGGATAGCCATACACCAAACACTATACTGAGAAACAAGAGCACTGGGATAGCCATACACCAAACCATATCAGTCATCAGTTGAAAGCTCTTCCTACTGTGGAGAGAAGACTTAATTCTCTAGCACTTCTTGGCTGTCATATGGGTGCAAAAGAGCCTCAAACAAAGAAATGCGTGGTATGGGCTGGGCATGGTGGTGCACTCCTGTAATCCCAGCACCTGTGGAAGCTGAGGCAGGAGGATTGCTGTGAGTTTGAGGCCCGCCTGGGCTACAAAGTAAGCTCAAGTCCAGCCTGAACTGCACAGTGACAGCCTGTCTCAAAAACAAAGAAAAACTAAAGAAAAAGAAAGAATGAAAGAAAGAAAGAAAGAAAGAAAGAAAGAAAGAAAGAAAGAAAGAAAGAAAGAAAGAAAGAAAGAAAAGGGATGCTCTGAGAGACTCAAGGCTGATGCCCAGTGAGGCAGCAAGGTGGAAGGAGGGCAGAAGGCACACTGACAACGTTTGCTGCATATTGTGTTGTGAATTCCAACTCACCTGGGTCAGTCTTTCTGATGGGTTCCTCTAACAGAATTACGTTTAAATGTAAGAAGGAAAGTAAAGAGGGCAGTTATAGAAATGACAGAAAGCTTCTAAACTTAATGTATCTTTGATTGTAAATGAACATCCGTTAATATAATTAGGAATACATCAACCATTTTCTCTTGAGAATGAGAACTATTAGGAACATGTTGATTTTTCAGAAATCAAATATTTCTCTTTTTTTTATTAGTACATATTTGCAGTGCATAGTATTCCCATTCATCTTAGGGGGTAGGTACATGCATTTACCACGTCTTAATCCTTTCTTCCTCCATTGCTAGATCCCGCTCCCTCATGACCTTTAGGTCTTGTTTGTGATACACAGTGATTTCATCTCTTGAGAGTAGTTGGTACATGTACTGATGTACCTTAATTCTCCTTGTGTCCTCTTTTCCTCCCCATCTCTTGGTCCTCTGTCCATTTGCAAAAGATATATTTCCATTTCCCTTCATCTACTTTTAATTTTGTTCTTTAATTTGTTACACTTTGGGTTTCTCATATGCGAGAACTTGTATGATATTTAAGCTTATGTGTCTGATTTATTCTGCTTAACATTTGTCTCAAGCTCCATTCATTTTCATACAAGGGACCTAAATTTATCTTTCTTGAGAGCAGAGTAGTACTCCACAGTGCAGGACTATATTTTCCTTATCTATTCATCCATTGATGGACATATTTTTAATTGTATGTTTTTATTCTTTGGTAACAAAAGCAGATATCGCTTCTTGGTGGTGAACAAAGCTTAGTGTCAAACTGAACAGCAGGAAACAGGTAGCTCTGACATGGGTCTGTGGCAGTCCACAGAAGGAGCAGTGCCCAGCAAGTCCTCACCTTCTGGAACCAGAGGTCCCCTACTTTCACCTACCTGGGTGTGGCAAGATCGCCATAGTAGTCAGCTCGGCTTTTCCTGGCTGCTGCCATGACTCTCTGACAAAGGTCTTCCTGGCCTCCTAGTCACCCTGCCTTCTCTTTAGTGTATCTTTGGCTTCCTAGCTTGTGCAGCACTGTGTCTCAATTATGTTCTGCTTGGACTTGCTGTGCTTCATCATTCTTCACCATTGCTTTGTTTAATAGACACTAAACATTGTCAGTCATCCCTTCAGAGTCAGAAGGGTAGCAAAATGCTTGAAGTGTCTTGAAGGTAGGGCTATAAAATAGGGAGATAGGGGATGAGATGAATGAATAATGCCTGCTTTGGTCAAAGACCTTTAAATTCAGACATCTTAAATGCTCAGATATGATACATGTATGGGGTATACTAAGCTAGAAAGTGGTTTGTTTGAAAGTATACTACCACTCCAAAGAAAATTTTAAAATACAAGCTGAGTGTGGTGGTACACACCTATAATCCAAGAATGCAGGGAGGCTCAAGCAGAAGGATCAAAAGTTTGAGCCCAGTCAGACAGCTTAGCTTGAAAAACTCTGAAAAATAAAAAAATAGAAAACCAAAAAGGCTAAGAATGAAGCTCAGTGCAAAGGCTCTGGGTTTAATCCCAAGTACTACAAAAAATACATATAAAATATTTTAGTTTAACTTCTTCTAATCTTGTGTGGTTTGTGTCTGGATGTCCCCCCGAAAGCCTCATGCAGTCATGGGGTGTACTTCTAGAGTTTATGATTGATTCATGGTTCAATGTTGGGATTCTGGGTGTGAGTTCTACACCTACCCTGAGACAGGTAGTTTGCATATAATATAAGGGAGGGAAAGAGGCTTGCTTCCCTTCCCTCTTTTTGTGCTTGCTGTTTTTGCTGTCTTGTGCTGCCTTGAAGTGTTGCCCCTGTGTCCTGTCACCCTGCCTTGGAGTCAGCTGATTATAGATTGAAACGTCCACAAATTGTGAGCTAAATAAACCTTTCCTTCCTTAATTTTGGGTGTTGGGCATTTTGTCTCAGCAATGAGAGAAAAGTAAGTAAGAGAGAATTTGTACCTGAGCAGTGGGGTCACTGCGGTGGCTACACCTGATCATGTGGTTCAAGAGCCTTTGGGAATGGCTTGTGGGAAGAGTTTGGAAAGGTTTAGAAATGTCCCCTGAAAGGGAAGCACTGGAACAAATGCTGTAGGCTATTCTGTATGGGAGATTCTGGTCAGAGCTCAGAAGTCCAGAAGAATGATAGAAATCCTGATGGTAAAGACCAGGTTAGGGAGGTTTCTGCTGAGAAGGACTACATTTGTTGTTGGACTCCAGATCATGCTTGCAGAAAGTTTGTCTGCATTTTCTTCAAGTCCAGAGACTTTGTCTGAGACTGAGATTAAGTGCAATGGACTGAGTAATCCAGCAAAAATAATTTCAAAGCAGTCAAATGTTGGAGTAGTGGCATGGATCTTGTTGGGGGCTTTTAGCCAGTTTTATACTGAGAATCAAGAACAAAGATCCCAGCGGGATAATTTAAAATGTTGTGAGTTTGACCAGAAAGGAAGCTCCAGTAAATCTGTGGGTTGTAAAGATAGAGCTGAAGAGATCTGGATTGCTGAGAAGGAACGGGAGAATATGCAAGATAGCCTGAGAGCATCAGAAGAAACAGCAAGTCTCTACCCTTTGCAGCCTCAAAACTGCAAAGATGAAAGAATTTGCCTTAAGAAGAAAACCACAGAGCTTCATGTTCCAGAATGGCAGTGGCATAGAGAATTTGTTCCTCAGAATCAGGGTCTGAGTGCTCAGTGATCCAGGCACTCAAACCCTATGGCCAAGAGAGGGGAAAACTTGGCTACTGCTCCAGCTGGCAGCAGACCTTGACATTATTCACATGGCACTGGTTTTAGGCACGTGCAGAATGCAAGAGTTAGGAGATTAAGAAGGCTTCCACCCAGAACTCAGAAGAAGGCCGGGCAGGCCAGGCAATGTGTGCCTGAGAGGGCAGTGTGTGAAGCTGTGAATGAGAAGCCTAAAGTGCAGTGGAGACCTCAGAAGGTTGGAGAAGTCATTAATGTGGATTGTCTGAGAAAAGCTACAAGGAGGGAGCAAAGCGAGCTCAAAAGAGAAGTTCTAGGAGCTACGATCACCAGAAGTGCCACAGGGGCAGTCACACAAGCCCTTTGGAGCTCATAGTTTATCACAGATTGCCTTGGATGTTCCACATGGAACTACAGGACTTAATGTTTGCTCTGCTGGATTTTGGACTTGCTTTGGTTCCAATGCTTTGTATCACCTTGTTTGTGCCTTTTGGAATGGTAATGTTTATCTTGTGCCTTTGAATATTGGAAGTGTTTAATTTTGGTTTCATTTGTACAGGTGCTTACAGCTTAGAGTTTGCCTTACATCTTGGAGGAGACTTGGGACTTGGACTTTTCAGCAATGCTGAAACATTTAGGACTTTGGCAACTCTTAGAGATGGGTTAAAATGTCTTTTAGATAAAGGGATGTACATTAGTCTTTGTGGGGGGCAGGGGTGGAATGTTATGGTTTGTGTCTAAATGTCCCCCCAAAGCCTCATGCAGTCATGGGGCAAACTTCTAGAGTTTATGTCTGATTCGTGGTCCAATATTGGGATTATGGGTATAAGTGCTACACCCATCCTGGGGCATGTAGTTTGCATACCATATAAGGAAGGAAAAGAGGCTTTTTTCTCTTCCCCCTTTTTGCCCTTGCTGTTTTTGCTGTCTTATACTGCCTTAAAGTGTTGCCCCTGTGCTCTGCCAACCTGCTTTGGAGCCAGCTGATTATAAACTGAAACTTCCACAAACTGTGAGCTAAATAAACCTTTCCTTCTTTATTTTGGGTGTTGGGTATTTTGTCTCAGTAATGAGAGAAAAGTAACTAAAACAAATATCTACCTGCATTCAGTGTATGTATATTTTATTGTCTCATTGGGAATATCTTTTTTTTCTTCATTCTTTCTTTCTGAGGATCAAATTCAAGACCAGTTTTTCTTATTTTCTCAAAATATTTGGATAAGTGTCTTGCATATATTCTGGGCAAAGAGGATTTTATTCAGTTTTTTTAAATGCATGCATTCATGGTTTAACTCTTTGTAGAGTTATGAATATAATGAAAATATGGCAAATGTTTAATTTTGAAATTTATTAAACAAAAAGACACATGGTCATTAATCTCCCTCAAAATACACTTTCACTTCAAGCATACTTACGCCACCATTCTTGCCACTTACCTACACAGTTCTGAAGTCATTTTGTAAGCGTCTTTAGTTGCACTGTTGTGACTGCCTCATTGTCCTGAATTAATTCAAATGTTAACCTGTTATGTTCAGTTTCAGTTTGGGGCCCACTTATAAGTTTCATGATGCCAAATCCATTGACTGAAGATGAGACTTAAGGTTTCTAGAATCCTGCCTTTCTATTGGATGGCACGTGTCATCACAAAAGAGGACTTTTGAAACTGCTTCAGAAGTGGCCAGAACGATGTGCTAAGTGTGTTCAAAATGAAGGGGAGTGTATTGATGGAGAGTAAATGCAATGTGCCTTTTTCTTTAATAAATTCTTTAAAGTGTTAAACATTTACCACCTATTTTGATTACCCTTTGTGTAATGTGATCCAAGAGTCAAATGCTGCATTAGGTCGTGTGTAATTGTGAATGAAATAAGCAAGGTTCTTACTTTACAGGGTTTCATTTTAATGAGGCCTTGAAATAATAAAAAAAAAAAAACAGTAAAATTATAAGAATGCTTTAGGAATTGTGAGAAAATATATACCATCTCTTATTATTTCATAAATAATTGTCCAAAATTGTTGCTATATACATTGAACAATTAAACTTCTCATTCGCCTTCTTGTCTCTTGATACATTCTTGAACGTCTTTGTTTTCTTAATTTGTGCATTTAACTTGTTTAAAATTAGTAAAATATATTTATAACTAAGTGCAGTGGCTTGCATATAGTATGCTTTCAATAAATACTATTATTGTCAAGTACATTATGTAGTGCTAATGGTCAGGAACCCTGCTGAATATTTTTCAAGTACCCCTATTTAATTCTCACAATGATTCTGTGGTATATTCACTAGTACATTTCTGATTTATAAATAATTAGAGGCCCTGGAAAATTAAATAATGTGCTTAATGCCATAGTATTCAGCAAGTAAGAGACACAGTACAGAAATAAGGATTTATTTCATTTCAGAACTTACATCTTAAACCCTCTATACAGCAGGTCCTAGTATACCAGTTTGTCAGAAGCCATGAAACATCTATAAAAACTGCCAATAATTTCTATAACAAAAAAGCCAGAGACAGAAAACCTGAAGAAAAATAAATAAGCACAATGCATTAGATTTCTTATTACTTGTATTTTAGGCTTTCATTGGCTTTTTGATTTCAGATGAGCTGAACTTGCTTCTTCTGAAAATTGAAGGAGGGCTCATGTAGTTATAGAACTGAAGTATAATTTTAATCATCTTCACATTTAAAACTTTAAACATTCTCATACCCAAAATTATAGATTGGTTAACCTAAACTCTTAATTTGTTAGTCTGATTCCCATCATCATAACAAATACCAGACAGAAGTCAACTCAAAGGAGTAAAGGGCTGACTCACATTTCTAGAGGATTTAGTTGGTGACTGACTGGTCCTCTTGCTTTGCTTTCGGTGAGGCAGCATAACACAGTAGAGCAAAGCTGCTTACTTCATGGCCAGGAAGTAAACAGGAAATTGGAAGGGGCTAGAAGCCCACTATCTCCTTTAAGGGCACACCTACCACTGATCTAAAGACTGTCTACTGTGCTTCACATCTTAATAGTTCGACTCCTCTCAATTGCAGTACAGAACAGGTCAAGCCTTTACTGTGTAGATCTTTGGGGAACACTTATGATTCAATCTATAGTGTGTAACATCTTAAATAATGGAAATAGTGGCGCAACTAATGGAGCCAAGTTTGGAAAAAGGACGATTACATGAGGCGTGACTTCAGGGATAATTATTAATAGTTAAAGAAAGCCGGCCAGGGACATAGCTCAGCGGCAAAACTGCCTGCTTGGCGAGCGCAACATCCTGAGTTTGATTTCCGGTACCAAAATAAAAAAAGAAAGACGCACAAAAATGGTGAAAATGGATGCGTTAACTTAGTTCTGTAATATCAACATCAAGGTTGCTTCCAAGATGTAAGTATTACAAC
>NW_004955430.1:14161340-14164325 GCF_000276665.1 Chinchilla lanigera | reverse complement strand
GCTCTGTGAATAGGGAGGGGACAGGGCTTTTAAATGAGGGAATGTGAGTGGAGAAAAAATAGAAGAATCAAGACATATCATGTACAGAAACAAATTCTCTTTAATAAATGTGGGCATCATGTATGCCTAAATTGTGCCAATAAACTTAAATTTAAAGAAATAAAAATCCTAAAAATATAATATGCACATCATAGCTAATATTTAAGTGAATCTCACCAACAGGCTTTAAGACTCTTAAGATTCTCATTGTCATTTTAGGAATTTTTCCTCTGGTTCTTATCTTCATAGCAATACAGAGCAATTATACTATCATTTACTCTCCTTACATTCTTCAATACTCTATTGCTCTACTGCTCAATAATAAATAAAAGTTCATATTTTACTTGGAGCTTCATAATTTGCGAAAACATTTAGTTTGCACAACGTGGAAAATGAGTTGTTATTCCCATTTTGCAGAGGAAGGTACAGATATTCAGCACATAAGTGCCTTTTCTACCTTAAATAAGTAAGCTACTGTGTTGCTGGTCTCTGTTAGGCAAGGCAGTCCACCTGAAGACCTTAAAGCTACTTCAAAATGAAGTTGACTCTTTCAGGTTTTACTGTTTTAGAGCTGAGAGGGCTAGATGCATGTTATGGTTTGTGTCTGGGTGTCCCCCCAAAGCCTCATGTGGCCATGGGGCAGGCTTTTAGAGTTTGATTGATTATGTGTGTGAAATCTACACCTGCCCTGGGCTGGATAGTTTGCATATGTAAGGGAGAGAAAGAGGGTGCTTCTGGCCATTTCCTCCCTTGTGTGGGTTTGTGCTTTTTGCTTTGCTGTGTTCTGCCAGCATGAGCTGTAGCCCTCTGCCATGTGCCACTATGCCTTATAACCTGCCAAGTATGGACTAAAACCTCCACAAACTGTAAGTGAAATAAACCTTTCCTTCCCTAATTTTGGGCATGAGGTATTTTTTCCCAGCAATGAGAGAAAAGTAGCCAAGACAATGCAGAAGTGACTTTTACCTTCAGAGCCCTTAATTTGAGTATTGTTAACCTCATAAATATTGCTAAAAGACTTCTACAAGTAGTGGACATAAATTTGTTCACATATTGAGCTATCATCCTAGGCTTTTTTCTTTTTAAATTTGGAGCGAAGTGGTAAATACTATATGGCTATTATTGTTAGAGGAATTGTGTTTTGTTAGTAAACTCTATATAAATAATCTTTCAAATGACCTTAGAAAAACTGTGGTTTCTCTACACATTCATTAATGGCATTCATATCTATAATTCAGTCACAGAGATATTTCTTTCATGGATATCATTTTTTTTTGTTTTTGTTTTTTGTAGTTTTTTCTTCTGGTACTGGGAATCGAACTCACAACCGTGAGCTTGCCAGGCAGGTGCTTTGCCACTGAGCTAAATCCCCAGCCCCTTTTTTGGATATCTTGATAGTTTTTGTTTTATCTTAAACAGAGAAACACAAAAAAATCCAATAATACAGAATTTCAAAACAAGATAATAGGAAATTAACAATGGTTAATATATCGCATATTATTATCTTCAAAGTAGTTGCTCAGATTACAAAATATACATATGCAGAATTGATAACAATATAAACACAAACCATTCTTTTCAATGAACTAATAGAAATTAGTAATAGTTACCTTAGCGATCTTGTATATATTTACCTTCTTTTTCCTTCCTTCTTTTCTCTTTTCCCCCATCCCAGTTGTTCTTTCCTTTTGAGCAGTTTCTTTCTCTTTCACAATATCTATTGTACATTTTGGATCAGTGACTCTTTCAGTTTCTTACACTAGGGAGACAATATGATGTTTACACATGGGTTTCTGATTTATTTCACTTATTTATTTCATTCATATTTCACTTGTGAGTATGGTCTCTAGTGGCATCTATAAAAGCCACGAATTTAGCTTCCTGATAGCTGAGTAGTACTCCATTGTAGAAAAATACATCTTTTTTATCCTTTCCTTGGTTGATGGGTATTTGGGTTGTTTCCAAGATTTAGCTATTACAAATTGTACTGCTATATGCATGGGTGCACATATATTGCTGTGGTGTGATGTTTTTAATTCTTCTGGGAAAATACCTAGAAAGGAAATAGTGGGATCAACTGGGACCTCCAGTCCTAGTTTTCTGAGGAATCGCTACACTGATTTCCACAGTGATTGTACCAGTTTACACTCCCACCAATGTGGGAGAAGTGTTCCTTTTTCCCCACAGCCTCATTAGCATTTTTTATTGGTTGATTTCTTCATAATAGCCATTCTTTCTTGGGTGAGATGAAATCTCAGTGTTGTTTTAATTTGCATTTCCCAAATGATTGATGATGTTGAACATTTTTTCATATATTTATTTGCCATTTGTATTTCTTCATCTGAGAAGTGTGTATTCATTTCAGATTTTTGAATTGGGTCTTTGAATTTGGGGGGGTCTGAATTTTTTCAATTCTTTATATGTTCTAGATAGATATGTTCTACATATGTTCAATGCTTTCTATGTTCTAGCTGTCCCCACTTTGTCGAGGGACAGTTGGCTAATTTTTTTTTCCTCTCTGTGGGTTGCCCTTTCACTCTGTTAGTGATTTCTTCAGATGTGCAAAAACTTTTTAATAAAATTAGATCCCAATTGTTAGTTCTTTGAAGTACTGACCATGTTATTTGGTTTTGTTTATGAACTCTCTGCCTACACCTATGTCTTCAAGATTTCTACCTACTTTCTCTTCCAGTATATTTAGTATTTCTGTCTTAATATTTAGATCTTTGATCCATTTTGACTTTAGTTTAGTACATGGTGATAGAAACTGGTGTAGTTTTAGTCTTTCACATGTGGAAAACCATTTTTTCCAGAAGCATTTATTAAAGAGGCTATCTTTCTTCCAGTAAACATGCTTGGTCCCTTAAGGTGGGTAACTTTGTTTGTAGTTGTGTCTGCATCATCTAATCTGTTGTACTAATCCCAAGACCTGTTTTTTGGTCAGTA
>NW_004955430.1:14123212-14160815 GCF_000276665.1 Chinchilla lanigera | reverse complement strand
CCCAAGTCTGTTGTACATTTTTGCTCTTATTAACTCTTTCATCTTCTCATACTAGGGAGACAATATGATTTTTACAGATGCTAGACTATGTGCACCCATGCTCATAGCAGTACAATTTGTAATAGCTAAATCTCGGAAATAACCCAAGTGCTTATCAACCAAGGAACAAATAAAAACAAGTGATATTTCTTATACAATGAATTACTGCTCAGCTATAAAGAAGGATAAACTTGAGACTTTTATAGGTAGATGGATACAACTAGAGATCATACTCATAAGTGAAACAAATGAGTCTCGCATGTGTAAACATCATATTGTCTTCCTAATGTGAAAAAACTGAAAGAGTCAATAAGAGCCAAAATGTAGTATAATTTTAAGTCAGGAATTGCGATACCTCCCACCTTGGCTTTATTACCAAAGATTCTCTTTGAAATTCTAGGTCACTTCTGTTTCCAAATTACTTTTAGGAACTTTTTCCCTAGATCTGTGAGGTATGCTAATGGTATTTTGATTGGGATTGCAATAAATCTATATACCAGTTTTGAGAATATGGCCATTTTTACAATGTTCTTTCTTTCATACCATGAGCAAGGAATATCTTTCCATTTTCTGGTATCCTCATGGATCTCCTTTTAAAGGCTACTGTAATTTTCAATGTATATATATATATATATATCATGGATCTCCTTTTAAAGGCTACTGTAATTTTCAATGTATATACATATATATTTTTTCTATTTCCTTTGTTAGATTGATTCCTAAATATTTCATTTTTAGATGCTATTGTGAAGAATGTTGCTTCCATAATTCTGTCTCTGTGACTTTGTTTCTTATGTACAGGAATGCTATTGATTTTTGAGTGTTGACTTTGTATCCAGCTATGCTCTGAATTCTCTTATTAATTCTAAAAAGATTTTGAGTCCTCTCTGGAAATTATCATGTCATCTGTGAATAATGGTAATTTACTTCTTCCTTTCGTATCCTTATTCTTTTTATGTCTCTCTCTTGTCTAATGACTCCAGCTTACGTTTCCAAAACTATATTGAATAAGAATGGTGATAGGGAACATCTTTGTCTTCCTGATTTTAAATTGAAAGCTTTCAGTTTTTATCCATTTAATGTGATGTTGGTTGTTGGTTTGTCATAGATGGCTTTTATCAGATTGAGGTAAAGACCATCTACTCTAATTTTCTGTTGGATTTTTATCATGAATGAGGGTTGGACTTCATCAAAAGCTTTTTCTACATCTATTGAAATGATTGTGTGATTTTTGCCTTTGGCTCTGTTGATATGATGCATTATATTTGTTGATTTGTATATGTTGAACCATCCTTGCATTTTTGGAATGAATCTTTTCTTGATGGTTTGGTACATTCTATTTGCCAGTATGTTTTTGAGGATCTCTCCATCTGTGTTCATTGGGGAGACTGGCTTATAGTTCTCCTTTTTGGTTGGGTTTTTCTCTGGTTTTGATATTTGCCTCCAGGTATGAGAGAGAATTACTTCCCTTTCAATTTTTTTAGTTTGAAGAGTATTGGCATTAAATCTTCTCTAAATTTCTAGTAGAATTTAGACATAAATCCATCAGGACCTGGGCTTTGCTTTCTTGGTAAGTTTTTAATTACATTTTTAAATTTATTAATTGATATTGGGTTAATCAGAATTTTTATATCTTCTTTATTCAGCTTTGGTAATTCACACATATGTAGGAGTCTGTCCATTTCTTCTGTGTTTTCCATCCTACAAGAGTAAAGATTTTTGAAGTAGGTATTGATGATCTTCTGAATTCCCATAGGCTCTGTAATGATTTCACCCTTTTCATTTCTTATTTCATGAATTGGAGTTTTTTCTTTATTTTTTCTTGATAAGGCTGAATATAGGTTTATGAATTTTATTTGTTCTTTCAAAAAGCCAACTGTTTGATTCATTAATTCTTTGTATTGTTTTCTTAGTCTCAGTTGTGTTAATTTCTGCTCTCATTTTTATAACTTCCTCCCTTGTATGGGCTTTGGGCTTGAATTGCTTTTGTTTTTCTAGAAGCTTGAGATGTAGCATTATGTTGTTTATTTGTACCTGTCCTGTTTTCTTGATGTGAAAATTTACTGCTATAAATTTTCCTCTTAGGACTACTTTCACTGCATCCCACATATTTTAGTAAGTTGTATTTGTATTTTAGTTTGATTACATGTAATGATGGAATAGAAATTATTAAAATTAAAATCTGTTTTAAAAATCTACAAATAGCTACAGTAACACTGTAGAAAATAGTATTTAGTGAAAACGACGATGGTAGTTGTTATATTTGTTGATCAAGTTAAGGACAAAGGCTAAATGAATCAAAAATTAAAAATCTAATACTTTTAATGATTGAGGATTAAAATGGAAGTTATTTACAGAAATATATAGTACATGTGAAGACCTATTACTTTGAAAAAGAATGATGTGTATAGAAAATTCTAATACTAGATTGATATGAGTTGTGAATAGTATGTGTTTTGAGCAACAACAACAAAATTATAAAACCCAGGGATTTAGATAATCAACTGACCTTTACCCTATAAGAAATGACTTCCACCGAAGGCTTTTAAACAAATTTGATATTACTAATTAAGTTTTAGATGGTAACTTTTGCAGCTATTGTTATAAATTTCTGATTAAAAGTGGGTGAACAGAGTCAGTGATAGTGTTAGAAAGTAACCATAACTTTCTAGATGAGAAAGTCCAAGATTTGATCAAGACAGTGAAAATAAAGAAGTAATTTGAAAGTTAATCAGAAAATGAAGATCATTCATTGTACTGAAATGGGGAGGAAAGAGAAAGGATATATCAAAAATGACTCTGTTAAGCTTCTAATTTGAGAAAAGAGGTACAGAGCTCAGATTCATGATCATTTTCTGTAATTGTAAAATCTAAATCTCTGAAGCAGGAAAAAATTTACCAGTGTGTTAACGAAAGCTCTCCAGGAAGCAAACTATTACTTGAACTGACTCAACACTATCCAAAATCTTTATTCCATTTACTATGAATGGTCTTATCTATTTATCTGTCTATCTATCTATCTATCCATCTATCTATCTATACTACAAATATTAGTTTTATTTGAGTCATTGCTCTAGAAAGAGCTAAGTGTTGTATAACGTGTGCTGTATGTACTTCATTATGTTTATGAAATCCTAAACATTCTGAATAAGAACTCACATCTACAACCAAGGGTTTCAGATGGAGATTATATTCTATGGTACTATATGCTATGATGTCATAAAATGCTCCTTAGTCTCTTAAAAGATACAATAACTCTATCAAATTCGAGGATAACCTCGCAGGTAATTTCCTGGAGAAGAGATTTTGCTGGGCATCATGAAAAATGATCAATGTTTGGCTCAAATGTGGACTCATAAGTATACATTTTAGATGCTTCTGTTTCTGATGAAATATACATGAAGAAAAGGAACAAGGAATGCAAAGGAGGAAGTGGGGAGCTCTGGCATGAAAAGGTAAACAAAGACTAGATGATCAGAGGCACTCCTAAGCAATCACTAAAACAGAAATGTCTACAGAATTTGTTGCAAATTGTGAAAAAGTAAATTCCTCCTACTTAATTCTAGTATATTTAGAATAGATAAATAAATCTGCCTCAGCCCAGAAAGAGCTATAGTAGTGGAACATTATGATAGAGTTACACTGATTTGCTTTGCTTGTAGTTCATGCTTTGAGAATGGTCAACTGAAAGGCCCATCAAAGCAGGCATTGCTATAGTATGAAATACCTCTGCCACATAACTTTCTGCATTGTGACCTCACATAGAATGATCAGCAAAGTCATTATTTAAGAAAAGAGGGAAGCCTCTACTAATGACAGCCTTGATAGCTCAGAACAAGCTGAATATAAGGGAGAGTAGAAAAATCAAACAAAATGTTTTAAAGAAACCTGCTTGAAGAAACCTGCTTGAAGGCAATCAAACCTATCAGGTCAATAAAAAATGTATGGTGCTGGAAGCCAGGAGGAAAGGCAGTCTATAATCATCAGCCTCTTACTGGAGTCCACAGTCTGCCAAGAATAGAATTCAAAAGAATTTCTTGGACCAGCATGAGGGGAGTAAGTAAAAGATTCCAATATTGCCACTTCTGCTCAACAGCATTTTGAAAGAGCTGATCCATGAACTCAACAAATAATGAACAAATAAAAATGCCATTATTGCAGATATAATTGTATATCTAACAATTTCAGTAAATTTCAGATGAGTTATTAAAATTGCTGAAGTTATAGAATAAAAGTTAGTTTTCTGTATCATTTACTTTCTTGCCACTGAAACAGTACTTCTAATCCACAACTTGAAGCGCTTTATTTTGGCTGGTGCTCCAGTGTATATTTGGCTGGCTCCAAGGCAGGATTTCAGGGTAGAGGGGAATGGCAGAGGAGGGCTATTCATGGTAAGGCAGACAGGATACAGGGGGGAAAGAAAGATCTAGAGAAGAATATATACTCTTCCCAGACACACCCCAGATAAAACACTTCTTTCAACAAGGTCCCACCTTTTAATAATGCACTTAGCTATAAATTCACCAACAGACTACTCCACCAATGAGCAAAGAGCACCATGACCCAATCACCTTTCAAAACATCACCTAACAGAGCAATGAGGCCTTGGGGGGAAATCTAGGTAAAAACCAAAACATTCCTAGCCCCCAAAAGACTCATGTACATCTCTTAGGAAAAATGCATTTAGTCCACCTCCAAGAGCTACCAAAGTCTTGGGATAAGGAGAGAGGTGAGAGGGATGTAAAAAGGAATTAATATATGTTATGTACATGTGCCTATTCTTCACAATGAATATAATCATTATGTACTGTGGACATGTACAAATAAAATAAATTTTTAGAATTCAATTTCACTTTTATTTGTCAGAAATGGTTTAATAAAAAATTGAAATATCATTTATAAAATATGTAAAAATAAACACTAAGAATAAACAATGTATTAGAGTGCAAGGATGAAAATAATAGAATATTATAAGAGAAATTAAGGAAAATTAAAGAAGATTAACACACTCATATTTCATAGATGGAAAGACTACTAATGTAAATGTGTTAATTCTTTCAACTCATTCTAGGTATTCCATAAAATCATGAATTAAAACTCTTATAAAATATCAACAGAATTTATAATTTGATTTTAAAGTCCATATGGACTTTTCAAACAACCAAGATAAACAAAGATATTCTTGAATAAGAATAAATTGGGAGGACCTAGTCTACCAAACATTGATTTGCTGTAAAAATTACCATTATTGAAACAAAGTGGTAGTGGCACTTGGCAAGTCAAACAATGCAACAGAAATAAGAGAACAGTGTAGGTCTCATAAATAAAGGGATACAATGTGCATGGTACAACAATAGGGGAAAGATGCTAGAACCATAGGATACTTATTTAGGAAGATCTGAAATTTGCTTCACATTATGCACAAAAGTCAACTTCCATTTAATTGTGGGTCCAAATGTGAAAGCTTAATATATTGCCCTGTTAGAAGTTCTTATGGGCAAATATCATAGCAATATGCATACAGAAAAATATCAATAAATTGAACTCTGCTAAAGTTTAAAATTGCTGTTCCTCAAAACTGAAATGAGAAGTGAAAGAATATATCCAGAAGTGTACTCCTATCCAAGATATATTGAAAAGTTCTTGTAAGGTGATAAAAAGATTACCTAGACCAGAGATTTGAATATTTACTTTGCAAACAAAAAAAGATAGGCAAAAGTAAAGTGGTCTGTGTATCCATGAAAACATATTTATTCGTGAATAAAAGCATAACATTAATAGAAATTGGAAATTACAATCAAAATTTTATAGGCATACATGCCTTCTAAAATGACCAAAAGACTGACAGCACTAGATGTTAGAGAGTTTAGGCACAAGAGATATCTATAATCCACTGCAGATATAAATCTGTAATCCCACTTAGAAAATACATTATTATTTTCCTATGACCTAGCAATTTCCATTAATAGGTAAATACCTGATAGAAATGCATTATCAAAGGATATATACAGTAATGACTTAAGTGGCATCATTCTTAATAGTTCAGAGAGGAAAATAAAGCATATGTATTTCTACAGTAGAATAGATAATTGATAGTACAACACGCAATGGATAGTAATAAAGTGGAACAAATTGATGCCACAAACACCACTGCTATCTCACAGAAAATAATGTTGAGTGAAGGGAGCTAGACATCAAATAAAACACGATGTATGATAGATAGGCATACACATCTAAAAGTCAGAATAATAGTTAATTTTGAAGACAAGCAGATTTTGATGTGAGAGGGCAGTTTAAGTAGCATTTTAGATGCTGGCAATGTTTATATTTTAACTTGGGTGATGCATTAGGTGTTATTTAAATAGTAAGTTGTGTTTAATGCCACTTTTTCTATGTGTATATTTAATCATAAACTTTGTTTTCATTAAAAAGGGAAAAATGTACCATATGTATACCAGAATTAAATGTGATTAAAATACATTTTGCACACATTTATGCACACCATATATACATCACGGTTTCCTTACATATTATATTGGTACACACTGTAGAAAAGTAGTTGAAAATATGTTTTGGTCTTTAACTATTTATGTGAAGAACCTTCCTTTAGGGATGACTGTTGTGGTTGTATGTACATTTAGTATTAACTAAATGCATAACAGCAAGAAATTTTAAAATAAATTATGATATATTTGCGTCGTTCAACCATTTTAAGTATTCAATGAGTGGAATTATGTGTGAGCTAATATAAAATTGTGTCACAGTTTTAATCTACAGTATTCTGAGTAATAAAATAAAAAACCGAAGTGGTTTTCTTCCTTGTAGTCTTTTATTTTCTTAAATTTCCAGAAGAAGCATAGTGTCTTAAGATGTATTTAAAAGTGTTTGTTTGTTTAAAAGTGCCTCTTTCTTTTTTTCATGGAATTTTCCACAGTCATTCATATCTGCAATTCTCCTTCTTCTCTCAATATTGCTGCAAACAATTATATAGAATATATTCACTCATAAACACAGACAAATACTGACATTCACAGACATACTTCAATATTAATGTCTATAAAGCCTGGATTAATTAGTTCTTGGAATTATGTTTTATGGTATAAATATAATAAGACATTAACTTTCATGTAACTGATGACTCCTTTTACATTTGAAAAATTAATATAGTGAATTTAAAATCAAGCTTCGAGACAAAACTGTCTGAGAAACATATTCGTAAAAATATTGAAAAATAGTTGGGTAGTGGCTTCAATCATATTCCACAGATTTATTCCCAAAGAACAAAATCCATTCATATAGAAAGGAAAATTAATTATTCTTTTCATGTGCATTTTAAACTTTTTCTTTCAGCTTAGAACAGTTGTGGAATAGACGTCTAGATTCATAACACCAAAGCAGACTTAATATAATTCTTCTCCCATCTGTCACTGCCAAAAAATTTAGCACTTTCAATTCTGTTTGTTTGGAAGGCACTGAGAATCACAACCAAAGCTGTTATTCATTTCATAGCCAAAGAGAACATGTAGAATGAAAAGAACAAGTATGTCTTTTTTTTTTTAGGAGCAAAATAAATGTTCACTAAATGACAATTTAAAATGAAGATGTTAGATCTTGTATTAGTTTGCTAGTGGTACTGTAACAAAATACCATAGACTAGACGATGTAAACAACATAAAGGTCTTACATTTGTTGTGGCTGGAAGTCTGAGATCAGGGTATCAACAGGACTCTGAGAGAATATGTTCTGTGTCTTTTACCTAGTTTGTAGTGGATTGATTGCAATCTGTATTATTCCTTGCCTTCTAGAAGTATTACCCAGATCTGTGACATCATCGTCATGTTATATTCTGTTGGTTGTTTCTGGCCAAACTTCTCCTTTTATAAGACTAACATTTATATTGTAAAAGACCTTGTATCAATCATGTTTTTTAATTCTTTATATTATGATTGCTTGGCATTTTGAGACATTGCAAATCCTGGAATGTCTGCCTCTGCCAGGAATAGCTAAATCCTGAGGCTAGTAAACAACTTATATGGGAACCTGATTTTAATTTGTAACTTTATTCATTGCTGAGACAAACCTAACATAATATACAGTATAACATACATAAAATATAACATAAATTATCCCTAACATAATATAAAGAGGGAGAGGTTTATTTTGGGTCACAGTTCAGAAGTTTCAGTCCCTGTTTTGCAAGCTTAAACATGGAAATGATAAGGCAGAAGGGCCTTGGTACAGAAAAGATGCTCAGATAATGGTGGTCAGGACACAGAGGAAGAAAAGAAGCTAAGGAGGGAATTACACCCTTCCGGGTCACACCCCCAATGACCAGCCTCCTAACTGCAAGTCAGTTGTACTGTCTAGAATCCAATTACATTCCCAAAGCCCCACTTATGAGTGCATGAGGTTCTTGGAGAAAATCTAGATATATACTATAACGATTTGCAAACCAACTAATACAGAGCCTCTGAACTACCCCTATTTGCTGGCAGGAGGCAATGTTCTCCACTTACCATCCCAAGATCAGATAATGGTCAACTAAGAACAATCTCTATACCCCAGGACCTGCTGCAATTATCTAAACTAGCCAGTTCCAAACTTAGCATGTTCCCCCTTTCTTGCCAGTCTTCCCACAAAAGCCACAGTGAAGTGCTTTGCACATGGCTCCCCTCCCTCCTTCTCTGCTGGCTGAAGTGCGTGGTGTTTCCTGCCTCCTGCTTACAAGGAACTGTGAATAAAAACTTCTTTCATCATAACACTTGTCTCATGATCTTTTGGCCTCACTGTACCTGATTAAAGCAAAATCCCAGGTACATTTTAATACAGACACTGACTCTATTCCACTGTGATCTCATTTTCGCTTATTTACCTCTGCAATGAGCCTGTTTCCAAATGAAATCATATTCTGAACTACCAGAGGTTGAGCTTTCAACATATGAACTTTTGGGAAATGGAATATCTCAACCTGTAACACAGGCCATTTATATATTTTTAGAGTTTTTTCCAAAAAGTTCATGATATAAAATTCCGTAGTACTATATTACAAGCTGTGACCAACATATAGGATATACTTTGCGGAAAATGATAGGAAAGAAAGAATAGAAAGTAATGAAAGCATGGCAGAAAGCTTGATGGATGATTTAAGGCTAGTTTTTGTGTAGAAGTTCAAGGTTTTTCTAATGACTTTTTTACCGTGCAAGATTTCTTGAATTTCCTCTATTTCTTTAAAGCTAACACCTCTAAATTATGGGGAGGGCCATATACTCTCTTGAAGAATATTTCAACAGTATTCTGGTTGCTCTTGTTCATTCAATAAATACACTGTCCTTTAATGACTCTCTTTTATATGCAAGGTGATATTAAAGTTTAAGGTAATTCTAGTCACTCTGACAGATACACAAAAAAAGCTTCACAGTTTAACACTTAATAGAAGGTTATTTCTTGTTTATAAAAATTCAAAACAACTACTCTTATTTGATAAGTACTTCTCTTTCCAGTGGTGATTTATGGTTCACTCATCCTCAACATGTATTTTCATAGTTTCCCACAAATGCAAAAGAAAACGAAGAGTGAGGCATGAGAGGCATTTAGAGACCATGTCTGGAATTGTTACGCATCACTTCTAGGTCTTTTTCATTGATTAAATTCAATCACCTGGCCTTATCTCATTGCAAGGCAGACTGGAAATGTAGATTCTCGTTGTGCCTTAGATGATGTGTGCTGCTGATCTATACGTGTCTTCACTGTATGGAGCCAAATCTTTTTTATGGCACAGCCCAATCTACTATCACTACTCATACCTCACACTTATTCTTTCTGTGAACTTTGTTCTACCAAAATGAAATGCTGTTTCTCCATAAATTTCCTTTGTGTTTTTATGTCTGGAAAGGTTTGCACAAGATTTCCCTGTATTAGAAATCCCTACCTCCTCACTTTTAGCTCTACAAAAAGAACACTGGCTATCTTTAAAGAGTTAGCTCCTGTACAACTACCAGTGTTAAATATTCTTTGTATTGCCCACAACTTGAAATGAAAGAGTCGTTTTCTCCTCTGGATTTGCATAGCAATCTATCCACAAAGATACTGCTTTTGGCAATATAGCCTTGGAAATCTGAGATGGAAGATATAAAGTATATAAATATTTATGAATTTTTAGTGGAAGTTCTGTTATCAAATTGTAAAAATATATATAGCATAAACAACTGTGATGAGAAAAAGTGATCAAAGTCAGACTTTGCTGCATTACTCAAAGTATTTTAGAGAAACTAACCTAAACTTTAAAGATTAAAGGAGAAAAGTGACTCAGAGGGCATAAAAGAGGGAGTTTGTCAGAAGGAATATGTTTGCCTGGGAACATACAATGTGGTAAAGTTGTGAAAGCAAAATTGGTCAGAACTCTTTTGCACTGTCCAAGAGGAGATTGCTGTGACCTACAGAACTGTCCAGTCCATTCTTATGACAGAAAATCCCTCTGCTTTATGAATGGATCCTTAATAATTGAAAACACTGATTTAACCAACTATCTTCCATTATTCTAATTTCATCATAACCAAACACTCTAGTTTATAAACTCGATCTCCATGTAAATCTGCCTAAGAAATGGAGAAATAGGATATTAAGATACAAGCATTTGGGAGTTGAAAATTTAATTAGACTCTTAGGATTTGAGTTAATCTGTCTGATACTTCTTATCTCTGGTATAATGGTGAACCTTCAGTATACCTTGCTAAAGACCAAAATCTGGTCCACAGAAAATTGGTCCTCCAAAGCCTTTGGAGTTATAGTGACCCAATGAGCAATGTTTTTTAATATCAGTGACATGAGGCTTTCTACAGCATCCATCACGTTTTACCTTGTTTGACAGTTGAGTAGATAGGTCAAAATAACTTTTAAATCCTGGAGCTAAGATCAGTTCTCTCTGATACCTACAGTGTCCACATGTGCTTTTTTTAGAGATAGGACCATGCACTAATATTTATTCACTTAGGAGCCATCAAGAATGTGAGAAGCTCACAGACAAGCATTTTAGAGGGAGAGCACATCTGTTTAAGTGACCCAATCACTTTCTTTTAGATCAACAAACTACTAAGATCAAGTAATTTGACCAATCTGGTGCTGCTGGATTCAGGCCAGCAAACTCTGTTAGAGAGATAAATGAAGATGCAAGAGACAGAGAATATCTTTGTTGGGGGTCCCAGGGAGGATGGATTGAAGCTCCAAACTGACTCAAACCCTGAGATTTTTTGAGGAACAATGAAGACCTACAATTTGCTGAGCATAGATATTTGTTTTAGGTAGCAAGGCAGGCAAGGCATGATGACAGTTTGGCTGAATAATTAACATTTATCTGATTGTCCTTTCAGTAGCTTCCTTGTTTTCCCCATAAAGTCTCTGCTGAAATTGGCAAAACATTCTGTCTTCAAAATGTTTTGACTCCTTGGAATTAGCAGTCTTCCGCCTCCCAAGTTCACTAGAGCAGACATCAACCTGTTGGGTGTCACAAGGAACTCCACATGGTGCAAAGATTATTTTTGTACTGGCAGTGAGCTAAGAATTATTGCTGGCATTTTAAAGAGTTATAAATACAAACATAAAAGAAAAATAGAAAAAGATGCAGCAGAAACTATGTGTAGTATTCTACAAAAAACACTCAAACTCTGGCTTAGATTTACAACCTATGACATTATTATAATTTATCTTTTATCCTGTCCTGGGAATAATTTCCTATATTAAACATGTTCCTTGAAAATTATCCTTTCTATATGAAAAGAATACCATGAAGGAGACATAACTTACACATTTCCACAGATTAACTTGAATTTTATTTAACAGAATCTAGAGCAAACCAACATAACACACTGCATCTTATTCACTATACCCAAATAAAAATGATCTATTCATTATGTTTTACCAATCTTTTATTGGTTCCAAAATAACACACCCTGGATTTTTTACACTTTAGTTAATGTAATTAATTGGATGTTCACCTTAACCTAGTGTCTTGGAGCTAACATTGCATGGTGATTTCATTTTAGAAAGTACACATGCAGGAGGATAAGGGAATATTTTTAGCTTAAAGAGTCCTATACTAACTATAGCTATACTGCTAGCTTAATATTAGTTTTCTCATTATAAAAAGAAAGATTTTCTGCATTACTCATCCCTACATGAGCTTTCATTTACCTTTGCACTTTCTCACCAAAATCATCTTCCTATTGACATTCAGAATGACCTTTTGACTTGTTTAAAATACTCACTTGAAGATGAAACATATTAAGCGTGATTTGTTTAATGATGTGTGAATAAAGCCTGACATTTTAGAGACACACTAGTTCAAAAAAAATCTCTTAAGTGAAACATCACTCTTGTGCTTTCAAAAGGTCAACAATTTATTACCTTGTAACAGGTGGATCAGAGGCACTTGATCCTGGCGAATCAATCTCTATTTTCCTTCAGTCTTCTTGGTTAAAAACTTACAGGAAGACGTATGCATATGATAAGGTGGCAAGATGGCATGAAGAAATGCCAGCATACTGGTTTTGTTGTTGTTTTGGTCCTTTGCTAAGGAATGATTGGTAGATGGGTAGAGCAAAGGCTAGGCTCAGTAGGTAGAATAATGCAGTATTGATGGTCCACCGGCTTATACTGCTATCTTGTCTTCCTCGCCATCCTTATTTTGTACTCCACTAGAGATAATTGGGCAAGAAACTGCCAAACATTTTTAGAAGAGAATAGAGGTTTGCAAAGAAGAAAGTTAGACATAGCAATACTGCAAAAGTACTTCTCTACTACCATAACATTTTACAGAATCACCACTTGTGTAGTTATAATAATTTATATTAAGAGATTATTTTCAGGGAGATAATATTGGGGAAGAATTCTGTATTGAATACATTGCTTAGGCACCTGGCTTTAAAGCCAGGGATAATCTCTTCGAATTAAAAATATATTCACAGCAGATTGAAAAAAGAAAAGGTACATCAAGGAATTGGGTAGAAATATAGAGGCTAACCAATAGACTCTAGTATGAGAAATTCAGTAAAATCCCCATCAGCGTTTACTCAAGAAATCTAAGATTCTCTGTTTCATCAGGCCTTTCCTGCACCCTCTGCTTTCTATTTTCTATCACCTGCTTGTTTTCCTACTTTCTCTCCTCTTCCCTCCCTCCCTCTTTTTCTTTCTGCCCCAATGCAGCATTCTACTTTCTTCCTATATAGAGCTGATTTGTCGTATCACATAGAGAAAGGACACCTACATAGTAGCCCTGTCTCTATATCATTTTCTAGTTCAGTCTCCCAAATAACATTTTGTGTTTGGTGTGTGGATCTAAATTCTAAATGTTAATTCCATTAGCATGTGATTATATCTGGGCGAGCTGGATACTCATAACACACATGAAATGTGCAATATCAAGGGTGAGTTTGTATGATCCATTCAAGCATGAGCAACTACTTTGAGATAACAATAGGCAGTGTACTAACTATTGTTACCCTCCTACAATCTTGTGTTGAAATTTTATGCTTTTTTATTATTTTTCTTTTCATTAAAAATAAATAAATAAATTTAAAAGCAAAACAACACTCAGATTTTCTGAAAAGATGAGAAACTATAGTGAGAAAACTGACACCTGACAGCCCCATGTTCAGGAACTATATTTGGTTTTCTGGTCTGTTATTATGAAAACTGAAGAGTATTCACTGTTTCATCCGATGTTTCTTTGAGTGTCTGGAATGTGCTGCAGAAATGATGAATAAGATATAATATTTGCTTTCAGAAAATATGAAATCTACTAAGCTTGACAAACAACTGGAAGCACATTCTGCTGAAATCAGTTTTTCATCTCGGGAAGCCCAGTGATCAGAGCAGAAATTTAGGGACACTCAGAAAGTTTTATTTATAAAGGAATTGAATGAGAAACCATATACTATAAGAATAGGGATTGGTCAGATGAAGAAAGTTGGGGAAAGTACATAGGGAGTAGTAAAATCAGGATGTGAACCCACTTGATTAATATTATTGGCAAAAAGATCAATTTGTAGAAGATGAAATATACTATGTACTAAAGGATCAATTTCCTTAACTTGGCTATTATCTGATTTGTTTTAAGGAATACTTGTCCTTTTCCACTCATATGACTACATTATGTCTATGGATACACACCTCATGTTTAAATTTTTAATGGATTACTTGGTGAAATTAATGTTCAGTTAGTCATGTGGTGTGCTGACTTCATGGATGCTGGCCTCCTTCAAGTGTATTAATCCAAAATTAAGAGGGAACAAGCCCTTGTTCCATAGAGGTAAAGGATAAAATATGAGTGGGGCATATGAATTGCCTCTGAGTAGGCTTTTGTGTACTGGCAATTCATTTCTGAAAAACATGCATGATAAAAATGTAATACCAGAAGCACTCTTGCTGTCTGGATATTATATTTTTTCATACCATTTTAATTCTGCTGGTTTCTGGCCTCTTAAATACCAAGTACTCTCTTTCCTTCTTCTAAATCATCTCTTTGTTGGTGTGCTATTTTGAAATACACACATTTTCTTTTTTCTTAGCTTTGTGGGCTCTTTGGATGGTTGAAAACCCTATTTGAATTGTCTAAATCTTTATGTTCATTGCTGCTAAGCATAATTAGACTTTTCTAATTCCCAATTCACTTGTAGATACCTTTATTGCTTCAGAAATATAAGCATGGGACTATTATGCAAATTTCATCATTTTAAAATGCTTTGAAAGGGAAAAAAATCCTATTAAAACATCAGCTACTTAACATATCAGTCAGTGTAACTGCACAATCAATATTTAACATTGGAACTATATCTTACTTTTCATGAGTACAGGTCACTCAATGAGCATTAAGCACAGGCGTGTGAGCTCCTCCACTGGTTCCTCTCCTTGTCTTCTACAGAATCTTTTCTTAGGGAGTGGCTGCTATAAAAGTTTTAAAATTAGACCTGAAGTTTCCTATGGATTTCTTTCATTGAAAACATCTTAGTACACTGGAAAATATGATCTGGAATCTAATACTATTAATTGACTATAACTGAATGTAATTATGGATGAAGGAATTTTTAAGGTATAGAATATAGAAATTAAAATTAGAAATTACCTATGTACCATTGATAAGGTAAGCATTTGGTCTTCCAAATGGATATTTATGTTTATACCCTCTCCTGTGGTAAGGCTGAATACACACTGTATACTTTTCACATGGAGTTGTCTATTATATAGTATGCATATGTTTATATTATTGCTTTGCTAAGTGAAGCAAAATAAAATTGTTACTGAATCATTGCTTAAGTCATAAATGAAAGGTAAGCAAATAAATACAAGGGGTGATCAAAACATACAGTGAATGTTTAAATAAAAGAATTATTATATCAAAAGACATACTGCTATTAATCCCACTCAAAATAGTCCCCCTTGCTTCCAACACACTTATCCTATGGCTGTCATTCTTGACACTTTCTGAAGCACTTCCAGAAGTCCACTTTTATGTTTTTAGAAAGTGTGATTTAGAAAAAAAAATTCCAATGAATGTGAGTGCCAAGTGCCATCCTGCAGGAAGGCAGGCTACTAAAAACATGACAGTGTGTCCTCACTTGATTTATTCAGTAGATATGGCACCATGCAACTTTAGACTCTTCAACAAAATCAAAATGACTACGAAAGGTAAACATTTTCAATCAATTCAGGGTATTGAGGCAGTGAGGACAGCAGAAGTAAAGACACTTATAAAAGAAGACTTCCAGAACTGCTTCAGAAAGTGGCAAGAATGATGGATGAGGGTATTCTAAGTGAGGGGGATTAATGGCAATTAATTTGAAAGAAATTAATGGAAACACATCTTTTAGTATAATAATTTTATTTTGATTATTTCACTGTATTTTTCAATCACACATTGTCCTTGTATATCTGGGAGAATAGTGATAGGGTCAGCAGCAAATTGATGAAATGGATAAAAATTGCTGGGATTCTCAAATAAATGTAAAAGGACAAAGGCATTTCAAGAATGTGTGGGGGAAGTAGTCTTGGAAAAAATTAGAACATTACCAGTGCACAGAACAAAAATACATGGTTTGATTATAGTTTGTGTTTATATGTGTTCTCTCCTAAATAATTTTAGTGTAACAAAGATACTAATGTAGGTAACACCATATACAAGCATAGTGATGGGAAACCTGTTAGAGCTTTCAGTGATAACAAGAAGATCCCTGTGGAATATATGCCATAGGTTTGCCAGCACTGCATTGGACTTTAAAATCACTAATGAACTGATTTCCGCAGTGGTTTCACCAGTCTGCATTCCCACCAGCAGTGGAGAAGAGTTCCTACTTCTCCAGCAAACTAGGTCTAGAGGTCCCATTCAACCCAGCTATTTCCCTTCTGAGTATTTTCCCAGAAGATCTAAAAACAGCATATCACAGCGATATATGTGCACTTATGTTCATAGCAGCACAATTTTTAATTGCTAAATTGTGGAAGCAACCCAAATGTCCATCATTGAGGATTGGATAAAAAAATTGTGGTACTTTTATATAATGGAACATTACTCAGCTATAAAGAAAGATAAACTTGAGGCTTTTATAGGTAAATGGTCACAACTAGAGACCATACTCATAAGTGAAATAAATCAGACCTGCATGTGTAAGCATTGCATTGTCTCAATAGTGTAAAACCTGAAAGAGTGAATAAAAACTAGGAGGTATGATAGACATTGTGAAAAGAAAGGAAATTTATCAAGGGTAAAGGGCAACTGGGATGTGGGAAAAGAGAAGGGAAAGAAGGAGAAATTTTGTACATATGTATATACAGGACAGTTACCATAGTTGAACTACTGTCTTCTATTTCTTTGCTGAAAGAAACAGTTAATGATTCCTCAGTTGATCCATAATGCATGTCTCTGTTTTCATGAGAAACCATTTTGAAGACATCAATATGTAATACAACAAGCATTGTTAATTTCCTACCACTATGTTTGTAGCTCTGTATTGTTTGTATTGTTCTTTTGCTATTTTGTAAATGGTTGTCTGCTTGTTAAACTTTTCCTTCTTTTATTTTTAAAATTAAGAAAAACCATTAATGAAATATACACTGAAATTTTGCTGAATATGGATGACTTCACATCATGATAGATTCTACAGTTGAATTAACTTTTCCTGTGTTCATCAGTCTCTTTATTTTTATTTATTTATTTTTTGGGGGAGGTACCAGGAGTCAAACTCAGGACCTTGTGCTTTCCAGGCAGGCAGTTATACCTCTGCGCTATATTCCTGGCCCAATCGGTCTCTTTAATTAGCTTCCACTGTTTGGTTTATTATAGCAGCTTATTCAATTAGTATTTCTAAGATTAACCATGAATGAGAAGTTTTGTGACACATCTAAAAGAAGCTTTCTATTTTTGTAACTGTAATCTTGTCATAGGAATGAGTCATATCTGATCTCTTTGTGGAACTCTCCGAAGATTAGGTATGTATCACCTCACTTTCTCACAGTATGCCTGGGTAAATATTATGGGCTGAAGGGACGAGTCTGAGTAGTAGGATGCTTTTATAGCCTGTACTTCTCCTCCACAGCACCATTGTCGGTGACTCCAGGTGGCTATATCCAAAACTGAGACACTTAACATTTACAGTCTCATAAAATGGAGATCACCTTGAAATCTGCAAGTGTAGCCGTAAACTGGCAACAAACCATAAACCGGCAACAAACATAATGAAATTGGCAGCAAAGATTCCTTGATAATCCTATCACAAGGCCATCACCTGGTTCTCTAGGAGGCTTTCCAGCTTTAAGAACTGTGATTTAACTCGACTTTCTTTGATTTCTGGAAACTACCTATCGCTCTTCATCACGTGCTAATCATGGCAAATGAAAAGCTGTCATACGTAATAAACACTCCAAGCCCTCTGTCCCGACTGTTGACTTTGCTCACCTCCTAGCACACTTTCCTGTGTGGAACCAGGGGATTATGGTACTATTTTCTGTTATCCTTTTTTATCAGGAGAGCCACTTGTACTTTCTTCTTTTAAAGAAGAAGAAAAGAAAAAAACCCACAAAAACAAACAAAATTCCAAAACAACATGATAGGAGGGTAACAATGGTTAATATATTGTGTATTGTTATCTTTAAATTAGTTACTCAGAGTATGAGATATCAGCATTTAATTATCCAAACTATTAGCACAGATCTATCTTTTCAATGAACTGAGAGAAATTAGCAGCATAACTGTCTTAACTATTTTGTATACATACATATGTATATTTGCTTTTTCACATATAAATAAACTTCTCTGTAAGAGTGAAATAAGTATTTGACTGCTATTTGAACTTTAAGAGTTAAAAGGAGAACGAAACAAAGTTTGCTTTTTAAGCATTTTATCATGGTTGAGTCTATCATCTTGAGATCAACATTGACCAAAAGGTGACTCTTCTAATTAGCTAATCAAGCCTAAAGGTACATTTTCTTTGGGCAGTGTGATACAATGGTTGGGCGAGGGATTCTGAGGGTCTGTGTCCTTTCTTTTACAGTTTCTAGGTGGATGATCTTGACCTCATTGTGACCGTCTGACATAGGTTTCCCTGTGACATAGGCAAATCTTTTTGCTTATTTCAAAAAATTTCTTTAATAAAGTAGAAATAAAATTTCATAAAATTTTCAACAAATAATAAACATTCCTAATGTTAATTACTGTTATTGTCAAATCTCCTTCTACAATGTGATACTTTTTTCATGATTACTATTTAAATATAATTAATAAATTCTACCTATATACCACTTATTTGCATGTATTTGAAAATATGTGAATTCTCTTCAGTGCAAGGTTTTGAGTTCAATCCCCAGTACTGGAAAAAAAATAAAATAAAATAAAATAAAATAAAACCTGTTACTTCAGGAAGTTTGCCTGAAACTTTTAATTTTAGTTTTCCCATATGAATAATGAGTACAGCCAGAAACCAGGTCTTCTAGGGTTCATGTAATTCTTCTCTATAGTAATAATCTGTATGCCCTCCTTTCCTGTTTTGAGTATGCATTGTACTGTTTAACAGTAATACAAATTCCTTGAGTATATATAAACTGCAAAGTGAAACTTAAAATTTGGAATATCTTTATCACTTTGCATTTTGTTATTTTGCAGGAACACTTTTTTGATAGTTCTTGCAGTCAGCCTTATTGTTACTCAGTGTTTTAATGATGCTGCCTATTTAAGTATGCACTGAATAAAATATTCAAATCATGTTATTTGTATCTTCTGTGTTTACTTTGTCCAAATTTGTCCAAATGTGAGATGTAAAATGAACCCTCTATTGGGCAGATAGTTATAGCTTCGTGAAACAAAGAGACACAAAATCTTAGATTTTAAAAGGATAATAGAGTGCAGAGACTGGATTGGCAGATTGTGTTTCTTTCCCTCTGTGTGTGTGTGTGTGTGTGTGTTTTCAAATCTCAGGGCTAAGAAAGTCTAAGATTTGCAGAACCAGCAGAAGAGATTTAAGGTGCATGAGTTCAGTCAATGTGGAGCAATACGTGATACACAGGTCAGTAATTGTGAGATGGATGTAAGAGCAATAGTTGGTATAGGATTTTTATAGGTGTTGGAGAAGTCAGACTCATTGAAAAGTACAACTCTAGACAGAAAAGATGATATCAGATATTTTATAGAGTTAATGTGGAGCTTAGAAGTGTGAATACTTCTGGTGAACTTAAAAATCAGTTTCTCAGGAACCTCCATAACGCTTTCCATACTGGCTGTGCTAGTCTAAGTTCCCAGTGGATGTGTGCAGCATTCCCATTTTCTGCCAGTCTTCACCAGAACCGATCTTCGGTCTTTGTAGTTAACAGCTATTCTTACTAAGGTGAAGTGATAGCTCACTGTGACTTTGATTTGCATTCCACTAATAATTAATGATGTTGAGTGTTATTTCATATAATGGTTGGCTTCTAGTCTATAGATTGTATGTCACTCTGATTATTGCTTCCTTTGCTTTACAGACACATTTCAGTTTCATACAATGGCATTTGTGTATTTTTGCTTTGATTTCCTATCATTTTGGGGGTCTCATTCCAAAAGAAAATTTGCCATTACAATGTCCTAAAGTGTTTTCTCTAATATTTTCATAGTTTCAGGTCTTACATTTAAGTCTTGTTTCCACTTTAAGTTGATTTTTATAAGTGATGATAAATAGGAATGATTGTTTTTAGTGAAATAAGGTAGGCATGGAAAACATGATCTCACTCACATATAGGAATCTAAAAAAGATGATCTCATAGAAATTGAAAGTAAACCAGTAGGGCCTAGAGACTGTGAAGAATGAAAGGGAGAGGAAAATTGAAAGGGACTGATCAAGAGGCACTTATAGTGAGATAGGCACACGTTTGGTGTGCTTTTGCATGGTAGAATGATGGACTACATGTAACCATAATGTACTGACTATATTTCAAAGCTCTATAAGAAAGGACTTTGGATGTTTTTACCATAAAGAAATGCACGTTTCAGGAGATAGATTTGCTTAAGCTGATTTAAATACTACACAATGAAAATGTGTATCAAAATGAAATTTGGTACATCTTATATATGTATAATTGTTCTGTATTTGTATCAACCCCTCCAAAAGATCTTGGTTTCTATTTAAAGTAAAATGATGAGATATAACTAAAGGTAAAGGATGTCCTGCTCGGGTAAGTTTCTCCATATGATGATCGAAGGAAGGTTATATGTTCAGATGTTTATTTTATATGGAATGTATATTCTACTGTCATGTTTGACTTTAAGGTACATATTTTAATAATAGTAATTCAAAGACGTGTCCATTTGTTTAAGTTGTGTGGTGATATAAAATATGAGACAAAATGTAAAATTTCTGAAAGGAGATTCTAAGTTTGCTAAAGTAATGCTTTTGTGGAGATAACGTTTTTTATATCCTTGATTTGACACCTGAAATTGAATAACACAAGAAAAATGTAACTTCTCTCATTTTCTGTATCTATTCCCAGAAGTCTCCCATGTGTAAAGACTTACAGCTATCTCTCACAATATTTAGTATGAGATCATTAATTATCCTGCAGCTATCTCTTATTGAATATTCTTTCCAAATCAAATTTACTATATATCTTTATTGCTCAGATCCGTGTTGCCTCAAAAAGCGCTCTTCAGTGCATTATTATCCTCTTCTGAATGTGAAATCTCTTTTTTAAACTTAATCATACCTTTTAAATTACTAGGGGAAGTTGTCAAATGCAACTCTTAGAAGTTCTTTGTTCATTTTTGTTCTCTGTTTCATATTGCTATCTAAACATTCTTATATCATCACAATTTTACACATAATTTCTGTCTGTTTAGTAACCTTTTATGCTACATTATTGAACCTTTTACTTTCCTAATAAATTTATAAAAGCATCATGAGTACATGCTTATGGCAAAGCAACACATAGTGTAAAAGAAGAAATCTATTTCTATGACAGAGAGGCTTGTATCAAGCCAATCTTCCCTTCAAGCATAGCTACCTTCCAGAGCTATAAAAGCTGCATTAAATAATAGTAAAAAGATCTTTGAAGTTTGAGAGCATTAAAGGAAAGTAAGACTTTGAAATGAAGATACAGAAGAAAGAAAATCAAAAAGAAGTGAAACCGACATTTTAAGCAGCTTTTGTTCTCCAGAGTATCTGTGTAACTGTAAGAAGTACGGAGTCCTGAGTCCTCAAGCATGAGCAGAATATAGGTACTAAGAGACTGGGATTCTAAGAAGAGCTGCTGACAGGCTCATTTATTGGGTACACAAAATTTGGAGTTCATAATTTTGGAGAATAATCTTTGGTCGACTTTGAGCTGAGACTCTTGAAAAACATACAAGTGATATGATACAGAATTCTAGTATATATAAAAGAAATAAAAGTCAAATTTAGAGCTGAAATACACAACCTTAATAATTCTAGACTAAAACACAGATAGAAACAAAAATGTAAATATGCAGAAGAAAAATGTTGGAGGCATATGGTTCATCTTGGTAAGGTCAAACATAGTTTTCCCTATAGTCCTAAAAGGAGAGAGAAACAGCATAGAGTAGAAGAAACAAAGAAATATTACTTAATGTTCTACTGTTGACAAAAAGTATTAAATCACAAAGTCAAAACTACTTTGAAGGATGAATTCAACAAACCCCATGCCTATGCATCCTTTGAAATATATTAAAAATAAAATACAAATGGAAACTCTTAAAAATATAAAAGTGAACATTATGTTAAAAAAGTACCTGAAAGCTGACTTTTCATTGGAAAATAATAGAAATAGAATGCCATTGAATGATAATCATCAACTGAGAATAAAAATAAGTGCCAACATACATTCCATATCCATTGAAAATATTCTTCTGAAAAGAGGATAACAAAGATATTTCAGAAAAAGAAAACTTACCACCAGTAGACCTCTGCTAAATGAAATATTAAAGAAGAGCACTACTCTAAGGGAATATAATTTCAAATGAGAGCACATTACTACAGTTAAGAACTACCCATCAAAATAATGAATATATAGTAAACTTAAGAAATAATGGTTATTTAAACTAGTGAGCCAGGTGCAGTGGCACACGTCTTAATCCCAACATATGGGAGGGTAAAGCAGAAGGATCATAAATTCAAGTCCCACCTGGGTAATTTAACAAGATCCTATCTCAAAATAAAAAATAAAAAAGTGAGGATGTAGCTTAGTTTAAAGGCCCTGGTCCATTTCCCAGTGATGCCAAAAAATAAGTCAATATCAATAAATAAAATTAAAATAATATCTCTGGAGATTAAAATAAATTTAAATAAAATACTTAAATTAATATTTAAAATTAATTAGAATAAATGATGACACATAGGAAACAAAGTTAGAAATTAGTAAAATCAGTTAAAGCTTTTGTTAGCATGATCTTGAATTTTTCAATATGTGTTAAAAATAGAAATTTATAATATAAGGTAAAAATAATTTCTAATGTACTCTAAGTAATCAATGATGATGTAGTCTCAGGGATAAAGAATAAAGGATAATAAAACAAATATTATCAACAGGGTAATACAGCTGGTAAACAAAAAAAATAAAATAATGAAAAGTAAGCTACAGAAAAGGAATGAGAAACAATTATTAAGACAGTAGATTTAAATTAATATATGAATTATTGATGTAAATAGGCTAAAACATACAACCCAATGACAAGTCCAACCCTATAAAAACTCCTATGTGTAAGCATTCAGAAAGGTATAAAGTGAAAAATGACAAAGAGTATTCTGCGCTGGTTCTGAGCAAAACAGCAAGTATAACAATAAGGAAATTGATAAGACCACTTCAAAACTATATTCATAGCTAGGAGTTACCATTTTTTCTCATGTAACTAACAAAAAATCTTTAAACATACCATATAACACATAATCCTGGCCAGAATTCAATGAAACTAGAATTCTCTTGCTTTGATAGTACTATAAAAATGGGTATAATCATTGTTTTAAAAATTGAAACTATAAATGAAAAACCATAAATTACTCATAATGTTTTGATCATAGATCTCAAAATGTGAAACACGAAGTCACAAATTTTTCATTAAAATATAGGAAAAAATATGTGAACTATATCAGGAAAAGATATTTTTGCATGTTATCAAATGTGATACACAAAATAAAGGAATTGATAAATGAGCTTCTTAAAAATTTAAAATCTTTGCTCTGTGAAAAAATATCTTTTTTCAGAAAATAGAAATACATGCTGCAGATTAGGGGAAGGTATTTGCAAAGTACATATTCCCTGGGTATGCGATAGGTGTATGTGAGGCCCTGTGCAAAATGAAAATTCAGGGATTCATATTAAAAAAGCTGGAAAAAAGTGTGATTAGATGTCTTAAAATATAAGACTTGTCCCTGTGTAACAGCTTCTTTCCATCTTCTGCAGTGTTTGTATTTGTTAATTGTGTCTTGCTTGCTTCTTCAGAGACTGAGATTCAGTCACTGGCTGAGGCAGGTAAGTTAGTATCCTTTTTCACTAGCCACCTGCCCTAACCTATGAAAGATGGCCAACATTTGACAGATTGTAGCTTCTGCTTAGTGCTTGGTCCAGGATTGAGTGAGAGTCACACCTCTGCTGAGTCACCAAATAAATTGTGGTAGTGGGAGTCCATAGCAGCTGTCACCACCAGCATTTCCCAGCCACACTACTACAGGAAACCTGGGATAAGCCCTGAACCACCCCTGCATATACCTAGATTTTCATTAGCAGTGGAAGAAAGGAGGCTACTCTCCTCCTGCCATTCTAGCCCATTCTGTGCCGTTGGCTGAGGATCAGAGCAGGTATAACTTAGAGTCAGGGAGGACACTCACTCGTTTTGTGATGTTTCAAGAATGTAACATAAGTGAAACAAAAAAGGATGTGTCCTTTTAAAAGTGGTCTTTAAACTAAGGATAAAACTTTTGAGATCCTCCAAGGTGTTAAGTGTCAGCAGGTCATTAGATTTCTTCTTATTTACTGGGAAGTTCTCTGTGATATGAACATACCACAGTTTGCGTGTTTATTCCCATGTCGAAAGACACTTGAATTTTTCCCAATTTTTGTAGATTGTAAATAGAGGTTCCAGAAAGATTTATGAACAGCTTTATTGATGTGTTTAAGTTTTCGTGTATCTGGGGTAAGTACTTAGAAATAGTGTTATCTTAAATATATGCTTAATTTCATAAGACATTGTAAACTACTTCCCCCAAATTGTTATGTAACTATCATTTAAAATTCTCATCAATAATTTATGAGTGCTCCAATTGCTCTGCCTCAACCATATTCAGTACTGACAGTATTTCATTTGAAAATTTAACCATTCTAATGAATGTTTAATCTTATAATCTCATGATTTCAATATTGTTCTCCTAATGGCTAAAGATATCAACCATCAAACACTTTTCCATGTGTTTATATAGGTTTATTTGTCACATTTCTCTTTTGATGAAATGTCTGTTCAAATATATTGACTGGAGTTTTATGAGTAAGTACATCTATAGCTATCTATCTACTCCCCTGAAGTCAAATCGAAAAACTTACCATGAAAGTGTTCAATGGTCAAGCAAATTAGGAAAGCCCTATTGTTATTTTCTTCATCTGTGAAGTACCAGTTAAAAATTATACATTAAAGATTTGAAGATGACCTGCAGGAAATAATTCTGCCTAATTTAGAATTATTATTCTGCTGTCTAATTCAGATTTTTACAAATCAATTTGTAATCTGACCTTGTATTTCCCATATAGTACCTATTAATTTCTTATGTAATGCTTTTGGGAAAACAATGTTAGAACGATTGGACTAGCGAAAGGTTTAATGCTGTTATCTATTTCAAAATTCCTATGATTACATTACCTTATGATAGAAAATTATATAAGAAAAAGTGATAAACATGAATTTCTTCCCTCAAAATTTTTCATAATCTATTAGAAGAGAGAAAGCTATTTCTAATTATACAGGCTATGTCATGAAAGGGTTATATTAGCCCTTGAGTAAACTTAAGTAAACAAAGTGATGGAAAATTATTTCTGCCTGAAAGGGCATGTTGAAAAAAATTGTCAAGTATAAGGTTTTCTGAATGTGGATGAGATATGAAATATCCATAAGGGTGTGTTGTTAACTTTCTCTAATAATTAGAATTTAATTTGCATCAACCAATAATTTCCTTTGAAGGGAAAGTGATATAAACTCTATTTCCTGCCATTTTTTAATTAAACCCCATCCACATACATGGAAAGATGAACTATAAAGTCACAGTGAAAGGAACTTGGGTACTATTCTTAAATAGACTGTTTAAACCCAGTTTTCTTTATCAAGGCACACAGTATGGTTTGACAACATATAGCAGAGTTTTACAGGATTAGAAAGAGTACCTATTAAGACTTTTTTCTTTCTTTTTTTAGTTTGCTTTTATGTATGTATTTATTTCTTCAGTGCTGGGTATTGAACCCGGGACTTTCTCACTAAGCTACATTCCCACACTTTTTTAAATTTTTATTTTCAAACAGAGTCTTGCCAAGTTGTTTTATTGCCTAGTGTCCTTCTGCCTCAGCATCCTAAATTACATGATAATACAATTGGCATTTTATTTTTCTAGTATGAGGAAGACGTCTTTCCTATGATAATTTCATCTCTTGCGTTTAAGAATGCACAAAGTTAAAAGTGATCTTCTAGCACCTGCTATTTTTCAAGTGCCTTTAACTTAAATAGTCAAAAAAAAAGAAAGACAACATGCCAAAGGGCATATTCGTTAGCAATATCATTATCAACCCTATTAATGTTCTTTAAATTCCAAGTGACAGAAAACCAAAACAAGTACTTTGAGAAGGAAAAATTATGAAGTTTATTGACATTTATGAATGAGAAGAATAACAAGATAAAGGAAAAAGTCATAGTAAAAGAGGGCTCAAAGTTGAATAATTCAGCTAGAGTTCAAGAATTCTCTCTCTTTTCAGTCCTCGTTTCTTTATAGCGCTATTGACATTCAGGATTATTTATCAACTGTGAAACAAAGCACTACCACAAATCATTGTTAAACAATAAACATTTCTTGCTAGGGGTTTATCATAGTGTTGTGTTCCAAATGTTGGCCATGATATCAGTAATGTCTTAAAGGTCAGGCTGGGGTTGAAAGACCCACCTCCCGGGGGGTTCACACAGACAGGCTTGCTGAATGTTCTCACAACCTGACAGCTGTTTTCCCTCAGAACTAACGATCCAGGAGAATGACAGGAGCAGTCTTATGTCCTAGCCTTGAGAGTCATTCACTATCATTTTTTGCAGGATACACTATTGGTTAAATGAGACTACAACAGTATGGATACCAAAAGGGAAGGATCAAAGATGTCGGTGCGGTATGCATGCCTGTAATACTAGCACTTGGGAGGCTGGGGAGGAAGACTGCGACAAATTCAAGGCCAGCTTTGTCTAGGTAGTGAGTTCAAGACCAGCCTGAACTGCATTGCAAGACTGCCTAAAACAATAGTGAAAGAAGGCAAGAAAGCTGGCTAGCACATATGAATAGGATTTCTTTA
Source organism: Chinchilla lanigera (assembly GCF_000276665.1). Classification (NCBI taxonomy): domain Eukaryota; kingdom Metazoa; phylum Chordata; class Mammalia; order Rodentia; family Chinchillidae; genus Chinchilla; species Chinchilla lanigera. Next base: position 14,133,728 of record NW_004955430.1, on the reverse strand, counting down.
CTCTAAGGGGGCAGTGGCTGTTGGGAGCTCAGTGCTGACATCAGAGCTTGCAATCTAGAGAAAAGAAAAAAACTATCAACATCTGAACATCAGCTGCATATAATTTTATTGTCCTATTCCTGGCTTATAGGTCCTTCTCTGGTAGATCTTATCGTGATTCGTTAGTCTGAGCATCATGTTTCAATTTCTGGGGTCAGGGACAAGGCACTATGATTGATGGGCCCAGCTGACTCCTCTGAGTAGGAAGGAGAACTATGAAAGAGTAAGGGCAAGCCAGGGTAGCTGGACAAAGGAAAATTCCATACTGGTTTTCATAATAACCATCACTAAAGTTCTTATAGGGGATGGAGATGAGCAGAATCTTTGTTAGGTATGGAAAATTTAACTGAGTTTTTAAAGACTGGCTCTTTAGTGTAGTTGTATAAGCATCTGCCATAAGATATTGGCACATTTTCCCTGTGTTTTTCATAAAATGGAATTTTTTAAGTGATTGAACTGTTAAATTCTTAAGTCATTTTATTCCTTCAGTGCAATATTTTTAGGTGGACTTTTATTTTCATTATATTTGTTTAGAATATGCGTCAGACCGGGTGCGGTTGTGCACACCCGTAATTCCAGGACTCAGGAGGCTGAGGGAGCAGAATCATTATGAGATCAGCTTTTTTAATCTCAAATTTAAAAAATGATATGCATCAAAAAACTTATTCATCAATGGAAATTTCACTAATACTAGACATTTTTATTAAAGTCCCCTAGTTGTTTGAAAAATGACTATTAGCTTTAAGATTAAAAATAGCAGAGCTGAATGGATGAAAAAGATGTTTTTTAATACAGTGGAGTACTGCTCAGCCATAAAAAGGATAAAATGGAGTCTTTTATAGGTAAATGGATGCAACTCAAGACCATATTCATAAGTGAAATAAATCTGACCCATATGTGTAAACATCATATTGTCAGGGGCTGGGGATTTAGCTCAGCGGCACAGCGCCTGCCTGGCGAGCATAACGTCTTGAGTTCGATTCCCGGAACTGGAAAAAAACAAAAACAAAAACAAAACAAACAAAAAATCATATTGTCTCACTAGTGTGAAAAAATGAACAAGTAAATAAGATTCAAAACATACAGTAGATATTGAGAATTGGAAAGAAACTGTTCAAAAGAAAAGACAACCTGTTATGGGGAAAGGGAAAATAAAGAAACGAAAAAAAATATATTTATACACAAGATAGTTAAGGTTGTTACACAGCTAGTTTCTCAAAGAAAGTTTTGTGCTAACACTAAATCTACTGGAAGAGAAAGTAGGTTGAAGTCTTGAAGACATTGGGGTAGGTACAGTCTTCATGAAAAAAACCCAAACTTCACGGGAAACACTTCAAAGAACCAACAACTGAGATTTTATCCCATTAAAAAGCTTTTGTACTTCAAAAGAAATCACCAACAGAGTGAAAAGACAACCCACAGAGTGAGAAAACATTTTAGCTATCTGTCCCTCAGACAAAGGACTTATATCTAGAACATGCAAAGAATTGAAAAAACTCAGATACCCAAAATTCAAAGACTCAATCCAAAAATGGGCATCTGAGATGAATACACACTTCTCAGATGAAGAAATACAAATGGCAAATAAATGCATGAAAAAAAGTTCAACATCATTAGTCATTCAAGAAGTGCAAATTAAAGCAACAATGAGATTTCATCTCACCCCAGTAAGAATGGCTACCATCAAGAAATCAACCAACAACAAATGCTGGAGGAGCTTTCAAGAAAAAAAGAACTCTTCTCCATTGCTGGTGGCAATGTAGACTGGTGCAGCCATTTTGGAAATCAGTCTGGAGATTCTTCAAAAAATTAGGATTAGAGGTCCCATTTAATCCAGCCATTCCCCTTCTGGATATTTTCCCAGAAGAATTAAAAACATAATACCACAGCAATATACATGCACCCATGTTTATAGCAGCACAATTTGTCATAGCAAAATTTTGGAAACAACCTAAATGCCCATGAACTGAGGAGTTCATAAGAAAAATGTGGTAATTTTATACAATGGAATATTATTCAGCTATAAAGAAAGATAAACTTGAGGCTTTTATAGGTAAGTGATGCAACTAGAGACCATACTCATAAGCTAAATAAATCAGACCCGAATGTGTAAACACTGTATTGTCTCCCTAGTGTAAAAATCTGAAAAAAGTAAATAAAACTGAGAGGTACAATAGATATTGTAAAAGGGAAAGAGACAGCTTAATAAGAAAGAATAAGTGGGATTAGGAAAAGAAGAAAAGAAAGGAGGGGAAATACATACACATGCACACAAGATAACTAATTTTACTACTAATTTCTATTGCTTATTGAAAGGAACAGTTAATGCTTAACTGTTTGATCAATCTTGCATACCTATATCTGGTAGTCTGAGCAACTACTCTGAAGATAACAATAAGTAATAGAATAATCATTATTGATTTCCTATCATCTTGTTTTGAAACTGAGTATTTATTTAAGATTTTGTGTTGTTTTATTTTTGTCTCTGCTTTTGTTCTTTTGTTTTTGTTCTTTTCCCTTTAAAATAAAAATGCTTTGTGCTAATATCATACAGAAAAGATATCATACCTATATCTTCTACTTTGAATAACTACTAGGAAAGCAAAGATACGCAACTTACCAACTATTATAACTGTCTAATAACCTATTTTGAAACTCAAAAAAAAATAGAGCTGTATTAACAATGAAATACTCACACTCTATCATCCATAATTCTGTGGTTAGAATTGACTCTAGAACAATAATATGCTCTAGGGATCAGTCTAAGTGTTAGGTTAGGCAAAATAGTCCTAAAATATCAGTATAAAATATTTAACTAGACTAATAATAATAATACTATTAACAATATCAAAGGTAGTTTTTGTTTTGTATTTCTCATAGTTATAAGGAAAATAAAGAGAAAATACATTTAACTCAATTCATTTTTAAATCAATAGTTGAAATAACCACTATTTTTGTAATAATTATTAGACATGTTTCCTATAGAAATTGGATATGTTTTTTATAGATTGATAATAAGCCATGTTATATGAAGGAAAAATTTATTGAAATATGAGTTTTAAGTATTTTTCTGGCATTTTCATAAATTTTAGATTTTCACAGTTTATCATTTATTCATAGTAATAGGACGTGATTATTATTTTAAACTGTCTTAAATTACACTCAAAATTATTTTAATGAAAAGTTGTAGTGAGAACAAAAGTCTATATCTATGTCATTCATTTACTGTGGATGGAGAGGTCTAAAATTTTGTAGCTTTATTTTGAAAAACACTGCAGAGGCATAAGGTAATTTATAGAAATCAGTATTATACATAGCGATATTAAATTTTGCTTCATTACCCAATTACTCCAGGTAGATCCTGTGAGCTTGTTCTATACCATTAGGTTACTGCTTTTATAACCCTGACTCTTAGGATGTGTGATATTAGTGATTGCTTTATAATTTTATAGCTGCTGGCCATTGTACTCAGCGGCCATGGCAAATCCCTTAGCACATACAGTTAGTGAAGTTACCTCTGAACGGTTCAAGGGGAACTTCTTCCTCATTTAAAATAAGATGAAGATTACTAACACAAACTTAAAGGAATGAACAGAAAATAATTATCCTCAAAATACCGATTTACTATGCCTTACAAATACGTATATCTTCACCGGGGGCACAGGTCAGAATAAAAGTAGAATATGCCACAGTACCCAGCACAGAGAGTGTGCCTCCTCATAGAAACTGCCATCTTTAACTTCAGATTTCCCAACTTTTATAGCTGATATTCAACTCTGACTGCATTTGAATATTATTAATATATTTGCCCACAGTAATTGTTTTAGAAATTACTTCTCAGCAGCAATTTAAAAACCTCAAACTGTGATGGTAACACTTAGCAAGAATACTGTTTTTTATTGCTTCATTACACCCACTGGGCCATTTTTATTGTTGAATTTAATTGGTAAGTGTTCATTTTCAAATAATGCAAACATACCAGGGCGAAAGTGTGTTACAGTGAGTACGGAATAACAGATGGCACGTGAGGGTGAGCATACAGACAGCTCTGTGAGCAGAGCTCGCTTCCCAGGATCGTGGTAGTCCTGTTTGGAAGGCAGTGTCTGTGCATACTAAGCAATAGGACACTTGCAACAGGACACAAGGTAACATAGTCTCACCTTCTCAGGACACAGGTCTGTGGCTTTTAATTGCTACTTTTGTGATGCATCGAGCAAAGCAATTTTGTGCTGTTTACATCTGGTTTGTTAGCATCACCTGAAGAAAGACACACAGAACAAGTTTCAAAGTGGAAGATTTCTGATGCGGAGCAGGAGGATAAAGACTCCTATTGCTGTAATATCTGTCTGTCTGTCTGTCTTTCCTCTTTCTCTCATTTTCTCTCTCTCTATATGAATCACTTAATTAATGTTTACATTAGTAGATTATATTTGTAGATCTACAAACCCACAATCCAGTCCAAATTTGCCCAGAATTATTACAACTCCCTCCTTTCTTGTCTCTCTTCATCTTTGGGACCTCTTTACCATGACCTACCTGATCTAACAGTTATCCCTTCTACCTCAGGTTTAAATGCAGGAAAATGAATTCACATCTGTCTCTGCCATTCCTGTTATTTACAAGATCTCAAAGATGTGACAGGAGGAAGCAGAATCTGTGCTTGCTGTGGGCCTTGGCAGCTGGGTTTCCTCCTGGCACCCCAGAGGAGAGGACCTGAGTTGCATTTTCTACATTGTGCAGTGCTTGCTTCCTAGGTAGATACCATTCTGAATGCAGAAGACAAAATTTCAGTTGCTCACAGTTGATGCTATAGCACATTAATAGTATGATAGATCCTTTCTCAGAATCCCACTAAGAAAAGCTGGTGGTAGGAAGTCGATGGTAACACTGAGTTTAATTTTACTATGTGAGTGAAACTGACCCTAAAACACAAATATTTTGACAGTGAAATAAACTGTAAAAGTTTTGCAGTGACTGGTTAAAGAATGGCTTGCACAGCTTTTTGTGAAGTAACAAAATTTCTAGTTTTGCTGAGAAGCCTAGAAGCTGATTGCACTTTCGAGTAGGACTTCCTCTAATCACAGTACCCATGCTCTGTTTACCAGCAATCTGGCTGGATTACCTGTAATCCCATTCATTTATGGATTTGTTTGTTTATTTATCTTTGTAAACAATTTCAGCTATGCAGAGTCTGAGTTACCACTCCTGATAAAAGAAAAATGAAATATACATGCCTTAAAAGCAAAATTATTCCTACTACAATGAGTATATCTATTTAAAGACATTTGAATATATATATATATATATATATATATATATATTCACACACGCTTCATACACACACATGATTGTGGCCTTCTCAAGACTTTAAAAAATATATATATATATATACACACACACACTCATACATACACATGATCATTTTGCTTAAAATCGATAGCAGTCTGTGTATTGCTTCTTCTAATGCATCACACCTGTGAAGCAAAACTTTCATATACAGGAATTAGCAGGAAATATTGTTCCAGTTGACATGCATCTTCCATCTCTCCACTTCAAGTCGCTCTCCATAGTGCTGCCAGAGATAGCTTATGAAAACACAAATCTTTTTTTTTTAACTTGCTAACAGAAATCCAGTGCCTTTTTTTTTTGGTTTGTTTACGAGATAAATTTCAAAAATGAGATTCTTCCACTCCATATTTCTGTGACTTCTGTGCGTGATCCTGTTTGGGTATTGAAAGGTAGATTTGGAAGCTGGATTGCAACTTTATCAGTTCAAACAAAGCACTTCTGTTTCCTCAATTAAATCATAACTTTCTTTAAAAAACTTATTACTGTAATTAGTGTAAAAACAATAGTTTACATTAATGTATGAGTATTAGTAGAGTAGTGCTGACTGCTGTAATGAACAAAAATGCCAAGGAAATCATACAGTAAAAATTAATTCTTATAAAAGAGTCAGCAGTAACCTTCTTTAGCAATGCAGGCTGCTTTAATCACATGGCCTCTCCACTGTCGGGCCCCTTGGCCAGTGAAGTTTTCTGCAGCCTGATAACAGAAGGGGAACAAGCCAGTAGAAGGGGGAGGTTCGTTGTTGCAGGAGAGGTTTTACATTTTATGAGTTGATTTTTGTGAATTAATTGTAGTCTTTTAAAATAGTTTAAACCACCCAAAGTGCCCATTAGTTAGCATGAATTTGAGAAATAGATACGTATTACCAGTTAATTGCAAAACATATGGTGTTGATTAGTGTTTAGCACTCTCATTTTAACAGCCTTCAATTAAATAAATGACTGTAGTATATTCGTAGACTACATGACTCCAGTTAAAAGTTGGTGCTAGAAAAAGACAACTCAACCAAGAAATGAGGAAATTTCAGTAAAAGTGGCCATACAGTTTCTAAAGAATTTACTCATGCCTTTGTGTATGTGGAAAGGTTTTAGATTGTAGGTTCTCTTCATGCGGTACGATCTAGATTGAAGATATCACGAAGCCCTTAACCCATCTCTGTCGTAGCTCGTCTTCCCCCTACTCTTGGTCTCTGAATTCTCAGTTTCTCCATTTATCATTTGGAGAGGATCCTAGCAGCTGCCTCATTGACAGTGTCCTGAGGATTGAATGAATTAATGTTTGTACTGTGTTTCACCAGTGTATGCCATCTAAGAGCTAAATACCACCTAGAAGCTTCTGAATTATTACTGTTTCAAAAACAAACTGAAAAAAATGACATCTTTATGAATGTCATTCATAAAGCATCAATTAACTATTAACACATCTCAATTATGGTATTGATTACTATTTCTCTAAACACTTCTCTTGAAAAAGTCATTATTTTATGAATACTGCAGTGCAGACCATCCTGTAAGAGCATTAAATGATACAAGATGCCAGAATTTTAGTAGAAAATCACAACAGTGGGACCAAAAGTATTATAAGTTCTTATCTTTAGCTCGTTTTCCACTTGCATTACAGATCTATAAGAAAAAAATTAGACGAAATCAGAAGACTGCTTGGTAGTCGTACATCAGAGCAGAGATTAAATGAACCAAGAGTTTTATAAGTTGAGAACTATATCAGTGCTATCCTTCTATCTGTCATTCTGTATACTTTGTAGCACAATTTTGTCCTGATATGTTTCCATTATTTGAAAAAGAACACTTGCAAGTTAAATGCAACAATGAAAATGGCCCAGTGGATGTAATGAGCAGTCTCTGACCTCTTTTACAACACAGGTGGTCATGTCCTTAGCAAGGTCTCATCTACTAGACTGATCTCTTCAGAGAAGTGCTTTCATAATACCAGGTGATGTTTACCTTTCTGTGTTTCCGTGGTTGACCCATCCCTTAAAGTCAGTATTTTTCATGTCTCTAAGTGTCACTATTCAAGTTACATCAACCTACCTCTGAACTTGTATGAGTTTTGGAGAATGTTTTTTCTTATGGTGATTCTTCAAATCTTTTTTTGGACCCCTAATGTGTTGATTTGAAAGATTAATTCTTCAAATACTTGCCCTATTTTGACATTACTAAGGAAGAAATTTCACTTTCTAACTCCACTGTACATTTAGAAAACTTGTTTAATTAAGCAATCAGGACATAAATCTAGTTAGAATTATGACCCCAAATTTAAGAGAGTACCCACACTTATAATCCCAATATTCTGTGAGGTTGAGGCAGGATGATTCCAAGTTCAAGCCCTGTCTGGACAATTTAGTGAGACTCTCTCTCAAAATAAAAAATAAATTCTGAAAAACTGTTTGTGATGTAGTTCAGCATGAAAACTGTAGGTTCAATTGTATGACCATTAACCCAGGAGAGTTCTAATTTATGCCTCTTTGCAATTTTAGCAAAGAACTATTACTAAAAGTTATATTAAAAGCCAGCATGCAGGTCTGGGGATATAGCTCAGTGGTACAGCACCTGCCTGACAAGTGCAAGGTCCTGAGTTCGGTTGCCAGTACAAAATAATAATAATAATAATAATAATGATAATAATAATAATAATAAAGTAAAATGAAATAAATAAGGTAAAAGACCAGCATAATTGTATCACAAGCCTGCTGTTTCATGTGTGCCTGCATCTTATTTTGCAATAAAGACAATTTTCAGATTAATACATGGTTAAATATAGAAAGCAAATCAAAACTAACTTTCCTTTTTCTGAAAAGACTTCAACACAACATAATTAACACCATTCTCACAGTGGTGATTTTATCAGAAGGAACAGAAATTCTTTAAAATGATGAATGTGCACATTGGATGATTTGCAATACACTTAAATATTTCTGTATTATTTTCAAAAGAAAATGACGTTGTGTATGCTTTTTGCACACAATTAAAATTTAGCTTACACTAAGCCTGCGATACAAGTTGTTCTACCAATAAGCATCGTCGAGTTAGAAATGAGTGTGTCACTGGGAAGATTACATGTAAGCATTTTTCTGCTGTGCCATTTCATTTGGCTTAAATATTCTCTGAGCATTCCATTTCTGTTCCGGATGATTGTTAATCTATAAAATATTCTTGAATATTCACAACCTTAAAACTCTGTAGGCTTTCCGTTTCATCACTGCGAGTTTAAATCGGATAAAGTAGATGATGCTTTCATTTCGTAGATTAGAGATACAACGAACTGAGACTGAGAGTAAACAATATTCTGTGCACACCAGCATTACTGCTTTCATCATTTCTGGAATGATATAGGTATAATTAAGACACCTTTTAATTTACACATACTTCCCTCTTCAAAGTAGAATAAGCTAGAAAAAGAAGAGTTTTTTTAAAACTCAGTATTGCACCACCATAAATATTAAAAATGCAGATACATGGAAATACGGCTCCGTGAAATTTTGGAATGTGAAGGGACTTCATGGGAATCCGGTCCACCTGTCTCATCACGACTCTTGTACCATTAAGCAACTGCTTGAGTAATTTGATTTTGAGAAGTGCCAATCAAATGTAATAATCTTACTGGTTAACACACACACCGTACAGACTTGAAATCTACAATTAGAAGAAAATTAAATGAGACAATGTATATTAGAATGGTCTATCAGCTGTTCAAATCCTAGCAAATGTTAAATTTAAAAATATGCTGAATACAAAAAATCCTATTGCACTGATGTCCATAAAGGTAACAGGGAATGTAAAAGATATCACACTCCTATTTCAGCTGTTACGGATTTTTTTGTGAGTTATGCACTGAGATGGTACTTTCCTAATTTTGCACAATAGGATGATTTTAGTTAACAAATAGTTATTTCAAAATAACTAGAATATTTTGAATGTTTCACTACAAAGAAATGACAAATGTTTGAAGTGATAGATATGTTAATTAGCCAGATTTGTTCATCACACAATGTTTAAAGTTATCAAAGCAGTACATTGTACCCATAAATGTATATAATTATGTGTCAATATAAATGAATACAAGAAAAAATACACTGCTTAAAAAAAATCACTTCACAGTGGAAACAGTTTGTGCATCAAAAAGAAACAGATCACTTGCCCAATTGCATTTCTTTTACAAAATGGAAACAGCCAAATAGCTACATTTGCTGGAGGCAGTACAACTAGAAAATATCGTGGTGAGCCTCACTTTTCACACAACTACTATAAATTTATGATCAGAGCTCCTTAAAGCCATCTTTAAATTCACCAGAGAACCAGAGTTGATTAAAATCCACATGTTGACATATGATAACTTACGGTTTTGTATCTCTCATTTCTTATATAAAATATATAACCTAAATAAAAAGTGAATATTTTGTTTCAAATTGTCAATATGAAATATAAGAAATACAGAAAATGTGTATTGTTAAAAAATGAACTTAAAAATAAGCTACAAAGAGGGTGAAAAACTCACTATTATCTCTAAGACTCACTGTTTTCTTTTTCAATTATAAAGCAATATTCAAAGGTGGAAGTTCTAGGTAACTCACCTATTGAGCTTATTTTTAAGTGAAAATATATTTATTAATGGGAGAATATAACTGTTATTGTTGTAACTATTCATTTCACAAAAACCTTTGTTAATGAAAATTTTCATATTTGAATTTCAAAGTGCTTAAGAAGGAGTATTTCATCCTTTTAAAAGACTTTAAATTCAACTATCATAGAATGATGAACAAGTATTTAAAAAATGAGAAAATTGTCTAACCAAGCAATGTCCTTTCTCATAACATTACCATATATAACCTAAATTATTTATGCCCTTCTTGAAAGTCATTTTTTCATTAATACAAATGGCCTAAAGTGAAGACACATCTTTAATTTAATGATATCCCTTTATATGTTTTTAAAATTTTTAAATTATTTTTAAAGTTTTAATTGATTCACAAAATTATAAAATTTGTATATGTGAATACAATACTATCTAATGTTTATAACGTATGCATTATAGACTGTTTATGACAGGTTAAACATTTATCTCCTCATTTATCATTTCTTTATGGCAAAAAATTCAAAATTTTTCTTCTAGA
>NW_004955430.1:14121180-14123112 GCF_000276665.1 Chinchilla lanigera | reverse complement strand
GTATAATTAAATGTAAATGTATAATTATTATCTATACAATGTACACTGTACAGTTATAGGATATAGTTATACACTGTGCAGTTGTATCCTACAGCTTCTTGCTCCAAAGTATAACATAATACTTATTAATTAATCTCTCACCATATTCCACCCCTCCCCCACTAACCTGAGCTTCTGGTAATCACCGTTCTTTCATGCTGAGGATTGAACCTAGGGCCTCACACATTCTAGTCCAGCACTCTCCCTCTGAATCAAAACCCCAGCCCAGCACATTTCTTCTTAGATATATTCATGTTCACCATGTTCTGTTTGGAATGTCAATCTAAATATAATGCCTTGGAGAAATATGAATATCATGATACCTTACTACATATGAAAAAATCTCTATTGTTTATGTATACTTACTTTCTGTCTACTTTACTATGCTGCACTACTTTGTAGTTTTAGTAACTGCTATAATTTAATAAAGAAATTGTTATGGCATATGTCTAGACATCCTTCCAAAGCCTCATGCAGTCATAGGTGGGGCTTTTTCATATGTGGCTGGATCTAGTGTGCGACACTGGGATTGATTCATGATGAAATGCTAGAACTAATAGGGCTAGGATTCACGGGGCTAAGATTTAGGATATGAGTGCTACCCACCATAAGTACCCAGATAAAACATGAGACAGAAAGAGCTGTGGTTATTCCTTGCTTTTTTCCTACCTTCTTCCCACCATGAACTGTTCCGCCTCTGCCGTACCTGTTGCAACACCACCCTGCCTTGGAGCCTACTGATTTTTGACTAAAACCTCTACAGTCTGTGAGCTAAATAAACCTTCTCCCCTTTAACTTTGAGTGTCAGGTATTTTGTCTCGGCAGCGAGAGAAAAGAAACTAATACAGTCATTTTCAATCTTGATTATTTTTATAAGTTCTAAAATTGCGCTTTACAGACAATAAACACCCAACCTTATCACTCAGGTAACAGAAAAAATGATTCCATAATGAGAAATGATGACTGCATTGTTTTGTGTTTTTATGGGTTTCTACGATGTCTATGGTTTTTCTATGGTTTCTACTCTCAATGTCAAGATTGACTAATAAATTCCTCTAGGTATAGGAAGTAAGTTTCAGTTTTTACAGTAAATCCCTATAAATTGGTAAATCCCTATAATGATACATTGAGTATATGAAACCAGGTCCATGCTCTTAAGGAAAGACTGTCACAGCCAATCAGTGACACCTGCATGGATGCATGTTGGGTGATCCAACTCTTCACAGGGAAACAATTCATTCATTTTTCTACCCTTTTATTCAAATATATTTAGGATTAGGGATATAGCTAAGGTTTTAAAACCATTTCATTTGTGAAAAAAATTACTACATCCATAATTTGTTTTGGGCTTTTTTCTTGACAAATACTTTTCCTGGACAATTTGAATTAATTCCTAATTTCAATATTAATTAATGCAAATTCATTAGTTGGTGTAGTAGTTGCCTATTGGTGCATAATAATATTACAGCAAGTTTAGTGACATAAAAAAAAAATCACAGATTTATTATCCTTCAGTTTCTGAGGATAAAGAGTCCAGATATTATCAAGCTGGCTCCTCTGACCAGTTATAGGAAAGATATCAGCTATGACTGAGATTTTACCTAAAGAATCACTTATGTCACTGCTTGCAGCACCCAGTTGCTTAAATGGTCCTCTTTCTGGCTGGCGGTTCACTAGAGACAAGCCATAAGCTCCTTGTCACATGGCCTTCTCTGTGGGAAGGCTCATAATTTGGCAGCTTGCTTCTTCAAAGCTAGCAAAAGACCATCTCCTCAGAAGATGGGAATTACAATTTTATATAGTGTAATCATGCCCATGGAACTACACACATGCACACACACACAAACATACACACACACACACACTATATATATATATATATATATATACACA
>NW_004955430.1:14111011-14121080 GCF_000276665.1 Chinchilla lanigera | reverse complement strand
ACACTCACATACACACACACACACTATATATATATATATATATATATATATATATATATATATATACACATACACAAATATCTTTACGATGTTCTATTGATTGGAGCAACTCCCAGGTTCTGCTTACATTCCAGTAGAGTGGACTATGGAAATGTCTTGCTACCACAAATTTGAAATCATAGGAGCCTTCCTATAGCATATCTACCACAGTTTAGATGGATCAATTTTTCAAGGAGCTTTCTCTTGTAAGAAAGAATCCTTCCCGCAGCTTCATTGTTTGGTGAGTCATCTGTCTTCTCTGCTGTACTCTGATAGTGAGAGGGGAAAGACCTGAAAAGAAATATTAAACTAACAGCATTTTGCCATTCAGAAGTGTGGTTATGGAAAAAGCGGTGCAAGTAATATTATCTTCAAGTCTGTACTACAAAGGAACCGGACAAAGACAACAGTTGAAATCATCAAAATATGAGCAGATTTTGTTGTTGAAGGTAAAAAGAATGAAATAAATAGTATGCTGGGATTTAAAAACTGTGAGTAAGACAGGGATAAAGCAAAACTACCTCTTGTAATAAATGAAAAACAGACATACAACAGCTGAATGTCCAAGCCCAAATCCTATAATATATACTACAGTTCTACTCTGTTTTAATGTGTTATCCAAGTCCATCTCACAGTCACTATAAACTATATTTTTACACTTTTCGCAAAAACTACAGGGAACTAGAGTGCTGATTAATATGGTGTACTACCATCTCCAGTCACTAAAAGAGTGCTGGATTCCGGGAAGGTGCTTAAAATATATTTTTCTTAGCACTTTGCAATAATCTTCAGGGTACGTAGTTCCTTCCTTGGTACAAGTTTTCACTAGAGAGAAGCCAAAATTATCTTTGTTAGGTCTTCAGAAATTTTTCTGGGACAAACAATTCTTAAGTTTTCTATAAGATTTTTGGATGCAAAGTAGGTTAGAGCTTGCTGAAGGCACCAAATATTTGGTGCATTTTTATTGAGAAAAGATTAATACTCCTAAAAGCCTTTAAAGAGAAAGTGACCTGACAATTTAGAGTGTAGCCTTAACACCCCTGGTAGGATGCCTGGGACACTGAGGGACCACTCCAGGGGCTGCATTTTGTCAAGAAAGCCCAGAGGACATGATTCCTTCAAAAACAATTGTAAACAAAACAGGTCCAAATATTGGAAAACATTTGCTCATTGTTTGTAAACAAATTACAGAACAGCATGATGATTTGTATAAGGCTTCTAAATTCTAAGGGCTAACATTAACTGCATTGAAATTTAAAATATGTCTTAACCAGTTGTTGAATATAAATTTTGGTTGGAGAGTTTACTTTTCTTTAGCTCAGGGGCACAGTACTTGCCTTGCAAGCGCAAGATCCTGAGTTCTATTACCGGTACCCCCTCAAAAAAAAAAAAATAAAAGCTTAAAAATTAAGAATTATTTTTGCTTTCATTTTTGTGATGAAACTATAAGCATCCGTTTGGACTCAAAGATATTCTGATGATTTCATGGTGAGTCACTTCAAGGATAAAGTAGAATTTACTTCATCTCTGGTTCCAAATAGGAATTCTGATTCACAATTTACAATTCTAAAGGTACTGCTTGAAAAGGAAAAAAGGAATATGACTGAAAGTTTCATTCAGTACTTCATGATGCCACTCTGGATGTACTTTTCCTAGGTGAATCTTTGAATATTCAGTAAGAGTTGCATCACCTTGTGAAGAATCCATAACCGTACTAGGAGAACAACAAATGTAATTTGCTGCTGTACTGTGATAAAAACTGTAATTGAAATCCAATCCATTAAAATTGATTTACCTTATATAATCCTTTATAAAATCCATTGCCCATCCTAAAAGTAAGAGTTTTCTAATTAAAATGTCTTCATTCTTAAAGTTCCAAAATTATATTTAATTTGGGAGCTTATATGAAGCAATTGCTGTTTGGGGGTAAAGAAGTTTGATGACATGTGACAAATGATTTATATTGCTATTCTGTGACTTTGGCCCCATTTATCTTTAATGTCTAATTTTACACTTGTGTTTTGGTGAGTTTACATAAAACTCATTATCTGTCTTATCTATCTATCTATTTGCATGCCACTAACATTGAGTATTGTGCTGGTATATATGTGTGTTAGCTATTTACAAAATTGCAGTAATGTTGTTTTTATTCCAAGAGTGATAAGAATTTGCAAGTGCCCTAGTTCTTTAATTTTAATTTTATACTGCTCTCTAGTGGGGAATGAGATCAATGCAAAATTGTTTCACTGTTGGTATTTATTAACACTATGGACTATTGGTAATTTATGGAATGAAATATAAAAGAATGTTGTGAAATAATTTTCACAAAGGTGAAATGCTATGCATGTAATTTATGTATTAAATGATATAGATATTTAATATTTTCCATGATAATAAAACATTATTTTTCTTGAACTGGTCTTTACTAGCAAGAGAAATTTACTAGTGAAATAATTAATTTGATTTCTTGCAGCTTATTTGGAATAAACAGAAATATAAACCCAAATATAAACATGTCTATAAAGATGTAACAGATACTATGTAAATCCTAATATAAAGAAATACTGAGTGAAGGTTAATTACTTATATTTTTAACCAAGGGGAGAATAAGGATGAGATTTTAAAATATTTCCTTAGGATGTTCTATTTCTGGTCTTAACTTCATCGTGCCTTTTTACTGAGTCCCTGTACAGACATCTTTGATAACAATGGCTTTGTCATCACTAGAACCACCTTTTGAATTACTTGTTAGTTTTTTTTTTTTTTTTCCTGTACCGGGAATCGAACTCACAACCTCTGGCTTGCCAGGCAGCTGTGCTGCTGAGCTAAATTCCCAGCCCCTACTTGTTAGTTTTTAAAACTTTTTTCCTAAGTTATTTCAAATTAAAGTGAGCACTTTTAAAAATTCATGTGATATTGACTACAGAAATTTTATTCAAGTGCAAATACTGTTTCATAATATTAATAAAGTGTATTTTTCCACTTCAGTATATAAAGACTTTCCAAGATTTCCATACTTTTATTAACTTGGTTTTTTGAGATGGGATTCTCACTGTGCAGTTCAAGCTGGTCTTAAACTCACTGTGTACCCCGAGCTGGACTTGATCACCTGGGATCCTCCTGCTTCACCCTCCTCAGTGCTGAGATTACAGACATGCACCACCACATCCCACATATTTTACTAATTTTTAAAGCGATGGTTAACAAGTTTATTCTAGATGAAGTTTATAGTTGTAATAGTATAATCATAGCCTTGAAAAGAATTTACTAGATCTTTTATTGAGTTAGAAATGTTGCCAAAGAAATATAGGCTCCAAAGGAATTGGTTCAAATTACTACTCTGCTTCTGTGAAATGGTCAACACTGATGTGTCTTCCTCACAGTGATTTTCCTGGCAGTAAAGCTACTGAGACACTATAACAGAGTAGGGTCTATAAGGGATTCAATATTGAATAGATTCTTTCCTGAAGATAATTATTTAGAACAAGCCTTTTGTTACACTTGGGCTATATTGTGAAGTTTACTACTATTTCCTCAGTGAAATTAATTGTGAATGACATGACCAGACTATCTTTCATGATGAATGTATTCATTATGTATCACAAACATGTACTAAAATATATGGCTGACTTCTACAGCATTTTGTGTAAATATATTTAAGTCTTAAAGAATTAGAGCTGCTTATCAAATAAATTGTGTTTGTTTTTAACAAAATTACTGTCATTGCCCTAACTAGTCATATTTCCACTTTATCATGCCACAGTCCATGACAGAAAGCAGCCAGCCAGCCTTCCCTCTTTCCTCTATATTCCGTCTAAGTTACAAGCCTTTTGACTGGTGCCACCCACACCTGGATGTGGCTTCCCATCACCCTGCACCAGAACAAAGCTAAACTAACTAAGCAGTGGACTACTCCAATTATCATACATCTTTAATCCATATTCACGTAGCACAGATCGAGCTACCTCTGAAAAGCGCCACCTATGAGTGCATGAAGAAGCCATGACACTTTCTAAAGGAATTTTTAGTGTTTAGTATTGGTTCTACTGCTATTTCTGAGAGTATGTCTGTGATAAATACATTCTAGTTTCATAGGTCTCTATATCCTTAGCTCAAAAACATCACATGGTAGGAGGAACCATTGTAATAATATTTTAGTTTATTTATACCACTTAGTGTTGCATAACTCCATAGGTCATTCGTAAAAATTCTTACAACTTGGTTTCTTATACTCTACTCTGCCCATAACCAAATGTCATCTCCTGTCATTTCAAATCGTCTTAGAATCTCAAATCCTTGGAGATTTTAGAGCATATCACTTTTGCACAGTAGCAGATTCAAGAGCAAGGGATAACATCAATAATGGACAAAATAATGATACTGATTTGCTAACTTTGGAATCATTTGTTAGTAGGAAAAGTTGAATTAGAGCAAATAGCTTAGATCTGTGCTCCATGTTAGACTCCATGTCCTCTCCTCTCTGAATTGAATGTAACAACTCAGTCACAGGGAATGCAGCTGGGGAGCTGGGTCTTCCATCCATCAGAGCATGGGAGCCCTCACACTTTGAGTTCATACTTGGCAATCAAGAAGATAAAGTAATGTGGCTCCAAGCTAAACTGAGATAAAAGCCAGATGGTTGATCACACAAGAGGCAGTGACTTTGCTCCCCATCCTCCCACTTACATGATTTACTTTCCCTGTTGCAGGTTGAATGAATTAGGACTATAGAAAAGAAATTTCTTTCTCAGTTCTTTCACACAGAGAAGTTCCCATATTATTGTCAAAAAGAGAGAGAAGAGTCCAGCTCTCTTTCTCCACTCTTTCAAAAATGTAAATAAACCTTTCTGTGTTAGAATGGGATTAGATTTGCAGCAGTGTTGGAAAGTTAGTTGAGTTTCTGCATTCTCCTCAGTGTCTTCTGTTGTTACTTCTCACATTAGTATGGTTCATCTGTCACAACTACTGGACCAATACAAATACAGTTTTTAATGAAACTCCAAATTTTATTTGCACTGCATTAATTTTTCCTACAGGGGTCTTTTCTATTTCAGAGACTACTTGAGATACCACATTTCATCTAGGCGGAATGCATCCTTAGGCTCCACCGGGCTGTGACAGTTTGACTTCTCTTTGTTTTCATGATCTTCACAGTTTTAATGAGTATTTTTCAGGTCTGTTGTAGAATGGCCCTTAATGTCTATCTAATGTTTTTGCATGTTTATTGCAGATTATATGTTCTTGCAAGGAAGACCACAGAACCGAAGAACCATTTTTAATACATCAGGTCAAGGATTCATTCTCTACATGACATCACTGTTTTAAATTGACTTCTGTGGCTAAGATAGTAATCTTCCAAAATCTCCATTATGTTATCTCATTCCTATGATGTGTCCCACTTTTTCTTTTTCTGCACTGTACTATTTGGAAGTAGGTTATTAAGTCTAGTTGGCATGTAAGGGGTAGGAAGTTGTCTTATCCTTCCTTAAACAAGGAATAGCTAGTTGAATATGGAATACTTCTTCATGGGGCATTTGTATCATCTTTCCCATTTTTTAAAATATCAGTATGTACACTCTTACCTCAGATCACAAATGCTTTTGTTTGCAAACAATTTGATTCGCTAACAGAAACTTTTGACAAAATTTTGGTTTTGTTTGCAAGCTCTGCATTGGGTGACAAACAGTGGTGCCACCATCTTTCCTGCACAGACGGGAACATGGCCATCTTTCCAGAATCGTGAAGCAAATTAAGTTTGTGAACCGAGATACCACTGTATTCACAGACAATTTATACTATGGATTATAATCTTATATTGTTTAAGGTTTTTGCTCACGTTTGGTCATTGGGAGCCTTTTCACTGGTATCTGAGTTTTTGATTCTTATTTGGGTGACAGTAGATTTAGAGGACACTGTAGGTTTAGCTTGTTACACTGGGGATGGCATGGGTCAGAGAAAATGAGCACTTCTCAGGGCAGTTTGATACCAAGAGCTTGGTACAAGCAACAACATCTCTTCTATGAAAGCCATGTACTAAGTAAATCAACTGCAAAAACCCCAGTGCATCCTGGGAGAAAAACTTGTTTCAAGTCTTATTTTTTGTTACACTATTCTCTGAGATAATGCTTAGCATATCTGACCAAAATAAGTTCTTTTATGTGCCACTTTTTAATTATTCTTGTGAATCTAGATGACTAAATCTATTTTCACGTCTAGAAAATTAAAACACACACAAGCTAATACCTAATCCCTAAAATTATCAGCACAGCACAATTATAGCTTTTGAATTTACTACATGGAACAATTTAGAGCCTTGTTACTATGTCCAACTAAATACCTTCCTAGCATCCCAATTGTCCTGATGGATGATGTTAGGTTTTAAAAATATGGACAAATAGGTAAGACATTTTAGGTTCCAAGACTTTTGCCTGAAGCTTATGTAAGACCAGTATCTTTCTGCCAAAGGAATTCAAATGAGCAAAGCAACCTTTTGGGTAGGAAAATTCATATATGCATATTGGCTCTAACATCAGAGAGTGCCATTTGAGACATTATAGTTTTCTTGCAAAATTTATAAATGTTTTATGTTCTACTCCACTCCCAAGAATTTATTTCAGGTTTCCTTTTCCTCCAGGTATTTTTCTACACCACAGTTAACTTATCTTTCTGCTTCCCTTGAGAGACATTGTCTTGCACCACACAACAAAATTAATTGTTCACACTGTCAAGTGACATAGTCTGTACTTCCTTTTGTGAGCTGAAAATCTCTCCTGAGTAAACAAATAAATCGCATAGCCTTGAAAGAAAATTTCTTCTCCAGTATTTTTCCCTGCTAACTCATCGGCAGACATTCTTATTTTATGGATCAAGGTAGAAATGTGGATCAAGGAAGAAAATGCTTCCATCCAAACGAATGTATATATTTAGTAGAATAATGCAACATAAGAGTTCACCCTCTGGGGCTGTCTCCACAGCATGGCCCTGTTCTAACAAATCTAAGTTGTTGTTCGGTAGGATACAATCGGTTTTTTCTTTTGCTTCTTCCTTTGACAACATTTATTTTTCATAAATGCAATGGATATTCATTGTATAAAATTTTGAAAATGCCTAGACACTAAAGAAAACAGCCAATTTTAGCTTCACTATGAAGAATCAAATACTGCTAGTATTTTTACTGTATTTACTTTACATAGTTATAAATATATTTTATGTAAATTTACATTTTATATTTATCTTTTTACTACTAGTATTCAAGAATTTCCCAGGTTAAAAAATTTTTTCAATCTGTTTTTCATGGCTATACAGTATTACAATATTACAATAAGTTTATATAGTGGCAAGGACCGTCTTTGTTCTGCTTATTAGTGTATCTCCAGTACTTTCCATGAACTCTTGGTGAAGAAAATTTACTCCGGGTCATGGAGGGAGATCTGGTCTGCCTGAGTGCAGGTTCTTAATGTCCTGAATAAAGAACTGGACAAAACACACAGAAAAAGAAGTGAAGCATGATGGTGCACATCTATAATCTCAGCACTTGGGAGGCTAAAACAGGAGGATCACTGCACATTTGAGGCCAACCTGGGCTACATGATGAGTTCAAGCCCAGCATGTCTCAAAAAAAAAAAAAAAAGTAAAAGAAGAAAGAAAAAACACAAAAAAGGAAGAAGGAATGTACATTTACCGAAGCTGAACAAGAAGGTTCTACAGGGCAGAAATAAACAGTGAACAGAATCCCAGCAGCTATAAGGGTAAAGGAGGGGAGTCTTAGGTTTCTGGAATTCCTTAATTGGGTTCTCTCTCATGCAAAACGCATTTGGGATGATTATCCTATCAAAAACTCACTGTCTTATTTCGGACTTGTTTTATTTCATGCTAGATGTAAAGAAAAAGTTTCTGCTTGGTTCTGCATCCAGAGTTCAGAAAGTACAGAGTCATCCTGTGTTCTGTATTCTGCACTGTGCTAAGCGTCTCCATGATTTAGATGGATTTTGTCCAGTTTTTTTAATGAATTTGTGTTAGCCTTATGCTCCTACTTCACTTTAGTCAGAAACTAAATAATTTTGGATGTTAAAATAGTTTAGCATTTTTATACATGTAGAATATGGTCATCCATATATAAAGCATTTTAATTTACTGATAAAGACTTTAAAATAGGGAATTTCATCTGAATCAAAAGGAAAATATTTTATGTATTAATACATTTGCAAAAACATAATGATTACAAAACAGGTAAAACTCACTCCATCCTACTTGTGAAATAAGGTGAAGTTGTGCTACGAGGGTTCTGGGGTGCTGGGGGGGTTCTGTCTTGGTTAATTTACTCTTCTTGCAGAGAAAAGATACCTGACTCCCCAAATTAAGGAAGGAGAGATTTATTTAGCTCACAGTTTGTGGAGGTTTCAGTCTGTACTCAGCTGGCTCCAAGGCAGAATGGCACATGGCAGAGGGCAATAGTTCATGGTGGTGGAAGGCAGCAAAAGCAACAAGAGCAAAAAGGGAGGAGCAACAGAGAGCGAGTCTCTTTCCCTCCCTTACACTGTATGCAGGCTACCCACCCTGGGGAGGGTGTAGCACTCACACCCATAATCCCAACACTGGACCATGAGTCAGTCATAAACCCTAGAAGCCTGCCCCATGACTGCCTGAGGCTTTAGGGGGACATCCAGATACAAACGATAACAAGGTCCCTCTAGAGATTCTTTCTAGGTTCTTGTTGTCTTGAACAAAGAATTGATCAAGACAAGCACAAAACATATTAAAGATAAGATTAAAGATAGTAAAAAAAATGTAGATATTCCTCTTTTAATGACCTACCTGTCTGAATGAATATTTGGACATATGATCAAAACACACAGTTCAGACTTATGACTGGCTGCTCTGACCTGTGACAGTCTTTTATTTTTGTGCAGTTCTGAACATTTTGATTATAGAGCGTCAGTGTCTTTGTTTTGGTATAGTTCACCTTGTTTTTACAGTACTATAATATTTGCTGATTGTACTGTATAATACTGTAGTTCTATGTTCTGTCATACATTACAGTACTGTGTGTAAGAGTTTTGCAAATAAAAGTCATCAATTTAGAGTTTCTTTGGACCATTTATTTGTTCTGAATATTGCAGTGTACATGCTATATATAGTTGCTCATTCAAGGACTAATTCATTCAATGACCGCATCACAGGAGTGGAACTTGGTCACTAAAAGACAAATGTCTGTAAGCATTGAAGAGAAAGGCTCACACAAAAAGTTAACGGGGGGCTGGGAATTTAGCTCAGCGGCAAAAGCGCCGGCCTGGCAAGCACAAGGTCATGAGTTCGGTTCCCGGTACCGGAGAAAAACCAAAAAAAAAAAAAAAAAAGAAAAAAGTTAACGGCCACCATCTTTTTTAGTCCTGCTTCTGCTGTCAGATCTGGCCCATCCTAATAAAAATCTGCTTGATCTTGTGCTAAAGAATTGAAGACAGCATTCTCTGATTGGTCCCAAGTTCAGGGCTTGGGTTTGTGTGCACTGGATCTTTGTGATTGACAGATGTTCTCTAATTGCCCAGTCAGCTGGCTATGCCCTAATCTCCTTCTTTATTTCTTCCTGTGAGACACAAATGCCCAAATTTTTCATGCATTGCTGGTCTTGTGGTAGTCTCTGTCTTCATATAGCTATTTCCATTTGAAAGGGGCTGTAGGGCCTACCTATGGGGAATCACCACCCTGGGAGTTTGTGGCTCACTGTCTGGATTGAAAAACCTATCAGAAGACAGTAAGAAAGAAGTTGGTGCCTATAGGACAATAAGAAAGGAGTCAGTTCCCCTAAGGAATTGTTGAACTGCCTGTTCAGTGGGAGAAAGATTGGTGAATTTGTCAAGAGCTTCTTGTGCTATAGTCAGGTTTTCTGACCTCCATTGCAGAAAAAGGATTTTTGGGACTAGACAGTAAGAAGAGGGACATAAAGAACTTATTAAGCAGTGTAAAGTCCTGGGAGGGTGTGATGTACAATTTACTTGAAGATGGGGGAGGGAAGGGAAAGAAACAGGGAGAG
>NW_004955430.1:14083716-14110911 GCF_000276665.1 Chinchilla lanigera | reverse complement strand
GGGGAGGGGGAGGGAGAGGAGGAGGGAGCTACTCTGGACAAGTATGGAGGATCTGAAGGGGGAATACTTGTGGGTTTCTTGTTTCCAGCTCCTTTTATTGGGTTTCTTCTACCATGCAGGCTCCTGGAATATGATTGGCTCCCTAGATGTCTTTCATCCTCCCTTGGATTTCTTTCTAGCCAAAGAATCTTTTCCTGTTGTTTGGTGGAGGACTGGATTATAGCTGGAGGGTTTAGAGACAGGTAGTTTATATTTAAGGATTAAAGGGAAAGTGTGTGATCCTTCTGTTATTCAAATTACCTGGGACCTTCCTGAGCTTGCTGTATTTGCCTTTGTCTTCCTGATTGCTCAAGTTTAGCTACCTTTGTCTCTAAACAACACCACTTAATAACTTTGTAACCTTAGACAAATTAGGTAACCACCCAAAAATTTAGTTTACTCAGCTAAGAAACAAGGAAAACTATAATGGTTATTCCACTGTTATAATGATTCCATGAGATAATGTATGTTAAGTACCTGAACACTAAGCATAATATTGAGCATTAAAAAAGTAAAACATTTGCTCTTTATATTCTATTTAGAATATTATCTGTCAAGTGTGGCAATACATGCTTGTAATACCAGCACCCTGGAAAGCTGAGGCAGGAAGATTTAAAGTTTGAGCAATTTAGCTATTTAGGAACACACACACCAAAAGGTGAGGGGTGGTGGTTAGGAATGTAACTCAGGGTGAAGTCCCCAGCAACACATACACACACACACACACACACACACACACACACACACACACAGAGGTTATCTACTTTTCGGATACTATAAATGCAACTATTTAAAGGAGAAGAAACAAATTGTCTTAGTTATTTTCTTGTTGCTGAGACAAAATAACTGACACCCAAAGTTAAAGGAGGCAAGGTTCATTTTGGCTCACAGTTTGTAGAGGTTTCAATTTGTAATTGGCTGGCTCCAACAACCAGGCAGCAATGGCAAAAGGGCATCGCAGAGAAACAACTCACAGCAGGAGGACGGCAGGGAGGCAGCAAAGCAGCAGAACAGCAAGCAGCAAGTGACAAGTGACAAGCAGCAAGTGCAGCCTTCTTTCTGTCCCTTACATTCTATGCAGGACACCTTCTCTTAAAGTGGGTAGCACTTACACCCAAGGTGAGGAACCCTTAATCCTAGTACCGCACCATGAATTAAAACCTAGCATCAAATTCTTAATCCCAGCATTGTAATGGCAAGTGGGCTGAATTTCACTGAAGACCAAAGAACTCTATTTAGGGCAAACAGAGTTTATTAATTTTAGACTGGTCACTGCACATCTCCAACTAGCAGGTCAGGAACGTGGGGCCCCTGCCTGTCTTTGTTTCCACTTTATATACATTTTTGGCTTCCATGGTGACAGATTGGAATGTTGTAGCCCTGGCCACAAGTTGTTTTCCTTGTGTCACATGACCGGCTCAGGCCCCAGTCATGAGCCAACCACAATGACATGTACTTTCTGTACTCTGTTCTATATGTCCCCCTTTAGATAATCATACGTTTCCTTTATGGTTACAATGTTTATCTAGGGCCAGGGAAGGGACGAAACAACCCAGGCAGGGTCATAGGTGATTATCTGGGCCTGGGTGTTCCTTATCTGGGGAGACATTCCAGGAAAAAATTAATTGAAAGTTAACTTTTTACAACCCTTCCAGGATGTTTCTCAAGACAAATTTTGAGGCTTGTACTAAGGCTAAAACTTTTCTATCTTAAAAATGATGTGCTAAGTCACTATCCCCTACAGCATCACACACTCTAGATGGAGCCACCTCCAAAATGTCCCACCTATGACTGCATGAGGCTTTAGTGGACCATCCAAGTACAGAAACAATAGTTTTTTTTTGCTACTCAATTTAATAAATATAAAGGATTTTATAAATCATTTCTGCTTGTTCATAATTTTCTTTGTACCTTCAGATTTCACATGTTCCCAAGATGGGGAGAGTGAGACTGAATTGCCTGATGACTTTGAAGAAAAACCAGAAAGAGAAAAGAAACTCTCCAACTTCACTTTGTGCAGTGTGTGTAACATTCAGCTGAACTCAGCCGCTCAAGCGCAAATCCACTACAATGGCAAATCACATCAAAAACGATTAAAACAGCTCAGCAACGGGATGCTGAAAAATGACAGTGGTAAGCTTGTCTAAAAATGTGCTCTCAAGTGTACATCATCGCCTTAAGTTATTTAGGTACCTGCAGATGTGAAAATATAGATTAGTCCTTTTAAATACCAGTAAAAAAAAGTTTATCAGCAAAGTAGTTAAAAATCTATAATTTCTCTTCAAGAGAGAGGCAGATATATCATTTGTTTTGTAAAACTATACTGTTTGTGTTGTTTTACATAAGATGGTGACCACAAAGAAGTATTCTATGATTTGAAAAAGTTAATTTTAGAATTTCTTGATGTTTGCCTTTAAAATATTGGATACATAACTGCACATCTTTTATGAGAGAATGTAAAATAGTTGGGTTGTGCTTTTTTGTTTCTATACAGATATGGGGAATTCACTGGCTCAGTATGATTGAAATTCATTTGAAATATTATATATTTTTTAAATATGTGTTTAGTTCAGTGAACTATATTAGTACAGATTGTTGACATTAGTAAGAATTAATGGTTTGTTTAATCAGTCTTTAAAAGTAGGTGTTCAACTTATGAGAACAAAGGTTTAAAAACAGCACGACAATTTTGGAAACAGATGAAAGGTTATTAGAAAATATGGGGGTGTGGAGAGATAGATGGATATGTGCAGTGGGGGCTATTAGAGGGCTCATGCATATCACTAAGATGTACAGTCTTGTATTCTGGGCAAGTATTTCATCTTTAACAAATAAATTACATTTTATATAAATTTTGCTCATTTTTGGAAATGAGTCCAAATTTTAATGTGATCTTGTCATACCCAGAAAGGAGGTGGGGACCTCAACTCAGTCTGCCTGGTGGGTTTCATTAGACAGAATGAAAGAAGAGCACACTCAGAGAAAATAGAGTGAGGGCCTGAAGGCCAAGGTGCCTTATTGTTTGGAGCTGGAAATACATGTGTTCATAGGGTGGAAGTCTGTGGAATTTGTGAACTGTTAGATAGTTTGGGCTCAATTTCCAGGTGAAAAGTGATGACCTATCCAGTGGAGAAAAGGTACTGGTGCATTTTATAGGTGAAAGGCCTATTTTTGATCTCTCATTTATAGTGAAAGACCTATTTTACAAGGGAAATGTGCAGGCCCAATCTATTGTATTTTTTAAGATGAATATTACAAAATGTTTCTACTAAAAACATTCTTTGAACCCATTGAATCTGTTTCTCTACGCTAGGCAGGTTCCTAGGTAAATTTATGGACTTACAGCATCTTTAAGGCACTTGCATGTGATTGGGCCTGAAAGAAAGAAGAAAAAACACGCAAGTCTAGGCAGTATGGCATGGAGTACAGATGGGGGGACCTTGAATAACTTTGTGTCCTGAATTTGCAGCATTTTTAGAAGCTCAATTTTAAAATTATGGTTTGCCTTGTCTTCTTTCTACCTATCTTTATTTTTTCTATAATATCTCATTTTGGTATTTGACACGATTTTAGTATATTTTAATCTGTTTCCAGGCTATCAAACAATGAGAAAATAAACTCAGTACATTTTAAAAGTGAAAATTACTTTTCCCTTGCTCTGAATATGTGTGTGTGTTTGTGTGACTAAATTGAGCTAGATTATTCTTATTGAAAGAATTTTAAATTTCTTTCAAATAATATGGCAATTAGATAATCAGGGCTATAAATTGTCAAAGATATATGTCAAAAAAAAATTTTCACCAGAAAGTAATGGAAATCTATTAAGTTCTCTGGGCATAATATGAACTTGAAAGCAAATGTCTTTAAATGATGATTAAAAATACATGTTTCACAGTATCTACTTTGAACTTACTAAGAAAAAATCTATTACTTATCATTAACTTCAAGGAGAGATCATCTTAAATTCAATTACATAATTCAATTTGAAGCTATTTTCAAGTTTGTGTTGGTTGGTACAGTGTGAGGTTTGTTGTTTTATTTCAGCTACCATGATAGTGATATACCTCTTTCGGAGAGGTAATAAATATTGTTGAATGAAGCTAGAATGAAAGATATGGCTGGCTTAGAATCAGAAATAAGAGTTAAACCCAGGTAAAATTTGCAATGGTCAATGATTTTCAAACCATAATAATCGAAATAAATTTCTTTTTTTTTTTTTTTTGGTGTTTCTTCTGGTATCAGGAATTGAACTCATGACCTTGCGCTTGCCAGACAGGCACTTTGCCACTGAGCTAAATCCCCAGCCCTGAAATAAATTTCTTTAAAAGATATATTTTAAAATACTCATATCAGTGGCCTTATTTGGGGCAAGTATATTGAACTACAGGCTTCATGTATATTTACTTATTCAATTTTTCCTCACCACCAGTCAGGGAGATATTGTCGTTATCTTTCTTTTTATACATGTGGAAATTGAGGATAACCTTGATTCAGTAATGTGTTCAAGGCTACACAACTGTGAAGTGAACAAACTGGCAGTCAAAACCTTCTATTATTCATTAAAATCTCACACTTTTATAGTCTACTGTTTCCCAAAATGACTATTCTAAAGAAGTCCTGCCTTAATTTGTAAAGAGAAAGAAATTATTTTAGGAGAACATAAAAAGTAAGATTCTATTATATTCCCCTAAATGCTTTTACCAATAGAGTGCCCAACAAAATATTTATTGTTATCAAGGAGCTGGGACCTCATGCAGTGAGGGACCAGCCACTCACTTCCTTGGTGCTTGGTTCTTTGGGCTTTTGATTAAAGAATCAAAGCAATACACATAGGCCATGCAGAAGTATAGGTAGAATTTATTGTAAAGTGGAGATGTTACCACAGGATGGATTTCCAGGTTCTTGCGCATGATGAGCAAAACCCTGGACTTGGCGCACGATGGTGAGGAAAGAACAGCTACGTTGAATGAAGTTTGAAGTGCGAAGGTGCATTATGCTCAGGAAAAGCAGGGTTAGACTAGCAGTAAGCAAAATGGCAGGAACTGAATACGATGCTAGGCTGAAGAATTTGTAATGTTGCACCAACCCTATGATGCCTCTCACTGAGTCTTCCACAGTGTTATCGACAGGGTGCTGAGTCATATCAGTTCTATGGACTGCACATATCCTTTCCCATAATTCACTCTGTTATAATTGGGTGTATGAGATGCAGTCCATATGTATGTGCCTTTAATGAGTTCCAAGTGAATAAAGGTCATTTTAGGTCAATGCACAGGTCTAGCACACATGCATCCTGGTTTGGCATTTGGGGAATTTCCAGGGGTTTTTGTTGTTCTCTATCTCTAGGTAGTAGGTATTAGGACAACGGTCAGTGGCGGTTGGCCCTGTGGCATTGCTCAGGTTCAAGTGATTGAAGAGGAACAGTCCCTAACTGCACCATCTCTATTATAGAGTTATGCTTTTAAGCAAGAAAGTGGGCAGTTCCACGAAGATATCTGCAGTGAGTGAGTTGGAGTACCTGTTTATGCACACGAACGTGACTATCAAGGTGCAAGGAACTATGGTGATTATGGTGCTTATGGACATTTCTCCTAAGGGTGTCTTTGGAATGCTGATGTATCAAATATGTGTCCCTTCTTCATTTTAGGTGTTCACTGTTCCTTCAAAGGTATTAATCGTGGAAGAATGTGAATCATGTAGAATCTAAATCTCTCAGCCCAAGGAGAGAGGCTTGTTTAATGAATGCTCCCTGTTCTCATATCATTGGTTGGAGATCAAGACATCCAGACATGCTGTGTGCCTTACTGTGGAAACAGACTCCCAGGTGGCCAGATCTCCAAACCAATGTGTAATCTGTATAACCTTAAGATGTCACTGTGCTCTGAAGAATTGCTTTAGGTCCATGGCCTAAGGAATTATAACAAATGTATTACACATTAACGTCTTTCTTTAATCAACAGAGCATGGTATTTGGACCCTATCCTTCATCTCTCATGCCTGCTAATATCCGACTTTCTGCCTAATATATATCAGTAAATTTTCTATTTGGTTTTTTGGTTTTTCTCTGGTACCAGGTCCCAAGGCTTTATATGTGTTGTCATGATAGTAAATAAGTAACTAAAAATAACTATGATTAATGGGACCCTTTGGTTAGGTCATATTCTTTTGGCCTGAAATTATTCTTCAAAGGAAGATGAGCATGATCTGAGAAGAACCAGGACTGTTAAATCAGGGCCAAGTCTTTGAACTATTGAGGAATTAAAGAAGATTCCAGTGTCAACCATTGTCAATCATATTATCTAACTAAGAAAGTGTGGTGAAGTTGGTCTCAATCTTGGTAGAGACTGTTTTCAAGGATCTTTGATCTTATATATGTAGTGGAAGTGCAGGGATCAAAAGAGAGAAGAGATACTTGAAATAGAGCCAAAAACATTGTGGGAAGTTTTAGTCGCTGGTGGTAAGTTTCTGAACCACTTGACCTGTGGGAGAAGGTGGATCATGAGGGAAGAATGGTAAGAATTCAGTGCTTCCAGTTTCAGTCAAGTTCAGACAAACAATACAGATCTTCACTGTTGCTTTATTGCTTCCCCCCATCTTCAGCTCACAGTCCCCTTTCTTGTGGAAAGGGAACTGAGCTCCAGCACCCTGGGGCCAGAGTCTAAGAATTCTGTAGCTTCATCTGGGCTGAGGACAGGAGGTTGTGTTGGTTATGTGCTTAGCAGGAGAGAGCTTGGTGAAGTTGCTAATCTCTAAAAAAAGAAATCTACTTTTTAATGCTCCATTTTATACTGCCAGTTACAACTACCCCCTCACTTTAGTCCAGCCCTGTATCTTAAAGGCCCTAAAGTGCCACCTCATCTGACTGGTTGTCTCACATCAGACTGAGGTATAGCTTCCATCAAAGGCACCTGGAGCAGAAGTAAAGGTAAATTCCATGCTTGAACCTGAGAAGTATTATTAAAGATTATGAAGTCAGTACAAAAGAAAACCAAAGCCAAAGAACCAAAGTAATATCTAACCATTACCGCTGCTAGAAGGACTCTTGGTTTTTTGGCAATCCTGCCTATGAATCCTATTTCATCATTTTTGTGGCTCTGACCTTATTTTTCTATGGTTGACACACAGGTGACTCGATGCTCACAACTCCCCACCCTTGTCTGCAAATGCATTGTTCTGAAGGTATTGCCAATTAATCATCTGGAACCTTGTCCCTTGGTGCAGAGGCCGCTTTCCTCAGTGACGGTCAGTGAGAGCAGGTTCCACATGGAAGAGTGTGGGACAGACGACCAGAGTCAATGCCATAATCCCTTCATGCCAAATTCAAGCAATAGCAAAGAATTACAAAGGCTGATTCTTAGACTTTTATCTAGATTCCATCATCAATTGTAATCCTGTCTATTCTGCATTTAGCACCCTAAAACATTAGAACTTTGACATACAGTAGTGACCAAGCTTATAAGCAGATATATAACACTCAAAATAAGTGATGCAAATCCACTCTGTACAACAGACTTGAACTGAGAAATGTAGTGACCAAATTAATTAAAGAATGCCAATATGTCTGTGAAGCAAGCTTCGTTCTGCCAGAAGGCCATATCAAGCAAATACTTAAGAGTCCTTTATTCTTGTAAACCAAAGTAGTAGAAGGCACACAATTTAATGACAAGATTAAACATTCAAGTTTAGGGTTTCACAGGTACATATATACTTGAAAAGTTTTGAGGAGAGTAAAAGAATTAATGTCTATTTAATCAACTAAAAACATACAATTTTGAGCAAGATTATGTCTTATTGACAAAGAGGAATGTGGCTGTTTGTAGTTATATGACCGTAAACAGTATAAAAGGTAACAATTCATCAAAACAATTTAGTAACTTTTACAGAATGTTAAAACAATAGGCAAGACTTCCAGGATTGTATCAGAACAATTATATTTTTAATAAGGGAAATCAAGTAATGGTAGTTAGTGTAACCAGAATTGTAAAGCAAAACTTTAAACAAATATCCAAATAAATATAAACTTCAAAGACTTAATTTTTTAAACATTTGAAACCTAACACTGCTGGGGATTTAGCTCAGCGGCGAAGCGCCTGCCTGACAAGCGCAAGGTCGTGAGTTCGGTTCCCGGTACCGGAGAAAAACCAAAAAAATAAAAAAAATTTAAAAAAAATAAAGCCTAACAAGACAGTAGAGAATATTAGAAATTATTTTGACAGCTATAAAACCTCTTTTTAATGTTTTGCTCTAAGTTTTACTAAGAACAGATCAGTATCTGAAGCCTTATTATTTTTAAGCATAAAGATTCTGACATTAATCCCATGTATTGCATTTTTAATTATTTCTTAAATATTTTTAGAAAAAATTGTATCCAATTACATGCTTTACTCAAAAGCTGCATTGATAACATGTGTGATTAATTTACAACAAAATATAACTTTTACATTATTACCAAATTATGTTACCCCACACATAAAACTTGTGTCATAACTCAAATGTGAGTCCCAAACTGTAAGTGTTATACATCAATGTAAACACTACATGTTGAAAGGGACACACAATGTACTTGAGTTAGAAAAAATTCAAAGTTTTGTTTCTAAATCTTGTAAGACTTTTTCATAAAAATAAGGTTACTGTTTTTAAAAATTTCCTTTTTTTTTTGTATTTTGAGACAGGGTTTCACTATGCAGTTCAGGTTGGCTTTGAACTCACTTGAACTCACTGCAATCCTTCTACCTCAGCCTCCCAAGTGGTAGGTTTAGAAGAATGTAAAAAATTACATTGTAATTCTTTAATTTAAGCAAAGGAAGCAACAATATAATAACAGCAGTTTATCTGCTGCTGAGAAGCAAGCAATACTTTTTACCATCTCTGTAAAACTATTGCATTAGGTTATATAAGCAACCCATTAACAGGCCACATAAGTCATAGCTATTAACTATTTACAGCAAAACATTTTTCCTTAAAAGCCTTACTTAATGCATTAAATGGATTGTGTTCATAAAAATTAACTTTAGATATCTTAAAATGAACAAATATAATTATTACTCACTTAGAGATTTGTTATTTAAACCTTATTTTTTAGCTTGTTAAACTATGATTTGACAAGTTTCACTTTTCATTATTTTTTGTTTGTTTGTTTGTTTATTTTGGGGTTTTTTTTTTTTTTAGTACCGGGAATTGAACTCAACCTTGTGCTTGCCAGGCAGGCGCTGTGCCGCTGATCTAAACCCCCAGCCCTAGTTCCAATTTTCAGATAGAGTAGTTACTCAAACTTATTAAAGGATCAGTTGTCTTTTATCAAATATACTTACCATACATGATTATATATATATATATATGTACATATATATATGAACAATCTGCATTTGTAAATTTTATGAAGCCAAAAATGCATGGATTTATAGTTAGAAAATATCCTTACTACTTTAAATCAATTATAAATAACTCAAATATTTCACTTATATATTCACCTAATTTAATTTCTTTAACAATTACCTGTACATTACCCATGCAATGTAAAATATCTGACAAACTCGAGTCAATATTCCCAAACAAGTTTTTATTGAGAAAAATAATGAACAAGAAGAAGGCATCTGGGTTTGCCACCAGGCTGGTCTTGATGGTTCTCAAGAATGAAATAAGGAATCTATCTCACCCTTGTAAAATACGTTTGCAGATTTGCTGAATTCCTTCAAGAAAAATAATTGTCAGGATATGTCAGTAATAGACCATGAGAAGGATTTCTTAGACAAAGACTTTAAGTGCACTGCAAGCCAGGCGTGTTGGTGCATTCTTGTAATCCTAGCACTTGGGAGGCTGAGGCAGGAGGATGTCCATGAGTCTAAAGCCAGCCTGGGCTACATAGTGAATTCTAGGCCAGTCTGAACTACCAAGTGAGGTCTTGTCTCAGAAAAACAACAAAAAATTAGAAGTGAAGTGCAGTGCTTAGAGAAATGAAAATGAGATGCATTATGAGCTGAAGTGTGGTATATTGAAGGGGATGTCTTCAAGGTGCGTGATCTAGGGTGCGTATTCCTACTGTCTGTCAGGTTACTCATCAGGCTGACGGATTATGTCAGAATGCAAGCCATCTGCATGAGTTTAAAGTTGAGGTATTGCCCATTAATATTTTTACTTCCTGAATAGAAGAAGTGCAGTTCACAGGTGAAAAGGATAGATCAAGAGCCCAGATTTATAGCTTTACTGTATCTTTAAGACTTTTGGGATTTTTTTTAACTGAGTTTCCTGGAAGGGAAAAGGGCTTGAGTAACTTTTGTGTCTTAAAGCAGTTAAATATAATTTCAAAATCTTAATTTTTCTTGTCTTCCTTCTGCCTAGTTTTTCTTTCTTCTATCTTAGCTCAGGTTTATACTTTAATTATGGACAGCTATTTTTAGACTAATCTAGTATTATCTAAATGTTATACAAACACAGGTACATATACAGATGTAATTTACAATGTACATAATGTATGCCAACACGCATGAAACAAAGGATTAAATTTATCATTTGGCAGCTTTTTTGTTTGGCTTTTTTGAGATGGAGCATCAGTAGATAGCACAGGCTGGTCTCTAACTTACAGTGATACCACTGCCTTAGCCTGCAGAGTGCTGGAATTACGGGCTGTCCCACCTCTTGTGCTTTTTCTGTTCTACAAGGAAAGGCGTCAACCCAGTTCATGAGAGTACCTACCCTGACCAATAGGAGTTGGAGCCCCTTACTCTTCAGCATATGAGTAAAACTGAGCTGCCAATCTCCCCCAGGGTACTTACCATGTCTCTGTATACCTGAAAGGGCTACGGTCTGGTTAAGAGGATTGTTCTTCTGGCAGAGCTCGCATGTCTTAAATAGCTGTTCCATTGTCTGAGAAAGTCTCTTTTCTATGACCAACTTTGAGGCCATCTGGTGGGTCTTATCTTTCTCCAAGGGAAAGATTTGATGCAAACACTTGATAATTCTCTGTTGACTAGCATAAGGAAGGGACAACATACCATCACCTGATTGTAAGCATCCTGATGGAAGGAAATGACAGCCATGAGAGAGAGAACACTTGGTTTTTGACGGAGAATACTTGGGTCAAGTGCTGAAGGGAGGGGGCTCCAACAGCTTCCTTTGCAAATGCGTCAGCCAATTGTGTACCTTGAGAAACTTCAACAACTTTTTTTGGTGCCCTTTACGGTGAATTACTGCCGCTTTGGAGAGCATATAGACAGGAGATAAAAGTTCATCTATCTCCCTATGATACTTTATGGCTGATGCATTATTGGCTGTTAGATAATTCCTTTCTTTCCATATGACTGCATGAGCCTGTGACACTAGGAATGCATACTTTGAATCAGTATAAATATTGACTTTCTGTCCTTCACTGAGTTGTAAAGTTCTTGTCAGAGCTATGACTTCTGCTAGCTTCACTAGTCTCAAGTGAAGAGCAAGGGAAGAACTTTCAAATGTCTGATGTAGTCTCACTACTGCATACCCTGCCATTCTTGTCCCATCTTCCATGAAGAAATGGTCATCACAGAAGAGCGTCAGATCAGGGTCAGTAAGGGAAGTCTAACAAGTCTCTGGCTATGTGTGTATAGAGAATTACTTGTTGAGAATCACGTCTTTCAGCCTTGATTTCCTCCTTTTCTGGTAGAAAGGTGATGGGGTTTAAGGAGAAACATGTCTTATTTGAATGGCTGGTCCTTCTAGAAGCAGAGTCTGCTATGTAGGAAGTTGGTTATTTGAAAGCCATAGGCTCCCTTTCGAAGAAAGAAGTTCTGCCACATTGTGAGGTGTGTATACAGTGAGACATTTACCTGAAGTCAGCTTGGATCCTCTGGTACCAGGAGAACTGTGGCAGCTATAGCTCTAAGGCACACAGGCATCCAATGCCTAATGTGCAGCCACACAGGCTACAATATCTAATTCATGACTCAGATATCCCATAGGCGATTGAGCAGGTCCTTGATCCTGGGTAAGCACTCTCAAAGCCATGCCCCATTTATCATCAACATACAGATTGAAATGGTGTCCTGTTGGTAGGCTTAGTGCTAGGGCATTTAGAAGCTATTATTTAAACTTCTGGAATGCAATTTGGGCATCAGGTTCCCAGGTTAAAATATAGGTATCTGCCTTTGGTCTTCCTTTATCAGCTGATGGAGGGGTCATGTGATCTCACCATACCCTGCAATCCAAAGGAAACAAAAATCTGTAATTCCTAGGCAGCCCCTTAGCTGTTTTAGGGTCTTGGACTGTGGGAAGGAAAGTATTGGTTTAATTCTCGCCCTAGTCTTCAGATATCTTTAGATGTGATAAGGCCCAAGTATTTTACCTCAAGGCTGCAAAGTTGTGACTTAGAACTATAGACCTGACATCTTCTGTCTCCTAAAAAATTCAGCAGAGCACATGAGCCTTGGCTAGAGAGCTCTTCTGAGGGGACACTTAAGAGTATATTATCTACACATTGCAGAACTGTGACGGGAAAATTCAAAATATACTAAGTCACGGGAACGCACTTGCTTGAAAAGACGAGGACTCTCTCTGAACCCTTGAGGAAGCACAGTCTCGGTCAGTTGAGAGGCCTTGTCATGAGGATTTTTAAAGGCAAAAAGAAGCTGGGAATCTATATGCAAAGGAGACACGTTTTAAATCTAACACTGAAAACCAACTAGCATATGAAAAAGGAGAATGTATGGCTTAGCGACCACCGGGTGGCTTGGAACTACTGCTTCATTTACCAGTCAAAGATCGTATACCAATCTCCACTCTCTACTGGGTTTTTGAACTCCCAAGATTGGAGTGTTGCAAAGGCTGTTACAGCGTATAAGTAAACCTTGGATTCTTAAATTGTCAATTACAGGCAATAATCTATCTTTCACTTCAGGCCTTCAAGGATACCCAATGCCTAATGTGCAGCCACACAGGCTAGAATACTGTCTCTGGTGAGGAAAAATAGTTGGATCTTTCAGATGTATTTGTATTGGAGCAGCTCTTATTGCTTTTCCTATTTTATATTTGGTTGCCCATATTTCAGAATTTATTTCTGTCTCTACAAGAGGGAAGCCACATGCCCGACCTGGGTGCACGTATATTAAATATTCAGGACCTTCAGTCTGTTGGACCAGTTGGAAGGATGGGTCTGATCCCTGGGACCTCTTTCTCAGGGAGCAGTCTGACTTTGAGTGCTCACTTTGCAATTAGAGCATGTATCAGGGGCCCTCCTATCAGTCCCTCCTAAGGTTGCCTGGCTTTCTGCAGAAGAAGCAGGTAAGTTCAGCCATCAAGCTCTCCTCGGATCCTTGGGAATCAGATTTAGAGTCTATTCATTTTAAGGCTACAACCAAGGCTTCCACTATCTAGAGGTCTCTGTTTTCTCTCCTTGGCTGCCTCCTGGTCTAGATTATAAAATACTGAGGAGACAATTCTCACTGAAGTATCAAGTGAGCTATCTGGAGCAAAAGCCAACTTTTGTAGCTTTTTCCTACTATGTAAGCTGACCGGATAATAAACTTGTCTTTAAGGATAACCTATCATTCTACCTAATCAGGACCCAGGGATGTATGTTTTATTAATGCCTCCTGTAAAAGGTCTAAGAAGGCAGAGGGATTCTCCTCTTTCTCTTGGTGATAGGTTGATATTTTAAAATAATTAAAGGGCTTAGTTATCATTCTTCTTAGACCTTCAAGAGTATCTGTCTGAAGATGTTTCCTATTCCAGTCTCCCATCTGGCTGATGAGTCAGTAGAGATCTTTTGAAGAGACTGCTTGGGCTCCAGGAGGAGCTGGCTGTTCCTCTGGCTGCCTGTCTTCTGGTTTTCATATTTTAACAATATGATATTCATCTCCACATAGCATAGCAGCTTGTAATGCTGCTTGTCTCTCATTAGAAGTCAATGTTTGGTTTAAGAGCAACATTACATGTTTCCAGTGTAGTTTATAAGCCTGAGTAAGTCCCATAAAGACCTCACTATACTTATCATGGTGGTCTGAAACCTTTCCCAGACCTTGTTGATCTGTTTGAGGTCACTTTGAGGAAAGGACACATGGACATGGATAGGATCAAATTCTCTGCCCACTTCCTGAAAGGATCCTGGCTTTGAGGAAATTGAACAAAATCAGATGGGGATGGATATAGCCCAGTTGAGGTTTCAGTTAATGTTGGCTTGGAAGCCTCGCCCTTACAGTCCTGAAGGGAAGTGAGGGAAACCTCAGTATCAGTAGCAGCAGAGGAGGTTCTGATGAAGATTGCCTTGGAAACCTTATCCTTAGGATCTCAATGGTAAAGGAGGGGAACCTCAGGCTCAGTAATCATACAGATGTATCTTTGCCTTAAGGGCCGTAGGTGTCTGGTTTTTCTGTGGTTTACATTTACATTTTGAATACAAGTAAGGATTATCTCTTACTGCAAAGAAAGTCTGAACATAAGGGAATTCTCACTGCTTTCTTTCTCTCTTATAGTACAGTTCTAATTGTGAAATAGTATCATAACCAGTACTTCCTTCTGCATTCCATTTTGCCTCTAGGGCATAGGCAGGCCATGAGCAGGTGCAAAAAAATATTAAACAGCTTTTTCTGGATATGTGAGGGTCAAATAATTTTCAGTGTGTAAGCATGTATTTCAAAGGAATAAGAGAATTTGCATTGAGTTTCCCATTTACAAAAGAACAAGGGGAAAATAGGCATCTCTTTTAATTCCTACTTTGTTTCTATATTCTCTCAAGGCATTCCCCAAGGTGACCCGCTCCAGCTCAGGTAGCTGCTATTTGAAGAGTGATCAGAAAGTAGGTCAGGTCAACTAGCCACCTGTATGGATGCAGGCCCTTACATTCTCTGGAAAATCTCATCCCTAACTCCAGCATACGTTTTCAAAAGGACAAGCTACTCACAGGGCATGGTGGTGCACGCCTGTAATCCCAACACTCAAGAGGCTGAGGCAGGAGGATCACTGTGAGTTCAAGACCAACCTGGGCTAAAAAGTGAGCTCAAGGTCAGCCTGAACTGCAGAGTAAAACCCTGTCTCAAAAAGACAAAAGCACAAGCTACAATGGATTCCAGCTATAACAGTCATGTTTAAAGAAGGAAGCATTCCTAGCAAAATTAAACCAAAAATCAAGAGACCTAAACAACTGCTTTCCAATTTGCCTTGATTACTTTTCTCTCATTGTTGGGACAAAATACCTAGTACCAAGAATTAAGGAAGGAAAGGTTTGTTTAGCTCAGAAGTTGTGGAGGTTTCAGGTCATACTCTGCTGGCTCCAAGGCAGGGTGGCACATAGCAGAGGGCAACAGTTTATGGTGATGGAAAACAGTAAAAACAACAACAGCAAAAAAGGGAGGAGCAGGAAGAAGCCTCGTTCTTTCCCTTATACTGTATGCAGGCTCCCCCCTCCAGGGTGGGCGTAGCAGTCACACCCATAATCTCAGCATTGGACCACGAATCAAGCATAAATTCTAGAAGCCTGCCCCATGACTGCATAAGGCTTTGGGGAAACAGCTAGACACAAACCATAGCACAATTCTTTGAAAGAAAATGAAAGGAAAAAAATCAAAGGGAAAACTGGAAGTGATTGGAGCACTTCCCAGTCTGCAAAAGAGATGTCCTCCAGAGAGAGATAGAGGCAAATAATGGCTTAGAAAACTCCTGCCCTGCACCTGTGGGCAAAGCAGTCCCCAAGAATGTGTGCTGTCTATCTAATTACCTAGATGGTTTTCCTTAGCAGCAAAACAAGGCTAAATTTTGTGCAAAACCCACTGTAAAATGTGTATGTCCCATATCAGCAACACACTTAAGAAACTTGCAGGTTAAAACCTATACCCACTGTTTGGCAACCACAAATTACACATTAGTGAAAGTACTTCCTTGCACTACGCACATAAATGATTACAACCATGCCTAGGAGGGGAGAGAGAGCCAGGAGGTTGGGGCTTCTCCCTTGCACGGAAAATGTTTTGGTCCCTTAAGTATTGTGCTTAAGAAGTACCTCCTTCTGGTGTCATTCAGAAGACAGTTCTTTCTACAGGTTCTCAGGCTCTATTTCCTGTACCGGGATACCGTGCCCAGGACACTAAGCAGGGACATTGCTTTCATGTGCGTTGTCTTAAGGCAAAATCTGATATCTCATCTGACCCAGAGATGGGGTACGTGTTCCTCATCGAAGGACTTTCCTTTTCTATGGGCTCAATTTAAAAGTTCCCAGTTGTTGTATAGGAGGGAAAGCTTGAGGCAGTTCGGGGTTTCCCCTTCTCTGATTGTTAGCAGGAACATGTCTTCCAAAAAGGAAAGTACAAAGTGACAGGAAAAGATCAGAAATGAGATCAGAAAGTTCTCATTTCTCTCACACTCATGGTGAGTTATTGAGACAGCTTGCCCATGAGCTGCTACCCTCAGCCTGGATGGTGAGAGGGAGGAATCTCAAGCTAAGACTGTCTGCTCACCGGCAGATCAGAGCTACAAGGAAGGTGAGGCACAACAGGCTTGATGTTCCCTTCTAGAGTGGAGAAGGGGATCAGGACAGACTGTCCAGTGAAACCTGTCCTCCAAGTCTTAAGAAAAACTGCTGACTTATCGCCTTTTAACCGGCAGTTGAAGTCCCACAGTTTACTAATAAGCATGTATGTCTCCTAAATATAAGCTCGAGTTCATGAAAAGACCCATTTTATAGCATTTCATAGATTCACCTTTGGGTTACTAAAGAGCCACTAGGGGGTGCTCTAACATTACTTTTCCCTAGGGCCGCGATCTAAGGTAAGACAACAAATCACAACAGTCAAAACAAGTCGGGGAGGTCAAGCAAGGAGCACCAATATATTCAGCAACTGTAAGTCCAAACGCAGCATGTACAAAGCAGGAATGCAAGGTCCTGCCTGCAGAAGTAAAATGCCCATGAAAGAAACGTCATATTCTTCCCATGTTCTCAATTTAAATTTATCATCATTCTAACAAAAAACAATGCGTAAAAAAAACAAGGCAAAAAATTTCAAGGCATAAAAAGTTGATAAACAAGGATGGCAGCTTCTGATCACCTACACCAGTCACAATCCGGAATCCATGAGACGAAAGCAGAGTTTTACCTCCTTCCAATTATCTCCTATGGGTTTCCAAATGATGTATAGTGAATAATATAACTCCCAACCAGCTAGATGTCAGACGTGCTGTTTTCTTGTTCCCCCAAATTGAAGAATGAATTCCGAGGAACGGGGAAGGTTAACAGTAGGAAAAATTTATTGAATGAAATAGCTCCTGAGAGACAGAAGGGGATCTGAAAGTGGGTTGGCAATGAGCCCATTTCTCAAAGTTTTATAGAGCAACATGGGTCAAAACTATGATCAACAACAAGATTACAAGTACAGCTGCTTAGGTAATATTGATCCAGTGGGGAAGCAGGTCACATAGAAAGTGTCCATGGGAAAAAAGACCTTTCTAGGAAAGGTTGGATCAATAGGTCCTGGTCACCACCTAAGTGACTGATGTCTATTTACACTTTATTGGAGCAGGTGATATCAGATACCCCCTGGTAAGGTATGTGGGCCTGATCATTCCATCTTTATGTTGAGGTCTGGCCTCCAACAGATGCACTTCCAGCCACGGTTGTAATGTGTTGTCATGCTCTGCTCCTTGAGACCTTGAGGGTCTATCTTTGTCTGACTGTCTATAATGTTTCTACCTAATTTAGCCGTCTATAAAACTTGTGCCTTAGCTTTCAGAATACTGGGGTTATAGGCAGCTGATGCCATGATCAGGAAAGAAGGGAGACTCCCGTGTGCAAAGGTATCCATGGCAGCTGCTGGGAGGTCCCTGGAGTCCTGACCATGGGCTCAGCGTGCCCAAAACAGTGAGTCCTTTTTCTTAAGTGTCTGAGGGCATACCTGCCTCTTAGGAGCTGGGACTTACCTCCTGGCATGTATTGGTTATATGCTCAGGAGGAGGAAGTGTGGAGAAGTTGCTTGAGAAGAAAAAATTCTTAATTCTGAAGTTCTGTTTTTCACTGCCAGTTACACTATCAACGTTTTACACTGCGGGATACAGTGGTTACAACTGATAAGCCAACACTGATTCATCATTATTTCCCCAAATTTATAGTTTCCATTAGCATTCACTTGGTGTAGAAAATAGTTTATTTAGTTAGCTTATGAGAAAGAGAGCTAGCTAGGGGAGGGGCCTGGGGTATAGTAGGGCAAGCAGCCATGTTGCTAAAAATTACAATAGACAGTGAACCAGGACTTTGGACAAAGAACGAACTTCCTCAGGCAGTGTGGACTGCAGCCCACTCTCTACTGAAGGACGGTGCAACCATTCCCTACTAAATTCCTGAATTTTGAGGAAATTATAATCCAAAGTAACCAATTCCTTCTGAAATTCCACTTTCCTGTAATCCTTACATGTTAAAGAACTGGGTTAAAAGTCTGAGTCCAAATTGATCATTTTAAATCCACAGAGCAACCTGTGATACATGACCACTGAACAGGTGCACAATTGCTGTGCTATAATTAGCTGTAGATTGGAGGACCATTGACCACCCATTCCAGACCCCTCCCGGAAATCCAGGAGCTATTCTCCTCCTTATTTTCCATAAAAACTCTCTTAACTGCCTCCTTTGGTTCATAACTTCATTCCTTGATGTTTGGGGAATCACAAGACTGGTATACCTGGTATCATTGGTATACTCTACATTCCATGGTTTGGACAAACGTGCAATGATGAGGATCTCCCATCACATTAGCACTCTGCGTAATTTCAAAAATCTTGTATTCTCTGCCTATTCAACCTTCCCCCCTAACTGGCGATGACTGATCTTTTCACTGTCCCTCAGTTTTGTATTTTCCAGAAGGTCATATATTTGGGATTATACAGTATGTAGCTTTCCAGGTTGACCTCTTTCACCTGGTAAGGTGTATTTACATTTATTCTATGTCTTCTTTTTCTTTTCTGCTGTCTGGAATCGAACTCATGACTCCGTGCTTGCCAGGCAGGCACTGTGCCACTGAGCTAAATCCCCAGCCCCTCTCTTCTTATTACTAAGCATTTATTTGTAGCTCTGAATTGCACTGGTGAATAAAAACTATCCTGACAGTTTGTTTCCCATAATACTAGCACATCAGGTACTATGGTTACATCAGAATTTTCTAAAAGCTTGTTGGAGAGAAGAAAATTATAATTTGAGAGATATACATTGGAAGATAAAACAATTTGTCCACTTGAGGTGATTTATGTCTCCAGAAAAAGACCATAAATGGTTGCACTCTTCAAAGAGAATTTTCTTTGGATATGTTCTAAATGATAATCTGTCCTCTGTCCCTGAACTTTATTTAAAAAGGTATTCCTTTTTATTACATCTGTAGAGTGTAAGAAGCAGCCCTTACCTTTATCTATACAAAGGGCTAAATCAATCTCAAGTGAATTAGTACTTTACAGTAACACAGAACAACATTACTTCATAGATATATATAACCCATCTCTCCATTAAAAAATGTATCTTTTCAGATATGTTTATAGTAATAAAGGAGGCCAGTTAGGAGAATTCTGTATCTATTAGTACTTATTCCTTTAATGGTTATTCTGAACACCGGAGATTCACATAAATATTGGATCTTAATAAGAACATCATCATTTTAGATTATTCAGACAGAGATATGAGAGCTGTTTTATTACTCTCGTGGAATATGTCCACTTGCAAAAATGATTGCTGTGAACCTTTTCTATCTTCAGAAAAATTCCACCTCAATTTAGATTTCATATAGAAAATAATTATAGTATATCAAAAAAGAAAAATGACCATGGAGATTTACAGTTGAATTAATCCATACATACATATTTGTTTAAGAATGCAAATAAAATAAAAATAGACATTCAAGTAAATTTAGTATTCATTCAGGGTTATCTACATGGAAAAAACCCATATGATCTTTATTTTGAATGATATATA
Source organism: Chinchilla lanigera (assembly GCF_000276665.1). Taxonomy (NCBI): domain Eukaryota; kingdom Metazoa; phylum Chordata; class Mammalia; order Rodentia; family Chinchillidae; genus Chinchilla; species Chinchilla lanigera. The sequence goes on along the minus strand of NW_004955430.1, from coordinate 14,090,966 downwards.
ATTCTATGCCTTCAAGTATATTCTAATATACATTATGGAGAACAGGAAGGAATATCAGAGAGAGTCATCATATCTAAAATATAATTTCTGAGGAAAATATGACATTTCACACATCATCTCAATTATTAGACAGAGATCTGCACATCACAGTGAAATGCTATCTGATGTAGACATTCATTAGGATGTTATTGTGTCTACAGGTAAGACTTCACTTCCGTTTCTGACATTGATGCGCTTCTTGTGGAAACAGTTATACAGAACACATGTTCACCACAGCATCCATGCTGTCCTGAATCTTCAGAGCCCCTTTGGCTGGGGTGGGAAAGTTGGCTCCTGTCTCCCCGCTCAGGCACTGCCCTTGGAGGATGAGAGCTGTCTTTCTGAGCAGGCTGCATTCAATGGCTCGTCAGTGCAGCATACAAAAGCCCGAGTCCTTGCTTCACAAGTGAGGGGGTATGTCTGAGAGGCCATTCCAGCTTCAGAATTGCTGATGCATTTGTTGCAGTCTGGTCACACACAGTTCAGTCTCACCCTCTCTGAGGCCGTGCTGTCCTCATACCTTACAAGCACAGAACTCTAGTCTTCTACCTGCGCTCAGAAGCACCTAAGCCACTCTGCCTGCAAATCCTCCTTAGACACCACCAATGCTTTCAGAGTCCAAATGAGGAACATGCACAACACGCATCATTGTACAAATACAACAAAATTTAAGACATTTTTTATACTTATTTTCTGTTCGATGCTTTTGATTTAAGATTTACTGTCAAAAATGCAAAACAAACAAAAACGGAAGTAGTATCAATTGTTTTAGGTTCTCTATGTACATCATCTATTGAACCCCAGTCAATGATTTTGGAAAATGTCATCATCTTTATTTTACAAATTGGATAAGCAAGGATAAAAGAGACAAATAGATTTGCTGATATAGTGCTTTGTTCCTAAAACTGCCCATGTCTACATCTTAATTTCTTGGTAAATTTGTATTCTATTGTCATCAAAGTTATGCATCAAGTACTAAAAAGTTCTGTTCAGAAAAGTTATTAACTAAATCTTCTCATAATTAATCACTATGGGGCTGGGGATGTAGCTCAGTGACAGAGTGCTTGCCTAGCATCCGCAGGGCACTGAGCTCGATCCCCAGTACCACACACACAAAATTAATCACTATGTACTGTCTATTATTGTAGAAGTGTACCTACTTATGTGAACAATTTTTTTTTTAAAGATGAGGTAAGGTAAAGAAGTGGCAGAAGGAAATCTTATAATTTAAAGTTTATTAACTGTGTAGACTTCTCACACACTAGAGAGTCTATGATTTACCCTGTCATAAAAACCATAGATCTCAGAAATTATAATACAGACAGCTTGATAAGTCTCTCTTTGGAAAAACTGCATCCTTGATGCAATTAAGTTTTTCAAATAATTATTCTTTTTCTAATGATTAACAGTATTGCCAATCTAGGCTGAACATGAATGTACAAAATAATTAAAAATCACTAAGAATTCTACAAAAGTAATTACTTCTAAATTTTTTGTCACAGTTCATCAATTATGTATGTAAATATGGACAAATTATATTATAATATATAATTTTATATGTATGATGACATTAATGTTTGCATAGCACTACTTTTCAATGTGCATATTTAATATGAAAATATGAAATTAATAATGGAATTGAGATTCCTGGATAAATAATATTTTGCTCTTGTCATTTTTTGTCTAATCATATGATATGTTTTGTAACAGAGCTGGGCATGGTAGTGCATGTCTGTAATCCCAGCATTTGGGAGGACTGAGGCACCAGTACTGTCACAAGTTCCAGGGTAGCCTGAGCTACATAGTGCGTAGAGGGCCAGCCTGGACTACATAGAGAAACTTTGTCTCAGAAAAACCAAACATACCAAAAAATAAATAAATAAATAAATAAAAGGAAAAAGAAAAGCTTTATAATGGAGTATAAAATGAAATATTAAAATATTGTAAGGAATTCTTATCTAAAAACAAAAACTAAAAGATCAGAATAAAATGATTCTTTGGCTCTCAAGAGGATTTTGAAATACTTAAAAAATATTTTGAAATACTTTAAAATATTTAAAAAGGCACAACTTTCAGGACGTTTAAAGTGTACGTGATCAACTAGTTTAATTTGATTTTATGTGCTCACCATGGTTAATTTATTGTTAATCCTTGTTGAAGGACTAAGAAACCAGCTGACCTATTTTTGCAGCAGCTTTATTTTATTTACACAATCTTCATCATATGTGAGTTATTTTTGTAGGCATGGTTTTCTATTTTTATTAAACTGAAATTTCTATAAAATATTTCCATTTTATCTAACATTATTCTAGAGTCATTTGGTGCTCATTTTTTTGCAGCACATAAATCTAGAATATAGCCATTTTTATCTATTCTTTCAGCTTTAAATTTTCTTTCATTTAACAGAAAAGCTAAATAAAATTTTAGTTTCTCACTCTCACTGGTCTCTTCTTTTTTTTATTTCCCGTTGATTGACTCAGATGATATTTAAATCAGTATATTTTCATTTTATAAGAGATCATTCTCCTGCGATATTGGTAGTTCATGAAAACAAAACAGCCTCATAGAATTTTCCACTACTTCAGGCCTTGATTTTGCAGCATAAGTTCATCATTTATTTATAAATTCGCCTCACCTTTTGATCTTCAAGGACTAATTGTGTTTCTGTAGAATGTTAGTAGACAAATTAGGACTTGCCAGTATATTTCTGGATCCACAGTGATTTCTTCTGGGGTGATTTTAATAATAACTGATTTCTTGACAGCACTGTTGCCAGATTAGTATGTAACATATTATAATGTGACAATAAAAATTACTTTGCTCATATTTCTCTCCTCCCAACCATATCCTTTGGAAAGTTCAGCCAAAAATTATGTAATAAGATATTTTGTTCACATTTGTGTGAACTCATTTCTTTTTAATCACTGAAGAAAGAAATGTAGGAGAAAGTGACAAATGCTATTTAATTATGTTTAAACTTTGAGTACATTTTCAGGCTTTGGTTACTAATTTTTTTTCTCCCTAAATAGAAAACCTGATTATTAGAAAAGGAATGAAGTTCCAGTCAATGGCTGCTTGACTCACTTGGACTTAATAAGAAGTTTGTTAAAAGATGGGCACCATCTTTTACAACACAGAGCTCTCTTTATCCGGTCTATGCCCCTAAGAAATTTCTTTCACTAAAAACATTGATGAGGTTTTTCAGTATGATGCTTATAACGCAGATTGACCTCTAGCTGCAGATCTTCTAGTAAGCTACTGTTCCAAAGACAAAGTGTACTCAAGAGCTGCATGACCATTGTCATGGAAATTTAGATCACATGAATGTAAAAAGAAGCCTAAACAGAAAAAAGAACAGATAAAATGCATGTCATTTAGCTTGGGAATAGAATTTATTTGGCATTTGAGATTCTGGGTGTGTGTTTGAGGACATTACACCTCTTATAGGAAGTGGGAGCTTGTAGCAGTGCTAATATGAATGGAGTGCACAGAACAATATTTTCTGTGTCTGAACTTGAAATCTGTTTAGCATAAAATAGGATTATCTCTCATTTCTTCACCTTTGGCTGTTAATATCTTACAACAACATCTTCCAATCCTAGTATTTCTCTCCCACCAAATTTAGGATAATAACAAATTTTCTGCTTTCCACTTTTATTCTCTATCCTTTATATTTACCTGAAAGTAATTTCTCCTTCATAACAGAGTTAGTAGTAACAGAGGAGGGATTCTTTCCTGTATAAATTCTCCTTTCATGATTTGTGCCCTGAATAAGTTATTTTGCTCTTGGAGATCAAACCTATGGAAACCAGTTTTCAGTGCTCTATAGCTCCATATCAGCATGTGCTTCATCTTAACCATCACCTTCTTTCTGTATAGTTTTGAAGGACACTAAGCATAAAAGAGAGAGAGGCAGAGAGGGAGATGGAGAGGGAAGAAGAGGAGGACGAGAAGAGAGAGAGAACTTATAGGTTCAAGTTACTAAATAAATTTAAAAAGTATTTGTCTTCAAAAGAAAAAATCAGAAAATAATTTTCAAAAGACACAGTCTGGATACATGTAAAATTTCTTCTCCTTCCAATTGAAATGACATGACAGGAAATTTGAGAAACAAGTAAATCTATACATCTACAGTGTTTTACTTAGAAAGTGTGAAATAGTGATGTACAGATAACATATAAAGGAAATGAAAAGCAGCTGTAGTAATTAATCTAACCACAAATAAAGAAACCCATAGAGATTGCCTTAAAAGAGCTGAATTTAGGTTTCCAGCAAAATTTCGTATCTCTAAGATTATTCTGAAGCAGCCTCAAAGGCAGTGTTCAATTTTTGAGGAACATGGTGGTGAATGTAGTTATTTTGCTTTTAGAGGCTGGAATATCACTCCCTGGACCAACTCAACAGTTGAAAGAGCTAATGAATCTGAAGACCATAAACCAACAGGTCAGAAACTGAATGTCCTGGTGGGGACAAGGTTAAGACAGAATAGGGAGAACAGACACATCTACCATAAAATTTTAATTCTCTGGCTTTGTAATATGTACTGTGATTGCGCCTTCTCTTTCCCTATGGAGATTTTAGCAAAGATGACTTTGCTTCCTGACTCTTTTTATATGAGATTTAAGACCTTCCTTGAGAAGAAAAGGACAGCAAGACTCCCGCCAGCTTGAGGCCAACACTGCATGCAGATAGCAAGACAAAGGATGGATTACATATGCATTACTTGTTTGCAAATAATTGTATTGTGTAGGGCTGGGGATTTAGCTCAGCAGCAAAGTGCCTGTCTGGCAAGCATGAGGTCGTGAGTTCGATTCCTGCTACGGAGGAAAACCAAAACCAACCAACAAAAAAACAAACAAATGGTGTTGTGTAGAAACTTAAATCAAAGAAATAAACAAGACATGTTTACTACTCACTTAAAATGTGCTAGCCTTGGTAAGAGGGAGAACTCCATAATTTACTTGAGAGAAAACTGTTTTACCTCAAAATTTGATTTCATTGACTCAATACAAGCACAAAAATACAGAGAACCCTGGAATTAATTAATGAGTAAGAGCTTTAGAAAGCTGTGATCTCAAAGGAAGAGTAAAAACAGAATTAATATAAGTACTCAACTTTCGTAATGTATGTTAAATAAGCACTGCATAAATAGCAACTGTGCCTGGGTCTTCTCCTCATATGTTGACTAGTGACAGCTGTGGGAACTATAAAGTAGCAAAAAGGAAAGGAAAGGAAAGGAAAGGAAAGGAAAGGAAAGGAAAGGAAAGGAAAGGAAAGGAAAGGAAAAGAAAAGAAAGGGGAATAAATTTAAAAACTTAATCTTTGCCTTGTAGGAATAAGAGAAAGTCTCTGGTTAAGAATATCGAAGTCATCAGCAATGGAAATGATGAATAATGTTTACTATTCATTTACTTTGCTCTAGGTGTTGCTCTAATAACTCTCTGTGGATAATTAATGTAATTGTCATATTTTATACTAGATTGTAGTATCCAGTAGGTAGACTAGTACACAGAGACACAGTAGTCACTTGCCCATGGTCCCCTAGCTAGAGAGTGGGGGAGCCACTAGGTTTCAGAGTCCACCTCATGTTCATGATGCTGGGTCAGCTCTGAAATGGTTGATTTTTGGGTGCTGAAGACATTTTTCAGAAAATTCAAGCAATACAATGTCTTCTAGAAATCTTAAAGCTAGCAGGCCACATTATCTTTGAAAAGTTGTTTCATAACTAATGGGAAAAGTTCAGTTATAAAGGCACTTTCATGACCATCTATATTCTAACATGCACTGAGAAAACAAATGTGCAGCTAGCTAGAAGACTAATCAATGTACCTTTTCTTGTTATATCTTTAGCTGTTTTAGGAATTTTTATCAGACTATCAGTCATGCAATGAAATAGCTGCTTCCTTCTCAATCTAGTACTGGATGTTGTCAATGAGACCTGAGCATTGTAGACGATTTGAAGCACAGATAATCCATCTGCTCGGGGAAGAAGGGTTATTTATGTGCACCACAGGTCGTATCTGGAATTGTTTGACATGTTGACCACCAAATTTTAGAAGTTCATTTTACAAGAGTCCAAATATGTGTACTTTACCTCGAACTACTTCATTCAGCAAATTTTGCTTTGTTTTTCTTGCTTCTTTTACACCTCTAGTTTTGGAAGATGTTGTCTCTATATGGTAATTTTTTTTTACAGAAGTAATTTAAGCTCACAAATACTCCTTGTGCAAATATCAAGCAGTGCTCTACTACTGAGTGACCTGTGTATCATTTACTGTTTTCTTCTAGCAGTCACTTACTGTGACTTACAGTCTGGAGTAGCTAACTCCAAGCATTTTGCACATAGGATTTTTGCTGGGGCAAGGGTTCTTTAATATTTTGCTTTTTGTTTTATCCACTATTGACAAATGAAAGTTCATTCTTGATAAGTTGGCTTTTATGCTAGGTTATATGAATGCTGTTTTAAATATTACCTTTCCTTATCATTCATTCACTATGAAATGTAAAACAAACTTCAGTGGAAAAATGTTAATGATAAATTATATTTATTTTATTTCAACACAAGTTGATGGGCTGAGGTTACTTACTGTTTTATTTTTTGAAGACAAGGGGACATTCGAGAACATAGTTAGCTCTTTTGTTTGTTTATTTTTTGTGGTACTGGGTATTGAACCCAGGGCCTCATGCATGCTGCTCAAGTGATTTACCACTGCGCTACATCCAAGCCCATTTTTTTCTAATTTTACATTTTTATTTTAAAGATAAAAGAATGAAAACATATTAACAAAAAGACACAAACAAAACAACACCAATACAATAGAAACAACACAAGTTGATAGGAAATTAACAATGGTTGTTGTATTGCATATTGTTATGTTGAAATTGGTTACTCAGTTAAACAAATACAGGCATGAAGATTGATCAAACAATTAAACATTAACTGTTCCTTTCCATAAAGCCATGGAAATTAATAGTATAATTATCTTAGCTATCTGGTATATACATATATGCATATTTTTCCCTTTTTCTAATTTTAAAATCAATTGTTTTAATGCAGAGAAATCACAAGTAGGAATATTTTCTCTCTATTATTTAAATAATTTAGTCAGAAGTTCCTAAATTTGGAACAATAAATTAGAATAATGTCAGAAAAATCTGATCCATCATATAAGTGCTCAATAAATGGTAATTTACAATTAAAATTTTGTCAG
>NW_004955430.1:14081886-14082983 GCF_000276665.1 Chinchilla lanigera | reverse complement strand
TGAGAAAGATGCCCCTACTCCCCATTGCCTATCTTTTATTTGGCTCTTTATTTGTATTTTGTTTTTTTTCAGATAAGAGAAAACATGCAATATTTAGGCTTGTGTGTCAGAATTATTTCACTTAATAATATGATCTCAAAGTGAATCCATTTACCTATAAATTTCTCAAGCTTCTCCTTCTTTATGGAGGAATAGTACTTCATTATACATAAGTACTGCATTTTTAAATCCAGGTATCTGTTGATGGCCATATCGTCTGTTTCCAAGAGTTAGCTATTATAAATTATGTTGCTATAAAAATGGGTATGCACATACTGTTGTAATATGAGATTTTAACACTTTTGGAAAGCCACCTAAAAGGAGAAAAGCTGAGTCAAACAGGATTTCCATTTTTAGTTTTTGAAATATTATTTTTACCAAAGATAATAATATTGTTATTGTCCGTTACCTAAACAGACTGTGTGACATCTTCAAAGATGCTTTAAAATATGAATTTTCCCCCTAAGCATTGTTAGATAGCTTCTTTTATTAACACAATATAAAAGTCCATTAACAAATTACATGCTATAACATCACTTTCTTTCAAGTTCAATTATAATCAAGTTTTATAAACCAAACAATACACTTTTTTTTACTTCATAGAAAAATTAATGCTATTTTTTTCCTATCGAGAAATAGTATATAATCAGGAACATAGTGGTTTAAAAATAGTAAAATGTAAAGCAGGATGAAGTGATCTGAATATTCCTGAGTTATTTATTATTATGAGGAGTGCCAGAGCTTTGCTTATCATATGTGGTTTTAAAGAAGTGTTAAAAATTTAACAAAGGGAGGCTGATATAGGGGAAGCCCGGAAATGATATTTTAAGTCCAAGATAGGCAAGATACATTAATACTCTTTTTGTTTTTCTTGAGACAGAGTCTTGCTATGTAATTCAGACTGGCCTTGAACTCACTGCATATCCTAAGCTGGACTCCAACGCATGGCAATCTTCCTGCTTCATCCTCCTAATGGAAGACACTATTATTTTAGTCCTCACAAAATGTCACAGCCCAAAAGAAAATGCATGTGCATCAATCTCAGTGGACATTTAAAC
>NW_004955430.1:14075971-14081651 GCF_000276665.1 Chinchilla lanigera | reverse complement strand
TTGGTGAACTTTGTAATTCAAGGTCTTCTTCACATTTTGAGGTACATACAAATTGTATGGGGATTAAAAATGGGAGGTTCTGATTTAGACATTTCTAACCAGCTTTGGGGTGATGTGCTAGCTGCTAGCCTTGGGACCACACTTTGAGTTGAAAGGGTCTGGCTAATGGCCAGAATTCTCCACTTGAATTCTCTGCAGCCCCTCAAAGAATCTTAAACAGAAGTTTGGATAGTCATTAAAAAATCCATAGGTGGAAGATGACATTATAACAACTCCTCCATTGAGTTGAAAATTGCATCTATCTTCTTTGGGAAGCAGTTAACACTTATCAGACAGGAGAGTTTGGACGGTAGCCATAAACTCCCAACCTTTTATGGACACTTTCTGTTAAAGACGGAACTTTGGAGGGAGACAAATAGTACTGATGTATTCTATAAAAGGTAAGATAGATCCATCAGGCAAGCCATACATAGTAACCATCACCATGAAAATCTTATTTGCAAAACTATTTAAAGGAGTTCTTGTTCTCGTTTTGCTCGGTTAACCTGGCATGTTTAATTTTCAAAGGCTGCTCTTCTCTTGTAGCTAAACTTAGTTTTGTTTAGTCACGTACAGAGATTCTTGATGTGTAATGACATGAATGACACCAAATGGGATTTACAAATACTTAAACTGTTTAAGTTGTGATCAGCTCCAACTTTTGCAGTTTCATAGGTTTTCTAAAAGAAAAGATTAAAATATGTGTTGTATTTGAATTGAGGAATCTAGGTCATCTTGAGGAGGTGGTTCAGTTTTTTAACCAACAGCTTAAAATTGGAAGTATAACGAAGTAGGAAGAGCACAACTTTTTAAAGTACAATCTAAAGAATAGGACTTTTCACTGGTTCTGCACATTGTTCTTTTAGTCTTGGTAAATTTGTACTAATTGGATCTGACCACTCATCACCCATGGCTGAAGATAAATGTACGGAACACAAACTTTAATTCTGTTGAGCTTCCTTGAGTTGTATGGTTCTATGTTTAGAGTGTTGTAAAAACATTACACAACTGGAATTTTATTCACGATGCCCAGATAGTCTAAAGTGGTACCGAATATTAACATACTATAAATTAGCTATAAGCAAAGGGGTTTTTGGACCTTACTGGAGATTAAATCTGGGCCTCACACATGCTAGACAAGCACTATACTAATGAGCTACATTTTAAAACCCATAATCAAACTACATTTTATAACAAATAGTCATAAAACAATTATCACAGAAATGAAATAGTTAGTTCCAGACTTCGAAACATTATCCCTAAGTCCCCAGCCCTCAGGTTTTCCTTTTTTCTGTGTGAAGCCATCATTTCCAGCCCCTCCAGGATTCCATTTTCCTAACTCTAAGCTCAGGAAAAAACAATGTTTCATTCTTAGTTATGATGACAAAAACCCTCATTTATCATTGAAATGTATGACAAAGGCAAGACTAGGAAAATGGATAGAATGTTCCAGAGCAGCTTCAAGTCTCTCAATATGGAGGGAATATTTCCCAAGTAGAAATATTTGGAAATTGTACCTTTGGATCTGTTATGGAGAATTACAGAAATTTAAAGGATGGTAACTAAGATCTTTTATGAGCCAGAAAAATCTACTTTGACAAAAAGAGAAAAATCCCATACTCTGAAACTCACAAAGGGCACTTAGGCTTGAAATAGATTTTGAAAGTGACTGCAAAAAACATTAAATTTCAGCCTTAGGTTTGTTTGTTTTATGAACAGGATTGGACTTGCTGTTTGCATTTAAAAATAATTTTAGCTTTTGCTAAGGAAAGTAATTTTTATGAACATCAAAACATTTTACTGCCTGTTATCAATTTTATAAGTTTGACTTATAAAATTAGCACTCAGAAGGATACTTTATTATTATTAGCTGCTTTTTATATCAAAGGTGCATGCCAGTAGGTAGCCTTAATTTTCATTTTCATATTGCACCTCCAAGAGAATAAACATACCATTATACCTTCAAAATATTCTTTCCAAGACTCTTACTAACTGTCTTTGAATATACTAATCTGTTTATTTGTTAATATAACTATTAATTCACTCTCAATTGCATTTCCATTGTTATTAATATAAGCCTGTCTTAGAAAAACTACTATTGCAATCATATTTTAAAAGTAAGTACACTTTTCTCTCATGAAATATCCTCACAGTAAAGCTGTAGCATTTTAAAGAGTAGTTATTTATATATTTTTAAAGATTAGATAGAAAATGTGGATTGCAAATGCAATTTATATTCTTCAGGGAAGTAATATTTGTTCTTTATTTTAGGAAAGTAATATTTTTAAACATGCTTTATTTTGATCTAAACAGATACATACAAAGTCTATATCCTCTGTTAATTTTTTATGTAAAAAGATCATGATCCCTGTTTTTTATATTACTCTCACAATGCTGTACTATGAGAACTTTAGCTGCAAGTATCAAAGCACTAAACTGACCTAGTTTGAAAAGTGAATTTATTGGCTCATTTAATTGTAAGTTGAAGTTGGGGTAGGGGAGCAGAGTGTGTGAGACTTTCTGCCCTTTCACATTTAAGGCCTTCGAGCCTCAATTTCCTAAACTGTATAATGTGTGCAATGATGTTACCTCCTTCAGAGTGCTGTTGTGTTAATACGTATGAGACCCGGCCAGTGTGTAGTAAATACTCAGCACCATCAGCATTCTGCTTCCAAGTCCTTGCTCATCACATGAGCTGTGCTGTCTATGGTGGCATCCTCACCAGCAGCTCTAGGCTTCTGTTTCTCCAACAATAACCACATTAGAAGAGAATCTCTTTCCTATCTGTTACAGCAAATCCTCAGAGTAGCGTTCACTGAACTGATTTGGGTTATGACCAGTCCCCATGGCCAGAAAGCGTATGTTCTACTCTGAAAAGCCAGGTGTGGGGCACATGCACACTCTTGGAAAGGGCATTGATCCCACACAGCCTTAGGATAGGGAAGGGGAGGTTTTCCGAGAAAAATTCTCCTACTAGGAGAGAATGAAGTGGATTGGGGAAGACAAGAACAAATTTTTTTAAAGTTCTTTAATATTGATTCTATTGCCTTCACTGTGTGCTTAATGTTTATTCTGAATTATTCATTCTCTTTGTAATTGTGAGACTTTATAGGAGTCAGTAGCCATATTTTCTATCTCTTTACTTAGTATAATATTCGCAAACAGCTTGAAGCTTTGTTTCATTAAATTTTGTCTCACTTGAAGAGTTTATTATTTTTCTGTTATATCTTCTATAAATAGTGAAAAGAAAAGTCTCAAAAAGCATAGAAAATGGAAACACTTCACAAATATGTTTTACAATTTAGGATAAATTCTAGATATATAAGAGTTTCTTCATTTGTATAAGAATATCATTGAAATATATTATTTCGTCTGTTTTGTAACTTAAGTAGCTATCCATTCAGTTTGTCCTTTGGAAATTTATTCTAAAGGTACACAGAGCTTTAGGTTTATAGTCACAGAAAAACCAGAATGAAAGAATCAGCATGACCTAACATGCAATCATAAAGATGAGTTAATTGCATGTGTTCATCCAGTCATTCATTCAACAACCATACTAGAGAAGCACTTATTTTCCTAGCAAAAGTCTGTGCTTTCATAGCATTTTTAACTTAACAATACACCACATATCAAAAATGGACACCCTAAAAAGTAAATGATAATATAATAATATATAGTGCAGTACAATAACACTTAGAAACTATGGAGATCTTACTTTGGATACTCCAGTTGATCTTATTTCAATCTTTCAAAAAAGGAGAAAGCAACAAAATTTTATAAAACATTTTTCTGTATAACCACTTTTGTAGTCTATCAGTTTATAATAGCTAGTGATGATAATGCAGAATGTCTATAGAATGCTTATAAATTTAGCACATTTAATTGATATGAAGTAGAGTAATTCTAACTAGAATTATTTATCAAATTTTTCCATTTAATGAAACAGTGCAGAAGTGTTAAGCAAATCTTATATAAAAATGAATAAATGAATCTTTACTACTTTTTAACAGACTAGATAATTCCTTTCCATTCTAATTAATGCTTTCCTTGAAAGCTCTCAGGACTGCTTAAGCACCTGAACCTTTCTTATTGTGCTTATTGCAGTTCACACTTTACCTTGTTCAGAGTCAAGTGTGTGCATCACGGTCATCAGTCAACAGGCCGTTTTCACTCCACCTTCATTGAATAGCCAAACTCTTTGCTCAGTGGCTTTTTTTCCCCTTTACTATATTTGTGTTGCTCAGCATCAGTGGAGAACTGGCAATCTTGTGCCTCATAGAGGAAACAATTTTATTGCATCTCATCTCCATCTATCTTGAGATTTATCCTCTTCTAACTTCCCTATTTACTTAGACTAATGGCCAGAACAGACAATCTAAGACTCAAGGCTTTTTGTAGGGAAACCACTGGCTTATAAGTTATACTCTTAGGCTAATTTTGTAGAGCATTATTAACTAGTTTAACTGCAGAATAACTGAATCTAGTTCTTACAAAGATACCCCCACATATAAACATACACCTACATTGGGGGTTGAACCCATGGCCTTCACACTGAGCTACATCCTTAGTCTTTTCTTATTTTGTATTTTAATATAAGGTCTCAGTAAATCATGCAGTAGCTCAGACTGAGCTCACAAGTGTATATACTCCTGTCCCACCTTCCCAGAGTGCTGGGATTATAGGTATGCATCGCTACATCAGGCTAAAGATAAACTTAATCTATATTTTCCCCTGATGACTCCTTATCTTCATGCTAATGAAGGGTAATATTTGAAATCCAAAATCTAAATATTGGATTTTTTTATTCTTTTGTCCTGTACAGCTTCCCCTTCTGACATCAATCAGAAAGTAACACGGGGGAGGAGGTAGATATGCTCGAAAAAGAAGCTTAGAATAATGTTTCAAAAATAGTATACTCCCACGTGTTTATGAGTACCCTCACCACTAGAGACTTCATTTCTTTCATAGACAGAGTCTGTTTACTGCAGAGATAGCATGAAGTATCTCAAAGTAGATGCTTAAAAGACAAGGGGACTTAGATTCAAATAAAAGAAGGTCTGTTTTCCCACTCTTCAAATTCACACACTTCACTTTCGTGTCCTATGTCTTCTTAACTTTAGATTCATCCATAACTATATCTTATGGTAATTGTGAGGAATAAATGAAACATTTACACAAGTAACATAAATATATATTCACTCAATAAAAATGTAGATTATGGTTCCCAATGTTCAAAGAAAATTCTCCAGTAATAGCTTAGCTTTCATGCAATTATAGCTTCTCTGCATGTGTAGAGTTAACTCTTAATAACAGTTATTTATTAAATAAGGAAGCTTTAGTGCATATAAAAGTTTTTTCTGTGGTCCTGGGGATTGAACCCAGAACCTTGGGCATGTTAAGCAAGTATTCTAACTGAACCACATCCCTAGAATCATGTATAAACATTTTATAATTTCCATCAAGCAGTCTTATTTAAACATGATTCCATGAAATTAAATTATAATAAAGGCATAGATGTTCCTAAAAACTTTGATTAAATTGAAGCTGAAAGACTAACTACATTTTTTACTTTTAAATTGCCTTTTTTATCTATTTTTATTGGTATATGCTTTCACTATAAATTTACATTCCTTTTGGAGAA
>NW_004955430.1:14049487-14075728 GCF_000276665.1 Chinchilla lanigera | reverse complement strand
CGAACTCACGACCTTGCGCTTGCCAGGCAGGCGCTTTGCCACTGAGCTAAATCCCCAGCCCCTATATGGCATATAGTTTTTAAAAAGTTCTCTCCTTATGAACATTAGCTTGCCTCCCTATTTCCCTGAATGATACATGTATAATAAAGACACAATTTTATTACTACTGGCTGGTATGTACTACTGGTGATGTCAGCCAGTTAAGACTAAATTATGCTCATTATTATATTCACTAAAAATAAAAATAAGTGTTTGACAAATTATTCTTAAAAAGCATAATATATCTGTAACTTTAAGTGGTTTAAGCAACTATTTGTCACAAACACAGATGCTAAAATCTTGGATCTTCTTGTAAAACTTCTAAATAAAAGTGAATTTTTATTTAATTGTTAAAGTTCACATAGATATTTTTAACAAGCATTTTCTCATATTTGTCGCTAGGTCACATAAGATTGTTCCCCGCCAAAACTGTACTTGTTAGTGTTTCTATGAAATGTTCAATGTTAGAAAAGCAAAGAATTGCAAAATAACCCTCAATGTACCTGGTAATACTTATATTAAGATCTGAATTTGAAAAGGCTTTGGAAGAACTTTCTGGAATCTATCTTTTATTTTGTTTTTAAAATTACTTAATAAACAATGGATAGGAAACAGGAAGATAGATCTTTGGCAAATGGAAAGGGGATCAAAGATGAAGGGGCAAGAGAGGAGGGGAGAAAGAGGAAATTTTAAAAATCAAAATAGGTTATGCATTCATACACTGATAAAGTCCCCCTGATAAATGTAAACATTAGGTTCTGCACTAATCTGTACACATTAGGAACTGTACTAATAAAGAAGAGAAAAACTTAGTTTCTAAATGATATTAAAATTGAAAAGATATAGTGAGTATGATAATTATAGAGAAGTAACAAGTTCCAAGAGTAAAATATTATGTGAATTTAAGGTCAGACAGTTTCATTGGACTGGAAGGTAAACTTAAGGTCCAAATGTAATTGAAATATTAAATAATACATTTAATCAAATGTTTTAAGTGAAGAAGAATATCATATTAAGAAATGTTTAAGGATCTAAGTTATTAATCATACATGGTGATGTCATTACATGACTATGCACAACTAAAACTGTAATGAATCTAACTGGCCATCAAGAATATAATATTTAAAGTGAGTCACAGAATAGTTTGTCTCATACTATCTCAGTATACCCAAGAGAATCGATTATCTGCAGGCACGTGTGTGACAAGAGTAATATATCTTATACACAAATACACAACAGATAATTTTCAGATTAGGGATGTTGAGCTATATTTGAGCATCCCTAATCTGAAAATTCAAAATCTGAAGGGCTCCAAAATCTGACATAGTATGAGTATTAACTTAAGGCCACAACGGAAAATTTCACATCTAACCTCATATGATGGGTTATAGTCAAAATTCAAGTGCACTACATATACTATATGAAATAATCATCAGACTAGGTGTATGTGAAACATAAATAAATTTAGTGTTTAAACTTGGGCTCTGTATTGGTTAGCTTTCCTGTTTCTGGAGCAAAGTGTCTGACACACAATTTAAAGGGGGAGATGGTTTATTTTGCTCATTGTTTCAAAGATTTGTGGTCTGTGGTCACTGATTCCATTGCTGTGGGTCTTTGGTAACAGCCCGGAAACAAGAGCATAGAAGGGAAGTGCCAGGGAGAGAAACATCCTCCAAGTGCCCTCCTCCACCTGGTCCACCCCTCCTAACAGCACATTCAGCAACAAACCCTGCACCTAGCACCACCATGATCCAGTCACCTCTCGAAGAGCCTCTTAATTCAGTGAAACTGATCATGAAGGTTAACTAGCACAGATCCCAACAATGAGATACTTGACTATATATATACATATATATATATATATATACACATACATGTGTGTGTGTAAATATTCCAAAATGTAAAAAGATTCAGAATCCAAAGCTCTTTTAGGTAAAAAATACTCAACCTGTAGTAATTGCTTCCAAAAAATAGAGGCTTGGGACTGTGAAAAAAGGTCTTTTACTTTTTAATTTGCATTTGTCTTTATTGCTTTAATGTCCAAGACACAGATAATTTAACAGATTATATTAAACAAATGTCTGTCTATCCACCTGCATTTCACTGTCATCATTTGTGACTCAAAGGATGTGAATGACCCACTCAAATGTGCTAGTGCAGTATCTTTGAGCTGTTGGTAGTAAGAGATCACCACTAGTATTTCTGAAGGGATAAAAGGAGAGAGCTTGGTAGGCCCTAGGGAGGAAAAATGCAATCACATGGAGATGGCTGTTGTAAGAAAAGTCAGGTCATTAGTCCTGTGACCTGCAGGGAGGGTACTAGCAAGTAAATATCATTCATCACTGACCTTGTTGACCTAATTCTTTCCTGCTCACATCTCCTGTTAGGAGTCTTCATTGGCTGGTGGCTGCAAGGAAGTAATATGTCAATACAGTCTGCACCACTGACATGGCCCAGACAGGTCTTTTTCTCAGTCATACGAAGAGAGCAGTGAAGGAAATACTATAAATAAGTCCTATACAAATGCTATAAATAAAATGTTAATAAATACATGTTTGTATACATATACAAATGAATCACCTTAATTTTATAGGCACTTTTGTTCATCATTTCATCATAATTACCCTACTTAGTATTTTAATTGAACTTTATTACATATCACCGGTTTTTTTTTGTTTTTGTTTTTGTTTTTCTGGTTTTTCTCCGGTACCGGGAACTGAACTCACGACCTTGCACTTGCGAGGCAGGCGCTTTTGCCGCTGAGCTAAATTCCCAGCCCCCATATCACCAGTTTAAATTTGAAATTTTTCAGGCTTTAGGGAAATTGCTATGGAGATAAAATAAAGAAGCTAAAGCAAGAGTAACGGTGGAATTTGAGATGAAACCCAAAGAATCAAACTTATTATACAAACTCTTAGTAAAAGTCTTTTTTAAAAAGTAAAAATACTAACAAAGAAAATACAACCCCCCCAAAAAACCACAGTGAAACAAAAGAACAAAACCAACAGCGGCACTTTGGGCTAAACATTTTACCAAAAATAGAGATGTCTCATGTGGGAAGCCTGGGTGTTTTCCAAGTTTCCTTCAAGCTCTATGTCCTTTTGTGCTTGAAAAGTAGAGTCTTCTCATGTTTCGTTTACTCTGTACAAGCTGTCAACTTGATGATGCTTTTTAAATATCTGTGAAATTGAATATCATTTAACCATGAGTTATATGGATAAATGTTAATAGGCAATGTCACTCAATGTCTTACTCTACGCACCCACTGAAGAAGCGAAACAAACAAAAAAAACAAAAACAAATATGCTAGAGTACCAACACTGGGATTAAACAGAACATACTTAATGTTGCATATTGTGTGGCATCTTCTAAGCCTTAGATTCTTCAACTTAAAAGCTGATAAATGAATGACAACCTCACTGTGCTACTGTAAATTCACTTGAGATGCGTGCAATAAGTATCGGTACACAGTGTTAGTACAAGGGTAACTTCTGTTTCCTCAGTGTCCTCCTTCTTTTTCTCCCCTAGGGACACTGTTTTCAGCTCTCACCTTCATTTCTGCCTCCTATACAGTTCAGTAAAGTACATATTGCTGATCTCTCCACAGATGCGCTGGAGGTTTAAGACTCACCAGGCAGTTTCTGTGACAACACTGTCTGTATGGGGGCAGATAATTGAGAATTTACCTCCTAAATACTCCAAGATGAAGAGATTTACCATAAATTATTTGGAAGCCAACAATATGAAGAGCAACATATTGAAGTATTTAAAAATATTAGAGGTTGAGGAGATTTAATGTAGCTGACCTGAGGCAGAGCCGTGTTGGAGCTACTCAGAGAAAATCAACTATATACAATAAATATTAACAGACATGAAAAATCAAATAACCACTAATACACTTGTAATGGAGGACCTTAATACACCACTGTCACGAATAGCTCAACTGGACAAACGGTCACCAAAGAAATATCAGAACTGAACCATATCTTTGCACAGCCTCCTCTGTTCATGTCTCTTTTCTTTCACTCCACTTGTCACAGGGGGTGCTGTTGCCACTGTAGAGACAGCCCAATGCTGCTCAGTCCCCCTTCAATCTCCTCTCCAGCAAGGGGAGCCCCAACTTCCCACTCATTGCTCCCCAGCAGCGCAAGGCTACTTAATTTTTCAAGAGCAATCCTATCGCTCTCTGAGGCCACTGGTAGCAGGGCGGGAAGGGTTGTGCTTTTCCACGCGTTACTTTCACTACCTATGCTGTGGTCCCTAACCTGGATGTCGCTGGGGGTTCCAGTTAGCTGCTATGGTGCACAACAAAAACAAAGTGGTGGCATGGTTGGGGGGAGCAGTTTCCTGCTCACTCACTGTCCTGTGTGTGCAAGTGAAACTTGCGGCCAGGTTGCAGTATCCTCTGTGTAGAGGAAGGCGAAAAGGGCGAGTGGCCTTGTATCCCAAATCTATCCTGTGTGGCTTGATTTAGCCATACTATTGCAGTCCATCAGTTTTTTTTGAAACTTCCCATAATGGCATTTGCTGCTTCGTGAGTGGGCAGCAGTTCCAGCAACAGCCCAGTGGGCTAATTCTCCATTTTATAAAGTCTTATGTCTACGTTCTGTTTGATCTATAAATCTCTTTTGGTTCGATTTTGACACGAGGGCATATGTCCCTTCCTTTCTTTTAATTACCTGTGTTTTTGGTTGACTTTCCCTGAGTAGCTCCCATGTGGCTCCTCCTCTTTTCAGCCATGCTGAATTTCCTCAACTTCTTGTATTTTCAAATAATGCAATATGTTGGTCTGTACATTGTAGGCTTCCAAACAATTTGAATTAAATCTCTGAGTATTTATTGTGCAGTACTCTAAATTGTTTATCACACGAGTTCCAGTAGTATTGATGTATAAATTGTACATAGGCTGAGTAGTTATCTGAGGTTCAGTGTATGTTATTCCAGCAAGTGTCAGGGCCAGTAGCTCCTACATGTGAATAATTTTTAAAATGCAGTATTGATCCATTTTCTTCTGGTAAAACTCTAGGTAGCACAACCTTTTCTTTTCCTTGGCCTTCAAGAAAATAATTTTATAAATAACAACATCATGAGAGTTTATATTACTTTATTTATTTATTTATTTATTTATTTATTTATTTTGGTTTTTCTCCAGTACCGGGAACCGAACTCATGACCTTGCGCTTGCCAGGCAGGCGCTTTTGCTGCTGAGCTAAATCCCCAGCCCCTATATTACTTTAAATTTATCAATTTTATTTTATTTTTCCACATAATCTTGAAGTAATTTAAGACACGTAAGATTTTGAAAAATAATAGAAATGTATTTCATGTACTTTACCTAGCTTTCTCCAATGATAACATGCTATAAAACCATAGTATTTTATCATACAGGAAATTGGCATTAGTACCCTATTAAACTATGGATTTATTCAGAGTATATCTTCCTTTATATGGATTTTTCATGGTATGTCCCTGTGATATGTTATCACATGGATGTATTTATTTAATCAGTCTCACAAACAGTATACACAGTTGTTCTATCAGAATAAAAGAATTACAGATCTTTCAACTCTAATCTGTAACTGTCTTTCATCCACCACCAAACTGTTTTCTATCACTATAATTTTGTCAGTTAAAAAGTCTTAGACAAATGAGAAATATCTCTCTACTTCCAGTTTTGAAATGAATGGGAGAGCAAGAGATGGAGGGAGGAAGGAGGGAGAGAAAGAAAAAAGGATGGAAAAAATTGAATGGGAAAGAATGATTGAAAAAAGAGCCTTTACAAATGGGAAATGGGAAAGGGTCCAAGAATTTGAAGGATCAGGGAGGGAGAGGAAGTGCAGTGGATGAAAAAAAACTGAAGAAAACAAGTAAGACAATTATATACACATACCAATTTTCCATTATACTTGTAATTATTATGGACTGCAACATGTCCTAATGAAACCACACAGTATATAAATGCATTCTATGGCTATTTTGCCAATATAGATTTTGCTAATCCACGAAGCAGAGAAATCTTCAATTTCTTTCTTCAATAACCTGTAATGTCAGTTATAGAGGTCTTTTACCTTTGTGGCTAGGTTGTTTTCTAGGAATTACATTTTTGTGAAGTGATTGTGAATGGATTTGATTTCCTAGAATTTTTTCTCAATAAACTCTTCTGGTTTTAGGGTCTTCTATCTAAATGATCATATTATCTTCAAATAGGGATAATTTGATATCTTCCTTTTTCTAATTGTATTCCTTTCCTTTTTCATTTTGGTTTCTCTCTTGCCTAATTGCACTGGCTACCATTTCAAGACCTAGACTGAACAGAAGTGGTGAAACTGAATATCTTTGCCTCATTCCTTATTAAGGAAAATGCTTTTAGTTTTTTTCCAATTTATTACATTGTTAGCTGTGTTTGTCTTATATGGTTGTTTTTTCAGGGTTTTTTTAAAATCATGAAGTGTTGTTGAATTTTGTTGGTGCCTTTTCTGCATCTACTGAAATATTTTTGTGAATTTATCCTCAAATTTATTTATGTGGTGTATTACATTTATTGATTTATGTATGTTGAATCATTCTTGTATGACACAAATCCTACATGATAATGGTATATGATCTTTTAATGTCTTTTGAATTCTTATTGCAAAAATCTTGTGAAGGATTTTTGCATCTATGTTCATCAAACATTGGTTTCTAATGTTCTTTTTTTTTTTTTTTTTTTTTTTTTGGTTTTTCTCCGGTACCGGGAACCGAACTCACAACCTTGCGCTTGCCTCTAATGTTCTTTTATGTTGGGTCTTTGCATCTAATTTTAGTATTAGGGCAATGCTGACTTCATAGAAAGACTTTGAAAGCGGTCCTTCCCTTTCTGTTTCCTGAAAAAGTTTGAAGAGTGTTAGTGTGTTAGTCTTTTGTAGTATGAAAAAGTTCAGCAGTAAATATATCAGCTCCTGCCATTTTCCTTACTGAGCAGGTTTTTATTACTGTCTTACTATCATTGCTTTTTATTGGTTTAGATTTTAAGTATCCCTTTTGTGTAATTTTATAGGGTCATCTAAGGCTAAGAACTTACTCATTTCTCTGATTTATTGGGAGAAAAGTTGCCCAACTTACTCAAGATAAGCCTCAGAATTTCAGTGCTAGTTATTGTAGTATTTGCCTTTTTCATTTCTAAATTTATTAACTTAGTTTCTCTCTATTTTTGATCAGTTTGGCTAGATGTTTAGCAGCTTTGTTTATCTTTTCAAATAACTCTTTGATTTATTGATCTGCTATACTGATATACTGCTATACTTTAGTATCTATTTCATGTATTTCTCTTTTGACCTTTCTTATTTTTTTCTTTTTACAAGATATGAGTTTTGTTTACTCTTATTTTTCTAGGACCTCAAGGTGAATCATTAGGATTTTGGGGATTGCTCTGGTTTTTCTGATATAGGCACTCATGGTTATGAACTATTTTTTATAGGACTGTTTTCTTTGAGTCACAGATTTTGATATATTTCATTCTCTTTAATGTTTGATTCTAAGAATGTTTTAATTTCTCCATTGAGTACCAGTGATCACTCAGCAATGCTTATTCAATTTCCATCCAATTGTGTAATTTGTTTGGATTCTTTGCTATTGACCTCTAGTTTCATTCTGTTGTGATCCAGTAGGGTGCATGAGATTATTTCAGGGTATTTATAATTTATTAAAACTTCCTTTATGGCCCAACATATTATCTATTTTGGGAAAAGTTCTTTGGGCTGCCGAGAAGAATGTGTATATTGGCATTGTTTGACATAATACTCTGTAGATATCTGTTAGGTCCACTTGATCTACACTAGACTTTAATTTTGATGTTCTTTTGTTATTTTTTTTTTCTTTTGTTGACCTGTTTGTGAGACTAGGGTGTTGAAGTCACCCACTGCGATTGTATGGGCCACTATCTAACCATTAAGGTCAAGTAGTAATTTTTGGTTTTGGTTTCTGGTTTTGTGTTTAATGAAACTGGATATGTTAATATTTGCTGCATATATATTTGGTATTGTGATTGATTCTTGGTAAATTGTTTCCTTTACCAATATGTAGTAACCTTCTTTGTCTCTTCTAATTTTAGTTTGAAGCATACTTTATCATATATAAGTATAGCGACTCCTGTTTGCTTTCAACATTCAGCTACTTGGAGTATTATTTTCCATCCTTTCATTTTCAGTCTATATATTTCTTTGTTGAAGAGGTGTGTTTCATGCAGGTAACATACAGTTCGGTATTGTTTTTTGATCTATTTTCCAATTTATATGTTTTTTACTATAGTATTTAAGAACATTCACATTGAGTATTATTACTGAATGTTTTGTGCTCATTCTAGTCATATTGTTTTTCTAGTGCTTGATTCAGTTATGGTTTTAACTCATGAGTGTACTCTCTCTATGAGATTTATTCTTCCCCTGGGTCTTGTGGTTGTGATTGCCTTCTTTCTCTGTGTTGAGAATTCCCTTAAGTTTCTTCTTCAATACTGGTTTACTTGTCATGGATTTCTTTAGTTTATCTAGGAAGGTCCTTATTTCTCCTTGATTTTAGAGGATAGCCTTGCAGGATAGTAATCTAGGTCAGCAGTTGTCCTTTTTATGCTTTAAAATACATCATTCTAAGCCTTCCTGGGGATTACAATTATAGGTAAGAGATCTGCATTTAGTCTGAGTTTGCCACTATAAGTGTTCTTGCATTTTTCTCAAACAGTTTTTTTGTATTTTTTTGTCCCAAAATTTTGGCAATTTGACGATGATATGTTGTGGAGGGGTGATTTTCTTGTCGTGTTTACTTGGGTTCTAAATTACTCCAGTATCTGTGTATCCATCTGGATCCACAGAATTTACAAATTTCTCCTGTAATTACAGAGAAGAACTTTTCTATGACATTAGCAGGTACATCTCCTCAAGCCCATAGATTGTTACATTATTCTTTTAGAGCTGTCTAGGAGCTCTTGGATAATGTTTCTATTGCTTCTTTTTTCTATCCATGTTGTTGTTGTTGTCATTAGTGTGGTTGACTCAGTGTTCTAATACATCTACATTGTCTCTGAGCCCTGATATTTCTTCTTCTACATCATTCTGCCTAATGTGAAGTCTTTCAATTGAGTTTTTGTTTGAATAATGGAGGATTTTATTTCCAAGATTTCTGTTTGGTTCTTTTCGGATTCTCTGAAAGTTGTCTTTGAAGTTGTCCCTCATACCCTGTGTTGTCTTCTTTAATTTATTCAGCTGTTTACTTGTATCTTCTTTGAGCTCACTGATCATGGGAAATATTTTTCTTTCATTGTGTGAAATTTTGTGCACTTCAATATCTATGGGCTCATTTTTGGGGAATTATGAATTATTGTTGATATTTTGTTGCCTCATTCTTTCATGAGTAACCCCGTGCTTTCCTGTAAAAGTTTGCAGATCAGGTGGGATGAATACTGCTATCACAATTGCGAGGAGGTCTCTTTAGAGTATATCTTTCTCAGGGGCTGGGGACTTAGCTCAGTGGCACAGCGCCTGCCTGGCAAGCACAAGGTCATAAGTTCAATTCCCAGCAAGGGGAAAAAACAAAAACAAAAAAAAAGACAATATCTTTCTCTGTGGTTTTCCATAGGTTGTGAGTATGTCTCCATATAAGAATACTCAATGTTTTGATTATAGTAAGTTCTATCCTTATCATTGCTTTGTGAGAAGAGAATAATTATCATCAACATTTAAATATACGAACACTTATCAACATATCATTTAAATATGCCTTTAACATTTCTCAACTATTTTTTCTAACTTAGGAAAATAAAGAAGTATTAATTCAGGATAGGCTAGTAAAAAAAGAAAATGAAGGGAAAATTTTAGTGACAGTATTTATATACAAGAAGAGAGGGCAGAAAAAGGAGAAATTTGAGGGTGATATGAAAGGAGAGAAAGACAGAAGAGAAAGGAAAGGAATAAGGACATAGAATTGGAAAGTGAAAGAGGACATAGGGAGATTGCTTCATTAATTAACAGAGACACAAAGTCAGAAAACCCTGTGAAACAACCATTGGTTTGGGAGAATGACAAAACAATATAATGTTTTGTACAGAAGCAAAAGCAATAACTAACATTCACACACATACATATACACACAGACACACACACACACACACACAAAATCTAAAACACAAAAATTAAACAAAACAGACAAAAAGGAGTTCCAATATTCTTATTTGTGATGGGTTATTTATATTGATGGTATTTAATTCCCACAGAATTCTATCATTGGTTGCCACCTGTTAAAGTGGGTGATATGACTTTTTCTTTCTTCCATTCTAAGTCAGATGTTCTCCTTCTATACCTTTGTCCCAATAGGAAAAGACATTTAGAGCTGCCTGGAGGCTGAGCTCCATCCTTCAGTGGTTATACACGAGAGCTCTGGCTGGCCCACCAGTTTTAGGTTGGCCCATACGTGTTGACTCAATTCCATCTGGGACTGGGATGGATGGTGCCAGAAACCCTGGATTTCAACATCTTTCAGTCACATAATCTGTGTGGCTAGGTCTACTCTGTGGATCAGGTGATGCTGATGGAGTGACCAGCCAGTGTGTGCACGATATCACATGCACTTTAAAAGGTTGTTGAGCATGCAGGTTCTGCACTGGTTGAGAAGCTGCTGGCCTCTATACTTTGACAGGCTCCTTCATTCATTCTACAGATCAATTCCTGACTCAGATTCCTTTCCTCAACGAAAACGCTAGATGGCCGAACTCTCCTCTTATTCCACTGTTCAAATCACCATTGTGTTCTGCTTCTTGGCCCCTTCATTTTTAGTGTTTTCCTCCACTTACTTGAACTGGGTTTCATCCCATCTCACCATGCTTTTGGGATTGTCTCATTTTGGAGTTTGGTCTTCTGCAAGCAAGGTACTGGGCACAGCTCTCAGTCCTACAATTTTTAGCTTTTCTCTATCACAGTCAGTGTTCTCCTGAGCCCAAGCTAACTATAATGGTGGGTGCCATGGTCTCCCTAAAAAGGAGTAGCTTTTGAGACTTAGAGCTATTACAAAAATAGGGGGGTTTTATGCTCTTCTGTCTTACTTCTTGCACCAGTCCTGTCTGTCTTCTGCTTATTCTACTCAGGCAGAAGGAGGGTTGCTTCTAAGATAGTTTCCTAACCTGACATGGTCTACATTTGTATAGGAGTTATCACTCCTGTCTTTGTTCACTTGAGCAAACTCTGATTTTCTTTCTGCTCAGGCTATATACCATCTTCCAATAGCTAAGTCTGCTCAAAATAACATCTTGTGTTCTTTTAAAGCCACATGAGAGGGAACATTCCCCTCTACCACTGAGCAGCGTCTTTAGGGCAGATGTGCATAGCTGCAGTTACTTATCTTCCTAAATACCAGTAATTTTGAGCTTTTCTAATTGCTTGTTCACTTAGCATTCTCCCATAGTGCCCCATCTCTTCACTGAGCCATGTACATTACGGCTTGGATGAGTTTCCTGGAACAGTCTGTGGGAGCTACCTGTCACTAGTCTGCTATCTTTTGGCTTCCCCAATATATCTACAAAATTTGTCTAGGATTTTTACAGGAATGCATTCAGTGTACAAATTAGTTTGGAAAGACCTGTTGCCTTTACTTTTTTCAGTCCCCCATTTTTGAATGTGATGTTTCCCTTCTCTTAGTTAAGTCTTTTTGGTTTCAACATTCAAACTCTGTATATGCTTTAAGTTTATACTTAAGGGTTATAATTTTGGGACCCATCATGAATTAAACTTTACATTTCAGTGTTTTTTTTTGTTTTTTTTTTGTTTTGTTTTGTTTTTCTCCGGTACCAGGAACTGAACTCATGACCTTGCACTTGCCAGGCAGGCGCTTTTGCCGCTGAGCTAAATCCCCAGCCCTACATTTCAGTTTTTAATACTTATTGCTTATGTATAGAAATGATAGGTGTGTGTGTGTGTGTGTGTATGTGTGTTTGCCTCATATTTTCCAAATTACTGAGCTCTTCTTTTTTGTTGTAGGAGTTTGCACACTTTTTGCAAGTTTCTATGTAGCCAGTTCCATGTGCAAATAGGGATAGTTTCATTTCTTTCCTTTTACTATGTGTCTTTACTTTTCCTGCCTTATTTCACTAACAAGGACTTGCAGTATATTGTTAAATGAAAGTGGAAAAAATAGATACCCAATACTTGTAGTATTTTCTTCTAAGTTCTCTTTCTAAGATTTCTAGTGCAATTTCTCTATGACCATAGCTTATACTTTGTGAGATTTTCAAATCTTTTATAATTTGTGGTCTATTTTATGGGTCACAGCTCGTGGAGCTGTGACAGTTAAAATTGATTGTCAGCTTCACTGGATTTTAAGAGATGCGTAGTTGATTAGTAAAGCACATTTTTTGGTATGTCTGTATAGGTCATGAAAGCAGGCCCTAGGGAACTCGATCTACTTCCTGGCCTCTTCTTTTCAATTATTCTTCCCCAATATTCTTCCTGGCTGCCAAGAATGAGCAGTATTGATCCACAATGCCTTTCCGCCATGCTATCTACCCTGGATGCAGTTAGCCATAGTCTAAAACCCTCAGCCACATAAATAATTTCCTCCTTAAGGTTTCAGGTGTCAGATAGTTTGCCTCAGCAACAAGAAAACTGACTAATACATGAGTGTTCCATTTATACACGAAAAAAGTGGATCTTGGGGAGATATTTGAGGGACTGTTCTATAACTGTCATTGAGGTTTTGTGGGTGGATGTTGTTCTTTCAGTCTTTATCTTTGCTGATTTTGTCTGGTAGTTTTAATGATTGCCAAGAGTGAAGCTTGCTGTCTCTAACAACTTTCAGTTCTTCATTTTTACTTCAAATTATTTCAGTTCTGCATTTTTGCTTTCAAATTCTATTGCTGGGTACATATCCAATTGCCATTGCTATATTTTATTAGCAAATTGACCCTTTGTGATTTTCTTTACTCTGAATCCTACTTCGTCTAATGTTAAATGTAACAATGTAATACTGTGATTCATGTTTATACTTCATTTTTTATCCTTTTGTTTTTAACCTACCTTTATCATTATGTTCAATGCATATTTCTTATAGACTATATATTGCATACATATATATGTTAACTTTTTATTGCAATCTGACATGGTTTAATGATGTGTTTAGATAATCTATACTGAATGAAACTATTGGTATGGTAGGATTTAAATCTGTCAATGAATTCTTTTCCATTTGATCTCTGAGTTTTTATTCTTTACGGTTTCCTATTTTCTATCTTCCTGTATGCTTCTGAGAACTCTATTCCCTTTTTACTATGGGCCTTTTATCAGTCCTCTTGAAAATTCATATACAGACTGAAGCGTCCTCTTCTGAAGCCCTGTTGTTGCCCATAGTTCTCTATTTATTCCCAAGTTGGGCAGGGGAGGGATGCTAATTCTTGTTGTCTTGTGCTTCATGCATGATGAGGACAATCAACCAGCCCTCCTCCTGAAATCTCTGCAGAGGCTATGTCTGTCGATAAGAGGAGAAGCCAGCTCTACCTGTACGCATAGGTGGGGATGTCTGAAGCCTCAGTCCTTGAGTAGTGAAGCTCCTGTAACACAGTCTGCCTGCTTTTCTCCAGTGTTCAGTCTTCAGGTGACTATTTTCTGTATTCTAGCCTGGGATTTTAGTCACACCTATCAGGAGGAATTGGGCTGCATGTGGTTTCTGTATCTTGTCTCAATCCAAAAATATTATCTCAGTCAACTTGCTTAATCATTCTTATGACTTTAATGTGAACAGAGCTGTGCATTAGTGTAGCATAAAATAAACTGTCAGTATTTTAAATTGTCTGATTTTAATACAGCTTTTATCTCTTTCCTCTCACTCCTTTCCTCTTTAGCACTCAGCAGGTGCACACGTGTGTGTGAGACATATGTGTGTGTGATACATACACACATGTCCATGTTCGGTATTCTACTCCACAGTTGTATGAAACTGCACTCTTAAATCTCACAGTTTTTATGTTATTGAGTAAGACAGGAAGGGAATTTTATTGGTTGAATTTTTAAAAAGAATATTGAAGATATGAAATAATTTGCAAAGCCAGAAAACATTTAAGAATCTGAATAATTTATTTCTGCCAGTGAAGGAATATTTGAGTGTGTTTTCATTAAAGACTTTTTATGTAAGACTAACTGTTACCGATTTATTAAAAGAGATAAATTAATTTAATTTCTAATTCATAAGTCACTTAAGGCAAATTTTACACATTTTAGCATTTTAGTTCTTGGAAAAAGAACAGGGGCCGGGGATATAGCTCAGTGGCATAAGCACCTGGCTGGCAAGTGCAAGGTCCTGAGTTTGATTCCCGATACCAAAAAAAAAAAGAACAGATTGATCATCCCTCATTAAAAATCTCATATAAAAATGTTCCAAATTCCAAATTTTTTAAGTGTTATATGATACCACAAAGTATCCTACCATGAAGTTTTGTTTAATGCATAAAATTATTAAACATATTATATGAAATTATCTTCATGCTATGTGTATAAGATACATAAAGCATAAGTTAATTATTGTTTTATGCTTGACTTTATAAAATCCAAAATATGTCATGTATATGTAAACATTCCAAAATCTAAAATTTGAAATGCTCTGGCCCCAAGCCTTTTATTTATTTATTTTTATTTTAAAGAGAGTAGTAAGTGAGAAACAAACAAACAAACAAAAAGAACAGTAGCAGCATATCAGTATCAAAAACATAAATAAATCAAAGCAGTCTCAAGACAAAATAATACAAATCAACAGTGGTTGTTACATTAAATATCGCTATCCTCAACTACATTGCTCATATTAGCAGATTTAAGAATGAAAGATTGCTCAAACCATTATAGGGAATAAGAAAATAATTCTTCAATAAAACAGTAGAGATAATACAGAGTTTCACTAGACAAGATGGTAGGAGTTCACCATTGTAATTCCATTGCATACTGTTACCTTCAAATCAGTTGCTCAGACCACCAGACACAAGCATGCACAATCGATCAGAACATAACAAATTGTAATCATTAACTGTTCATTTCAATACACCATCAGACATCAGCAATACCGTTATCGCAGCTATTCATATACATATTTATATTTTGTGTTTAGGAGATACTCATCCTGCTTAGACATTTTCTAGTCTGATGCCTTCACTAAATAAAAAGAATAATTTAAGGAAACTTCAGAGTATTTACATATTCTGTATATAATTACCTTTTCATAGGTACCAAAATTTTCAATGAATAATCTACACTAGTTAAATCTCTCCTTAAATGTTTAAATATCTTTAATTCCTTATTAAGACACGCCTTCTAGAATTTAAGATTTGGAAGAAATCACTATTACTCATAAATTTCTGTCTTTTAGATAAAAATAATCTCAAAATGTTCAGATAAATTACTAAATTGTTAAAGTACTATTTTCTAGGTACTAAATCATTAGGTAATGTGTTCTGTCATATTAATAAATCAAAGACCTTTAGTATTAGTATTCATTAATATTTCTCAGTTCATCTGTAGGAAGAGTTTCATAAAATACACTCAATGAAATAGTGATTATATATTAAATGTAGGTGTATTTTGAAACAAATTTGGACTAACAAGCAGTTGTATTGATATTACCATGTTTCCACTGAAACTTACCCTCATCTTTTCCTCAGTTATCATCTTATCCAGTTTACATTTTATATTTTATCATTTGTTTTAGTCAATTTGGGCTGTATACAGAAACTTAATTCTCATAGTTTTGAGAACAGAGAACTCTGAGATCGAACAAAGCCCTGACAAGTTTGGTGTCGGACGAGTGTATTTATTGTTTCATTAAAGTTCCTTGTCACTGCATCCTCAAATGTTAGAAGGGGTAAAGGGTCTCTCTGGGGACTTCTTTTATAAGGGCATTCATCCCCCTCGCAGCCCCTACCTCCCTGGAGCATGACCTTGAAGATGAGTTACTATGCCTACTTGTCATAACTTTGAGAGAATATTATTGGGAAGTGAGATGCACTACTGTATAAAATCCAGAATCAATTATTATGAGGAAAAAAGATTTGCTGGAGTTAAAAATTGGGTCATTTTTATTTCTTTAGAGATTATGTTTGCCAGAGATGTTATGTTGTTTTCCAGAAGAAAGGATCACCTGATTCAAGAACTTATCGTGTTTTTTCAGCCCATGAACAGGATGATAACTGGATATTACTGTTTTCTTTGCATTTGTGCATTGAGCACTTTTGTGTATTATTCACACTACTTGCATTTCTACACTGGATTACAAACTTGAAGAATTTTCTTTTCTTATTTTAACAAGTTACCATTTCAAGATTCTTTAAGCAATAGTTTTTCTCATTTACATCATATTAAGAGGCAATTTAAAAAGTCTAATCAAAGTCTTCAGCAATTGTTGCTGATTATGCAGGCTGAATTAAATCTGGGCACTGCGAGCTGAACTGACTCATATATGAAGTCCTCTGTGGTAGGAAGTGAAGGGAAGTGGGGCTTCTCTCTCTGCTATAAGCACTTGCAGGAGACGTATTGATCTATTTGCCTTTGTGCTACAGAGCTTGGCTGGTCAATTATTTACAGATCACTGAAACAGTGAGCTTTCAGGAGCAGGTGAAAGAGGGAGGTTGAAATTGTTTTTCTTAGCATTTGGCTTTAATGATGAAGTTGATAAAATAAGCACATACTCTTTTGAAGAAACAGATCACAGCATCAACCAAGTAGTTTGGTCAGAGTCTTTATAAATAAAAGTAATTTTGGTATAAGGCATTTATGCATTTCAGTGTTATTTTCAGTGGTTTCTCAGGTATTAAGGATGATCCCATCAAAAAAAAATCAAATCTTGTTTTGTTTGTGGGTACAAAAAAGCTCAAAGTTCCCTTGTATTTTTAGGAGTCATTGTTTTTAATATGTAAAAAAACTAATTTGTTTCAGTTCTTATGCAAAGTCCGAGGGATATAAAAAATAAATAAGAAAACTTTTTAAAAAGAATTACACACTAGGCTTGTTTTGAATATTAATGAAATGAACAACAATACTGAATACAAAATTTAAATATAGAAGCTAAATCAGCTTTGTCTTCCTTTAAGTGATTTGTGAAAAACCTCAGAGCTAATAAGGGGTTGGGGTGGAATTCAGAACGGCAAGTTTAAGTCGAAAGATGAAACATTTAGGCGCTGTCTGGTATATTATGGCCTGAATTTCATCTCCTTATAAGTCATATGTCAAAGTCATAACCCCGATGTGCCTGTTTGTGGAGATAAGGCCTATAAAGTGATAATTAAGATGAAATGAGGTCATAATGGTAGAGTCCCAATCCAATATGTCGTGCCTTCAGAAGTAAAGCAAAACAAAACAAAACAAAAAAAGACACCACAGCTGTGCTCACAGACAAAAGTTCATGCAAGGACATGGTGAGAACAGCTATCTGTAGCTCAAGGAAAGAGGACACTGAAGAAGCCAAACCTACAACACTTTAATGTTACACTTTCAACTGCCAGAACTATCTGCAATACCTTTCTGTTTCTTAACCACTGAATCTGTCCTATTTTGTTATAGCAGCCTTATCAAACTAGAACATGCTACCACTCCCAAGTACTTTAGAAGATAAATATATACAAATAAGTGATTCAAACTGTATATATCATATAATTATACATATATGATTTAAATTTGCTTTAGTCCTACTATACAGCAGGTGCTGAATGACTATTCAATAATGAAGGTTTATTAAACATTTTCCAAAGTAACTCAGTAGAAAGATTACAGCCAATCTGTGACAGAAAATCCACTAGCGATGAATAAAAAGCAGAACAAGCTATTTGGGAAAAGAGTAATTCCTAAAAGAGCAGCAACTCTAAAAAGCTAGAAGAGGAGGGCACTGGAGGCAGAAGGAATTGAAGAAATGGAATACATCAATAAATTCTGTTGAAAATTATTAAGAACAAACATAACTTGTGCATGCACAAGCATTCTTCTCCCCTAATCCCTGTTTAAATAAATATTTTCAGATTAAAATAGAGCTCCTATTTTTAAAGAGTGAATTACTGTTGAGTAGCAGCTCGAATGTCAAAGAAATATGATTTTGAAGAAGGTTTATTGAAACTGGACATAGATGAGTGCCTTCCATTTCTGCTTCACACTTCTTCTGACAGTTTTATAGCAATGAAGATGTTGACTTGTATCCTTAATCCATGTTGAGTAGCTGACTAGGTATTCATCTTACATTATGTTCCAAGCAAATCCCTCCTGAAGGCAGAGCCAATGGCAGAGTTTATCTGACAGGTGGTGTTCTTGGCACACCTTCCTAGCGGCTCATCGGGCCCTGCCTGTAGTTCCTCTAGAACACTTAATCTGGACTTGCTTCTTTGGTATAACAGATAATTAATACTTATTTATTTTAGAATTAGGTAACCTCTGAGGAACAGCATATAGCATATGATAGTTTCCCCTTGCTTTCAATCATATAACATGCTAAACAATAAAAATGTCCCAACCCAGTTGGCAATAAGAGTTAACTGCTTCTAAAACGTTTATTCAAAAGCAGCAAGAGGAAGTACAAATGCAATGCTCATATCTGTATCTTTGCAGTACAGCAAGACGCTATCATAAAATAGGGCTTACATCATGTTCCCAAGGCCTGTGAACTTCTAAACAGGGAACTGTGGCTGATAACTGAAGATGTGCTAAGTAGGGTTGAGGATGTTATGCTTCACAGACACAACACCTAGCTTAACCGCCTGCAGCTGCACTTGCACCCAGCACACATGAACTTCCTTCACCTCTTAGTGACATAATTGGGAGAAAATGTTTCATTGCTTAATACAAAATATTACAAGTGTCAATGGTATAATTGATCTGTGTACAGTTGTTTTACCGTATTGGATGCACACAGCAGCCTTTGTAGATTCCACAGTCTATACACTACACAGCTGAACAAACTGTATGACTGAACAAAGCAAACTTGTTTCTACTCCCTCCTGCCCCGCATCACAAACATAGCCTCTTATGTGAGCACCGTGCTTAGATGTGTACTTATGTTTACAATTCCCTAAGTTTTTTTACCTCTTGCTCCAAGAAAGAATTTATTAGGGACATCAAAACATTTTATCATTTGGAATGTTTACCAACTTGCTGTCCCTTTGCTCTCTACCAGTGACCCGAGAGGGCCATTAGCAATTCCATACACTATAATAATACTCCTATAAGAAAATGTATTCCATTTATTTTATTTCACAATTTTAAAGGTATCTGTATCTAACAACTCGTGACATTTAACACATACCTAACACACTACATGAAAAAGATAACAGTTATTTATTTTAGGGGATAATGTTATTACTTGTCATAGGATTAATTTAAACAAAATTGGTTTGGTTGATCCTTCTTGAACTGAGATATTTAATATTTGTGCTTTTTGTAAAATACCCAGGAGAGGGCAGTAGAGTACCTGATTCAGATGTTAAGAAATGTGAACCTCATGAAATTCTGTTTTTAAAAAATCAATAATACACAGCATTTGAGTACTGTTATGACCGTATTAGATTAAATGTATTGCTACCCCTGGCATCTAAATGCTGTAATATAGAAAAGAGAATATTTGTTCTCAGTATCTTATTAATAATAATGGATATTGTCTCATTTAGATGTGTTTATTCAATAGCAGTACTATCAGTATGTTGATCAAGGAAAGGTTTAGGACCACTGAGTTTCTTTAAATGTAAATATCTGAAATATTTAATTTTTGTCTGTGTTTCACACTTAGAAAATATATTTTGTGCAATGGCCCTTCCTCCTTAAGCCAGGGAGATAAGAACTGAAGAAGGAAATACACCTCTGTTGTTTCTATTTTTTATTTCCAAAAATTTGAATGGTGTCTTGGTTACTTTTTTTCATTGCTGGGACAAAATACCTGATGCCCAAAATTAAGGAAGGAAAGGTTTATTTTGCTTACAGTCTGTGGAGGTTTCAGTCCGTACTTGGCAGATTACAAGGCAGAGTGGCACATGGCAGAGAGCTACAGCTCAGGGCAGCAGAACACAGCAAAAGCAACAAGCACACACCAGTGAGGAATGGGAGAGGAATGGCCTCAAGCACTCTTTTCCTCTCCCTTACATATGCAAACTATTCACCCCAGGGCGGGTGTAGCTCTCACACCCACAATCATTCAACTCTAAAAGCCTGCCCCATGGCTGCATGAGGCTTTGGGGGGACACACAGACAAACCATAACAAATGGTATTTTGGATTTTTTTTTCATTAAAGGCACACTCTGTGATTTTGTGGTATATAATTATTTTGCAAGATCTATACATATTACTATTTTTTAATCAATAACAAAATTTTTATCATAATAAATTGGTAATTATAAGTTCATAATATTAATGAAAGTTTTATGTAAATTGTTAAAATAGATAAATATAATTTTATGAATAGGAAATTAAGAATTACTGGTGTGATTTTTGTTTGTTTGTTTGTTTGTTTGTTTTGAGACAGAGTGTTGCTATGCAGTTCAGAGTGGCCTTGAACTCACTTTGTATCCCAGGCTGGTCTCAAACTCACAACAATCCTTCTGCCTCAGCCTCCCAAGGGCTGGGACTATGGGTGTGCACCACCTCACCTGGCCTGTTGTGATTTTTTAAAGCCATCACTAATCATTATCGTTCTTTATGCATTCTTTATCGTATGTTATAGGATAGTTTTGTGCATTCGTTTTTTTGTGGTTCTGGGGAGTAAATCTTACTGTATATATTTTGTAAGATGCCTAAAATCCTTTTGAATGTGTTAAGAAATCCATTCATTCACACAAAGAAATGAACAAGGTAAATCTGAGTTGTTCCCGAAGGGCAGAATTATTGCTTTATTGAAAAGAAAGATGGCATATGTGAACGGCTGAAGATGGCATTCCGTGGATTCTTGTAATTCTGACCTCAATAAGAAGTACAGTTTGCTGTTATGTACCAAATGTGGGTATTTATGTATATATACAACGGATTCAAGAGGGACTTATTTTCTTAGATCTCACACCTGGAATATTTATCTATTACAAAGATTCACTGATTCATAAGGCATAACAGTCTACCTTGGCTTCTTTTCTTTCACTATAAAGTCTTGATAAATTAATTGCTAAGTAGCCCAGAATGGGCTCCAACTTGGGATCCTCCTGCTTCAGCCTTACTAAGTGCTAGGGTCGTATGAGTGCACCACCATGCTAGGCTGTTCTTTAGGATTCTGGGAGTTAGTTGGAAGAAAATGACCTGATGAAAATGGTTAATTTTTGCAAAGATTTCTTGTTCATCCAGAAATTATTTTAATTTCCCAGGCTATAAAATTCAGAAATAATTTTCCTTACAATTTATGCAAAAAAAGTGAGATTTGATTTTTCAGCTGGAGCTAACCAAGTCTAAGGATAATAAATAATATCTCATTAAACAATAGCCCTAACAGTGTCTAAATTCAGGAACCTGACACTCAGCTTGCATTTACATTAATATTCTTGCTTTTGGTACAACATCCTGATTTCTTTTTATCAGGGTTCAGATAAGGTAAATTTGATATAAGCCTTAGATATGAAGGTACAGCAGAATAAAATGTCCAATTTATTTACCTTTGTTATTGCAACCAACTGTTGTACTTTCCAGTGATCTAGGTGCATTAAACTGAATGTAGAATCTTCTGTGCATTTCATTCTCAGTTGTGGATTTCCTGCCTGGTAAATCCGCCCTGCACCCCATAGTACTCTGCTTTATAAAATCAACAGAGGAGCAAGTTAAAACCATTTTTCACTGTGCAAATTTTCAACAAAGTCTCAAGCAGGAGAATTTGGAATATAGTTAGAAGAAATAAGAAAAAATTAAATAAAAGTTTGATCTGTTGTTTTCAACTTTTTGGGTTTAATCCTGCCATCTTACCAACACAATGTAAGTCTAATAAAGTCACTTGTTCAGTTCACTGAGTGAAGGAAATCCTATAAGGAATCAGCACTGGCTTAAAAAAACACCAAATGGTAAATTAAGAAGAGCGCTGAGTTCCTAATCCAACAGGGTCTATCCCACCAATGTGGCCTTTTTGGTGTGTAAACACAGTGACATCTGATGATGGCATCACCACGTGCGCTCCCCAGTGTGTGCCAGTCCCTGCGGTGTGGCCCTCTTTCTGCTGTGTGTAGTTTGCCTGTCCTCAGCCTGGTTGCTGTTCTGCTCACATCTCTGAACTTTCATCCATATTTAGTCAGTCGACATTTATCAAGTACTCAGTCATGGAAGACTTAGGTTGTTTAGACATTCCTCATCGTTTCTTAAATTACTGCTAAATAAATTAGAGTGCTTTAGAGACAATTTTCCAGATTAGAACAGCATAAGGCAGTCGCCTCAGCGTATGGAAAAGCCAAGTGGGAGCCTCGATACATTACTGCTTTACTTTAGCTAGTTTTCTGTTCTAGACTAAATTTGTGTAATAGTCTTAATCCCAGTGTGTGAATTTACACCATTTTAATTTGCCTTTAACAATGATGCCAGAGTGGCTATTCTCAAAACTCATAAAACTATATACTACAGTCTTGAAGTCTTCAGTGTACCAATTTTTAAAATCACCTACAGAATCCGTTTCACATTTTTGTCTTTACATGTAAGACCTTCAGTTAGCTAAACCCTGCCTCTGGTAACAGTCTCATCTCTTGCCATGTTGCCGTCCCTTGTCCCATACATATGCCACACCCTCTACCTTCACTTCATCTGGAAAAACCTTATTATTCTGCCTCCACTCCCATCAATCTGGCAAATATCTACTCATCTTTCAAATTTGATTCATGCATCACTTTCCCTAAAGTGTTTTCTATCCACCCTCCAGGGAAATGTAGTGTCCTACTTCACAGCTCAGGCTTTACCATGAGCATACTCTGGAACAGTAGCTACGACACTTTGGGTGCATCATCTTATATTTCTCCTTTTATGTCCATAGTCTTGGAATGCCTGGTGCAGTAACAGTAATCATTACTGAGAGAATAGCTAAGCAAATCAATGAATGGACTTGGAGGTGTGGCACTGACTAAGCCATTCAGTACCCACAATGGCATGCGATCGGTAAAACTAGATTTCAGTGTTCTGTGTCCTGGAGGAGCAGGGGTCAATCTGAGTTTCTTTCCCTGATCAGCACACCTCAGTGGAGAGGTGGTATTAAGGATGGATGCAAATAATAACTACTCTGTGTTGTATCTTTACCCTGTGCAAGCATGGTTGCTAAATGGTTTTCATATTCATCTCATTTTGATTTTATAGCAACTCTGTGAAGTAATTATAAATCATGTTAATTTTTCATATGAGAAAATGCATCTTGAAAATATTAAATGATGCTCCTTAGGCCACTCCGATAATGAGCCTTAAAGCTTCAATTTGAAACCATAGTCTCTCCAGCTGGAAAAGCATCAGTGCACATGAAGTTCCTTTGCCAGTCACTCATGGTGATCAAGATCAGTAATGTGTCTGGTCATCTGTGTCTTCCCTTCTCTGCCCCATGAAACTGTGGCTTCATTTAACCCCCTTTTTCCCTCCTGAAAAAGCTTAGGTCTTGGCAGACATTGCGGGAGAATTTCATAGTATGTATGGATTCTGCATTAAACCACACACTGGGGTTTTTCTGACAAACACTATGGATTGAGATGGAAGAGAAGTTGTTGCTAGAATGAAGCATCATTAAAAAAATGTAACCTCTATGAATTAAATATATATATATATATACATGAACATGCATGCATTACAGTTTGTTTTGCAACTTAGTCTACTTTGTACTACTATGACAGAACATCAGAGACTACATAATTTATAAATAACAGAAATTTATTTCCCATAGTTGCAGGACTGAAATCCAAAATCAAGGCACCAGTGTCTACTGAGAGTCTTCTCTCTGGATTCTTACATGGTGGAAGGAGGAAAGTCAAGAGAGCCAAACGCTACTGTGCAGCCTCTTTTATGAGGGCCTTAAGCCCATTCACAAGGGAGAAGCCCTCATAGCCTAATTGTTCCCTAAAGACTCTGTCACTTAATACTATTGCATTGGCAATACCTTAATACTGGAGAGACTATGTACAAACCATAGTATCCTGTGTATAAATGTCTATATATATCAGCAATATTTATACTGCACTACATATGTACATAAAATGTACAGAGATGAATATATATATATAACTGACATCATAAAGAACCTACACAGAAAAATTTAGGAGAAGTTAAAGCCATCATTAACAATTCTCTGTTGATAGGACTGCTTAGTATTTTTAATGTGCATTTTAATGTAATAGGCATATATTGTTCTTATAATTCAAACAAAGTTGTATAATTTGCAGTCTTAAGTAATCTCGTTTGGGACTTCTATTTGCGTATAAAGTAAATATTAAGTGGCTCCACTGTATTGCAGAAAATTCTAGATTTCTTAAAAGTTGGCAGTTTCTGTGTTTCTATATATAACCTCTGCTTTCTGCTCATAGTCTTTTCCTTGTATCTTTCCCTTTACAACTCCCACTCTCAGAAAGAACCTAGAAGATTTAATATAATTTTCTGACAAGAAGGAAACTGCCTTTTTTAAAACCATAATTGCATTCTTTGGCATACATAGATGAGGTGGCTGTATAACTGGGCCTGCTGGGAGCTCTTATCAGAGAGCTGTTAGAGAGAGAGCAGCGAGTACCCAGAGCTGGCAGGGGTGGAGGCAGATCTCGGTGACTGCTCCCGTGAAGAATGAGAGTCAGAGTCACCATGTTCCCGAATCATGGTGACTCAGAGTCTAATCCATGTTGATACTAATCCAAAGTGGTCAGGCCCCGCAGCACTAGATAGAAAAGCAAGTTGGAGACCTAGGTGAGTCATGTGAGGCACATTGAACAGATTCTAAAGCCAGATCGCACTGCAAAGGTTAAGCGCTACAATTTCTGGCCAAGAAACTGGTATTTCAGCTGACTGGGCTCAGGCTCAGGGTCAAGCTTATAAGAACAGGTGAGAAAATCAAGTGACCTTCTAACAGATACTCAGAAACTAAAGTCATACTGGGTGAGAGTACAGCACTGAGTTTCCAGTCACTGCCTGGAACGTGAGGCTCAGGCCCTTACCTGCTGTCCGCTCAGGCTCTCGCTGTTGCCTGGGATGGGGCACGCAAGATGCAGGATTGTAGTCCTTTCAGTGGGATCCAGGAAAGCAGTCACGTTTTAGCTACGTATATCTCAGTTTCCTCATCAGTCAAATGGGAGCAATAAGTATACCTCACATAAGTCTTGTGTGAAATAAATAACGCAAGGTTAGGGCAGTGTTTTGTTGTTAGGAAAAAACTTGGTTATTTTTGCTGACCAGTTACTTTATAGCCTAAAGTTTATGCTGGTGGTTTTCAACTCAGTTTGTAGCTCATGGAGATTTTTAGAGCTACAAACACTTACAAGACACTAGTGAGTATAATTATACAAGTCACAAGTATAATCAAATCAGAATTTTGCAGGCTGGAATCTGAGCATCTGTAGCTCTCCCAGAATCCCAGAGATCATTTATCCTGTAAAGAATGACTAAGCATGTGATTGTGGTACTGTTTAATTTGCTAAAAATAATTTATGATTACTTAAAATAGCAATAGTGGCAGATGTAGACTGTAAAATTGGATAGATTCACTCACTGAAAATTAGGTTTAGAATTGAACTAGCTACTAAACTAATTGATTAATTTTACATGTCCACTTGTGTATGTCACAGGATGCCTAAATAGCCAGTTAAACATGATTTCTGGGTGGCTGTGAAGGTGTTTTTAGAAGAGATTGAAATTTGAATTGTGGATTAAGTAAGTCACATGGCCTTCTTTAATGTGAGTGGACACCATCCAACCTGTTGAGGACACAAATAGAGTAGAAAGACAGTGGAAAGTTAAATTACTTTTCAGCCTGATTAGCTGGACCAGAACATCTCTAATAGCCTGCCTTCTGCTCCCCTGGTGTTTAGTCCTTCAGACCTGAACTGGGATCTACATCATCAGCTGTTCTGGCTTTCAGGCTTTTGAACTACACCACAAACTTCCCTGGGTTCCATACTTGCAGACAGAAGATTATGGGACTTCTTAGTCTCCATAAAAGAAGGCTACTCCCTTGTGATCAGTGGATCTCTCCTCTTTCCTTTCCTTTCCTTTCCTTTCCTTTCCTTTCCTTTCCTTTCCTTTCCTTTCCTTTCCTTTCCTTTCCTTTCC
>NW_004955430.1:14027850-14049142 GCF_000276665.1 Chinchilla lanigera | reverse complement strand
CCTTCCCTTCCCTTCTTTTCCCTTTCCTTCCCTTCTTTTCCATTCTCTCCTTCTCCTACTTCTGCCTCTCCCCCTCCTATCCTTGGTTCTGCCTTTTCAGAGAATCCTGATAAATACAACTGTTTTTCTGAATATAGAAAGGCAATGTACAGTTATCACTGCATTTTTCCTGGATGTGTTAACTACTGTATTTGGCACTTCTATTCTCAGTAGAGTATAAGTAGAATTCAGCTATACAGAAGATCAAAATTTCTTCTGCCTATCTCTTATAGTCTTTCCATATGTAAATAAATACACGAATAAATAAATAAGTAGTGACTAAGAATAGACTATAAAAATGAATACTTATTCTCATTTCCAAGTCTCTGAATAAAGAGACTTAATATCTCTTTTTATGGCTGAAATGGCATTTGGTTTCAAAGATGTCAGCAGTGTTAGTCTTCTGAGTCCCCTCTGAATGTCCAAGCACTGTGTTAGTATAAAGCTGTGGAAAATAGCAACAGGCTTTAATCATACACTGAGCATCTTCAGAACTCTTTTCAGTTACAGCAACAGTCTGTATTCCCTGGAGAAAATCTGCTTTGAATTAATTCACTCACCTTCAGAGACTCTTTTTTTTTTTCTCTTAACAGTATACTTCCAGGCAGTATACCTCACGGTACAGAATAAGATTCAAAGTTGCTAGCTGGTGCAATTTATCTTTCATAACACTTCTTTATTTTCAAGTGCTTTTGATTGGAACAATTTTTCTCTTAGCTTGAGTAGGAAAAGAGTAACAACTGTTGGCTCATTTTTATGCCTGTTTCATATGGTAGATTTTATGCAGAAAGCAATTGAAATTCATAATTCTAAAAAATGAAGAAATGGAAGCATTGCTAAGAAGTATACATTCCAACAGGAAATGTCAGCCAAACTCAGGGGATTGTAAAATATTGAATAAAATATTTACAGTTAGTGGAATAGAAGAAGTAGCCCTCTTTAAAAAAAAATTGAGTACAAGGATCCAGACACTACCTGCAGAAGGGCATCATTAGTCTCCCTCTAAAGCAGGGCAATGACAAGCATCGACAGAGTAGATTACAGTGAACAAGTAATAAAACATCCTCTTTTTTTCCCAAGTAGTCTTTGATAGCAGGAAGTAAACTGAACTTCAGCGCACATGAAAGGAGAGAGTGACGGCACTCCACAGAGGATATCAGAGGTAGGAAGAGAGGGTTTCACAGATGCATCTGCTGGAATCTGTCCTGGAAGTGATGGTGAGTGCACGGGCACAAATGCATTTCCATCAGAGCTGGACCAATTTGTGTTCAACTTGAATAATACATGGACACCTTTTAAAGGAAAAGGGAAATGTTCCTTCAGATCTACCCCCTCTCTTTAAAGTTCCCAAAGTGATTAATGTATAATGTATATTAAATACAGTACATAAAAAAATACACATTTTATGCTGAATATAATTGGAGGATGAGTTCCTGGCTAAGCTAGCTTTCATAAACTAAGGTCAAACTGATCTACCTGTTAAATTAAAAATGTTAACACCATGCAATTAAAATCAATCATGTTAATTTAATAGGATAGGTATTAGTGTTTTCTCAAGATGGGATCATCTCTTGTTCAGTGTGCAGTTTCTCTGCTCGACTATGGTATTTCTGACACGTGTGCCATTTCTGACACGTGCTACACCAGAACTCAGTTTTTTCCCACATATCTCCCTTCGGACTATCAGAACATTTTTATTTCACTGAGTTGCTGGTTGCCTACAAATAGTACCATTCCAAATGTGAGCGCTGCAGTTTTAAAACAGGACGCAGCTGTAATTTTGTGAATCACTCAGATGATTCATAATATTGGCATTTGACTTCCAGATTGCCAAAATGCAAAGAAGCCATTTTAAAATGAATTATTGATGAGCATTTGCTTCTAGTTTGAGAAACACAGAGGTATACCAAGAACCAAATTTACTACCTGGTCAAGTAGTTGCTGTCTCCTCTAGAGCACCCTAGAGCAGCGTGGAGGACTTGGGTTACATGTGGGACAAATGCTGACTTTATAGCAATATGATTTTATTTTGTTTCCCCTCTGTGATTTATTGAACACTTACTACATTCCATGAGAAGTGTTGAGCACTGGGGAGCCAGTGATAATTTAGATACGACCCTTGTTCTCGAGAAAGTCAGTGTTTATCAGAGAGACAAACATGTGTCTTGAGAAATGGCTCCAGTGTCAGTAATAAGTCTATTGCAGGGATTACAGATGTGTGTATAAATTTCTGTGGGCAAATGTAGAAAGGAATGTCACTTTTCTTTAATCTTCTAGCTAGCAAGGACGTTGAACATGAGGAGAAAAATTTTAAAAATACCCTCTGTTTAAAGATAGCCAATATGGTTAAGGCTTTTCCTTTTTCCTTCTTTCAGTTGTCACTCTTTTCTTTGCCAAGTGTGTTTCTCTCATCTCTACCTATTCCTCTAACACCAAAGAGGTTGCTCAATTTCCCGGAATCTCCCCATGCTCAGGGCTGGGATCCTGTAATTCTGTGGAAGGCAGGAACCTGGTTTAACATGGCCATGAAGTACAGGGACTCTTGCCTCAACCTTCAGGGGTTCAGATTCCAACTCTTACTACCTGAACAGGTAAGAACTCATTGATTCTCTCTATTTTAGTCTATCCACCTCTCAAAGGGGAATAAAAATAATTTTACTTAAATCTCCACTAACTATAAGAAGAAAATGAAAGTAATGTAAACACTTTTCAATGTACGGTAAATAGCAAGTGCTCAATAAACTTTGGCTAATAAGTACTCGGAATCCTTATCCACACAGTGGTTAAAATGAACTATCCCAGGAAAAAAAAACCACAGGCCTTTCATATCTGTTTTGGCTCTCAATCTCAGAGCATTTTGAGTTTCAAAGGGAAATATTTCATGGTTAATGCCTTTCGTTCATATCAGGACTCCACTTTTAATAGAAAACACTTTTTAATTTTTGTTTTATTGTGCAAAAAGCCTGTTGTGCCACAGTGGAAAGACAGCAGGATATTAAGTCCCACAAAACTTGACCAGTGTAGCAGGGCACTTTTCCCATTAACTCACTGTTACACTGAGGAGGTCATTTTGCCTCACTGGGCTTTAGCTTATTTATTTGTAAACTGAAGAGTATAGTCACCAGAGGGTTTCAAAACATGGCTTTTGTATTCACTCTAAGCCTTTTAAGGAGTGTGCAATTCTTGATTGATTTTCATCTTTTGGGGTCCCCAATTTATGGGCATAAAACACTACTGCCTTGATGTTTTGACAGAGAAATCTTTCTGTGGTTTGTAGCTGAACTGATACTTTGCAGAACTTCTGTGTGCCTATTGTCCTCATAGTAGCTAAAGTGGGCAAAATTAAATGTGCTCAGTTTGGTTTTTTTGTTTGTTTGTTTTTGAGACAAGGTCTCACTATGTCATGCAGGATGGCCTTGAACATGCCTGTGTAGCCCAGGCTAGCCTCAAACTCACAGTGATTCTCCTGCCTCTGCTTCCCGAATTCTGGGATTACAGGCGTGCACCACCACACCTGCCAGTTCAATCTAGTTTATCCACCTGCCAGTTCTATCTAGTTTGTCCAGTTCTGTCTAGTCTTACCATAGACTTACGTAGGACATATAGGTAAGTGGTTCAGGGCAGAATAGTAGTATGTATTTGCAGTCATTTAGATTAGTGTTTAAAATGTATCTTTACTGAGTACTAGCAGTAAGGTAGAAGACTTTTTTTTTAACCTCTCTGAGGACATCAGGCAAACAGACTGGCACATGGTTTTTTGTTAGTAAACTGACATGCCTTTGCTTTGCTTTTTGTCCACCTTCTTATATACTCATGAAATGTGTGTGTGTGTGTGTGTGTGTGTGTGTGAGAGAGAGAGAGAGAGAGAGAGAGAGAGAGAGAGAGAGAAAAAGAGAGAGGGAGAGAGAGAGGGAGAATGTGTACAAGATATATAAAAATAAATATGTGCATACCTATCTATTTGTATGAATATATATACACACATATACCTATCTACATCAATATCTATAACTTTTTATATTTATTCATATCACTGCATATATATTATTCTTTTTTACTTCCCTATAAAAGGAACATTTCCATTCATTACTTCATGGGAAATTTTAGCACATTTTTTACACCCCAAAGCATTCAAATAGTAGTAGAAAAGTTAGTAGCAAATAGATTTTTATAAAAATTTCAATCCAAATAGAACCTTATTATTTATGAGCACTGAGACTCAACAAAATTTCATTTTAAGTTGACTTTTATTCTATGAGGACACATGAGGAATTATTCTCATTTCTATGCAGTCATGTTTATCACATATTAATTCAGTCTTTTGTAGGTATTTATTATTTATTCACAGTGTTCTTATAAATTCCAATCTCTC
This sequence comes from Chinchilla lanigera, assembly GCF_000276665.1. Classification (NCBI taxonomy): domain Eukaryota; kingdom Metazoa; phylum Chordata; class Mammalia; order Rodentia; family Chinchillidae; genus Chinchilla; species Chinchilla lanigera. The sequence goes on along the minus strand of NW_004955430.1, from coordinate 14,044,731 downwards.
TGAGCGAATCCACTTATTTTCATTTCTCAGTTTTTACATCAACCCTTGGAAACAAATGAGAATGTTGCTTATTGAAGTGGACTGATGTTACTACAGTTTTCTGATGGTTAATGATGTTATTCTTTATGTATATCAACCAATCCTTTAAATTATTTTACCTGGTATGCTTCCTTTCTGAAGGACCACACACATGACAATTCCAAACATTCATCCTTTTTTCAAGTTATCCAGTCAGAATTTATACATATACATGTATTTATAAACCCACAGAGCATAACAATAACACAACCCTGTGTATACAATTTTGTGCTTTGCTGCTACTTAAAAGTTTATTATAAACATTTTCCCATGTCAGCTGGCACACTCACACGGATATTTTTTGTTAATGTATTCTGTGATCCATTATAATTACATTCTGCTTGGGGAATTGGTACATTTATATATTGTATTTTAATCATTCCTACTTGTCCTTCCCCTTACCAGCTTCTTTCCTCCTCCCCTCCCTAGGCCCCTGCCTGGCTCTACAATGTTTACCTCCCTATTTTCTAACATCTGTCTTTTTATTTTGTTCTCTATTTATATTTTGGGTTTCATATAAGAACAATATTTAACCTTCAGGGTCTGATTTATTTCACTTGGAATTATGCTCTCAAGGTGCACCCATTTTCCTACAAATAATGCAAATTCATCCATTTTTATGGCTAGGTAGTGCTTCACTGTGCATTCTTTATTCCTTCATTGGTTGATGGACTTATAGGTTGGTTTCAAGATTTTCCTATTATGAGTTGTGCTGCTATAAATGTAGGTATGAATGTATCACTGTAAGATGATGTTTTTCAATCTTTTGGGAAGATTCTCAAAAGAGGTACACCTGGGTCAAATGGAATTTCTATTGTTAGCTTTTTAAGGACTCTCCCTACTTATTTTCTTTCTTTTTTTTACTTTAAAAATAAAAGGAAGAAAACATTAACAGAGAGACAACATTTTACAAAATAGCAAAGGAACAGTACAGACAGTACGGAGTTACAAACAAAGTGGTAGGAAATTAACAATGCTTGTTGTATTACAAATTGATATCTTCAAAGTGGTTTCTCATGAAAACAGTTATAGACATGCAATGCTGATCAACCAAGGACTCATTGACAGTTTCTTTCAGCAAAGAAATACAAGACAGTAGAACAAGTGGCTGTACTAGGTAACATTTCCAACAAGAATGTGGAAGGGTACCCTTTCCTCACAACCTTATCAGCATTTGTAGTTGTTTGAATTCTTGATGATAGCTGTTCTTCTGGAGTAAGATGCAGTCTCAGTGTTGTTTGGATTTGCACTTCTTTAAGAGCCAAACATGCTGAACACTATTTTGTACATTTATTGGCTATTTGTACTTCTTTTTCTGAGAAGTGTCTTTATTTCAATTGTCCATTTTTGATTGGGCATTTTATTTTAGGGAGTCTGAAGTTTTTGTTTCTGGGGATATTTTAGATCTTTCTATACTGTGCATATTAGTCCTCTATGGAGTAGTTGGCAAAAGTTAGTTCTCACTCTAGATTGTCTCTTTATACTGCCAGTGATTTTCTTTGTTGTGCAGAAGTTTTTGATTTGATATAGTCCTCTTTGTTGGTTCTTGCTCTTATTTCTGTTTAGGAAATCTTTCAGTATGCTTATATCTTTAACAATATTGCCTACTTTAACTTCCAGTTCATTCAGTGTTTCGTTTTTATATCCAGAACTTTCATCTATTCTGATTTGATTCTAGTACAGGGAAACAGATATGAGTTCAGACCCATTCTGTGCATGTGGATAATCAGTTTTGTCTGCGACATTTGTTAAAGAATGTATCTTTTCTTCAGTATATGTTTTTGGCCCCTTTATAAAGAGCAAATAGCTGAATATGTGTTTATGTCTACTTCAGTTCTGCTCCATTTTTACCTACACATCCATTTTGTGCCAGTGCCTGCCTGTTTTAATCACTACAGCTTTATACTATATCCTAAAGTCCAGGATTGTGATGTCTCCTGCTTTACACTTTTTGTTCAGATGTTGTGGCTATTTAGAGGCTGTTTTGGTTCCATAGAAACTTTAGGATTACCTTTTCTAGCTCTGGCCAAGAATGCTGTAGGTATTTGGATTGATTGGTTTTTCCTTCCTTGGTTAAGTGAATTTTGAGGTATGTAATGTTTTTCTTTTTGAAGTTCCAGATAATGAGATTGTTTCCCTGATTTATTTCTTTAGGAGTTTGATATTGATACTCAAGAACACTATAGATTTTTGTATATTGATTATGCAATCTGCTACATTGTAAAATCTGTTTATTAGTTCCAGGTGTCCTCTGGTAGATTTTGGGGGGTCTCTTATGCAAAGGATCCTAGGAGCTTGGGATTTAGCTCAGTGACACAGTGCTTGCCTAGCAAGTGTGAGGTCGTGAGTTCTATTCCTGGTACTGGAAAGAAAAAAAAAGGATCCTATCATGTGCAAATAAGAATAATTTACCTTCTTCCTTTTCTCTATGCATGAGTATTCTTATTGGCTGCTTAGTGTTCTATTGTTTAAGAATGCCATCCTTTATTTAAGCATCCTCTATATTTAATAAAGATTAGTTTTTTCTTTCTATATTTATTACAACTATATTCATTACAAATATCTATGAATATGTTTGTGCACAAGTCTATATTCTCAGCATAAAATGTTATAATAGAAATTGCTTGCTTAAATAATATTAAAGTATTAAAAATTTAGCTAAATATTACCAATCTTGTAGGGAGTTTCAGCCCAAGCATTTTCTCAATATTATAATTTTCCACTCTGTCACTCATACTATAAATGGGATTTTGATTTTTAAGTTTGTTTATTTGGTCGCTAAAATAGGCTTTTCTTCATATGGAATATCTTTCTTTGATTACTAAAGTTGAATAGTTTTTCACATGCTTACTTAGTGTGTGACTTTTCACCTCTGATGAATGGACTCCTTGTGACATTTGCACCCAGGGCAACGTGGCAGGTCCATACTTTCCAGAGAGGAACCTCCGATGGTGGCTATCCAACTAAAAATAGAAATTTTGAAATACTCTATCTGCTGTTGATAAGATGTCCATTCCAGAGAGATAGCTGGTGAGTGGTTTACACCCAAAATTTCCAATTATCCTCATATATTTATATCCTTTCTTGCAATGAAATGTAAGAAAGCCTTCTCCTATCCCAAATGCTCCTCTCCTAAGCACTGAGTTGACAAACTATCTGAAAAGTCATTCTCTGACCCCCTTTTTAAAAAACAACTGGGACTCAAACTCAGGATCTTGCACTTGCCAGACAGGCACTGTGCCACTGAGCTATATCCCTGTCACCCCATCTTCTGACCCTTAAACTACCATCCATGCATGCCAAGTTTTGTTCCTTAATAATATACCTACCACCCCCAAAACTTGGGACATTTCCTTGGTGCAATATTTCAGCTTGTTTAACATATTATGTGAAATATACTCTGGCTTTCAGTGGCCCTTAGTCAGCACTGGTATGTTCTTCACCCAAATCCTGCATGAACTCATAAACGAGGGCAGTTCCATTGCTTTTATGTTACACAAGGCAAGGATGTCACTGGTCTTCCTGTGAAGGCCAAAATGGCTCTAAGCCTCACTGGAAAAGACTTGACATTCTAGAGGTATCAAAATAAAGTTGAGGTTCCCAGTGCCCTGTCACTGAGGATATTGTAAAAATTTACTTCAAGTCTTCCTGTTTCTCCTCCTTTTGCAAGTACATAGCTCCTCCCACTCATGGTACATGTGAGTCTATAATAAATGGTAGTGGCCTATCTTCCTGAAGGTTAAGGGTGGACAAAACCTAGTTGTCTCCTTTCTCATTTTGTCATAGACTTTGAGAAGTAGCTGGTTGGCTGTTTCAATATTCTTTTTGGAAAGTTCCTTTGTTAGGTCTTGGATTCTATGACTATTGCTTACTTTGTACATTTGTACTGCAAGTAATAGTGTTGTCAATTTTTCTCTCAACTTTTTCCAGCTTCTAAGCACATTTTCCTTATTTTTGTTTACTCCTGAACCAACAGCCTTTCCCTTCATCTGAAGATCTTAGACTTCCTCAAACTCTCTTCAGGGTCTCTAAACTCCAGGCTACCTTATGGTCCCAAACCTAGTGCTCTGTGCTTTGAGTTGCTATGGGAGACCATATTTCCAGGGACCAAAATCTAGTCCAATTTGCATTGCTGTGTAATAACTCACTTTAAATGGCAATGATGTGAAACAAAAGTAATAACTTACTTTGCCAATAAGTCTCTGACTTCTATGGGCTCAGAAAGGGCAGCATGCCTCTGCTTCATGCAGCAGCACCTGGTGCTGCTTGACTAAAGAGAGAAGATTCATTTCTTGTGACTCATTCATGTGGCCAACAAGTTGACACTATTATTTTCCCTCAAAGAGAGGCTCTCCTTAGGAAACTGGAGCTTCTTCACAAGATGGTAATGTTCAACATTCAAGGGGGAGCATCTAAAGAGATAGGGAGTAAAAGACTCTACCTTCTTACAGATTGGGTCTACAGAATGGCATTAGGTCACTTCAGCTGTTTTTTACTGGCAAACAATCATTTACAGAGTACAAATGCAGAGGAGGAAGGCACAGATCTTACCTCTGAAAAGGTGGAGGGAGTCAACAAAGAATTATACTGTTATGTACTAAAACTTCACTGATATCAATGTGACTCATTTTCTTGTTATAGTTAACCCATCCTGTTCCTTGTGAAAGAGTAGAGCAGGTGGGGGAGGATAGGAATGTCACCTTATTCTAACTGCCTCAGGAAGAAGAGACTGAAGTCCAGGGATGTCTTCTCAATTTTATTATAAGCAAAACATCAGTGACACACACCAAGGATAGTTAGATAGATGATACAGATAGATAGATAGATAGATAGATAGATAGATAGATAGATAGATCTTCCTTAAATAAAGGTAGAATTTGGTTATGTAGAATGATAGGAGATAGAATATTCTAGAAAAAAATGCCTAAAGATTTATACTTAGTTTATTTAATTGTAGGGATAAAAATGTGCGAGCATGTAGAAAGGGAAAGAGATAACTGGCATCCATGAAGGTATGTGTTCAAGAAAGAGCTTTCCAGTCAGCAGTGAGAGGGCAGATAGCTGAGAACCTACAACTTCACTGTCTTCAAGATCTGTCCCAGCACTTGATTCGAAATTACAGATCTTCTATCCTGGCCACCTCAGAAACCTATGAGCACTGTGGGGTTATTCACGTATGGCTGTTTTCTTCCAGCTAGGAACTCTTCTGTGGCAATCTTTGAACCAGGGCTCTTCCGTGGGATGGGTGGGTGTTCTCAGGACCACATCTCATTCCTCTGAGGCTCTTTGTACCCAGTCCTCCTTCCGACTTTCTCGCCTTCACACATGTTGGACATGGATCTTGGTCCAAAAAATTTCCAGGCATAATTCTGATTTCCCTCTGCCCTTGTCTTTTATAATAGTCATCCACCTAAATACTTTCAATCTTGGTGATTGCTTGGGAGACATATGACACAAATGTCTTTATATTTATATTCAGCAACATTAAATGACAGAGGACGATGATGCAATGCATACATATTCTGAATTAAAATACTATGAAACTTAAGAAAAAAAATTCCTAGCCAAGCTACCATTCAAGTACATTCAAGTGAAGTGGAGGAGCCCTGCCCCGGACACTGGCTCAATTACATGGCATGCTTTGGCTAATGAAATGTTAACAGATGTGCTCAACTGGCATGGATGTGAGTTTGTCCATTAGTGTTGCTACGATCAGACCTGCCAAACCCACAGCTGACTCAGGACAAGTAATTCATAAATGCTTGTGGGTTTTGTGTTTACTTGCTTGTTTTGTGGTTCTGGGGGTCAGTCCCAGGGCCTCGTGCATCTTAGGCAAGTGCTCTGTCACTGAGCCCCGACCTGAGCCCCGACCTGAGCCCCGACCTGAGCCCAGCGCACATGTTTTATAGCAACGAAGGTGTTATTTCAGTTTCCTATCAATATTGGGGCAATAAAAAGCGGCCGCATTATATTTAACAACTACATATAGACATTTGACTCTTGTTTTGTTTTGTTTTGTTGGTAGTGTAGGTGGTAATTCCCAAAAGTACTCTTCAACATACCAGACTAGAGTCCCCAATCCTGGCAAATTTAACCATTAGTTTCATGCTCAGACCCCGTTTTTTTCAGCTTAAATTCCTTTGTAACCCTAGTTATGCTCTCATTTACTTATTTTGAATATGGTATACCCAAGATTAAAACTTTTATTCACTGTCATTTCTTAATTACTTACTAGAGCTCTGCTTGGTCTTCAAGAAGATGAAACCTAACCTCATGCAGTGATATTTATCCTTTCTTCTCCCCTGGCTAATATAGTCAGACAATTTTTCTTTGGTATTCTAAGTACATTGGCGTTTCATGCAGACCACTTATAAATACGATTTACTAGATTGGCTTGTTTTACTGTGAAAATTTTTACCACTAAAATGTGAGAACTTTCAATATCAAGGTTATAAGGTTATGTTTTTGCCTCCAGACCCTAGAATAGAATGGGCCCCTGAAAATTCATAGATGAATGGACATGTGAGTGAATAAATGGCTGCATTAGGAACCATATTGAACACTTTCCCAAATTAGTTAACATGTTCCATCACAGAAACAATCGCAGGCACACATGGGAAAATATACAAAAATAAGTTATTTTTAAAGTTAAAAATATATTTGCTATTTCGTTTCTGATTTTATCTTCTCATTAAATCTTTGATATAGCTGTACTTAGAATCAGGTGTAATGATATTTAGAGAAACAGGCACATAATGAAAAATTTGTATTTTATTCCTTTCTAGTCAGGCTATAATCAAAGAGCAAAGAATAAAGCTGATCAAAAACATGTTGAATATTGAAATTAAAAGCAAAATAACCTACTCCAGTAAAAAACATATTACCAAGACTGATAGGATGAGTGTGTTCAAACCCAGGGGGAGTATTTTGAGAACTTTGAGGGAATTGATGACAATGTCTTTTACTGTAATTTTTTAATTTAAACATTCAGCATATTTTTGAATACCCCTCACTAAACCAATATTTATGGCTATTTCTTTCAAAAACATGGGTGTGTCCTCGCCCACCTTATTCTCTGGATCTGTTACTCTGTGACTTTTAGCTCTTCCCCAAAGTAAAAATGACCATAAAAGTACATGTTCTCAATTGATTCAGCACATCAAAGTAGCCAGGATGGCATAAGTGAACATATTTTGAAAAGAGTACTTCCAAAAGTTCTTAAGAAAGTGGCAAAAATGATGGTATAACTGTATTGAAAGCCCAGAATAGTGTTCTGAGGGCGGTTTATGACAATGTGTAATTTGCTGCAATGCATTTGTTAAAACATTTAAACATTCAAAGTATTTTTGATAACACATTTTTATAAGTTTAATTACTAATTCTATATGCTTTTAGACTCTAAGTTTCTATTTCCTATCATCTTGTTTTGAAATTCTGTATCGTTTTTATAGTTTTTGTGTTGTTTTGTTTTTGTCCTTGTTATTTTGATTTTGTTCTTTTTAAAATAAAAAAAAATCAAATCTTAAAAATCTAAAATCAGGTCTTCCTTCACTTTCAGGCTAAGAATAAGGATGATAATAACTAACAGAATTTTGTGATATTCTGTATTTTATGATTTAATACAGTAAATGTAAATAAGAATAGACAGATGTTTTATATGATAGTCTTTGTATGTTTGATCTGTTCTTTCACCATGAGGAATGCAGTTTATTTCACAGAGAGCTTCAGTACAAGAAAATAAAATTTAAAATATGGAGTATTTAACTCTCCTAATTTTAAAATACTGTAGATTTTCTTTACTTCTACTTCAGGAGCTCGCAGGCACCCACCCACAACTGAAAGGAGTAGTTGATTTCAATTCAGTTTCAGTCCAAGCTTTTCAGGCTTCCGGGAAGAACAGCAGCCAGAGGGGCGCAAGACAAGCTGCTCACTGTATGGAGCCCGAGGAACAGCGAGAGAGAAGAGGCGCATAGGGACGAGAACACACCCTTCCGGGTCAGACCCCCATTGACCCACTGGCTGTGACCTGGTCCTTCCCCAGACAGCGCTGTCAGTTACAGACCCCTCTAGGGACTGCACCACTGGTGAGTAAAGCTCCCTGTGATCCAGTGACCTTGGAACCCCCCTCCCCCAACATACGAGCCTCCTGAGGACATTTTATCTCTAAACTGTAACACTGGTAAAAGTACTTATTTCGGCGTAACAGTAATAAACCTTACAGTTACTTACATGAAGTGAAAATATACTCTTCAAATATTTTAAGTGATGGTTTATGATAGAAAAGAAGCAAGTGGAAAAGTCAGGATGACTTTGAATTGAGGAGAACAAATAACACAGGGAATTAGAAAGAAATAATTCAACAAGATATTGTCCAGATCTCCATTTTTACATCTGTCATGATTACCTATGGAAGGTTTGAGAGCTTATGAATTAGGAGGTTTGTGAGACAATAAACTTTTCTGAAGAAAGCAGTTAAAATATCCCTTCTTTCTCTCTCATTACATGAACATTTCTTGATCTGAAAAAATCCATAATTATAAATTTATTTAAATGAATTCACATATCAGTCAGGGTACACTTTATTAATAAAAAATATATTTATAATTAAATGACATTTCTACAAAGGTCAGGTGATGGAAGTAATGGAAGATGCATATACAAAAATGAAATGTCAGACCAAAACATTTAACCCTGTCCCCCAATAATCTTAAACCACACAAAAGTCTCAAAAATGACCAAAAACAGAAAAAGAGGAAGATTTTGTGAGAAAAACATTTTTGTTGTTGGAAAGCCCACTGCAGTAATGAGAATCCTACTTTCTATCTAAAGTGGAATGAGAAGCTAGTGTGTATTTACTTCTCTTTGGTGTTATTCAGCAAAACTTCCATTCTTGAAAAATGTGTCCATTATTTAAAATTAGGGCAGAACTTTTATTTTAAGAAAATCAGCCAGAGGCCAGGGATATAGCTCAATAGCATAAGTGCCTGCCTGGCAGGCGCAAGGTCCTAAGTTTGATTTCTGGTACAAAAAAACAGAAAAACCAGACAAACAAAAAAAGAAAATCAGCCAGTAAGCCAAGGGACCTACTGGAGACCAAGATTTCATCCTGGATCAATATAAAAGCGGGATTCCTCTGCAGTTTAGAGAAATATTGATAGACAAAATGAAATTGTATTTCGTTCCTCATATTTGGTTAAATTTCTATTAGAAATATATATACAAAACATTAATTTTTAATTTTAACATACCTTGCCAATATTTTTTCAGTAATCCCTTCAAATATTTAGTATTTTATCAATAGAACAACATTGAATCTTGTACATTATTTTTATATAGTCATTCTTGCATTCTATTGCTACAGTTTTGATAGGTTTACTACATTTAATTTTTGATTACATTAAAGTATTCTTTAAAATCTAGTTTGCTTTAGTAACTTTAGGAATAGATGAGTTGTAAATGACAAAAAACTGAAAAGTTAGTAATTCCTGGGAAACTAAAAATAAATCAGACTTAATTTTAGTACTTTCTTCATTCCCCCAATTCAAAATACCAAGATCTTAAAAGGTGTATCAGTTAAAATTTGGATGGTGAACCCATGTAGTAACCTGAACATCAAAGTCCTCCTGCAGTGTCAAGATCTCATTCTTTCCCAACTGATGACCTAAACAGCACATGAAATATTTGCCATAGTGTGAATTTAATTGTACTTCTAATTTAGCAACCCACACAACATTAAATTTTCAGAAATATCAAGCCTATTGCTGCAATAATATTCTTTTATAGTTCTCCTGGTAGCCTTCTGACCCTCACCAAGTGACTTGAACTGATAGCTTGTCATTGTTTTCTGGGAAAGTGCTCAAGTTTACTAAGAAAAGTGTATCCCACACTGCAGTCTTCAGAATTATTGCTTCCATAGAAGTCAAGTGCCAGAGCCGCTGGGGCTGTCCAGGTCCTTGCTTCAGCTGGTTCTTCATCACAACTTACCACAGGTAATGATCTGATTAGTTCTGATGTCACTACATCCCATTTTCCAAGTTAGTAAACTTTGTGCTGCAGTTAAGCTCAGTGGGAATAAGAGAATGAGCAAATCACTCCCAAATAATGTCTTGGTAGGTCTGTCTCCCAGGACCATTTTTTAGGGCAGAAATTACAAAATCTGCAACAGGAAAAATTTAATATTAGGAATTATCAGTCACAATAAGATTTTGAATGAATGGGAATTGTCCAGTAACAACTAAAGAGGACTCTAAAGGCTCTAGACAGAGCATTCCGGAGAGCAGCTGCTGCTCTTGGGCTGAGGTAGTGCACCCAAAGGGAGGACCTCTCCACCCCAACACACCCACACACTCCCTGATGCTGAGATCCAGACCTCACTGAGGGGTTGTATCCATGGGTCAATGACACTGAGGGCGAAACGTTGACTGAGCTCACAAGCTCCCTGGGGTGACACGCTGCTGCTGACTGTAAGATACAGCTTAAAGTACACTTGCAGAAGACGTGTGCTCTGCTGGGCCAGATGTTATAGAAACTGCAGATACTGCAGCGGACTGTCTTTAAACACTCACTCCTGCCAGAGAAGGAACTCTTTCCTCCATCTGTGTCTCGTTAGCACCCTCTACTGCCAAAGTTTAACATCATGGCAGCAGACAGAAGAAATGCTTGGTCCATCAGCATCGTTACAATGAAGCCGATGAAAGTAGATTTAGATTAGCCACACAATAAATAGTCACTGTCACAGAATGCTTTCAAATTAAGATTACATTTGCAGATAATTTTATCCAGCAAGTAAGAATATATGGTCTAATATGATATGGAGGGCGAAGAGGAATGAATCATGTTTTCTTTTTGATCATAAGTGAATAATAATAACTGACCCATAATGAACCATGCAGGATCAGTATAATAACAACAATACTAATAATAATAACAATAAAGAATAATAATAATAATAGCAACACAAGAGAGACTCTTTGAGGAAAGCAGGTGTTACAAGGCATTATTGCCCCACTCAACATGACACTTTAATAGATATTTATAGGAATAAAAGGAAGACACAGATCATCTGACCTTAAAATAAATTGATACATTTTTCTCTTATGTTACCTGAAGGAAGCTCTAAATAATTTATTTATGTTCATTTGACTATTTCATGTTAATATTTCTGTTACTTTTTTCTACATCTCACAAATATTAAGATATCTGCAGATAAATCATATTAATTTTTGCAAAAATATTTTATTATAATGTTCTTTGGTACAATTTAAAGAGCAGTGCTTGGCATATCTTGTCTTTAAACATTGTAAATATAGCGATTAAACTAATGAGTTCACCCAGCATTTACATGTATATAGAAAAATGTACATTTTAATGGGTAAAGTTAACTAATAGATTTATTCTTTCTTATAATCCCTACCCACAGAGCAAAGCAAAAATAAGAAAATATGTATTTTACAATGATAAACTTTGATGAAATCATTTAAAATGTCCTTAAACTCCATTGCTTTAAAAACAATGCCAGTTTTCTTGAGCCTTTTTCTTTGTTCTTTCCTTGATGGTATCAAAGTACAAGAGCAAAGCAACTTGGTTGCAGTAGATGAATCTCAATCTTTATTGGTCAGCACTGAGTGAATTCTCATTGGATTGTACTCTAGTTTTGTTTGATTTTCTCCTTTTGCTGCTAAGGTCCTACCTCCTTTTCTATTTGGTTGATTTTTTGTATTGGTTTGGCTTTTTGGTGAAGTACTGGCTTCTCCCACTGGAGGCTATGATCTGTCCCAGACACAACTCTGCCTGAGGTACCTGTGCAGGCAGTTGCTGCTCCTCCTCTCCTCTGTGCCATCCGCAGAGCTTTCATGCTTGCTGTCCATAATGAACAGCGCGGAGCATTTGATGTATCTTATGTAGCATCTCCAAACAGTGGGAAATCAGGTGTCCAGACACAGCTTCATCCAAATGCATCTTTACCCTCACACGCTTATAGGACAGTGCCAAACGGAGCTGGATGGTGAAAGTTGCTGTGGGCTACATCACAGCAAGTAGCTACACCCGGTGTTGCCAGGCCCTTTCATGAATTTCAGAATGCTGCAGTTCCTGAATCTATCTTCTGCACAGAGCAAGATGGAAAGGAGATTATTCAGAGGCTTCTCATGTGTTACCTACATTTTGCCTTTCTTCTTTCTTTCACAGTCCCTTGGACCAGAAAAGGCATATTTTCGATCTTTTCTGTCTCTATACCTTTTGTGTACTTTCCCAAAGTTAACTTTTATTGTAACCTAGCATCATGGGCAGAAGGATATCTCTGCAGTGTGGAAGAAGATATACAGTTTCTGTCCTTTCAACTTTTGTTCTGCTTTATTAAGTTACTTAAGAGCATAAAATCTTCTTGTTTTAGACAAAGCCTTTCTGCAGTTCTAGCTACAGAATCCAATTCTGAATGTCAGCAGTTGATTACTAGAATTCTTTCCCTTTGCATTCCTGCTGTAACAACTCTAAACATTTCCCAGTTAAACAGATGCACTAGCAGAATATCAGAATGTTGATAAAACACAATATAAATAAAGAGCCATTAATATAGCTCAAAAATATTCCCTTTATGTATGTTTTTGGATAATCACTACTATACTGCTTTTTCTCATTATTGCTATTGTTGTATTTTTTATTATTATTGATAAAGCTTTAATTTCTACCTCTTTTCTCTACCTGATAGGATTACCTTTGGACTGAGGTAACAAATGTCCAAATGAGAACAGGTTAAGAAAGTTGAAGCTACTTTTTGTCATACAAAAGTAGGCAATCCTGAGATGATGTAATAGTTCAAACATCAAAAGGGATTCAGGTTCCTATAGTGTTGGAAAAACTCACTAGCTCCAGCTAAACTGTTACATTTCCTCAAAGGAAAAGAAAGCATTGCCTTTCTACTCAGTAACACTTCTGGAATCTGTATATTTCATTTTCTTTCACTTCATTTGGCCAGAATTTAGTCACATATCTATTTCCAAGAGAGACTGGGTAATGGAATCTTTTATTTTTCCTTCTAGTTAGGGTTAACAGGACCACAGTGGTGGTGAAGCTAGGCATGTGAGCTGCAGTGGGTTGTTTGCTACCACTGAAAGCTCTTGAAGTTTCACCATCATTGAGATGAATACTGTGGACATTTGCTGAAAGTTAGCAGTCTCTGTCACAAGCATACTTTACAGATGATGGCTATAAAAATGAAAAAATAGTATATTGTTTAATTTTACTTTCACTTGAAAATACAACTTACAATATTGAGAAACAATTTGTAGCATTAAATAATCAATACTGTTTCAAAGATCTTATAATTATGTAATCTGCCAATGAATATCTTTTAATTAAAAACTTCTTTACCCTATAGTTCTAAGTCATTTATTTTGGCATTTGTACTAAATATTTAAAAGAAATGAACAGAATGAAATCAAGTACTAAAAAAGAGTAATTTCCATTAGGGCTTTTGAGGTTAGGGGAATAATTTACTTTAAGAAACAATAAGATCATTGTGTTAGCTAAAGTTACACTGTATGCTGTTAGAAGCAGACTTTTTTAGTGCCTCTAAACAGTAGTGGGATTTTGTTTCTTTCCACTTTTTTGCTTTGTTTTGCTCTTTAATTAAGTGTATTGGTACATTTTAGGTATGCATGATGATCACACTCATTATAGGGAATTTGTACCTGTGCATGATATATCTTGATTATTATTTCCATTTCCCTACTCTCACTTCAACCCCTCTTTGCCTCCCTATTTAAAAAAGCTTTGTTTCCATATTTTCCTTCATGTTTTCTTTTTCCTTCCTTCCTATCCCCCTCCCCCTCCCTAGTTCCATTTCCCATGTGAACACTTTGTTCCTATTTCACAGTACTTTTTATGCATTTTTGTCCTTATTTACACTTTCAGTTGCTCACACCAGTGAAACAATGTGGTATTTTATTTATACACGTGAGTCCAGTTTATTTCTCTTAAGAGTATGGACTCAAGGTGCATCCATTTACCTAGAAATGTGTGAAGATTATCCTTCTTTATGGCCCAGTAGTACTCCATTGTATAAAAGAAGCGCATCTTCTTTATCCATTCATCAGTTGATGGACATTTAGGTGGTTTCTAAGATTTAACTATTACAAACTGTGCTACTACAAGCATGGGTGTGCATTGTATTACTGTGATATGATGCTTTTAATTGTTTGGGGAAGATACCAAGAAGAGAAATATCTGGGTAAATGGGGCCTCTACTCCTAGTTTTTTAAGAATCTCCACACTGACTTCCACAGTGGTTGCACAAGTCTACACTTCCAGCAACAGTGGAGTAGGATTCCTTCCTCCCCTCAGCCTCACCACCATTTATTATTGGTTGACTTCTTGATAATTGCCATTCTTTCTGGAGTTAGATGGAATCTCAGCATTATTTTCATTTGCATTCCTTGAATGACCAGTGATGTTGAACACTTTTTCATATATTTATTTGCCATTTGTACTTCACTTGGCAAGTGTCTACTCATTTCAGATGCTCATTTTTGGACTGGGTCTTTAAATTTGGAGTGCCGTTTTTACTATTGTTTCTTTCCTCCAAAGAACAGGGGACATCTTTCCATCTTCTGATATCATCTTCAATATCCTTCCTTATACTACTGTAGGTTTCAATGTACAGGTCTTTTACTTTCTGCATTATATTGACTCCTATAAATTTCATTCTTTGGATTCTATTGCAAAGGGGGTTATTTCCCTAATTTCTTTCTCAGTGAGTTTGTGAATTGTATACAGAAAGATTATTGATATTTGAGTGTTGACTTTGTATACTGCTATGCTACTGAATTTGTTTATTAAATCTAAAAGTCTCTTGGTGGAGTTTTTGGGGTCTTTTACTTAGAGTATCATGTCATCTGCAAATAATGATAATAATTTCTTCCTTTCCTACCCTTATTCCTTCTATTTCTTTCTCTAGTCTAACTGCTCTGGCTAATGTATCCAGGACTATATTGTATAAGAGTTGTTACAGAGGACATCCTTATCTTCCTGATTTTAGAGCAAAAGCTTTCAGTTGTTGTCCTTTAGTATGATGTTGGCTGTTGGTTTGTTATAGATGGCTTTTATCAGATTGAGCTAAAGACCATCTATTACAATTTTCTGTAGGGTTTTCATCATTAATGGGGTGTTGGACTTTATCTGATACTCTTTCTGCATCTCTTGAGATGATCATATGGTTTTTGTCCTTGGCTTTGTTAATATAGTATATTCATTTATTGATATTTGTATGTTGAACCATCCCTGCATCCCTGGTATGAATCCCACTTGATCATGGTGTATAATCTTCTTGATGATTTGCCACATTCTATTTGCCAGTATCTTATTGAGGATTTTTGCATCTATGTTCATTAGGGAGAGTGGCCTGTAGTCCTGTTTTTTTGGTTGGATCCTCCTCTGGTTTTTCTATCAAGGTAATGCTTGTTTCCAGGAAAGAATTTGGGAGTATTGCTTCCTTTTCCCTTTCGTTAAAGAGTTTGAGAAGTAGCACCATTAGATCTGCAAAATTCTTGTAGAATTAGGCAGTGAATCCTTAAGGACTTGGGCATTTCTTTGTCAGTAGGATTACAATTACATCTTGAATTTCACTGACTGTTATTGGTTTATTTAGAATTTTTGTATCTTCTTGATTTAGTTTTGGTAATTCATATGTATCTAGGAATCTGTCCATTTCTTGTGCATTTTCCATCTTATTTTAATACAGGTTCTTGAAGTAGGTATTGATGATCTAAATTTCTGCAGGATCTATTGTGATTTCAGCCTTTTCGTTCCTAATTGCATGGATTGAGTCTTTTCTTTCTTTCTTTTGATAAGGTTGGCTAAGGTCTTGTTAATTTAACTTAATTTTTAACTAACTCTTCCATTTATTGATTCTTTGTATTGGTTTGTTACTCTCCATAGCATTATGTTGTGCTATGATTTCTATAATTTCCTCCCTTCTATGAGCTTTGGGCTTCAGTTGCACTGTTTTTTCTACAATTGTAAGGTTAAACATTAGGCTGTTTACTTGAGTTTGTGCTGTTTTCTTGATATGAGAATTCACTGCTATAAATTTCGCTTGTAGGACTGCTTTCATTGTGTCCTGTAAGCTCTGATATGTTGTAGTACTGGCATTATGGTTTATTTGTAGAAACTGATGATGTCTTCTTTAATTTCATCTGTGAGCCATTGGTACTTTCAGAGAGTGTTATTTAATTTCCATGTGTTGCTGAAGTTCTTGTGGTTTCTTTTGGCATTGATTTCCAATTTCACTGCACTGTGGTCTGAAAATATGCATGAGATATCTTCAATTCCTTTCAGTTTATGTAAGTGTGTTCTATGATCTAGTATGTGGCATTTTGTAGAACATCCTGTGTGCAGCTGAGAAGATTATGCATTCTGATTTTGTGGAGTAGAATACTCCTTAGACATCTATTATGTCCATTTATTAAAAAGTTTGGTTCAGTTTTAATATTTCATTGTCAATTTTTTGTCTAATTAACCTATCTATTTGTGACAGTGCTGTACTGAGATTCCCCATCACATCTATTAATGTTTATTCGATTTTTCGTTTCCATTAATATTTATTTTATATAGTTGGGTGTGCTACTATTTGGTGCATATATATTTATGATTGTTAACTCATCCTCTCAGATTGATTCCTTTACAAGGATGTAGTGACCTTTTTTTCTCTTAATCAGTCTTGGCTTGCAATTCACTTCATCTGCAAATAGAACAGCTACCCCTGCTTTTCTCTGGATTTTTGTCGTAAAGAGTATTATTTACCATCCT
>NW_004955430.1:14006641-14027750 GCF_000276665.1 Chinchilla lanigera | reverse complement strand
TATTGACTTATCCTTGTTATTTTCCTGTTGTTGGTTCCACTTTTTTCTCCTCTTTTTAATTCCTTGCCTTGCCTGGTGTATTCATTCTGTTGAGGTTGATGGAGTTGTAATTCTTGTTATCTCTGCTTAGGATGTCCTTCAGACCATTTTGGAGTGCTGATTTGATGTTCATGAATTGTCTCAGGTGCGCTTTGTCATGGAAATATCTTTGTTCTCCAGCAATTTTGAAAGATACTTTTGTGGAGTACATCAAAGAAACACAAATACTTAGAACATAAAAATACTTATTGAGATAATTTATATAAAATAGATATTTAAATATATTTATA
Source organism: Chinchilla lanigera (assembly GCF_000276665.1). NCBI lineage: Eukaryota > Metazoa > Chordata > Mammalia > Rodentia > Chinchillidae > Chinchilla > Chinchilla lanigera. The sequence goes on along the minus strand of NW_004955430.1, from coordinate 14,027,421 downwards.
CATAAAACAAGGAAAGTTTCATATATAAAATCTACAACTATTACAGCCGTACTGGTATATGTATAGGAATATATAGAAATAACTACAATAATGTATACTCAATGGAAAGTAATTGTTATAACTTTGAATTACATGATGAATTTTAATTTCCCTTAGAGTGTATTAATTCCTATCAAGATCAGAAATGAAAGCAGTCTCTTTATTTAGTAGTCACAGGTTGGCTTCTCTAACGACAAAAGTGGAATAGATTTTCTCAGCATGTGAGTTTACAGTAGATGTGCCAGCTGCACAGATTTATGTCAATGGTCCATGCATTAAAATCCACTTGGTCCAGTGACAGAAGGCCTTCACATCTTTGGGGCTGAGGCTCTACTGTGTCAATAACATGCTTTCTATAACAAAAAGAATGATCTTACAATATTCATTTTACGTAAAGAGATTGTCTAGGTACTTGTAATAAGTCCCTAACTGGTTACATGACAAAATTTAATAGCAAAAACCTTTTATGAAATGAACCTTGAATATTTTGTGTCTTCATTAAGTATGGCTAAGTCTGCTAGATGTTTCAGTTTTTACACCTTGCCTCAAGTACACATTTTAAAAGATTGGATACAATTTTAGAAGTATATGCATACATGTGTATGCATATATAAATACATATAGATGCATATATAAAAGTGTATATGAATATATAAGTGTATATAAAAAATTTTAGGGCATACATGTATATGAAATTTTGGAACATGTTTAAAATGTAGGCAACAGTCAAAATCAGCACTATACAATTCACACATGTGTCTTTTAATCCCTGTTATGGTTTGCGTCTAGATGTCTCCCCTAAAGCTTCATGCAGTCATGGGACAGACTTCTAGAGTTTTTGATTGATCTATGATCCAATGCTGGGATTATGGGTGTGACTACTACACCTGCCCTGAGGTGGGTAGCTTTCATACAATATAAGGGAGGGAAGGAAGCTTGCTCTCTGCCACTCCTCCTATTTTCCTCTTGCTGCTTTTGCTATTCCACTGCCATAAACTGTTGCCTTGTGCCATGTGCCTCTCTGCCTTAGAGTCAGATGAGTATGGACTGAACCTCCACAAACTGTGAGCTAAATAAAGCTTTCCTTCCATAATTCTGGGCATCTGGTATTTTGTCTCAACAATGAGAGCAAAGTAACCAAGACAATCCCCATAATTCCTAGGTCTTTGCTTTCTCTATAGAAGTACTATTTCCTGCAATTTTAAAATCAAAAGTAAAAACAAAAGTTTCCTTCAAGGAAATAATGATACAAATTTAAGGATATAGTAACCTGATTTTGGATAACCTAGGCCACTGATGGCAAACCTAGTGCACGTGTGCCACAGCGGGTTGTTTGTATCATTGAAAGCTCTAAATGGTTCTCCATTGCTCATGTTATCAGTGAAAACTGAAATTTTCTTCCTTGGGATAACATCTATTGAGAGTAGGATACTGGCATTTTTGAATAATGAAAATTTTCCTACCTGCCCTCCAGAAATGTGAGGGAAGACTTCTTATGTTCTGCTTTTTTCTACTAATCGGTAATTGCCATTAATTCACTTCAGAAATCTCCTCCTTCTGGTTTCCAAGCACAACCCTTACTGACCTCTTACATTTATAAATATAGAAAAGATCTTCAGGGCCGGGGATTTAGCTCAGCAGCACAGTGCCTGCCTGGCAAGCACAAGGTCGTGAGTTCAGTTCCCGGTACTGGAAAAACAAACAAACAAACAAAAAAGATCTTCAAATGAACCTCTCATTAAATATTATTTTTACCCAATTTATAGTTGGTAAATAGGTTCATGTTAAAATGCTCCAATTATGGGATTTACTTATTATAATCTCACCAGATATTTTTGCTGTACCACCTTTTTAATCTGATGGTTTTTTTATGATATATGACCTATAGTTGTTTTCAGTTGTTTTGTTTCTTGTGAATAGTTCTCTTTGGCTGACTATTTTCCTTTTAATGGTGAAGGGAACACGTTAGCTATTTACATACTGTGGCATGCAAACTCAAATTTAGTTGACAAGATTAGGTTACCAGTAATCCATGAGATGCACGATCGTTCTCTTTATTCTTGTTCACAGGTATTATTAATTTTGATTCCATTTCTGTCTCTCAGATCTTCCAGTTGAATTCTGGCAATTTTAAGATCAGGGTTTAATCTTTCAAAAATAAAGAACAGCAATGGGTAGGGTAGTATGTGCCAATAACCACAACTCTTTTGGAGGCTGAGGCAGGAGCATCACTTAATCCTGGGAGTTTGAGGACAGTCTGGGCAACAGAGAGATTTGGTCTTAAGCAAAGGAACACAAAATTAAGCATAATGAATCTTCACGAATACATTCAAGTGGAATTTGTTAATTTCTAAAATATGTTAACGCATTTTCAGGCAAAGTATTTTTTTTTTTTTTTTTTTTTTTGGTTTTTCTCCGGTACCGGGAACCAAACTCACGACGTTGCGCTTGCCAGGCAGGCGCTTTTGCTGCTGAGCTAAATCCCCAGCCCCACAAAGTATTTTTTTAGAAACAACTGTATTCAAATTTTTCAGGTATAAGATTCTATTCAGCTTTATGGAACTCATCATTGCTTATATGCCTGTCTATATTGTTTTGAAGGTCTATTCTATATACAGAAGTTACTTCTTAAATCCCTTTTCAAGTATATCACAGTTGTTTCTGCATCCTGCCACTGTTTATGATACAAATTCCTGACAGCTGTGTCTGAGAAGGAGGCTACAAACATAGTGATTGTCATCACCCGTCACCATTAGGGATTTCTGTTTTGAAGACAATGTCAACAAAGTGACCAGACTTTATTACTGTTGGTGCTTCATTTTCCTGCCTTGCTAAACACTGTGCCTTCCATGATTTTCTTTATGAAGTGCTGCAAAATCTCTCATCTGTAAACTTGGAGACAAAATGTCTCAATACCATGTCCTTTTCCACTCATCCTGTGACAGGAAGAAAAGTAATAAATAAAAGAGAGGGTACACAGCATCTTGATTGTAGCAGTTCACACAGTTGGATCGTTTCTCTGAGCCTGGTCAACATCATCCATGATGATCAGCAAATGATGGCCACTCTGGGGTACATTGGAACATTATGAAATCATTCAAGCTTTGGGTTCGTCAGCCTTCTAAAAACACAGACACCAAGCAACTATAAACTCTAATATACAAACTTACCATTTATAGTCTTTGTAAAGTGTCTGTGTTGTTACTTGAAAAAGAGTTTGTTAACAATTCTGAACATTGCATATTCAGCTAGGCATTTCAGTTAATGAGTTTAGGAAACCCTCCCATGATTTTCACATTTATTAAAAGGAAAGTGCTGTTCTAGAGAAATTTAAGATATGTCATTTTCAGTTTTAAAATCTAATAAAAATACATGATCTTATTTGACTTTAGACGTCAACTTCTCTACACGCACGTACCCCATAGGCAGGATTCTGCTTCTCAGAAGCAGAGTGTGTGGGCGTTTTCTACGAATGAGAAGGGCTTACTTGGAAAAATGGTTAACTATCAACCTATCATCTGTTGTTTAGGCTGGTGCTTTGGACTCACATTTTATTCTCATTTCCTAAAAGCTCCTAATGCAGAAATTATGTAGGCGGTTAGGACTGCACTTTGAAACATCTGTTGAAAGGAACCTCTTTATGAAGTGATCATTACCTTCCAACCAAAACAATAACAAATGTGTGCTAAAAACATAAAATTCTTGATTTTTGCATCAAGTGAATATTATATAGCATATCTGCTTTGCATTTAGATGTGAAACCTTACCTTCAGAGGGCCTTTGATAAGACAGAAAAGGACCAATTTGTGTAAAATCCACTGATAGGGATTTTGACCTATTTCATTTGTGGCTGAACTATACTACATCATATCCAAGTAGGGGATGTATTCCATTAATTGCTAAATTGCATAGTTTAATTGTTTTCTATCATATATAGGATTAAAAATTATTATACCTCTACCATCGAAAAATGCTCTTCTGAGGACAGTAAAAAAATAGGCAAGGCAAAAGTAGAATTTAAATAAAATGAGAGGAACAGAGTCTAGTCCAGTTGAATTTCTATTTCATGCAATGTACAATGATAAAGGAATGAAATAAAGCACTCATAGCACCTCAAGAAAAGCAAACATGAACACTGAACTACAGCAAAACTTATGAGTTGCTTATTTTAGTTTACCCTTAATTACAATTGTTATGAATATTGATTTCTTGTACTAATCCTGAAGAAAATTCATGTTTTTCCACCAAGGGCTCTATACAAAGCGTACTGAGAACTTGGAAAGTGGTACATTTGTCTTTTGTGTGTGTGTGTGTGTGTGTGTGTGTGTGTGTGTGTGTGTGTGTTTGTTGTGGTTGTAAAGAATTTAATTATGGGTAATTTCCTATGCAGACTCATGGAAAATAGGATCCTACAAATGTTTTGTTCAAGAATAAGTCACTGTATTTTCAATTATTCATTAGAGGGAAAGAGTAATTGCTGCTTCATATAACCTGATAATAACATTCATACTTAAAGAAAAAATATTGAACACTTCCTTTGAACTGTGTTCTTTACAGATAATGGAGACAGAAATGAACACAGCAGACATGCCCTTGTGCCTATAGCCCAGTAGGGCTAAGAAACATCATAAACAGTTATCAACAGATATTCACTTGTGAGGACAACAGCTGTGATGTGCCATAATACTGGATAATTAATTTTAAGTGGATTGGTTATGGAAAACCTCTTTTTGTAATGGAAGGTCACACAGAGATCCACCCAATTAAAAAGTAGCCAGCCATTAGAATAGCCAATAGAGGGTGGAGTGGGACGTGCATGTAACAGATAACTGCAGGAAAATCAGTAAGAATGGAAGAAAGCGAGAAGACTGGACAGAGGGTAGTCCATAAGAGAAGTTAATAAGATGAGTAAGGGTACTAACACTGGACAAGAAGTGTGCCTTTGATAAGAATGAACTGAGAAATTAATGAAGAGATTTGAGTGAGAGAGTTATAAGATGGAATTTAGGCTTTCAAATTATTTTTCTGACAGCCCAGTGAGTAGACAGTAAGATTGAGAGGCAATGGTATAGGTATGAAATCACAGTGATTCAGAGTGAGGTAAATAATGTGGAAATGAAAGGTGGCTACATTCAAGCATCGTGCAGTTTGATTTTATAGGACTTGTTGTTTTGGGGGCATGCAGTATTCAGTAAGGAAGGATGTTCTTACCGCATCCAGAGATTGAAATCATTTCAGCAAGTGGGTGGATAATGATGGTATTTACTAAGTTGGGGAAGACTAGCTGTGTTACAGGTAACAACTTGAGTTTCCCAGTGTGAAGATGGAGATGCCTCTGAGATTTTCAGGAGCAAGTGGAAGCTCTGAAGTGCAGCAGAAATCTGGAATAGATTGGTTTTTACTTGATATCAAAAGCCAAGGGAGTGGATTAAAAGCTTCTCTGGGAAGAGAATAAAAGATGGAAAAGGGGATTCACGCATAAGCCTTGAGGTTTTCCAAGCTCTAGCAGTTGAGCAGAGGACAATTTCACAAGATGTTTGAGAGGGCAGTCATTTGGGAGGATGAAAACTAGGGCACAAAGTGTAACAAAATCAAAGAAAGCACATTCATTAAGAAGACAGAGGGAAAGTTAATAGCAGTGATGGGGACGGAAAGGTGTTTGGATTTGATAAGATGTAGGGGCTGGGGATTTAGCTCAGTAGCACAGTGCCTGCCTGGCAAGCACAAGGTTGTGAGTTTGATTCCTGGTACCAGGAAAAAACAAAACAAAACAAAAAAAGATGCAGTTCGTTAGTAGCTTTTTAAGGGGTACTTTCAAAGTAGTGTAGAGGATTGAATTCAGATTGGATTGCACTGAAGAATGAATGAAAGATAAGCGAGGGGAGGTGATTGCGTGGGGTTTCAGATACACAGTCTCTGCAAGGAAATTCTCAGGGAATTCGCAGTGGAAGAATTTTTAAACTGAGTAGAATGTGCACATATGTTGATAGGAATAATCAAGTTGTAGGAAGGAGACTGGCCATTTAGGAGAAAGGTTACCAGCATAAGTTGTCTCAATCCTGACAATGCGTTATAATCAAATGGAATGATTTTTAGGATACCAGTGCTCAGGACAGTCCCAGAGCAGCTGTTGTATATAACTTGTGGGAATGGTGCCCTCAAATTGATATTTTTTCTTAAATTCCCATGTGGTTCAAATATGTACTTAGTATTGGGGACTACTAAATTATCTCAGTGTTTCTCAAATGTTAGAATGCGTCAGAATCACTTCACCCTCCAAGTTTCTGGTTCAGGTCCCTAGGCAATGCTGATGCCATTCGTGGGAGAACCAATGCACTGAGAGAATGATCAAGGTCCGTATGATGTGTGAAGGGATAGGTTCCATAGAAGGTGTGCCTTTGACAGGCAGAGGCCCACTTTCTCTATTATTAAGTGCTGACAGGAAAAGAGAGATTTGTGGTGGGCAGGCAAATCATGAAGAACTCAATAATGTGTGCGTAAGGTAAGTATAGGGTCATGGGAAGGCAAACAGAAGCATATAGTTTAAGCAGAGAATAAGACTCTCAAATAGTAGTAGACATTAAGCAAGTTGAGAAAATGTACTGCAAATACTAGGCCGTATCCTTTTGAGGTTTGAATCAGAAATTTAGAAGGGGAAAGAGCCTGCTTATGTAATTTTCTCTTAGAGCATTCAGAAGTATCCAATACATAAGATTCATGTCCAACTATCATTTATTAGTAATTTTCTCACATTAGGCAATAGGCTCGCTGCTTTTTGCTCAGATTTAGTGATACAAAAATTAAGAGCCGGCATCTCTGCCAAGGGCTAGATGATACCAATGGCTGGAATTACAGCTATTGAAATACTTCAAAGGCTGTTTATGGTAACCATGTATCTAATTATTTCCACATTGACATAATCAATGCCTCCACTCCAGCTGATCGTTGTGGGCTCAGCTTGTCTTTGTCTTTTCTCTTCAGAGCAAATGAGCTGGCACAGGCAGACAAATTGCACAGCTGTTGACATTTGTTTCTGCCAAACCCTTGGGAACTACACTCTAGATGTCTTCATCTTACAGGTAAACAGCATCAGAAAGGAGATATCTTAGGACAATATTAATGTCTACAAAAGATTACCAAGGGTACAAGAGTGTGACAAACAAAATGTTAAGATCACTGGCAATGGGCAGGAAACGTTAAATCATCATGGTTTAGTATAAAGAGTAAAAAAGTAATAGATTTTTAATAATCATGTCCCTTTCAACACATAAAAGAATACAATGCTACTAATAAATGACATAAAAGAATCTTGCATGTAAAGGTTCATTTTATACAAGAGAAAGTAGTCTGAAATTAAGTAAATATATTATCTTGAAGAAGTACATATATATATATGGGTTTGGCAGTTGACCCTTTCTTGTATTTTGATGATACTAAAAATAGTGTATATGATAGTAAAAGTAGTGATGATACTAAAAATAGTGGGGTTTTTTCCTATTCATAGAGCTTCCAATATATTGCTCAGTTTGATGCATAGTTCTTAATCTTTACTATGGAAGTGCCCCCATTAATTAATCCACCCTACAAACTTATAAAATTAGAACAGCTGATATGCTCCTGTTACAGGCAATTTTTTTTAAAAAAACCTAAGGCATTTGCACAATCTTGCAATCAGTGACAGAAATGGGACTAGTCTGCTTGCTTCTAGATTCCTTGCCCATGAATTTTCTCCCCTACAAGAATTGTTGAGTATGGCTCTTTACATTTTAAAAAAATAAAACAATTATTAAGTTTTAGGAAAAAATAAGTTTATGGAAACTTAAAACTTCTTATTCCGAGGAATAATGCAATAACATAGGAGAAATAATAACATTTTAATTTCTCTCTTCATCTTATCTCTGAAAAAATAATGCACATTTCCCCTGTAAAACCACTCATCTCTTCTCTTCCTAAAACTAATCTTAAAGTCCTTTGGAAAATAAATGCTGGTACCTAGGAAAATGCTGAACTTTTTTTTAAAAATTATAACTTTAATTAAGTATTTGGGTCTTAACTACAGTTAAAGGTCTGGACTTGGACCAGAATCCAATTTTACTTCAAGCAGGTGTCTTCTGAGGGTACCTTAATCCTTTTCAATTCTGTTTGTATCTGCCTGAACAGAAGATGCTGTTTTCCTACTGAAGATCTTTCTAGTTCATTAGTGATGTGAGGGGCTTAGAGCAAGAAGTCTGAACTTATGAAAACAATGCAAGTGCCCAGAAACCTTCTGAAAGGCAAGTGAATCCGGGTGCCCTTCTTCACTGGGAGCTCAAAGCGAGTGCTTTCAACTGGCCCTGAGAGTCCTCGGGAACCTCTCCAGGAAGCAAATAGCATAGCCTCAGGGAGGATCTGTATCTCACAGCGCTAGGAAGCTAATCTAGACCTTTCCATTTGTTGTCAATGTCCTTGTTTGCTCTTTTCCATTTCTCTTTTCTTCCCTCCCCCTGCCATTACTATTTTATCTCCTTAGGTTCGTATCTGATTTGTGCACTGTTCTTCTTTCCCTCTTTTTACTCCTTCCTCTTTTTTTACTTTGTTCATTCAGTTTTTCTTAATTTACATAACAATATAACTGAGATTGGAAAGCCATTTTCCTTTTATCAAATGAAAATGTGAGATGAAGGTCAGAGTACCCACCCATTTTCCTGTGACTCTGTAATAGTCATGCATAAGAGGAATGTTAGCAAGTATAATACTAGTTTGTATACCAGTTCTTCAGCAAGGACCTGGTATTCTTCGTTCTAGCAATCTTTGATAGAATTTTTATAGCATTCCCGATTCTGCTTTTAAAGAAGGTTTTTATATGCCCAAAGTCTTGGGTAGTTTAACAACATGATGACACCTCTTTTATTTCTCAACCCACTAATCTGTTCCCCAATATAGTCACAGCATCTGCTGCACATGGCTTCTGCCCTCCTCCAGTTAAGGAACTTTTTGCATCGATTAAGAAATTCTACCTTTTTTCACACTACACTCACAGCAGGTTGACTTACTCACTTCCTGTCACTCTAACTTGGAATAAATCAGTCTAATTTATAATCTCATAATTCATTTTCTTAAATTTTTTCAGAGTAAGTTAGAGAGATAAAAATAATAATATCATTTACTCACCACATATATTATTCACATGGTGTTTCTCAAATTGATTTTGTATCATATGTTTCTCTGAATTTGATAGCTAGCTTCCTGCAGGTGCCTTGGAAGCAGAATTAGTTCCTGAAGGAAGAGACTTCAAAGCCACGCATTAGTAATCTTTCACTTGCTTTGAGTACGTCATGATGAGGCCATCCTAAATACACCAGCCACAGATGGCAGAGCAAAAGCAGGGTGAGTGTTCAGTGTTAGGGATTATACTGTACATCTAATAAAGAGAAATCGGGATTTAGAGCCTGTACTGCCCTTCTTAGAGTCCACAGATAAAATATATTTTCTGCATGTCAATTTTATCTGCCAGCTCCAGAGAATTTGAGCTTGCTCCAGAGCAAGCAGGGATGTTTTCTAACCCATCATATAATGTTTATTATCTGCAGTATTACAGAAAAACATGAAAGAAATATAGAGGAAATAAAATTAACTTTAAAGATATCCCAGAAGAATTCATGAAGGGGCAATGGAAGCAGTTTTTCTATACAATTGAGGGACAAATGCTGACAATTTCTTTTCAGAAACCCAGTGACCCTTGGCAGATAGCTGGATGAAATTTTCATTCTCTGGTTTGTCTAAATTACCCATCCTTACTTTGAGAAAAATAATAGGTTTCTATTCTTTAGATGGGTTGCCATCTGCCACAAATGTTTCTGCGATTCCACTTTAAGTTGGCATTTGATAAAGAGGATCTAGAGATACTGAAGAATATGATGGAAACTTTGAAATGCCATTTATTTGTCAAGTATTGTGAATTTAGTTCTTACAGAGCATGAGAAGAAAGGAGAATACAAAAACATGCAACTGTGAAAAGCCAGGCAAAGTACCATTCCATACCTGGGATGAGCCCTTAGTGAATAATGTGTTGGCATTTCAGTGTGCTTGGCCCTTTATCATATTGCATTCTGTCCATAAATTTGGTAAATAAGCAGGAATAGTGCTTAATATTTTGGCAGACGATAAATGCTGGATTCATCTTAATATAGATTATTACCTATGCTATTAATAAAACAATTTCTTAAATGTTTTAATATTATAAACACTTTCTGAAGAGAAGAGAGCTTAATAAAAATAACTGAATCTAGTTGAAATCATCAAGTATTTGCAAATTATATCATTAGAAATGGATTTTTTTGTTAATTTTCCAGCTTACTGTACTTTTATGATTTACCTGCAAAACTCAAGATGTATAATACTCTGACCTTTAAAGTGCGAACATCATAAATGTTTTGATTTTATTTGGAAATTTGTGTCATTTTTTCAATATCATTATTCAGTACTAGGAAGGCCCATGGAACTTCCTATGACTAGAACAACTGTTAGTTTGAAAATAGGTTCATTCTTTTATGTTCTCTTCTGCTAATGTATCCAAGGGTGAATGAGGACTCAAAGAAACCCATTTCATTTTATCAAGTGAAAATATGAGATGAAAGTCAGAGTACCCACCCATTTCTTATAAATTATGACAGGAACAATGACCAATATGAGCTATAATTTGTCATATCAAGTATAAGATTTTGCAGTATAGGGACAGTACATTTGTAACACAGGTGATTTTACAGATATCTGTTTCTCTGTAGTATATATTGCTTGTCCTTTGAAAAGTACATAAAGAATTCTAAATGAGCCTGTTTAAAAATAAGTATAGCTGTTTCTTTCCAGGATCTGAATTATCAGGGATTATTGTTTCAAACTGTGAGGAGATGATATTTATAAAAAGTGAATTTACTAGTGTGAGAACACAATTCAGAACTGAGCAAGTTTCTAACACTAACACTGGAACAATAGAAATAGAAGAGGAACAAAAGGCCTTGACTCAGCTGCCTTAGCTTGAGTTTTGCTCTGAGCTGAGAGCATGGCATCCTCACATCCATTCCATATCAGGCAGTAGCAGCAGAAGAGCAGCAGGTGACGGCAGGAGGTGCAAGCAGGGGACCTGCGTGGAAGGCGGGGGCAGGTCCTGGGAAACTGGTTTGGAGCCGGATGACCCATGGGACAAAGCACAAAAGAGACATCCATCGATGGAATCCCATGACTCACCGCTGCTGCACACCTGTTACCTCAAGCTGGAAAAGGTGTCCAGAGTCCTTGCATTGCATCTTCAGTTTGCCTCCTTAGGAAAGGATGGAAGATGGGGGCCACCGTGCAGAGGCTTTATTCTTTCTTAAAGGCAACACATCTCTTTTTTTCTTCTTTTTTTGGACTGGGAATTGAACTTCAGACCTTGTGTTTGCCAGGCAGGTGCTTGTGCTGCTGAGCTATATCCCTGGCCCAAAGGCAATAAATTTCATCAGATATCATTCTAAAACACTAATATGTTTATACCAGGCATCTGTTTCCAGTTATTCTAGGACCTTCAATTTTTCTATGCACTCAAGACCACAATTTTAGCATGCCTTTTTTATTTATTTTACTTTATGTTACCTATGTATTAGACATTACAAACCCCTTAGTGTTCTTCTGTTCTGTTCATAATGTGTTATCTTTCCTCTCCCTCCACCTTGAGGCTAAGACTGTCAATTGCCCATACCCCCCAAAATCATTCTGCCTTCCTCTCATATATTTCTACCATTCTATTAGGGCTCTGATTTGTTGGGCCAGTGGTGAGATTCCCTTGTGTTGAAGTAGACCCTTTTGATGGTTCCAAGATTATTATCATTGTGTGTGTGTGTGTGTGTGTATGTGCGTGTGATTAGTTTGAGCTTGTCACTGTGATCTCCTTTTCTCAACAAGGTATAATTTGGGGTATGATTTTTTTGAGAATTTTTCCATATTTTAATTTAAAATACCATATTCTCCAGCCATTGGTGTATATAATAATGGCAAATGGCAATAACAGTACAGCAACATTTAAATATGAGGGCAACACTGAATCAGTCTTTCTCAAGCCAATAGAATGAACTTAGGAGTGACTATCCAATGCACTACTCACCAATGAGAAGTACACAAAGTCAGTTGGGAAAAATGTGTTAAAACATTGATTTTTATGACACAGGGGATAACTGTAGCTAGCCCTACTCTTTATTCCCTCTTACTAGTTGAATTTAAATATAATTTTTGGAGACATGGCAGTCACTTTGTGACAATAAAAGACCAGGAATGAGAACAAAAGGTTAAAGCTCAGGGCTATAGAGAATACATGTAAAACCTGTAGGTAATGATATTTTGAAGAATTTTTATCAGCCTGAGAAAGTATCCTCCATGTTTATTGTTAAGTTAATTTTACATCCCACTGTGACCTAACCTTGTGTTATTAGGCTGGAAGCATCATTTTCAAGCTTTTGTAAATACCAATATATCTATAGCATCCTTCCTCACGAATCAGCTGTAAAACCTCAGTTATCTTTGGTTATCAGTTAAATTATCTGTATGTATAATACAAAATTTATTATAGGAATTGGGCTCTGCACAAATATGGAAGAACACAGGAAAAGAACGTCCAAAAGGGAACAAAGAAATTTCACTTACCTGACAGGGTGTGGATGTTATTCACTGGAAGCCAGTCATAGCCAGCTGTTAGAGGAGATAATCAAAAGAATATGATGGAAATTATACTGGTAGATTAGTAGTAGTTTAACTGAGTGATATCAGGAGATGAAGACAGATTAAGCAAGTAGACAAAAGGGAAAAATTCAGCTCTCTACTTAACACACTGGCCACATGGACATTTTACATTGGAAACATGGATGGTTAGTCTTGGGTTTCAATGCCATGAAGTGTAGCTCGAAATGTTGTGCTGGTCTTTATAAATTGCACAGGTGTGACTTCAGCTTGTGATGCCAGCTTCTTCAGCCTCCCAAAGTGCTAGGATTACATGTGTGCACCACACCATCTGTCTCAAAAAATAAAAATAACTAAAAAAATAAATAGTACTGTGGTTGTAGCACAGTGGCAGAATATCCATGAGTTTGAGTCCTGGTACCTCTCTCTCTCTGTCTCTCTCACACACACACACAATGTTGAGCAGGAACTAAAACTACTGCAAATTATCCACTCCTGTGAAGAGGTAGTGTTATTAGTTGCAAAACAATAGTATTAGTACAACATCCAAAAACAATACAACTATCTTAAAACCATCAAAAAGATATGTTTAAGCATGCTCCCTGACCTCCCACAGGTCACAGAAACAGGTGGTCCATGATCACTGCCCGTGCAGCCCATGTCTGTCTCCTGTGTGTGTTCTCAGATGCCTGGAGACAAGGAATCAGGATGTCCATGATCCCCTGACATCACTATTCATGACATCACCATTCACAGTACCAAGAGAACCAGGTAGACTCTACCTGCTTCCCCAGGGACAGAGCAGGTGACCTGTGGTCTTGTTGCCATTAAAGTCTGTGTCTCCTCCCTCCATGTGCCTGGAACAGCCAGGAGATATTGGCTCAGAAGGCCCATGAACCTCTACTACCGGGGTTCATGTTTGGGCTTTCCCTGCGCATACCCTGAGACACCTGAGGTATTAGATCAGGCTGTCCACAAACTGCTCACACTGCATTTTGCCTCTTGGTTTTGGACACATCCTGACCTCCCAGAGGTCACAGAAACAGGTGGTCCATGATCATCACCCATGCAGCCTGCATCTGACTCCTGCATGTGCCCTGAGCTGCCTGGAGACATTGAATCAGGTGTTCCACGAACTGCTGACCCTGTGGTTCCTGTCTAGGTTCTGCCTGCACTCTGAACGGTCTGGGGACACAGAACCAAGTGGTCCACGATCACACAACTAGTGCAGCCCACTTCTGGGTCATATGCATTCCCTGAGCTGCCTGGAGATACTTGATCAGATGGTCTGCAATCCGCAGACATAGTGGTTCAAGTCCAGGACCTGGGAACTAGGTACACTCCACCAACCACCAGAAGACTCCAGAGTGAGCAGCCCATCTTGGTGGACACTGAGGGGCAAGTCTGAGCACCAGGATAACTAGGGATGCTTGTGACCTTTTCTGAAATGCCAGGGAAGAGGGAGACTGGGTGCTCTGCCTCTGGCATCAAACACAACAGGACAAAGGACTAAAATGCAATCTCAGAACTCCACCCCACCCAGAACAAGTTCAGGAGACATCAACACAGGAGAACTTGGTAAACACATACCTGAAATTAATGAAATGAGTGCAATGGAAGTAAAGAAACAACTCCATCAGGCCACAAAAGACATCAGATCAGGAATAATGTCTCAGGTAAAAAATGAAATGACAATAGTAATGAAAGAATTGCTCAGCATGTCTAAAGAAAACATATAAAAAAATAGATGAGCATAGGAAACTGATGGAAACATTAAATGAAAAATGCAGGAGTGAACTAGAATGCATGAAACAGATTCAGAGATATCCGGTAAATCAAAACTTCCACTGAAAGCTGGCAAAACCGCTTGAATGAAGCCCAAAATAGTATTTCAGTTCTCAAAGACAGCATGGCAGCTAATGATTGAGAAAGGAAGAATCTCTTAAAATTAACAAGAACCAGGAAAAATCAATTCAACAGCTGCAACATGAGGCAAAGAGAAATAATGTAAGACTAATATGAGTCAACAAAACAGCAGGAGGCAACACAAATGACATAAAGAGAATATTTGCAGAAATAATAGCAGAAAAGTTCCTAAGCATGGAAAAAGATTCTATATACAGGTACGTGAGGCATATAGAACTCCAGTTAGTCATAACCAGAATAAAACTACACCCAGAGTATAATAATCAAGATCCCAGACATACAGCAAAAGAACAGAATATTAAAAGCTACTAGAGAAAAGAAGCAGATCACCTACAAAGGAAAGCCCATTAGAATCACAGCAGATTTCTCAACACAGACCATCCAATCAAGAAGATCTTAGAGTGAAGCATTACAGGTCTTGAGACAAAACAGCTTCCAACCAAGACTGATGTATCCTGCAAAACTATCATTCAAATTTAATGGAGAAATAAAATATTTCCACAACAAGGAACAACTGAAGAACTTCATGAGTGCCAAAACAATTTTCAAAGAGTACTAAAAGATATTCTAGACAGAGGAAAAAATGACCACAATTTCAAGAACAACAATAGAAAGGAAGCTTCAAGCAAAGCAAACAATTAAACAGAAAGAAAAAGTAGGAAACCAACAGCAAGTAAATAACATGACAAAGATAACCCAACACATATCCATTATAACCATTAATGCTAATGGCCTCAATTCACCAGTCAAAAGAAACAGACTGGCAGAGTGGATTAAGAAGCAAAATCCAACAATACACTATATACAGGAACAATCACAATCACAAACACACTCAGCCACCTAATCTTTGACAAAGGAGCCAAAGAAGGTCAAAGGAAGAAAGATAGTCTCCTCAGTAAATGGTGCTGGAAAAACTGGTTTGCCACTTGCCAAAGACTGAAAAAAGACCTAAGTCTATCACCATGCACCAAACTTGAGTCAAAATAGATCACAGATCTCAATATTAAAACAGAAACACTAAATCTATTGGAAGAGAAAATGGGTAAAAATCTTGAAGACATGGGGGTAGGCAGAGAGTTCATGAACAACAACCAAACCATATGGGAAATACTTCAAGGAATCAATGAGTAGGATCTCATCTTACTGAAAAGTTTTTTGCACATCTAAAAAAAATCACCAGCAGAGTAAAAAGAAAACCCAGAAATTGGGAAAAAATTGTAGCTGATTGTCTTTCAGACAGAGGACTTCTATCTAGGACATATAAAGAATTTAAAAACATCATCCCACCGAAATGCAAAGACCCAATCCAAAAATGGGCAGCTGAGATGAATACTCACTTCTCAGACAAAGAAATACTGATGGCAGATAAATACATGACAAAATGTCCAACATCATTAGTCATTTGCAAAATGCAGATTAAAACAACACTGAGATTTCATTTCACCCAGTAAGAATGGCTATCATTAAGAAATTAACCAATAACAATTGCTGGTAAGGCTGTGGAGAAATAGGAACTCTTCTCCACTGCTGGTGGGAATGCAGACTGGTGAAACCACTGTGGACATTAGTCTGGAGAGTCCTCAGCAACTAGGTCTAGAAGTCCCATTCAACCCAGCTATTCCCCTGCGAGGTATTTTCCCAGAAGAACTGAAAACATCATATCACAGTGACATATGTGCACCCATGTTTATAGGAGTGCAATTTGTAATTGCTAAATTGTGGAAGCAACCCAAATGTCCATCCACTGAGGAATGGATAAAAAAGTTGTGGTATTTTTATATAATGGAATATTACTCAGCTATAAAGAAAGATAAACTTGAGGCTTTTATAGGTAAATGGTCACAAATGGAAACCATACTTATAAGTGAAATAAATCAAACTCGCATGTGTAAACAATGTATTGTTTCACGAGTATAAGGACCTAAAAGAGTGAATAAAATTAGGAGGTACAATAGATATTGTGAAATGAAAGAAACTGCTCAAAAGTAAAGAACAACTGAGGTGAGGGAAAACAGAAAAGAAAGAAGGGGAAATTATGTTTATATGTATATACAGGATAGCTAACATAGTTGTACTACTGACGTCTATTGCTTTATTGAAAGGAACAGTTAATGATTAATTATTTGGCCAATCTTATGAATCTATATTTGTTTTCCTGAGTAACCACATTGAAGAAATCAATATATGATGCAACAACCATTGTTAATTTCCTATCACCTTCTCTGAATTTCAGTGTTGATTGTATTATCCTTGTGTTATTTTGTAAATGTATATGTGTTTGTTAATGTTTTCATTTTTTTATTTTTTAAAATGAAAAATAAAAAATAAAGTAAAAGGATACATTTAAACAGATGAACCATAATAAGAACAGTAAACCATAAGTATGCTATCTTATTAAAGTTATTGAATATTAAATTTCATATAAATTTTATTAATTTCTATTTCACTAATTAGTAACTATAGGTAGCCAGTGGCTAACATATTCAACAGAGATGTCTCAGATATTTTTTAGTATTCTAAATATTTTAAAATAGTTGATACTTTCATTCATATTTTGAAGTTCTGGGATAAAGATATTCTGTCATTCAAAAGTTCATTTCCTTGCATAATAAGATACATCAAGTTGTGCAAACTGAAGTGGACCATTTCTGGGTCAACATTAGTGTTATGAATCTTTAGAAAATGAGAAAATGGAAAATTCACTTCCGCTTTGTCAGAGCTGAAAGGAAGATTTCTAAGGCTTCTCTCAAGCTCCTGCCAACTCAGAAACTGTTTTATACAAATCTAGAGTGACTTCATTATCTGTTACCTGTTGCCCTGCTGAGCTAAAATAAACTGTTGTATTATGCGACCTATAAAATGGTATTAGGCATTTTATTACTTGCTCGCTGTCAACTTGAACATAAGACAGTTATTAAAGATTACACTGAGAAGATTCAGAGTACTGCAAATGTTATTTTACAGAGATGACAGGTTGCCCTTAATGTTGCTAGTCATAAAAGAAAAGAAAGTGGATAAATCTGAAGCCAGTGGTATAAACTCAACAGGCGGTGTGATGAATAAAACACAGACATGAGCAATCTTCCTTTCTATATTCTCTTTATTTTCCTAACACTTATGCCATTACTTTAACAGCTTCTAGCTGATGTAAATTGCAAAGCAAGAACATTAAAAGAGTAATTCCACCGAGGGAAAGATCGCTTCTTTATAGTCACATTAGGAGCCCGAGTGTGATCTAGACTTCCATAATCCATCGTGGAATTGATGGATGTTAGACAGTAGGGAAACGAAGCAAGAGGGCCCTTCTGATTATAGGCATCATTGATTTTGATGAAGCATTCAGTGCAGGTGAAACTTATTTAGCAACCTGGATTCTATTTTCAAAGGAATACATTTTCCATTTCTTTTTCATGTGTCTTATTCTCTTCCTAGAACAGACGCATCTCAGATCATGAACAGCAAACTAGGAAACATCCAGCAAATGTAAATAGCTAAGTGCACAGCAATTATCTTCTTAGCAGCCCCTGCTGGGCTCCATTCTGCCGTCAAGTTATTGCAATAGCCAGGCTGCCCTGGTGTTGTGGCGCCCCCTGACGCCCGGATGGAGAACTACCTCACCCAGCATCTTTTTTTTTTTTTTTTTTTTTAACCTCTATTGTTTTATCATTGAGTTTTCAAAACTACGTTGATTATTTCGTAAATTGACTCATTAGTCCTCTTTATGGACGTAGCTTTTAACTCTATACCAATTTACTGAAGGAGCTGAACATAATATGGCATGAGGGAAAACTACTTTTTCTCCCGTCATTCCTTTCAACTCTTCTTGTTTAGATTTTCTTTTTCTGCCCACTGAAGACACAATAATAGCACTCTTGTCGCTTTCAATTGTTACCACAGTCTCATTTTCCTGGTAATTCTCAGTTTGAAGAATAAACAGTCCTTAGGTGTTCCAGTTTCAAAATTGAGCCTCAGATAGTGTTCAAAGGTTTTCCTTCTCCACTTGGCCAGTTTAGACAGGATTTTGATCTTTGTTTACATTATCGTTATCCCTTTTCCGTATGACTTTTCAGAATCAGCCTGAGGATGGGATAGAGGGGAGAAGGAAAAGGATGAAACATCTTTAATGACTGGAGCAATTTGTGGCTGCCGGTGGCCTTCAGCACTATAAGCTTTTATGTGCTGTTTTGTTGTGCAGTGTATTTTATATTCTTTGGTGATGCTACCCATTCCTTACACACACACACACACACACACACACACACATGCATGCACACACAACTACACATACACCCCCAGATTTATGGTCTTGTGTATCTGTCTAAGTGGAGCAAATATTCATGCTTCAGCTTTCCACATTTGAGCTTCCCATTCCTTTCCTCAGCAAACCCATGTTTTCCGCCATGCTAAAGCAAACAGCTCTTTTGATTTGGGGCTCCATCTATTTGGCTGACACCTGGATGCTGCTCTATACCCACCTGGCATAAGGGAAACTCAGTTATCTCTGATACAACACAAGAGTGCAGGTCACAAGCTCTTGTTGATCCTATTCTTCATTCTGTCACTGTGGAGTGTTCCAGCTTCCCCCCACGTTCAGTGAGAAGCTCTTGCAAGCATTCTCTGTGGATACTTGACTGTGCAGACTTGACTTTCTGCAGCATTGCAGGGATCTATCTGGCTGGAGATGTTCATTTTGCTTTCTTAAAGGTCTTCAGTCCTTGTCAGTGATTCTCTCTGAGTTTTCTATTCCAGCCCTATGAGTACCACAGAAAAAGACAAGCATTTCCTTCTTTGAGTCTAAGATTTACTAACCCCACTTTCATCTTCTGCATTTGCTTAAGCTCTTGTTTCTATTTATAAATGAGGTCACACTGTATTTTGTGCCTGACTTATTTCATTTAGCATAACGTCCACCAGGCTCATCTATGTTATCACTAATAACAGGATCCATCCCCTTCCCAGTGGCTAAATAGTACTCTACTCAGTATGTCCACCACATTTTCTTTATTCATCAGTTAACACACATTTAGGTTATTTCCATTTCTCAGCAGTTGTGACTAATGCTGAAATGAACACTGATTTTAGTTCCTTCAGATATGTACCCAGAAGTGAGATACATTATTTTTTAAAAAAGAGTAGCCTATAAGCAATGCATCATATATACTTTTAATAGTTCTTGAACTTATCCTGAAATCAGTCTTCACATTATCACAAAAATCTGTTTCATTATACTCTTCTAATTAAATTTCCTGTTCCTCAAATAACATTTGGGTTAAAGAACAATGTCCTTCCACCCTTCTCAAGGGTGTTGCCCCTGCCTGGCTTGAGAAAAGTGTGACAGTGCAATGGCTTCCCTGAGCCACCTGCCAAGCAAGACTATGCTGTCTCCTTGGGACCCACCCCACTGCTCCTCTAAGTATAACTAGATGCAAGTCCTAGTAAGTCCATGCTCAGAGACGAATTTCAAAGTGTGCCCCATGAAGTGCACTACTCTCTAAAATGTCGCAATTCATGTTCCCCAGGAAGCATAACTTGAGGTGGATATTTGCTTGCAGGAGGTTCACTGGGCATGCTTTCAGTGTTAGTAATTGTGAATTATAGGAAAGGAAGAAAGATTAGGCAGAGATAGGGTCAGGTTGTCCTCGGATCACAGCAAAGGCCTGAGCCAGTCCTGTGAGGAGCACTGAAGCTGGGCCAGCTCTGCAGAGTTGTACTGTGTCAGAGCAAAGGAGCTGGACGTCCAGAGGGGGACAGGAACTGGTCGGTAGATACAGGCTTCCTAGAGGAAGAGGATGTGATGTAGAATAACGAAGCTAGCAATGTTCCACTTTGAGGATTGTCGGAACAGAGCATGCCCAGCTGCTGGGGTATAAATCCTGTCTCCAAAGGAAATCTGAGCATAACATTGTCTATAAAAGTATTACCATATTGTTGTTACTTTCAATATAACTATTTTGAGGGACTTTTTAGAATTTAGTGGACTTTAGTGTGCTTTTCAAGTGTTATGTTCACATCACAAAGAAGTTTTTCTGAGAGAATCTATTGCATATTACAAATAAGCAGCTTGTGTCCTAAACCTTATATACGGATGCGTTTAGAAATTAGATTGTTTTGGGGCTGGGGATTTAGCTCAG
>NW_004955430.1:13964660-14006541 GCF_000276665.1 Chinchilla lanigera | reverse complement strand
AAAAACCAAAAAAAAAAAAAGAAATTAGATTGTTTTAACCTTTCAGGCTTGACTCCATTTTTATCATGAAAAGAGTAAACAAAATAATATAATATGTTGTTGGCTTCTCATTGATGAAAAAGTAAATCAAAGCTATCAGACTATGTTTTAGGCACTGTTCAGATATAAGCAATTGCTTTATCTTCACAGTTAACTGGTAGGATAGATAATATCCCCATTATTCAGAGAAGTGAGCAGTTAAATAAAGTCACCAAAATGACATATTAGATGGCTAGTTCAGGAATTTCTACTTTTAGTGTAAAAGCTAAGTGTCAATTTTACATCACTCTATGAAAGACTGTTGCCAAATGCATGAGGTTATATAAGCAGCTATTATCTCATGTGATTTCTGTGAGTGACGAGATTTAGTTGAATGGTTCTGGTTCAGAACCATTTTGAATGGTTCTGGTTCAGTTTCTCTCTGGGTTAGAGTTAAAATGCTACCAAAACCTCAGTCACTTGAGCTGGAGGAGCTACTTCCATGTGGCTCATTGATGGTTGTTGTACAAAGGGCACAGTAGCACAGGCATGGGAGTTTCCATCTGTCAGCTTGTACATTCTCACAGTGTGGCAGGTACCAAACCCTGAGGATTGAACAAGCAGGAAACTGCAGTCTTTTATGACTGAGTCTTGTAAATCACGCTCTGTTAATTTGGTCACATTCTACTGAAATGCAAACCCCTAAGTGTTGCCCCTGCTCACAGTGACAGCATCTTTAGAGGCCCCGGAAGAAAGAATGCACAAGAATTTGTGGGCATATTTTAAAGACACAATGTTAAATATTTTAAACCAGTATATATATTTACCTTTCAAAATTTTGATTGTGAGTTAGACCCAATAACATTTGTAACAATTTTCTTCATTGCTGCAAGAAGCAGGCCTTTTGGTAATATTTTCTTGGTTATTGGTAAGCAATATAGAATTGCTTATTTAAAGGGCTTAAAAGGCACGTTAATTCTTTCATTTTGTAGAGAGTTTATTCTCAAATGGAATAATAAGTATTTTCACGTTCAAGATCCTTTTTATATTTTGGAAATATTTATTGAGTATGCTGTTCACCACATACTGTGTTAGATGCTGGGCATAAAGCAATGAATATGTGTCAAAATATGCCTTTGTACAACTCCTTAAGCAAACAGTAACAGCTTAGTAAAGAACAGGAATTTAGATTGTGATCAGAGCTCTGAATGTGGCGAGGAAGCGCAGGTGAAGTGTATACTGTTAGGGCAGACCTTCCTCACAAGGTTGCTACACTGTGGGATTAAACTCCCCACACAGGTGAAGTGCTGGGGGAGTGATAACAAATGCATTTGGAAGGGTAACTGGGGACTGGGTCCTGGGAGTCCTTAGGGCCTTAGAAGTTAAAGACTTTGAATTTTCCAGGAAGTGTTGTGAGAGCCACAAGAGGCTTGAGAAAAAGAGACTGACATGATCTGATATACATTTAAAAGAAGACTGTAACTGCTATTTGGAGAATTAACTCTGTGGGGTAAGAGTGAAGCAGAGCTCCCAGCAGGGATATGAGTGCAATCAACTACAGATAACAGTGTCCTGGAACAGGGAGAAGTAAGCAAGGGGAAAAGAAATCATTAAATTCATACATTTGGACAGGGGAGAAATAAAGGGGTAACAACAACCAAAAAACTGTGATCCTAGGGTACTGTTCAGCTCATACATAAATGACTACTTTTCTTTATACATTTTGCTCAACTGCTGAAAGGCTTTTTTTTTTTTTGGTTTTGGTTTTTCTCCGGTACCAGGAACTGAACTCACGACCTTGCGCTTGCCAGGCAGGCGCTTTTGCCGCTGAGCTAAATCCCCAGCCCCTGCTGAAAGGCTTTTGGACTGTTTTTCACAAGAAGAAATTTCAGAAAACAAACATGATCTTAGATAATAATTACTTACACTAAGAAGAGATTAAAACATTTCCCCTTTTATGTAAGCTGTAGCTGCATTAACACTGCCCTGAGAGAATAAGGAAATCAATAAAGCCTTTAAATAGCCGTGGTTATCGTATCATTATACATTTACGTAGCAGGTTTTTCTTTTTAGCAAAAATACCATTAATTAAGTTTAATTTGATACAAAATTAACAATCACTAGTTTACAGTTTCTTTTGAAAACGCTTTTGCTACTTTAGGAGCCAACCTATTCCCTGTCTAGTAATTGAATAATGAAGCAATTAGAACAGGAAGTCAAAACTCTTTTAATAAATAGTCAGCATTTTTGTAAAAAGTTTTGAATGGAGGGCTTTTCTTACTACATTTTCACTTATTGTCTAATTGAACAGTGCTAACGTGGTAGTAGTCTAGTATTTTATACATCTGTCTTTAATTTTAATAATGGAAACTGTTGCATCATGCTCTCAAGTCACTAGACTCTGTGGCTGTTAATATGTTTTAAATGGTATCTAAAATGAATGCATTGTTAAAATAAAATTTGAAGTGTGGACAAGTTATAAGTGAAAGTTTCCCAGAATTTTCTAGAATATTTGTACATTAATATGTATTTTTAGTTTCCAAAAATGAAATATAATTCATAAAATGAAAGCTTCCTTATGAGATCACACTTTAATTCCTTCACTAGAAAATGACTTCTCTCTCCATTCTTCATTTATTAATATTACTCTATTCATGTAATTGTGGAAAGTAGTATATTAATGGTTGATTGAAATTCAATTTTAATTTATGCTCAATCATTAATTTTGCAGTAAGTATTTATTGAGCATTTTGTGAATCAGGAGTCTTCAGAAATATAGAAGCACTAAGATATATAGAGGCATGTAAGCAAAACTATATTATGTCATTCAGCTTGTACGTTTTTTGAGGCTATTATTCACTTTTCCATTGCAGAAACAAAATATGCAATACTTGCATCTCAAATGAGAACAGGTTTATTTTGACTCGCAGTTTAAGTGGATTCAGGCTTTGGTCAGCTGATTCCAAGCCAGAAATGTATGGCAGACTGGCATGGCAGAGGAAAATTTTTTATGGCACAGAGTCCAGGAAACAAAGGAATGAGAGGAGCTAAGGGTGAAAACACTTACTGACCCTCACTTTCTGACCATACCCCCCTTTCCAATATGAGAATTTGGGGAAACATTTTAGATCTAAATCGTAACACTTAGGGCTGTTTAGAGAAAAAGAACAAGCAGGATATATAGAGACATATAAGAGCAGGTCTGTCGTGTGAATTAGTTCATAGAACGTTGTAAACTGATAAGTCCCATCATCTGCCATCACAAGCTGAGTGACTAGGGTAACCAGTGATGGAATTCAGTCCAAATCCAAAGCCATGTGTGACTGGTGTAAATCTTGAGTCCAAATGTCCAAACCTGGAGCACCTGACACCTAAACACAGGAGATGGTACATGAGCTCGCCCCAGGAGAGTAAGAGAGAGAGTTTGCCATTGCACGTTTTGTTCTATGTGGATCATTTGTGATTGGATAATGCCTGTCCTTGTCATTAAAGAGGAATCTTTCACTCAGCCTACTGATTCAGATGCTTTTCTCTTCCAGAAACCCTCACAAACGTACCTAGATGTAATACTAGCTATATGAGCATCCCTTAGCCTAGTAAAGTTGACACAAAATTGTAACCATTGGATTAGTCAGATTTCCCGTTCCTGGACAATGTACTCAGCAACCATATCTTCAGGAACAGATGTTTGTTCATGGTTTCATCAGATTGAGTCAATGGTTAGCTCCCTCTAAGTCAAGAACATAATGGAGGACAAGTGTGGTGGAGCAGAGTTGCTTCATTCATGATAGCTGAGAAGCAGGAGGGGAACCATGCCAGAGAAGAGACGAGGGGTCAGAGATGTAAGTGATTAAGCAGTTACTCTTTGGTTCTAAGTAGTTATGACACATTCAGCTCAGGTTCCACAATAAAATACATGGAGCTAATTGGAGTTGAACCTATAGCCAAAGTCATCCCAAACAGCTCAGATCAGCTGGTTTCAATCTATCATAAGACCTGTGAGCTTGTAAATACATGTATAAATGTTTTTTTAATCCTCTGAGTTTTTCTGTGTGTTGTCACACAGTATTACTAGGGTAGTAGTTGAAGAACACTAAAGAACAGAAATTTTAAAGTAGTGGAAATGCTCCAACTGAATTTGACCTGCAGATCTCCAGGTGGTTTGGCTTGCTGTTTCACCTGCTTTGTGGCAGAACCACTTTGGAACATTCCTGTTTCATATGAATGACTTTAGGAGGGCATGTACCCTTCAGGGTGCAGTGGCTCCTAGAACTCACAACAGCTTTACGTGGGGTATCTTTTACCAAATTCAAGTTCTACCTAACTGGTCACAAGAGAAATTTCAGTTTGTGGATTCTACAATAAAGATCTCACAAGCATACATGGAGGTTATTTCCTCCCTGTTTTTACAGTCACTCTCTAGAGATCTGTTTTTACATATTGAATTTTTGAGCTATAGATAGCTCAATATAGCTGGATAGATTATGAAAGTAAGGAAATTATTCAGAATTTTTGCTTTCTTTAAATTTATAAGTTTTAGATAAATATGTAACATGATATAATGGATTAATAGAATTTTAGGTTCTGAAAAGACATGCAAAATAAACTCATTAAAACTACTGAGCTGTGTAAGAAAATGCATGTGTTTTTGCATCAACTTATTGATTTAATCAAAATTCACTAAGAAACTGGATAACTGAAAAAATGGATAAATTCTAAAACTGTACCAAGACTGAGTCATGAAGAAATAGAAAATCCGAACAGATCAATAATGAGTAGAAAGAATGAATAAATAATAAAAATGTTCCATCAAAGAAATGCCCTGGACTGATAGCTTCATGGGTGAGCTCTACCACATACTGAAAGAAGATCTAACACCAGATATTATGAAATTTCCAAAAAAAAAGGAAAGCATGGGAAATTCTTCCAAACTCCTTCTCTGAGATCAGAATTACCCTGATGTTAAAACTAAGCAAGGACGGACACACACACACACACACACACACACACACACACATGAAAACTGCAAGTGGTATACTAGGTGAACAAAACACTAGCAACCAAATTAATGAGCACATTAAAATGATGACTTATCATGATCAAGATGGATTCTTCCCAGGGAAAAAAGGATAGTTCATCACACACAAACCATTCAATAAATGCGTATCCCTCATTAACAGATGAAGGACAAAAACTGCATGAACATCTCTATAGACACTGAAACACATCTGATAAATTTCAGTATCCCTTCGTGATAAAAACTGAATGAATGAGATACTGAAAAAATATACAGTGTGATAAAGTCCTTTTATAACAAGCTTCCAGGTAACACCAAATTGAGTAGGAGAGCCTAAAGTATTCTTTCCAAGATGTGGAACAAGAGAAGTACGCACATTTTTACCACTTTTATTTGAAAGAGTGCTGGAAACCCTAGCCAGAGCAATCAGGCAAGAGAAAGAAATGAGGACATCCAAAAAACAGAGGAGGAAATACAACTGAAACAGTTTGAAAGTGACATGATCTTATGTGTAGATATCTCTCAAAACTCCACCAGAAAAAAAAAAAAAAAAACTCCACCAGAAAAAAAAAAAAAAAACAAGGCAAAGATACAAGATACAAAACTCAACAAGGAAAAATCAGTAGCATGTCTATTTCAGTAGTGAATTCTCTGAAAAATAAATTGAGAAATAAAACCCTTTAGCCTTAACTACAAAATAAAAAGACGTAGAAAAACTTTAACCAAAGAAGTGAAACGCCTCTACAATGAACGCAATAAAACACTGATTGAAAATTGAAGATGGCGCAAAGTAATGGAAAGACATCTCTTGCTCATGAATTAGATTTAATATTATTAAAATGTCTCTACTACCCAAAGCAAGCTACAGATTCTGTACAAACTCTATAAAATTTGCAGTGACAGTTTTGTTGAAATAGGAAGGAACTATCCTAAAATTCTTATGGAACTGTGGAAGATACAGACTAAAGTTAAAGAGTAACAGAAATGGAGAAATATCGTCTACCTGATTTCAAAATATACTTCAGTGTCAGAAAAAGCAGAGCTTCACACGACTGAGACTGCCACCAAATTATACTTCAAAGCTATAGTAAGCAAATATCGCACTGAAATAAAGACAGACACATGGACCAGTGATAGAGATCTGAAACCCAGAAACAAATCCATACATATATGGTCAATTAATTTTGATGTCAAAAGCACATACAAGGAAAAGTTAGCCTCTTAGTTATACACAAAAGAATAAAATTATACCCTTCTCTCACACTACAAGAAAAAAAAAAGACTGCTCACAATGGATTAAGGATATAAATATATGAAAATTAGAAGTCCCAAAGCTGGAAAACTGAAACCATAAAAGTATTAGAAGACATAAAGGAAAAACAATTCATATTGGTCTGGCAATTACTGTTTTAGATGTGAGCCCAAAGTCACAGGCAATAGGGAACTGGGGATATAGCTCAGCAGTGGAGTGCCTGCCTGGCAAATGTGAGGTCCTAAGTTTGATTCCCAGTACCCCCACAAAGAAAAAGCAAAGCCACAGGCAATAAAAGTGAAAATAGACCTTTTATTCAAAAGCAAATAGGATTATGTAAAAGTAAACATAATCTCATAGAAAATGAAACAATCAGCAGACTAAAGAAAAAAGTCCTAGGAAAAGAATAAATATTTACAAACTGTCCATGTCATAAGGGATTAATATCCAAAATACATATTTGGAATCCAACAGTAAATAAACAACACAATTTAAAATTGGGCTAGGAATCTGAATAGGTATTTCTCATAAGAAGACATTTAAGTGGCATAAAGTTATATGAAGATATAGTCAATACCACTAGTGATCAGAAAAGTGAAAATGAAAACCACAGTGAACTACCACTTCATACTTACAAGAATGGTTAGTAATATTAACAAGATGAAACTCAAGTGTTAGCAAAGGTATGAAGGATTAAAAGGGAACCGACCTTGTATACTCTTGGTGAGAAGATAAATTAGTACAACCATAATTAGATGCAATGTTCAGGTTCTTTAAAAGTTTAAAAATATAACTATTGCAGGGACCAATAATCCTTCTAATGGGTATGTATACTAAAGAGTGGAGTCACTGTGTCAGAGACATCTGCACTCCCACGTTCACTGCAGCGTCATTCACAGTAGCCAAGAAACGCAATCAACTGAAGTGCTCGGCAGGAAATGAAGGAAGAAAATGTGGTATATATACACAACGGGGTACTACCCAGCCTTTAAAAAGAATGGAATCTTGTCATTTATGGCAACATGGACAAACCTGGAGAACTAACATGGACAAACCTGGACAACTAACATGGACAAACCTGGAGAACTTATGATAAGCAAAATCAACCAACCACAGAAAGACAAGTGCTGCACAATCCCACTTGCATGAAGAATCTCAGAAAGCAGATGTCAAAGTGAGTAGAATCTCAAAGGGTAGAATGTTCACTACTTGATCCTGAGGGGTGGGAGTATGGGGTAAATGTTAGTTAATGCATATGAATTTCCATTAGAAGGAGTAAATTCAAGTGATCTACTGTGTATCATTGTGACTGTAGTTAACATACTTGAAAATTGTCAAGCAAGTAATATATTTTAAGTGTTCTCAACACAAAAATAAGTATATAGATTACAGCATATTTCAAATAGTTTCACTTACCTATTTCAAAATGCATATATAGATGCTTTATATATGCATTATATATTCAAGTTGTACACTATGAATACAAAACTTCTATCTATCATGTTTTATAAAAGGGCAGAAGATTTTAGTATAGAAATGGAGAAATCAGGTGAATTGTCACCTTATAGCCCAGGTACTGATATAATTTATTCTCTAAATTCTACAATGGCGATCACCTGAAATTTAATTTAAAAATCCTGATTTTTATTTATTGAAATAAAATGTAATCTAATCTGAACATATGTTTCCCTTGCCTGTTGAATGTTATGCAGCGTGATTATATATGAACATATTATATAATTTATTTTAAAGGTATTTTTATTTCTATTTTTATTTTGTTGCATATTTTATGAAATAAATGCCAGATATGTTTATTTTTGGCAGTGGGAGTCAAACTTAAGACCTCATGCTTACCAGAAAGGTACTCTGCTGCTGAGCTGCATCCCTGGCCCTATATATGTTTGATAAAGTAAATTGCTTTCCCAAATACAAATAGACTTAGAAACACACCTGTTATTAAATCTTTTGCAATCTTTTCTCCAAATAAAATAATGACTGAAGACATAATGGCACATAAGTCTTCTCAGCATAGGTGGAATCTGGCTTTTCTTCCAAGATTAATGAACATTGTTGAATTTCATAGGAATCAAAAATAACTTGTTCAGTAAATCTGTAGTATTTGAAATTGCTTATGGGAATGAAGACTTAAAAATGTTTCATTGATATCAGTAAAAGAAGAGAAGAAAATCACTTTCATTCAATGATAGCTCTTTAAAAACTCTACAAAACAAAGATGATAAATGGCAGCTTGTAGACTGTTCATTCTGATTAAATGTCAACAAACTAAGGTGAAATTTAGTCAATCATCTCTGTCATTTTTTTACAAGAACATAGGATATCACTGGCTATCAAGGCATTGCCTTTTGTACAGAATTATTCTCTTGAGTTTTATGGAACAGTATTGGGATAGTAAAGACTAAGAGATAAAAACATATACTGCATAGTTAACGAGACTGCAGCAAGATAAGCAGTTTTAGAGAAGAGAAGGTGATCTGGTCTGCAAAACCATGTGGCGATGTTTTGAATTGAAACCCCACATAAATATTTTCCTTTTACTTTTTCCTTTTACTGATCATTTGTTTACTCTGCTTAGCAGATTCCCTGCTGCCCACTTGCTGTCATTTTGGTTGGAACAGTTGTGCTGAGCCACTATCATCAATTTTCCTCGCAGTTGAATCTGCCAAGGTTGACAATTATTACACTAACAAGTGCCTGTTCGGTAATGTTCAGCTGCTCGGAATCCCTCCCTCATTATTTTTCTTCCCTGGAGGCAATTAATATGAATCATCCCCAAGCTCTTCACCTGGGGCTTGGAGGTGGAGACGTTTGTTTAGATCCCAGTTACATTTCTATCTCCTATTACTTGCAAAGAGATTCGGGTCCCATTTCTCATAAGTGATTGGGGATGCTCTGGCCACAAATAGCTACCCGTTCATGATCTCAGCGCTTCCAAACTTTGCTGGTTTGCAGGAATTGCCAGGAATCTGATATAGAGAAGAAAAACCATAGAAACATGACATTCTGAAAAATCTTCAAAGTGATCACAGCATATAGACATAAAGTATTTTAACATATCACTTTTCACCCTGAGAAATGACAATGAACCATGTAGGAAAGTACCTACGTTGTAGGGTCGTATTAGAATGAAAAGTGTCACATGAAGGACTCAGACCTCTGAATTTCGAATTATCTTGCTAGCAATTGGAAATGGAGCAGAAATTGGAAGAGAAATAGGAGCTCGTATTTTCCCAGTTTTAGAGTGGATGATTCCCATGTGCTGTCGCAGACTGAAGCCTCTGTGTTTTGGGTTAAATCTCCTCTCCTCACTGACAAAGCATCCTTCTCCCTTTTTCTCCTTTCTGTCCTGGCATATGTCTATACTTACATTGCACATTATATTAGAGTTCTTTCTTCTCCTGCTCCCACTCTGTACCATAATTCTAATTTCATGTACTGTAAACCATTAGAAGGGACTTTCCACATTCAGCACCTCTTCCCCTTACCAGGAACAGTTCATTTCCTCTCCTCTTCTTACTCCTCACATTCAGCCAAAGACCTTGTCTTTTATATTTTATAAAAAACTTGAAGATTTTAGAAGAAATCTTCTTTTTAGAAGAAAAGTGTTCCACCACCATCCTGACTGCACAGGAATTTACATTCTCCACCTTCCTTCTTACTAAAGTCGGATGACCAAATGGATGCAGCAAAGGATTGACCTGTGCATCCTACCTGTCCCATTTCACCTCTTACTGAACACCTGTGGCTCCAGATCAGACTTACGCCAGAAGACACCCCACGGGATCCTTGACAGGCTTTGCCAGCAGAGAAGTGCATTATCAGGGCATCATCGCACTGTCAGGACCTGGACCTGACCCAGTATGAGCTCTAGGAAACTGCTTGTAAAAAGACTGCATGAGCACCTTACAATCTCTTAGTCTGTGGAACAGTAGCTTGAGACTTTCAACTTACTATATATTTTATAATATAGAAAACCTTGTTTTTAAAAATTTTTGGTACAACTAAATACAGAAACACAGCTTTGCAGAATAGAATTTTACATACCCATGAACAACTGTATAATAATAATAATAATGGCTAATATTGAGCACTTAATATGGGTCCTACACTAAGAGCTTTATAGGCATTCATAATTTAACACAGAAGCTCTAAAAGGAACAGACTTTTTCCTTTATTTTATATATGGAGAAATGAAGCCTATAAAGGATAAGTGCATTGTCCACACTCCCATAATTGTAAACAGTGAGAAGTGAGTTTGCATTCAGGTCATAGGATTGCTTTCAGACTAAGCATGCTGGATGAACCTAAGGCTACTGTGGTCCAGTGTTTCAATACAGTCCAATAATCCTTTTTAACAGCATATCTAAGAAGCAGTTATCTGACCTCTAGTTAACACTGGCAGAGATGGAGAGGAGGGTATTGGCTTTCATGTTTCTCCTTTCAAAAACCTTTCAGCATCTATGAAGCACTGAAATGTATCCGGGAGTGTATAGCATGCCAAGAACTGTGTATTAATGTACTTTGTTTTCCATATGAAAGTTCCTCAGTATTTCAGCAGAGAGAGTATAGTGTTACTGAATTGTTGATTCTCTCATCTGAGGAACCCTACTTGTTTTTTCAACCATTCCTCAAATGTTATGTCTTCCAGGCACATTTGTAAATTTCAATTCAGTGGAAACTAGCTCTTCAGTGTGTCTTTTAAGATGTGGTATGGAACACCTAAAATTATGTTCCAACTAATAAGTGCAGCTCAATATAAAACTGCTTATGTTGCTGTGTATAGTCAATTCAGTCTGAACCTATTTTAGGGTTCCTATCATCCTGTTGGTCTGTATTGTGGTGTCATCTAAAAACATCAAGGCCTTTTCAATATTAACAAAGCCATAGTTAGGCTATTTCTTCTGTATTTTGTTTTCTCGAAATTGTTTTTTGAATTTTAAAATCAATATGCTTTTTCATTCTGATTTTGCCTAGTATTTCCCTAACTGTACTTTTAATCATTTCTTTCTAATTTCCTTTGCAGTACTTCCCTTACCCAACCTAGAATTCCTGAGGGCAAGTGGAGCTGACTTCTCTGTGGTGGACATGATACTCATGCCTGGCCAATCAGCACCACAGACTTCTGGCTAGAGTTCAGTGTGGGGAGTTGGTCTGTTTCAGCACCAATAGTGGCAATTCTGGATCAGTTTTAGAGGTTTTCCCTTCTAGTAGACCTGAACCTAAGAGGTACTACACTACCAGTCCTCATAGTGGCCAAAACTCTTTCAGAAGCTAATATAGGAGAAAACAGAGAAGAGTCAGAAAGGAGAGCCCCCTCCCTCATGCCATCTCTTACTCCTCCTTACTTGTTTGCATTTAATGTATGCTTCAGAATGTAAAATTACTTAAGCTAACAAATGCTATCCTTAACTAAGCCTGTCTGAGTTGGATTTCAGACACTTGACTAAAAAATATAGAATGATCAAAGTTTTTTATCAAGGGGCTGGGGATTTAGCTCAGCGGCAAAAGCACCTGCCTGGCAAGTGCAAGTTCGTGAGTTCGGTTCCCGGTGCCGGAGAAAAACCAAAAAAAAAAAAAAGTTTTTTATCAATTTCATTTGCCTTTTCTAATTTTTCTAGCCTGTTAACATTTATGAAATTCTGATTTTACTAATCTTCTACCTGAGCTTTGCATCATCAGAAAATTTCATGTTTATGTTTTCTGTATTATTGAAAATAATTATTTAAAAAATTTTTGAATTATTGAAAGTAAATAACTGAAATTAGTCTAGAATTCTTGAAATTAAATTATTGAAAATAATCTGGACCATCAATGACAAGTATCCTAAAGTCTGTTTTAGACTTGTTTCCATAATTCTTTATTATGGACCCTCAAATAGTGTATGAGAAAATCTACACATTTAATACTCTGTACTGAATTATTGTGAGTTGCATTATTTTATCAGTGTGTAAAGTTTCTGGATTTTATTTTTCCCCACTTTAGAAAATCAAGACACTTTCCAATCATCCATCAAGACCATGGCCTATGGAGTCAGATTGCTGGAATCGCAGCTCTAGATCTGCAACACATTATTTAGTTGATCTTAGGCAATTTAGTTAGTCCCATCAGCTTTTATTCCCTTATCATTAAAGGATGATATAAAAACCCTTTTAAAGAGTTGTATGAATTACATGTGAAAAATAAACATAAAGACTTTAGCCTTATGTCAGGATTCCAGCAGACAAAAATGACACGCTCAAGTTAGCAAAATTTGCAAATGGCTTATAAAGGATTTCATAAAAGTAATGTTTATTCTGGTGTGATAGGGTGTAGGGAAATCTTGAAGAAAAATAGACGGATTGATCTTACCCTAGGCCTAAGCAGTGAGTATGCGGGAAGGTGCAGATACTCAAAAGGCAGGAAGGAGTTAAGGACACAGAGAGAGCTTGAGAAGAGTAGTGGTCATTTAAAGGGGTACATGGCAGCCACAGATAACTCCATACAGAGAAGTAGAGGACCAAATTCTCACCTCATGGTTCTCCCTCCTTTCATTCAGCCTAGGATCCCATTGGCTAAATCTCACTGAAAGCCAGAAGAAAAGGAACCAGTTATAGTCAAAGTGGATTAGCTTGCCAATCACAGAAAAGGGTGAGAAAGATGAAATCTTACTGAAGGAGCAAATGAGTGACATCAGAGAAAGCACAATTCCTAAAAGAGTGTATTCTAATAAAAGTTTTTTTTAAACCAATAGTTTTTTAGTTACTGTGTACAGGTTCTATGAACATTCTGAGGTATACATTGCTTAGATTTGGAGTGAATTAGTTACCATATTCAGGTTCTATGAACAGTCTGAGCTATACATTGCCTAGATCTGGAGTGATTTAGCATGAAGTCGTGGTTCTCCTTTATCATCGTTATGTATTAAGTGAAACCTCATACATTGTCATTTGTGGGACAAAGGGGGGTTAGTATCTGTACTATTACTTGGTTCAAAGTAATATCTTGGGATTGCATCTCCTCTAATCTGAGGGGACCAAGATTTAGGGTACATTTTAAATGAAGAGAAAATGATAGTAAATTTGAATAGACTATTAGCTATACATAAGTAGATAAGGACACTAGCTATTACACTAAGGGGTTCTAAATTTAATGTAGAAAAACTTAATTTCCTAACTAGGAAGCCACTGGAGAATGGTATGTGGCACTAGTTAAATGACTTTAGGAAGTTAGTATTTTTTAGTAATGACATGCCACCTGCCACTAACCACTAGCCTGCTGACACTACTTCTCCTCCTCCTCCTCCTTCTTCTTCATTTTTTGGACTGGATAATAGCCAGTGAAAGTTTTTATTGTCACTACTATTATTAGACATTTCCATTCATTACTTATATCAGTCATACTGATATCCTGAGAGGTTTTACACTACTTTTTTTCCCAAAGCTCTGTAATAGGCTCCCACTTCTGGCTCATTTACACGTTCTGTAAATGGATGTTTCATCATTTTTTTGGTGAGCGTTTCTGGATAAGAGCCCATAATTAAAACTCTACATGAATTATGTAGCATTGTTGAAAGGTAATATTGTTTGTTTATAAAAATTTTTCTCCATAGATTCATGCCTGATCATACCTATTATTGTCTTTTCTTATTTTGTTTTTGTTTTTGTTT
Organism: Chinchilla lanigera; assembly: GCF_000276665.1. Lineage (NCBI taxonomy): Eukaryota > Metazoa > Chordata > Mammalia > Rodentia > Chinchillidae > Chinchilla > Chinchilla lanigera. The sequence continues at coordinate 13,992,591 of NW_004955430.1, read as the reverse complement.
TTCTTCCGGTACCAGGAAACGAACTCAAGACCTTGCACTTGCCAGGCAGGCACTGTGACGCTGAGCTATATCCCCAGCCCCACCTATTATTGTCTTTGATATGATAAGCACACTAATGAGCATGTCCGTCACCATGTTGTACATTTTTAACATGTGGTTAACTATCGAATTTTAAGAATATATTTCTTTCCTTAATGCATATGAGTTTGCAGTTTTTATTATTCATGATCAAAATTTAATGTTCTTGATAACAATATGCTCACTGTTTTTGTTAGACTTAGAATCAAATAAAAAATAATGCTAAGTTTTTTGAACTTCTTATCGATTAACTTGTCAGGAAGATAAATGAAGAATGTGTTGGAAACTCTCATTTGAGTAGAATAAAATTTACCCTATGCTGGATTATAATGATGATGATAGCACTGATAATAATAACATTCGTCAATGTTAACTCTGCTCTAGTCTCTGTTCTGTCCTGTTTAAATGATCTCATTGAATTCTCTTCATCAACTCTGTGAATTAAATGTTACTATTATCCCTGATTTACTGATGAAGTAGCTGAGGCCAGGGAGCACTAGGTAACAAGTTAAGAGCATTCAAATTGCAAGTGGGAGATGGAATATTCTAAGATGGGCCAATGAACTGCAGGAACTGTGCATTTATCCACTAATTGATCAAGTCTCCCCTAGTACTTTAGGAAGCCCATCACTACACATTTCTTGAATATTTTGTAATTCAAATAAAGAAGATTTTATGTGTCATTATTCTTGCTTTCCCTTTTCCGTCTTAGTTTAACACCTTGCTTTGAGTTGATGACCAATAAATCCAGATGAAGTTAGACTTCCTATGCCCTGTACTCAAATTCCTACTGCCTTTTCCTTCTTCTTTTCTCATCGAAATATTTCCCATTCTTCCCTTCTCCCCTTGGTTTGCAGATTTTTCTGTGGATCAAAATTCTTGATACTTTGTCATAAGAAATGGGTAAACTTGAGTCATTTGTAGGAAAATGGATGCATCTTGAGATCATAATGTTAACTGAAATAAATTAGGCACACAAGCTTAAATACTGTGTGGATTCTGTCTTATGAAAACCCCAAAATATAAATCAAATGCAAAATAACAGGTAGTAGGAGATGAGATAGGTTTTTTGCAAAAGGAAAAAGAACGAAGAGATGGAGGAAAGAGTGATGGAGGGGAAGGGTAGAGTATGATAAAAGAATTTAGATATATTATGTTTGTGTGACAACTCCCCAAAGGGGATGTGATCATGCTGTACTTCAAATATGTACTAATCAAAAAATAAAAATTTAATAAGAAATTAAAAACTAACTGCTAGTTCATGTAAATATTTTTCTTCTCCTACTAGATACTTTTCATGTACGTAAGATGTATTACAATTCTTATTCTCGCTGGGGATTTAGCTCAGCGGCACAGCACCTGCAGGGCAAGCATGAGGTCATGAGTTTGATTCCTGACACCGGAAAAAAAACAACAACAACAAAAAAGTTCTTATTCTCATTGTACTCAAACTTGAAAATACTAGTGCTAAAACAGATACTGCCAGCATGCTTTAACATAAAGGGTTTTCTGTTTTTGTTTTTGTTTTTGTTTCGGTGGGAGGGGCGTGGTTTTGGCGTAATGACAATGGAGGAAAAATGTATTCTTCCCTGTTGTTTAGTTCTGAGAACAATGGGGTGCTTTGTGCCCCGTGAATGCTGCCCTTTTTATCTTGATCTTCAGTTGATTCCCACTGTTTTGTCTGAGTTCCTTTCTCAAACTAAACAAATCACTGAATTTTATGTTATTTTAAATACTCAGGGGTAAAGGTGAGACTTCTGCCAAGATAACCTTGTCACCTTCCTAGATACCACACAATAAGTGCCTTACCACATAGCACTATTCATTCATTCATTCGTTCATTCATTCATTCATTCATTCATTCATTCATTCATCTAGGTACTGGGGATTGAACCCAGGTCCTTGGCACTGAGCTACATCCTTTTTTGTTTGTTTGTTTGTTTTCCAGTACCAGGAATCAAACTCAAGACCCTGTGCTTGCCAGGCAGGCGCTGTGCTGCTGAGCTAAATCCCCAGCCCCGGAGCTACATCCTTAGCCCTTTTTATTAATACTTTTATTTTGAGATAGGTTCATGCTAGAGACTAAGTTGCCCAAGTTGGGCTTGGAATTGTGATTTTCCTACCTGAGCCTGAGCTTACAGGTGCTGCTATAGCAGCCATGTGCTACCACACCCAGTACAGCACATGCTAAGGGTTAAGGCCCAGACACACGGATAAGTGTCACATTAACTTCTCATTTTCAATGTCTGCTTTGCTCTTTATAACTGTGCCTTTTTTTCTGGCATGAAAAGAGGAAAGTACCATGAGTGTCCCTCACTTCTCATTGGCAAGCCACCAGAAAACTGCATGTCACTGTTTCCTGGAAATCACAACAGCATTGCCAGCATTTGGAGATACTGGGAAGCTCTTCATTTTTTTACAGAGGCTATACTTTGGAATTTGCCTTTTACATCCAATATAAACCACAACTACTTCATCCCAGAAACTCTGCTTAGAAATAGCCATGCCCAGTTCTTGTTGTAAAGGGTCTCCGCTCTTGAATAGGTAAGAGTTTGAGAGAATGTGGGCCTGGCCATTTGTCTTCCCTGCTCTCTGATTCTGCCATCTTTTACAATTACTACAATATATCAAAGATAGTCATGTAAGCAAATGCTTAAAACTTATCCCAGTATCTTTCAAACATTTTTAGAATGTTGATTTGAGGAAGTCACTTTTTTTCAGTTTGTAGTCCATCATTCTTTGGGCTTGAATGGGAAGTATTGGATTTTTGTTCTTAAAGGAATAGAAATTACGCTTGGATTATGTGCAGCATTTTACTTAACATTCAAAATACCTAAGAAAAGAAGTATGAGGGCTGGTGAGCACTAGGAACAAGGTTGTCCATTTTCACTTCTCATTGCTGTGTAAATGGCGTGCCTTGAACCATGAGAGCACGGTTGCCAAGTTTTGTCTATCCTACTAATATTGCTTCTTACCACTCCAGGTATGCTGAACCTATTTTTAACAGGGATCACACCAAATAACACAAGTGATTTAACACACTTCTCACAGGACTTTTTATGTCCACTTTACAGCTCATTGACACCCAGATATAGGCTAATTTTACATTACCCAGGGTTCAGTGATTCTCTTGCACAGAAAACAGTATATAAATCTGAAACACTGGCTTTATATAGAAATTCTTTGTGTACTTTAAAACAATAGAAAAGACATTAAATGGTACCATTTAAAACATTTTCCATCTGAACATATATATAAAAGTATTTGGCATCTAAATCTTCAAATATACTGTGTAATAAATTCAATCTCTGGCTTGACCTTATGATAATTTCTTCAGTTACAATCTAAATTTCTTTCACCTATGACTTTAATAATAGCTTTAAATGTACACTATAATTTTTCCATGATTATTGCTTCTCCAACATTCAATGCTACTTATTTGCTTTAATATTTATTGAGTTATTTTTAATAAAAATATTTGTAAAAATTATAATTTTTTAAAAATAGCATGTCAATAGATAGCTAGTACAAATTAGCTTTCTGTAATATTGCTTATATGCTTACTTGATAGATTCAATGTGAAGCACAGTGCCTTAAATCTTTGCTACTTATTTTGTCAGTTAAAACTGATTTCTTTCTTCCTTTCTCATTTTAAATTACTTTCTGTTAATAATTTTTAATGACGGAAATTCTCCCTTTTGAGATCAAATTCACAATAATGATGTCGGAGTTTATCTTAGTTTGGGCTGCTGTAGCATGACAGACTGTTTTCTTTATAAACAACAGAGACTTATTTCTCCACTTTTGGAGATTGGTTGTTTGAGATCAGAGTGCTAACATGGTTGGGTTCTGGTGATGGACCTTTCCAGAACTGTAGAGGTATGACTTCTTATTTTATTCTAATATGGGTGAGAACAGAGCAAAGACTCTAATGACAACTATAAATACACTAATCCCACTTATGATTTCTTTACTGTAAATATCTTATCTAATCCTAATTACCTCTCAAAGACCCACCTCTTGATAAAAACACTAGGCAGTAAGATTCCAACTGGTGAATTTTGGAAGGGTATACACATCCTATTTGTTTACTGACAAGAAGGGGTCCATTTATCCTTTATCCCTTTATAATGATCAGCCATTTTGGTTTGCTCAGGTCTGACAGTATTTTGTGATACTAGGACTTTTAGCTTTAAAACTGGAACTATCTTGGAAAAACTCTCAATTTAGAGATAGGAAGTTTGCCTGAAATACAGGATTTTCAGTATTAAAACAAGATATTTTCTGGTTGAACCATGAGGAATTTGTCACCTATATTTTGGTTATTATGATAGTTGTACATTTAGGGCATTTTTAGTCATGTTTCTGCATAACAAAAGTAAATATTAGAGATAATCTAGTGTACCGTAATACAGTCAGGCTATTTAAATGTGGGTTTCAAGGAAAATTTATTTTTATCTTTTTAATTTCTTCTTGATCACAGATTGTTCAAGGCAATGTAGTAAACCTTTTTGCTTTTCCTGTTATAATCACCTGGACTTCTTTGATGGTAGCCTGAGGAGTTTTGTTCTCAAAGTACATTTTTCCCAGAGGAGTTTCACTGAGTCCTGCAGTTATTACTGTCTTCTGCTGCGTGCTGATGACTACATTGAGACTTGAAGTCTCTCAAAATATAGTCCAAATGGATCTAGTGTGGATGAGACCATAATGTCAAGTGAAATAAATCAGACACAGAAGTTTAACTATGGCATGGTTTCTCTTATATGAGAAATCCAAAATATAAATAAACATATTCTATTCATTCCCTCTCCTCCCAGAGTTTCCCAGACCAGTATTTTCTACTGTCACACTGTTCATCCTGAACTTTTGAACCTCACAGCATGTGATTAACATGTTTTAGACAAGATCACAATGTCAGAATCTCACTTCTGTCCTCTCTGTCTGCAGTGTAGTGTGGTGGCTTAAGAGAAAGAGTGGAATCTCAAAGTTCACACTTATACCCTCTTATTTGCCCACTGTACAACCTTGGAGAGATTAATTCTGTTTGACTCAGTACTCTTACCTGCTTAAAAAGGATGATAGTAAGATCTGTATCTATTAGAAATTATTGTGAAGATTAAAATTAATTTATCTACCATTGGTCCATAGCATACAGTAAGTTTTTGATAAGCATTTAAATATTAATTGTGATTTGATAGGTAATATTGTCATAAATTATCACATGTCTAAATGCTCCTATCATGGCCCCCTACTTGTTAGTTTATTAATTAGTATTTATCAATGTATAAGCTAATTTGACATATTTCTGTTCAACCTATGCATTTAAAAGTAGGAAAGGAGCCTGTGTTATCTGTTATCTAAATAGCTTTAATCTGAATTCCTTAATGAGTGTAATATCCTGACTTTCTCCTGACACACATTACCAGGTACAGGATACTCTTCCAAGTTCTTACATTTAGTCTTTGTCTGTAATGAATTGTACATTTTACCAATTTAAGATTCATATCACTTGACTTGCAGTATATTAGAATCATGATAGAATAATGTAATTTCTACTGAGATGCACTGAATCACCAGTTTGATATAAAATGCATTACTTTGCTTCCAAACATATTTTGAATGCTTTTTTGTTTGTTTTGATCAAATTCTCTCCATTTGCCCTCAGCCCGAATCAGCTTCGTAATTTATCTAAATGTGCAGAGAGAAGAAACATTGTCACAATGACTCCATTTCATTCTCAGTGAAGATGGGTTTTGATATAAAACTTTAATTTGAAAGGAGAAATCAGATTTAGATTCTCAGTGTGATCCTTTTTAGTGTTCTGTGCTGCTGAGTTTTCAAATGTTAATGTAAAAGTGATATGTGCATGATAATATTATGAGTATGCTCACCGGGTCCTGTTCTTTGAGCTCAGAGCCTCTGGACTTTAACTGGACTGAGCTAATTCGTAGCACTAGGTGTAAATGAGAGTGTAGTGATTCCTACCCAGGCTTGATTGTTCTTGTTTTCTCCTCCACAGTCTGTGTGTGTTACTTGTTTTACCATTGATACTTCAGTTCAATCGTATTGATTGGAAGGTTTATGATTCTATGCCCTCAGAAAGACATAAGTAGGAAAAACCAAAATAAGAAAAGGGGAGTCTGAGTGAGGAAGGAAATATTTGTAAAGAACAGACAGGAAGAACAGACATGCTGTAAAGAACAGACATGAATGCATGCATGCAGGCCACGGTAGACTTGACGGAAACAAAACTCATTGTCTTCCTGGCAGCTATTTTGTCTGGGTGATTTGAAAGAACAGGTAATACTGTGCCTTTATAGCAATTTTTCTAATTTTTAAATGCTCTCAAAATTTACTTTCTTCCTCAACTTAGAAAGAGAGAGAGAATGAACATTATATTATATATATAATGTAATATAGAGCATGGTGAGTTTCTTTAGGAAAATTTTATTCTTTTTAGAACTGTAGCTTTTTATTTGGATTCACTGTACATACTGTTTATTTGCCAATGTTAGATATTTATGATGTGTCATTTCTTTTTAATTGATTTCCTTCGGGATGTATTTGTTTTAGGTATAAAGAATTGAGCTAGGATCATAGAGTGCTGTGTTTTTTCTTGATGTTTTTGTGTACTCTGGAATTTTGAGAAGTTGAGGGTAATAAATTCATACAGTAACTCCAAGTTGAAAGATCACCTTGATCTTTTTAATATTAAAAACCAGTGTCCAAGTCAAGAAATCAATATGGAAATATGGGTGCAAAGTATGAATTCAATAGTTAGCTTATGAAGTGCTTACAAATGCCTAATAATGATGATGATAATAGTTTATATTCTGTAGATATTTAACCATGTGCTAATCACTGACCTTTTTCTATTTTGTATGGATTTTTAAATTTTGTTTTTATGATAATCTTCTGATGTTAATTTTAAGTGACTTGCTTATGAAAAAAAAAAAAACTAAACTCTTAGAGAAACTCAGTTGCTTAACACCTCAGAACTAGTCTTTGACCAAATATTATTTGCACTAATTTTTTTCTAGCCTCAAATCCAGCACTACTGACAAACACATAGTTATTCTGAGATTTCATGACTTTCACCACTTCCCATGACAAGTCAAAGTAGTGGTTTCCATGCTTGTCTTACCTAAGGATTGTTGTTATGATTCCAAGTTCAGTCCACATCCTATCCTAATTAAATCCTAATCTGATGGAGTGGTGCAAGGATCAGTAATTTCTGAAGTGCCCTCTCCTCCCACAGAATACAAATATATGCACTAATTTGGGAAACACTGAGTTAGAGGGAATGCTTGTAAAGAATCAAGATCTTCTCATTCCTCAGCCAGTTTTCATTCTTTTGAATACATCAAGTGGTTGCTAATTCCTAAAGAATCATTGTCCTTCAATATCATTTTTTTGAACCGGGAGTCAAACTCAGGACCTTGTGCTTGCCAGGCAGGCACTGTGCCACTGACCTATATCCCCAGCCCCTTCGATATCTTTTTGAGTACATGCTACTGTGTTGGCATGAACTAAACATTTTATCTGTGTTGTCTCACCCAAATACATAGAATATATTACAAAAAAACCTAAAGCTGATTGAATTAAAAGAAGTTAATGAAAGTCACATGTACAGTTAATGTTGGGGCTGGGTTTCAAAATTTAAGTCAACTTGACTTAGAAACCTTCATGTTGTAATTCTAGAAATATTATCTCATTCTCAGAGTCACTTTTCTTGGTTTCTACTCTTATGATGCCTAGCAGCCTATTGGTGTTCTGGTTTCTTACAGAGCTGTTTGCTGACCCTGGTTTGAAATTTGAAATATTAACATGAAGCATCAGTCTGGCAGCTTCCTATGTTGAAAATCTTAATCATGCTAACTGCTGTGTTTAGAGCCTTATCGATATATAGGCTCCAACTGTTCTTGCTGATGGAACTGCTGGAGCACAGAAACTGTCTCTATCTTGTGTTCCCCATGTGGTTCGACTAAAAACAAATAATAAAGAAGAAAAAGAAAAAAGAATCTCTGCTAACATACTTGAAATTTATGCATGCGGCCTCGTCTCCTTCCCACTGATGCTTTGCTGGCTCGCTCTCATGATTTTCTGCCCCAGCTCCAACTCACAGCTCTGTAACTCTGAGACACTCTTAGAATTCCTTATCCTGTACTGCATGATAAATCACATCATCATTACAGCAGGATCCAGAATTTTTAAATTATGCACTAATGAAATCCAAGCACCCACTAGGGAATTCTTCTTACAGAAACTGAATATTTATATTGGATTTTCAGAATTGCACATATTTTATTTTTAAAATCAACAATGTAGCTGATATTAATTTAATATTCATGTAATAATTTTATTACAAAATGTTGTCTTTTGTCATTTTCTGTCACAGTATTTTGGGCATAGGAAATTAATAAACACATTGAATAAATGTTTGAGTTATATTTAGTGAGACTTGTATTATTCATAGAAGCAAAGCCTGCGTAGGTGCACATGACTTCTGCAGTCACACAGGACTTCATGCTCAGACGGGCCCTGTGCTTGCTTTAGTAGCCTGCTGCCACTCTCTTAAATTCATAATAATTTTCAATAGGGAGCCCATATCTTCATTTTTTCCCGTTACCTCAGCTTAGTCTTATGGAGCTGGTCCTATGTAGAGGGCGTACATGTAATAGTAAATTCAGTCTCCAAAATAGTTAATCATCATCTATTTTGTATCTACATGCTCACATTTTGCATGAATGCAGATGTGATTAATAAAACACAACTTCACTGTGTTTGGTGGCTTATGCTTGATAATTCCAGCACTCTGGGAGGTTTAAATGGGAGATTACAAGTTTGAGCATAGTCTAAGCAACCTGGCAATTTAGTGATACCCTGACTCAAAAACAAAACAAAACAAAACAAAATTTCAGAGGTCTGAGGATCTAGCTCAGTGTGAAAGCCTTAGGTTCAATCCCCAGATCGACAAAAGTCAATCAATCAATCCATTAATGCAGAACTTCTGGAATCTATACTAAACTTATAAATCCTAGAAGTTTAGGTATTGCCACTTAAGGCATTTTAGGCATGCATATTGGAACTAAAATAGTCTTAATGTAACATTTGATGAATGTGAACATTTTCATCTGTGTTCATGGACATACAAATTAATAAAATATTGTAAAAGTTTAAAAATACATATTTGAACATAAAGATGTTCTCATACTCCAGAAATAAGGTGAGAATATCTTTCTGTGGAGCATTCTAAATAAGATATAGGTATGCCTGAGGATTTGGTTTAATATAGAAAAAATAAATTTAAATAATTCCATACATAAAAGTAGGAAAAAGCAACAATACAATTTCAATTTTTATGTGGTATGTTATAAGCAAAAATAAAATTATTATTATTATTATTATTATTGTTGTTGTTGTTGTTATTTTTCTTTCCCAGTACCGGGAATCAAACGCATGACCTTGCACTTGCAAGGCAGGTGTTGTTTTGCTGAGCTAAATCCCCAGCCCCCCAAAACAAAATTATAAAAGAAAAAAAAGACAATAGCATAAACTGAGCAGTGTTATACATTCCTGTAATCTCAGTACTTTGGGAGGCTGAAGCAGGAAGATCTCAAATCTGTGCCCAACGCCAGGCAATTTAGTGACTGAGCAAAACCCTCTCTCAAAATAAAAAAATCAGAAAAAGATGGGAATGTAGCTTAATGCAAATACCCTGGATTAAAGCCTCAGTACTGAAGAAAAGAAGAAAAAACAACACCATAGAGATCAATTTGTCACAAGGAATAGTTGTATAGTAACACCAAAACAATACTTTAAAAGAAAATATTATCCACAGGGGCTGGGGATTTAGCTCAGCGGCAAAAGTGCCTGCTTGGCAAGCGCAAGGTCATGAGTTCGGTTCCTGGTACCGGAGAAAAACCAAAAAATTAAAAAAATAAAAAATAAAGAAAAAAAAAATATTATCCACAATGAAGTATTACCCAGGCTGGGGATTTAGCTCAGCGGCACAGTGCCTGCCTGTCAAATACAAGGTCGTGAGTTCAATTCCCGGTACCAGAAAACAAAAACCAAAACAAAAAAACCCACAAACAATGAAGTATTACCCAAATTTTGTAGAAAGGTATATAGAATATGGAGTTATGTTCTTATTGCAGAAGTACAATTTGCGCCATACGTATAGTTTAGCGGCACAAACACCTGCCTGGCAAGCGCAAGGTACTGAGTTTGAGTCTCAATACCAAAACAAAAAAGAAGAAGAAGAAGGAGGAGGAGGAGGAGGAGGAGGAGGAGGAGGGGGAGGAGAAGAAAAATTCACTGTGTGTACATGGTATCCCAAGAAGAAGAAGGAGAAGGAGGAGGAGGAGGAGGAGGAAAAGGAGGAGGAGGAGGAGAAGGAGAAGGAGAATTCACTGTGTGTACATGGAATCCCAATTAGATGTGTATATGAGATAAAAACTTAAAAGCAGAAAAATGGGCTTCGGTTTTATCTGTAACGTGTTGCTTCCTAAGACAGTAATCCCTGTAAACACATGTCTTAGGTGCTTTTCTCACTGTTGACACAAAATACCCGATGCCCCCAGTTAAAGGAGGAAGGTCTTATTTAGTTCACAGTTTGTAGAGGTTTCAGTCCACAATTGGCTGGCTCCACAGCAGGGTGGCATGACAGAGAGACAGCAGTTCATGGCGGTGGTAGTCAGCAAAAGCAGCAAGGGAGTTTAACAGCCTGCTTCTGCCCCTTTTCTCTTATCCATACTGCTGGGATTAGGGCAGCGCCAGACCAATCAGTGGACTGATTTACTAAAACTCACCCTTAATCCCGGCATCGCACACCCTAAATTCAGCCGCCTCTGATAAACCCCTGTGACCACTTGAGGCTTGGGGGAGACTGCTAGACACAAACCGTAACAATATGTAACAAAACACTAACCTGTGTTCAATATCAGGGGCAAGTACATTGGTGTGTTTTTATGCTGATCCACACGTCTTTATAATATTCTTATTTTTTAAACATATAACAGTTTAAAGAGTGGTTTCATATATTAAAAATTTTTAACTATTGTACCATTTGTTTCACTTAGTCCATTTCAAACTGAAGCAGACTTGAGATCTCTCTTCCTCTCCCTAACCTCCCACCCTCTGCTTCTCTCTCTCACTCTTGCTCTCTTTGTCTTTCTCTGTCTCTCTCCATTTCTGTCTCTGCTCTCTGTCTCCATATACGTGTATACACACACATATATATAATTTAATGTCTATAATCTTACAATGTCATATATAAGGACAGCTTGGGATTTAAAGCTGGATGTTAGAATGGGCTAGGTTCTACTGCAGAAACAAACGCAGTTCAACATTTCAGTGCTTTTACATAACAAAGGATTATTAATCACCCAGGAGAAGTCCACAGGACATTGCTGACTCTCTAGGGCTATCACCCTTGCCTGATGTAAGTTGGGGATGCCTTCACAAATTTCTGAACAGAAAGTTTTACTCTATTCAGGATGGAAAATGGAAAGATGAGGAATTATGTACCATTGTGAAATGTTCTTACTTGTGAATTTTCTCACCTTTTTATCTCGGTGGCAAAAGATAGATGCCCTTGTCTATAAGGGATGGTGAAGTGTCAGAAAGAAAAGGAGAATGAGAAATATTTGATTTCATTGCAAAGACACAATTTCCCTGGCATAATGCAACTGGTAGCTAGGCAGAATCTAGCTGGAGGCTTTTCTCCTTGCCATTTGGGGAATTATCCCTGCTGGGCAAGCAGGTCCTATGCATTGTAAATGGTTAGAAGCATCCTATTGGATGCCAATGATATCTCTCATTTACAACAGTCAAAATATATCTCCAGATATTGCCAAAGGAAAAATTTGCTCCTGGTTGGGAAGAACTGGTCTAGAAATATTAGAACTACTTTACAGGGCAGTTTGAAAAATCTTTAAGATTCTAGAGGTCCCATTCAACCCAGCTATCCCCCTGCTGGGTATTTTCCCAGAAGATCTAAAAACATCATATCACAGTGATATATGTGCACCTATGTTCATAGCAGCACAATTTGTAATTGCTAAAATGTGGAAGCAACCCAAATGTCCATCCACCGAGGATTGGATAAGAAAATTATGGTACTTTTATATAATGGAATATTACTCAGCTGTAAAGAAAGATAAACTTGAGGCCTTTATATTTAAATGGTCACAACTAGAGACCATACTCATAAGTGAAATAAATCAAACATACATGTGCAAGCACCACATTGTGTCACTAGTGTAAAACTTGAAAGAGTTAATTTAAACTTGGAGGTATGATAGACACTGTGAAATGATAGGAAACCACTGAAGAGTAAAGGGCTTCTGGGATGTGGGAAAAGAGAAGGGAAAGAAGGAGAAATTTTGTATGTATGTATATACAGGATAGATAACATGGTTGTTCTTCTGTCTTCTATTTCTATGCTGAAAGAAACTGTCAATGAGTCTTTGGTTGACCAGTATTGCATGTCTATATCTGTTTTCATGAGAAGCCACTTTGAAGATATCAATATGTAATACAACCACCATTGTTAATTCCCTAAAAAAAAAAAAAAAGATTCCATAGTGAGTAGCAGGTGTTAAAAAAGCTTATTCCTGAATTTATACGGATTCATGTCCTTCATAAAATCTTTAACAATAGAATTAACTTACCCTTTTGGTTTGTTCCAAAATGATGACAATTATGCACTCCCATAGAATGTTCCAATGGGTAAGAATGTCTTTTTGGCCAGACATTAGATGCAGTTTTGGAATTCTTTTCTAGAACCTTTGCATAGTGGTCCAAATTTCAAAATCATGAGAGTAAATCCAAGTCAGTATTCATAGGAAAGCCAAGATATGGAGAAAAGTTTTTAAAACGATAATACTGGAAGAACATAATGGAAAAGTAAAATGAAGAAAAGAACAAGGACCGAGAGCCAGATGGTTTCTATAATAAAATAATTGTTGGTAGAAACAAAGAAGAAACTTTAAATGTTCTCAGATCACGTTTCCAAGCTGACATGTGAGTGTCAGAGTGACCAGTTGAATAAATGGATACAAATGGGTCTGAAAGTTCTTAATCAGTAAATTGACAAACCACAAGATGGGAAATTAGTGTCAGTGAGTTGTGGGGGTGCATAAGAAAGATGGAGAAAATAGAAATAAATATAAAAAGATGGAGATAACAGTTGAAAGATGATAAAAGCCCAGATATATTCCATTAAATTGCTCTAGATGTTAATGGTAAGAGAATATTTGTATCTTTGTATGATTTATTATGGTGCCTAGAAAAATACAAATCAAAACAATGTGCTTGCTTGTAATCTATTTAGCTGTTATCAATATTTATATGCTAATTCATGCTGTAAGGAATAAACAAAGTGCTATTATAAAATGCATCAGCTGGCATCATGTGTAATGCTTGACACTAAGCTTATTTGATTTGAATTGAATCTTGTAATTGTCAAGAAAATAATTTTTTAGTATCTTGCTCAATAAATCAGTTAGTTGGGTAAATAATAAATGTGAAACCCATCTTATCGGCACAGGTATGTTTAATTTTTAAAAAGAAATTATATAGTGATATCTCTTCCCTAGAAATGATTCACATAATAAGAAATATATAAAGAATGAAAAGTCTCTCTTCTATTCCCCAAATCTCCAGCGTCCTTACACTGTAGTTTTTAGAACAATATGTAAATAATGTTTAATTTTAGTTCTTTTAAAGAAATCTGTAGTTTTTCCCAAAGAATAACACATTGTCAGGTATTTCTTAGTACTAATTTTATCAAAATATGCTTTTTGGTACATATTTATATATAATCTTGTTAACAAATATATTAATCACTACCCTAAGCAGTTTGTTTGCCATTCTTATTTCTTGTACTTGTGTATCAACCTTTCATTTGCCTATTTATTTTTCAGTTCATTTACTTATCGTATTTCTTTTTACATATATCAAAGGTGGGTAGGTATAAGCTTTGAGTTGAAAGCTTTCACTTTAGCACATTTCACATACTACTCCTCTGGTGTTTTGCATTTCTGTTTGATTAGCATCTTGTTACCAGTTTATTTGTTTTTTGTTTCTACACAGGAACCTTACTGTTTCTCACTGATAATTTGTAGATTGTTATCCTTGAAGACCCCATTCAGGAGGAGTGTAGGGAAGTAAGGTTGTATTGCTACTCTGTCTTGAATTTTGGAAGAACATCTTCCGTTGTGTGAGATTAATATACTGAGTCAATCCTTTGCCATTGGGCAATTTTCTACTTTTCCACCACCACCGTCTGTCTGTCTTTGTCTCTGTCTCTGTCTCTGTCTCTCTTTCCTTTTCTATCTTTAACAGCTATCCTCTTAATTTCTAAGAAATTCCAGGCTTTGATTTTAAGTAACAGAACCTTCTGAGTATGGTTATGTGATAGCATCTTGAAACTTTTCCAAGATATAAATTACACATTTATTTCCCTCAAAGATTTCTTCTCATTTCTGGTGTAGCTGTTTCTTGCAGTTACTGTTTGTTTATATAGTCCTTTCCTGCCAATAATTTTTCTCAAACACTTGATGATTTGGACAGTTTGCTTATATATGCAAATTATGGTCTTAAGTGACCAAAGTTGCTGATTGAGGGTCTCAACTGGACAATCCTGAAGATCTATGTAATTAATAGATATGGCTGTTGGGAATCTGCCATCCAGTTGACTTTTTTCCTATGACTGTGGAAAACTTGAACTCTGAGCATGGGATCCACTTTGCCAAAGCAGTCCATGTCCCCAGGTGCTCAGCGAGTGCCTCCTTCAGGGTGTCTCCTATGGGACCAACTGCTTTATTTAACAAGTTTTACTTATGACTTTGGTTGGCTGGACCTTCTCAGGTAATCAATTATCTACCTATGAATCCCAAGGGTTACTTTTGCTTCCAACACCACTGTCTGAGTTATTAGCTATCATAAAGTTCCACTGAAATATTTATCATTTCAAATCCTTTTTGGGAGGCCCTACCCCAAAAATCAAACATATTAAACTGTTGCCACATCAACAACAAATACAAATATTTGATAGTAAAAACACAACAAGCATTAACTTAAAAAGTAGTTGGCTTAACATAACTAATTTTAAAAGGTCAACTCAAACTTCTCTATGATCTACATCATGTATAGAAATTCATGTTAAGTCGGGGGCTGGGGATTTAGGTCAGGCACAGCGCCTGCCTGGCAAGAGGAAGGTGGTGAGTTCGATTCCCAGTACCAGAAAAAAAAAAAAAAAAAACAAGAAAAAGAAATTCGTGTTAAGTGATGATATTTAACTCCATTAGCAAATGTAATATAATTTTATACTATGTATATCACGTATAAAGATGGAGATACTTATTACAAATTTAAGTTCAAAGTACCTTTAAATGAATATTGTATTCATTAAGAGCTTTTTCACTTTTTGTATTTTTAAGCCAGTGTTTAGTTTCCAATTTTCAAATGTTCCTATAGACCTTAAGCATTAAGCTTCTCTCTAACCTGCACACTTAGTGTAACCTAGCACACTTGGGAAGAGACAGTCAATATATGTGCTGATTCAGCTATCTTTGTTTTGGAGCTTATGACCACTTGATTGAGAAAGTCTCAGGTTTATCATTATACATTTTTAATAAACATAATCTACTGCCTATACCTAAATTCATACAGAAATTTATTACCAGTTCTTAAGAATTCCATGATTAGTAACCTATGGTGAGCATTATTAACTGCATACTACAGTAGCACAATGGGACGAGCACCGCTGAAAGAGTCCAGATGAATTGAAGGATGGGAGACTAAGTCATTTCTTCCTGCTGAGCTGATGGCAAAATGTGAAGCCAACTCTGGAAGATGCATGTCAGCCTGATTTATCACACATACATTCCTATCTTATTATAATTACCTTAAATACTTGTGTCGCTATTGATATGGTGTCCTCAGTGCGCTATGACTGTGAAGGCGTAAGTTACTTATCTGAGTAATTCCCAATTATGGTACATTTTTGAAGTATGTACATTTTCTGAAAGAGAAACATGAGCAATGTTTTAAAACTGCAATAGCAGGGGCTAGGGATTTAGCTCAGCGGCATAGCGCCCGTCTGGCAAGTGTGAGGTCGTGAGTTAGATTCCCTGTACTGGAAAAAAAACTGCAATAGCAAATAAAATAATTTCCTTACCGGTGTTAAGACATTTATAGACTATACTGAGTATGCTGTCTTCTTAGGGTTGACTAAACCTTTGATATTATTAATGAGCTTTGTACTTAAATAAAATCCAGAAAATTCTAGGCATTTCAATCTTAGGTTATGAATGTAAATATTTTGGGCCAATAATCTTAAAATGTCAAGAAGGAGGCATATCCTGCACCATTTAAATGTAAGGTTAGAAGCAAGGAGCTTCTCAGAGTAATGAAATCTACCTTTGCTAATGGTTTCAGAAGGTGATAAGCTCCCTGGATGTCATCTTTAAACCCAAATGCTTAATTCCTGCTGCAGAATGCAGATATAATTTTTTACTTGATTATATCATGCATCTGTACTAATGATTGTACATGTATTTACAACCAAAATATTTGAAAAAATTAATATCAGTAAAGAGAGGGTAAGAAGGGGAGGAAAACCTTCTTGCTTGGGTGCTCATTTAAAATGTTTGATTTGCCTTCATTTGAAATGCAGTACACAGCATCAGTGTAGGAATACCATGCCAGTTCTGGAGGATAGATAGCTATTCATCAGAATTTCAGACCTGCAACTTGATAAAAGCATAATGTTAGGTAAATTGCAATATCATCTGTCTCATAACTTTACCCTTAAAATGGAATAATTTCCAACCTTCCTCATAAGAATATTGTATAATATAATATGGTAGATTTTATTATCATAATATTAGAAGTTTATAACCATACTCATTAATAAAATAACTTTCCTAATATTATTTAGATTCCAGAATTATGATTAACTGCAATCTGAGTTTATGCATCGAAATACAAATTTCTCTGAAAAATATCTACCCATACTGTTTACCTGTTTCTCTTTTCCTATTTGACCACTGCATCTCAAGCTCTGGAGTTGTTCTCTTCCTGCTTTAGGTGTATCTCCAGGCGCATCAATTTGAAGGAACAAATGTCGGTCTCACTTTTGGGGGAGTATGCAACTATTGTAGTTATAGTAATATTTGGAAATAGAAGGTAAAGCATTGAGGAAATATAGACACGACTTTCATTTTTTTCTTTTTTTTTTTTTTTTTCCGGTACCGGGATCGAACTCACGACCTTGTGCTTGCCAGGCAGGCGCTGTGCCACTGAGCTAAATCCACAGCCCCCAAGACTTTCTTTTTTAAGAAAGACTATACTATTCTTCAGTATTTTAGACTGAAAATAACTATCTGTACATAATATTTATTTCCATAAAGAGCTGTTTTAGTTAGTACTTTGTGAATACATATAGTTATTTCAGAGATAATAAGCACTGAAATTTACTCATAAATTATTGTAATTATATGCAAAAATAAATCAAGCTCCAAGAAATTATTTATCATGCTTCTGGGAACAATTTAAGAAAGATTCATTAACAAGTTGTGGAAATCAATGTATCATGTCTTAAATGAATTATATGAGCAATGAAAGCTTTTCAGTTACCATCTGATGAAATGTTCTCTCTAGGAGTCTATTTGTGTACCTTTACTTCTGAGTAGATGATTTCTTTTTTGGTGGGAAGAAGTAGCGGGATGAGATACAGGAGGGAAGGAAAAAAGTTAGGGTGAGATTTATTAACATACATTTCTTTCATTACGTTTTTTCTGTTCAGATATAAACAACCCAAAGCAACATCTGTCAAAATAGTAATTCATACAGAAGTTCAGAAATGTTAATTTCTTGTGAGCAAATAGTGCTACATTCACGAAGAAGTCACCTGTTTTCTTCTGGCTGAAGGTGAATATAGTTTGTAGTATAGGGTCCATGGGGAGGGTGTGTACATCCAGATCACAGAGTCTTAGGCTGAATTTCTAGTCTTGCAATGTATTTATTTCCACTTCATCTTCTTGTGCTACCAGTCTCCAGACTACTCAAGGTATGTTTATGAATTTAAGCACAGCAAGCTCAATAGATGTCTTGTGATTGTCTTTAGTCATCTAACAAAAAGACATATTCAGAGGTGAAGTGTTATTGGAAGTAAATAGCCCTAGAAATAATATTTCTCTCTTTGTTAAGGCAGGAAGTGTGCTGTTGGCAAATTATATGTGAAAGCCTCTTCTGAATTTTACCTTCCACAAAAGTTAGCAGTATTCTGAGTCTTGTGACACAGGTATATTATAATGCTTTTATACCTACAACTGTTAAATTGTTGCTGATTGTACCACCTTTTATTAATCTGCTTTTCCCATTCACTTTTGTCATAACAGCTACTTTTCAAATGGATATTTTCATCATGTTTCTATTAACTGAAATATTCTAATTCTGGAACTGCAGGATGTTTTTCCCCTTTCATGGGCTAATTATAGTAAATACAATCTGGGGATGAGTAACCTCACATTTCAGAAGGAATATGCTCATCTATTTTTCTCTTTTTTCTTTATTCTCTTTATATCTTCCCCACTGTTTTAATTCCTACTGTTGTTGTTACTTTTATGTTCATTTTTATTTCTCCCTTACAGTGTTTGCTTTCACATCTATCATTTTGATTTTTAGCCTCCTCCAGGCCTCCATACACAACTATCCCATTCTTCATATGTCATCCAGCATTAGAATGTATGTGACATCATAATGCTACTATTTCTTTACTTCTTGTTTTGCTTTTTGTTTCTTTCATTCTAATTTAATGTAATCCATTCTAAAGCTTTCCTCAGTCTTCTTGTGTTAGGTATACCTCAGGAATTCTCAGAATTTCTTTGCTTTTAATATAAGCTTTTAATTTTATAATTTTTATACACATTGATTTAGTTAATTAGCACTTTTCTTGACTTGCAGTATTACAAGATTATTTGGTTTTAAGTGCTTCCTAATTTTAGTTATTACTACTCTTTGTGTATGTTAAAGTTTGTGCACATATGTTATTTCAGTTGTGTTTTGTTATTGTTTATTAACTTTCTTGCACTGTGGATAGAAAAATTCAGAAGATAGGTAAAATTCAGAAGAGGCTTTCACATATATGATCTGGTCAAAATGGTCTTTTATATCCTTGGACTTTGCCAGGGAGTACTTTCCCCAAGTCCGCACTGACAAAAACAAGTTTCCTTGTCATCTTTTGCTGCCAAGTGTTTCGGTCTGCCTTTTTTTTAAAGGGATAGCACTTTGGAAGTATGATTTTTATGAGATGCTTTGGTTCTAACACCCATATAAATGAATGAATAAATAAATGTAAGATTTTTAAAAACAGTTACAGATTAGCTAAATAATCATGAAAAACTTAACCTGGATCCTACTTCTCACCAAATACCAGAATAATATATATATATATATATATCAGAGATGTGAACTTTAATCAAGGAAAGGAAAGATATCTATGGTGAAAACTGTAGTACTCTGAAAAAGGAGACTGAAGAGGATATCAGAAAATAGAACGATGTCTCCTGTTCTTGGATAGAGAGAATGAGTGCAGTCAAAAGTTCCATATTTCTAAAACAGTTATATAGATCTAATACAATCCCAATCAAAATACCAATGATATTCCTTACAGAACTGGAAAAAGGAACCCTATAATTCATATGGAATCAGCAGAGACCCATAGTACAGAAAGTAATTCTGGGCAACAATGGCAAGGCAGGGAGCATCACAATCCTGGAATTCAAGTTATACTACAAATCTACCATGACAAAAATAGCATGGTGTGGAAAAATAAAACAACATGAGGATCAATGGAACAGAATAGAAGATAGAAGGACAACTCCAGGTACTCTCAGCTATATTATTGGGGCCAAATCCTTTTTCTGAAGGAAGGATCACCTCTTTCATGAGTGATACTGGGAAAACTTCCTTTCTGCATGCTGAAGGTGGAACCTAGATCCGTATCTCTTACCATAGACTGAAATCAAAATGGAACAAAGATACAAACATTAGAACAGAAATACTTACTCTGCTGAAAGACCAAAATAGGTAAAACTCTTGAAGACATAGGTAAAGGCAAAGACTCTTTGAACAAAACTATGGTTGCACAAGAAATTATACCAAGTATCAACATGATATTGCATGAAATTAAAAAGCTTCTGCACAGCAAAGGAAGCCCCCAACAAAGGGAAGAAACAAACTATAGAATAGGAAAAGTGTTTTGCCCTCTACTCCTCAGACAAAGGATTAATATGTAGAATTTATGAGGAACTCAAAAAAATTAGAACACCCAAGTTTAAAGGCCAGGTCAAAATATCTGCCTGTGAAGTGAATAGATGCTTCTGCAATGAAGAAACACGAACAGCCAATAAATATATGAAAAATCTTCAGCATTGCTCTCATTCAAGAAATGCAAATTAAAACAACAGTTAGATTCCATGTCATATCAGAAATAATGGCTACCATCAATAAATCAGCCAATAATGAGTGTTGGAAAGGCAGTGGGGAGAAAGACACTCTTCTTCATTGTTGATGGGACTGTAAACTCACACAGACACTGTGGAAATCAGTATGGAGAATCCTCAAAAAAAATGTAAAATAGAAATTCCATTCAATCCAAGCATTCCCCTTTAAGTTTCTTCTCTAAAGAGTTAAAGAAATCATACCACAGTGATGTATGCACTCCCAGGTTTATAGCAGCACAATTTGTAACAGCTAAATCTTACAAATAGCCACCAAAAAAATGAATGGATAAATTCAATGTGATATTTATACACAATGGAATACTACTCTCCCATAAAGAATAAATGTGAGTCATTTGTAGGAAAAGGGATGAGAGAGAGAAAAATTTATTGTAATCCAGCACTGACAATGTATCTAAAAGTGTACATTGCCTTAGTACATTTGCCTTACATGTCGTTTGGCCTATTAGTCTGGTTTTTAATCTGCATATATGATAATTAACTTCATAAGGTCTTATAAGTTAGGTAAATGAATCTGATGGTGAAAAAATAAAAGGAGGAAAAATAAAGAGGTCAAATGGATAAGAAAAAGAATTATGTTGGCCTGGTTCATTTATAATCTAGATATGGTTAAAAAAAAATCTACACAAGACTCAAAATTCCTACACAAAATCCTACACAGGATTCAGAAGAAATAAAAGATTGATAAATTTGGCTATGCAGAAATTATTTTAAAAAATTATTTGCCTGACCAAAAACTCCATAAACAAAATAAAATGTAAATAGTAAACAAGAGATCAATGTATGTGGTGACTGTTTCAAGCAGGGGATGGGTGAATATTCTGAGGGAAATTAATGGCAATGTGTCTCTTAGATAACAAATTTTAAAAACATTCACCATATTTTGATCACATCATATATAGAGAGATACAGAGACAAAGAGAGACAGAGAGAGGAGAGGCAATTCAGATAAATCCTGTACAAATAGTTCTTACAAGCACTTGTGTAAATTCCCTCATAATCTTAAAAATTTAAATTAAAACTGCATGGAAATATCATTTCTTACCTATCAGACTGATAAAAATTAAAAAGTATCACAGTATTCTATGGATGAAATTGTAACACATCATTGATAGAAATGCACAACGCCTCTAGGTAGAAATTTGGCCACATTTTTCAGAACAATGCAAGATTTCTCCCTGAACCAGCAATAAACGCCATTTATATTCTATACCCTGAGGATACACCTGCACAAGTACCACACAATTTATATTCAAGGTTATTTATGCAGAGTATACTAGTAAAATTTTAAAAATAACTTATATAAATATTCATAAAAGCCTGATTTAAATAAACTAAGGAAGACTTACAGAAAGACTATTGTCTATATGTTAAAAAGAATGAGTAAGAAGTTGATGAACTTTTATGGGTTGACTTTCAGAATGTATTGATGAGTGAGGTAAAAGTGAAATGCAGGGAAGCATTGCTTATTTTTGTAAACAGAAACATGGGAAAGACAAACAAAAACCTAACCTTTGTGGTTACAAAGAGGAGTGGGTTTAAAAGTGCAAAAGGGTTGTGGATGAAGTTGAGAGTTCTCTGAATATACTTTTTGGTATAGTTTGCTATTTTTCAGTCACATAAACAGTTTACATTTATAAAAAATATACATAAATGAGGATTATAAAAATGCAAACTAGAATCAAACTCTGTGTAAAATTGATGACGTAACTACTTATGCGTCTTACATAACCCCAAATCCTTGACATCAACCTTAAATGAGTTTTAAACCCTCATATCGTTTTCTGACATCTCATCGTTAGTTTTACATCAGTTTCTATGCACCACACTATTTTCCTGTTAAATTCTTCTCTTTATTTTGGTATCTTTTCAATCTCATTTATTTATTTTAAGGGATGGTTAATATACGTTATTCAATATTTTTCCATTTTTATATGTGAATGTATTCTTGTTTATTGATATTTTTTATTTTAAAAACTGAAAAACTGACAAAACAATGAAGACAATATCAAAACAACACAAAAAACAACAAAAATGATACATGACCTCAAGACAAAGTGTTAGAAATTTACAGTGTTTGCTATATTATGTACTGTCATCTTCAACAAAGTTGCTCAGTCCATTAGACATAAGAATGTAAGACTGATCAAACAAAGACAGTAACAAGTAAAAAAATAAAAATAAAAAAAATAACATTGGAAATGATGCAGAGCTTCACCATACAAAAGGGTAGGAGTTCAACAATGATTCTTATACCGCATATTGTTTTCAGATCAGTCATTTCAATTACCAAATTCAAGCATTTAAAATTAGTCAAGAAAAAGGAAAATTTTAAGCATTGACTTTCAATTTTAAGCATTCCTTTCAATGAACTACAGACATCAACAATACACCTATTCCAGCTATACTTATATATGCATATAAATTTTGTTTTTCATTTTTTAAAAAAACCAACATAACAAAACACATACATAAACAAAACAGCATAAAGAGCAATAAAAATGATACAGAATTTCAAAACATGGTGATAGGATATTATTTTTCCATATTTATAAAAGAAAAAATTTCAGCAAATCTAGTTAAACTTTCTTTTGTGTGTGCCAGGAACAGAACTCAGGGACCTATGCTTGCCAGGAAGACTGTGTCACTGAGCTATATCCTTGGCCCCCAGCTAAACTTTTAAAACAAAAATTTCTTCTCATTCTTTTTCTATTCTATAATTATGTTTTTAACTCTTACTGACATAATAGTTTTCATTTTATGTTATTCAACTTACTTTCTTTCATGTCCATCCCTACTTTTCATTTGTTACTATAGTCCAAAAGATAATTGCATAATTATCCAAAGTCCTTTGTATACAATCATAAAAGACTACTTCAAAAATCATCTCTGGAAACACCTGTCTTCTTAGATATACATATGAAATGGTTTGTCATGCATATTTCAAATTTTAGAAGCACTTCATTAAATAAAATATTTATAGAAACACCAACCTAGATTACCATTTAATTAAGAAAGCCCCAAAGCCATTTTGCCATTGACATGTTTGTAGCTGACATCAAGGACAGACATTTTATGTTAGCACAGCTGGTCTAGTTAGTTAAGTGTCTTCCTTCCCTTGTCTTTTCAGATATGTTAAGCTGCATGTGAATTGTCTAAATAGCGTTTATTTTTTCCTTGTTTATAAAAAGCATTTCCAGAGATTGAGGAATTCTCTAAGCCCAGGCCATCATGTGGAATTTCAACCAGAAGGTGAGTCTCTCAGGCTGTATTTAAATACACAAGCATTGCTATTCTTTCCCATTACATTTGTAGTCAAAGCTCAAAATGGCAATTTCAAGATAGGAAATTTTAAACAGCTTTTAAGACTAAGTGTCTGTGAATAGGCAGTCTTTAGAGATAGAGACCAACCACAAAATAATGGCCTTTGGTGTATTTCTTCTGCTGCTGTTAAGTATTCTAAAGTTCGTTCAAGTTCCACAATTGCCTATTGGAACAAAAGCATAGAAAATTTCAGTAAAATAGTGGCACTTAGTATCTTAGAATTAATGTTCTAAAGATTGTCTATTGGGCCTGTTCTTCATGTTTAATTTTCAGAGAGGGATTTATAGAGACAACTTCTTAAGTGCTTATGGGACAGAGTACAGCATAAAGGGCAAATGTTGAATTGTAATTGCTGAACTCATGTTTTATGGCAAAATGTCTTATTTTTAAGGACTAAGCAATTAAGTTCATAAGTGGGTGCTCATGGTGTTACATTTATTTCCCAAGGTTGTTTTCAGTTTACAAAAGAACAGATGTGCTCCTACCAATTTGTTAAGAATTTCTGTAAAATTTTTATTTATACTTTATTCAAACGTATTTATTTTTTGTCTTAGTCTACTTTTCCAATGATAGAAACTCCCCTCAAAACTTTAATTGCTACCTTCCCCTTAGCTTTGCGGGGGTGTTCATTCCACATAAAAGTAAGAAAAATTAGCAGGTCGGTACATATTTCTGTTTCGGAAAAACGCTGTACTTATTACCTCTGCAAGTAAATAACCAAGACCCTATTCTGGCTTTGCATTCCACAGCTAATAATAGGGTTTGTTGTCAAACCAGAAACACAAATTTTGATTTACTGAAAGATTAAACCAATTATATTTAAAGCTTGTGCTTTGATAGCACCTTAAGAGGAATACATTTTTTAAAACTAAATTGAATATTCCAGAAGATTTTCCTTTAAATGAAACTATCTTTATGAAAGAAAGAGTATGAAGAAGAGAGGAAATAGGGGGAAGAAGAGAGAGGGAAATGTAGCCGAATGATGGAAGTGAAGAAGTTCACAGAGATGGAGAAGGTGATGAGAACTGGCAGAAGGGAAAAGGGAAAATAATACGATGCTCTTGGCAACATTTTAATGTCAGTTTGCTTTGTGAATTTTTATATTTTGATAGTTGTAGTTTAGGTATTTAAAACCATCATTCTTAGAAGTATATAGGCTTAAATAAAGTCAATAGAAAATCCCTTACCCATTCATACACATGCACACACGGACAAATGCTTACGTTATTTTTTGAAATTCC
This sequence comes from Chinchilla lanigera, assembly GCF_000276665.1. Classification (NCBI taxonomy): domain Eukaryota; kingdom Metazoa; phylum Chordata; class Mammalia; order Rodentia; family Chinchillidae; genus Chinchilla; species Chinchilla lanigera. Next base: position 13,967,411 of record NW_004955430.1, on the reverse strand, counting down.
ACTAAAACAGAAAAGTTTTTGCACTGTAAGCCCCTTAAAAAAGAACTATGCAGCATTCTGACCCCAGATTATAGGCATCCAATTGAGATATTTATTTGGTTCTCTGGATTTAGCGTTTTGAAAGCCCTTCCTACACCTCCTAAGTCCTGTCTCTGGCTACCAAGCATATTCATTTCAAGTTAGCAATGTAGACGTCCAGCCAAGCGCATCAGTCAGGCCTACTGAGCTGCAGCAATTCTCTGGAGCCTCTGTTGTTGTTTTTATCAATAAAAAGCCAAGGGCACCACACTACATTTAAATGTCACATAGGAAAGGTATTTTCTAAGGTTTTCACTGACAAACTATTTTTATAAGTTATCTTGATGGCTTATCTACTGTTGCTTCTATCTGAAAGGATACTTAAAATTGTTTTTATTCTGTCTTACCTGAAGATAATGTGGGCATGTTTTAACACAGTGCAAATCCTTGACGTTAGAATATTTGATATTTCTAGTTTGATGTAAACAACTTCTTAATGCAGTTCCTCAAAGTTAAGAGGAAAAAATCAGATCATCAACAGTATCAGAACTCCTGTTTTATATCAATGTTTTCATTAAATTTTTCAAGGTCATTATATTAGCAGGCAGAATAGAACCTATGAAATAACCCTTTTCCCATGGAGTTCTGCCTATTACTTTTGACTCTGAACCTGTTAAATAATATTTCTGACACAGTTTTATTCTTTAATAAATGACAATTATAATATTTAATGACATGAATATTTAGGGGTTATATACATTATACACAACACATATTAAAATATATGTACGCTTGTAGAAATGTCTTGCCAACAACCTGGAACATAGTGAGAATACTTATAAGTGGAAAGTAAGAGCAGAGAGTACTGATATGATTTCAAAATTCTTGATTTAAATCTAGTTTTGTAAATCAAAACTTAGAATTCTGCATTTCTAACTACTCAGAAGAAAGCTTTAGAGGCATACAAACAAAATAATCACACAACTATTTTGCTTTACTTTCCCATTTCTTATAAGTACACGAGTACTATGATACTGTTTCCAGGCTTAAAATTTTGGACTAATCTTGATTTATCAAATTTCCTTTGTCATGGGTCTAATCTGTTGGCGAATACTGTTGAAGTAAAAATATTTTGTTAGTGTTTGTATATTTAATGATCCAACCAATCCCAGCAGATGACAAGCAACTTACTTGTCAAACTTGGGTCTACTTATCTTGCTGCAGTAAGGGAGACCAAGCCCCAAAAAGAGATGTTGGGAGGGTCTCAGCAAGAGGATGTTGGAGGGATGTTTTACAGGTGTAGCCTGATGCTGAATGATTCCTCGTAGAATACTTGGGAGCATAGAGGATCTGGGCCTCAGACACATTATTATTGGGTAACCTCATTGAAGAGATGAGCTCTGTGCTTGGTTTGATATTGGTAAAATGCCGAAATTATCACAAAAGAAAGCACTGTTAGTCATTTTTCAGCTGCAGTATGACCTTGGGAGAAACACTGAACCAGCATGTGTGGTGAATTATCAGTGTCCCTTGGGAAACACTGGTTTTGTTTTGAGACAAGGATCGCATCATAATTATCAGCAAAACTAGATTTTTACCTTTCTGGTGGAACAGTTCTTTTAGAACAAGACAATTCCACTGCATTAAGTATATTGCTGATGAATGATAAATTAATGTAACAGTTAATCAAATAATGAGAAATTAATTAAAATGCAAAGTCAATATATTTTTGTGGGAAATACCACTTAAAAATATTGATGAGGTTTTCATTATGTGCTAAACCTTGGGAACCTAAAAATTCACACGATTATTTATTCTGTATTACCTAAAAATATAGATGAAACCAGAGAAAAGCCAACAATAGTTCATCCACAATTAAGTAAATTATAATATAATGGTAAAAATCAGAGACAAATTGGGACAACTTCTCAAATATCATAACAAAATTCTGTTAAGGAAAAAGCAGAGATTTAATCCCAAGTGTAGACTGTGGGACATGGATAGATATAAATGTTAAAATATTCCCCACATGTGTTGTTTCCAGGAAGTGATGTTTTATTCCCATAGTACTACAGTGGAAATAAAGAATAAACACTAAATCAATAGAATATTATTAATAATTCTTTTACTTTATTAGGACATGTTTATAATTCATGAAGTTTTCAGTCCTCCTGGAGTATGAGTACATGTTCATATCACAACTTGTTTCTTCTTTTTAATCCCCTTCCCCTTCCCTCTCCACCCCTCTGCTCCAGTTCCCCTATTCCCTTTTACATACTTCATATTATGTGTCTTAGCTCATGTTATGGCCTCTACTGCTTACATTAATTGGGGTTATTAGGATCCTGTATATAGCACATCTTTATTCCTTTCTTTTTTTTTTTTCTTCTTCTTCCCCTTTTGCCTTTTTTCTTTGCCCTTTTTTACCCTTCTTTTTTCTTTTTTTTTTTTGTTCGTTGCCTCCCTCAAATGACAGACACCATATGGTGTTTGGCTTATTTCACTCAGCCTGGTTTATTTCACTCAACATTTATTTTCCAGGTGTATTTACTTTCCTACAAATGTCTCAAATTTGTCATTCTTTATAGCTCGGTAGTATTCCATTATATATAGCTACTACATTTTCTTTATGCAGTCATCTCTTGATGGTATATAGGCTGCATCCAGGAAGTAGTTATTATGAATTATGCAAAAAACATTGGTGTGCATGTATAGCTATTGTATAGTGACTTA
>NW_004955430.1:13937114-13963651 GCF_000276665.1 Chinchilla lanigera | reverse complement strand
TCTGTATAACAGTCTTGTTTCTGCCTATCCAGGAGCCTGGGCACTTTTCCATTTTCTGAAATCCTTTTCAATCTCCTTCTTCAAAATACTGCAGTTTTCTTCATAGAGGTCTTTTATTTCTTGGTTAGATTAATTCTTAGACATTTCATTGTTCTTCAGGCTACTGCAAATGGAAATGTTTTCGTCATTTCCTTCTCATTTCATTCATTGTTGATGTATAAATATGCTAATGATTTTTGTGTGTTGATCTTGTATCCTGATACTTTGGTAACATTGTTTATTGATTCTAAGAGTTTGGTGTTCTATGTAGAGTAGCATGTCATTTGCAAATAATCTCAGTTTGAGTTCTTTCTTCCCTATGTATATCTTCCTTTGTGTTGTCTTGCCTCATTGCTACGGCTAATGTTTCAAGCACTATGGTGAACAGAACAGGTGATAGTGGACATCCTTGTCTTGTCCCTGGTTTTTGGAGTAAAGCTTTTAGTTTTTCCCTCTTGACATAATGCTAACTATTGGTTTTTCATAAACAGCCTTTATCATATTCAGATATGGTCCTTCTGTGCCTGTTTTTTTCAGGGCTTTTACCATGCAAAGGTGTTGGACTTTGACTAAAGTCTTCTCTGTGTCTATTTATATGACCATTTCATTTTTGAGCTTGGTCCTGTTTATGTGATGTATTAGACTGATTGACTTTTGTATATTGAACCATCTTTGTATCTCTGAGATGAAACCTACTTGATCATGATGTATCATCTTTTTGATGATATGCTCTTTTCAGTTTGTGAACATCTTGTTGAAGATTTTTGTGCCTATGTTAATTAAAGAGATTGACCTCTAGTTTTTCTTCATTGAGTCTTTATCCAGTTTTGGGATCATGGTGACACTAGGTTTAATAAATGAGTTTAGGAGAACTCTAGCCCTTTCAATATCTTTGAATAATGTGAAGAGTACTGGGGATATAACATCCTTGAAGGTTTCGTAGAATTCAGATTTTTTTGTAGAATTCAGCATTTATAGAATGTTGAGTCAACTTCATTGCTTGTTATTGATTTTTTAAGCATATTTATGTCTGCTTGGGTTACTTTTTGTAGTTCATATGTGTCTGGAACTTTGTCTGTTTCCTCAAATTTTGCTAATTTTTTGGAATATAATTTTTTGAAATAGTATCTACTGAATATCAACAGTGTTTGTTGTGATTTCACCTGTTTGATTTCTAATTGCACTGATGTGAAATTTTTGTCTCTTTATTTTGGTAAGTCTGTCTAAGGGCTTGTCTATTTTATTTATTCATTGAAAGAACCAGCTCTTCAATTCATTTTTTTGTTGTTGTTTAGTGTCTTAATCTCAATTTCTTTGATTTCTGCTCTTATCTTCATAATTTCTTTCCTTAATATTGGTTTGGGTCTGGTTAATTGCTGTTTTTCAAGTATCTTAAATATTTCATAAGGTCATTCAGATATACTTCCTCTGTTTTCCTAATATGAGCATTGATTGCACTGAACCTTCCTCTTAGGACTGTTTTCATAGTGTCCCAGAGCCTTTGCTGAGTTATAAAATCATTTTCATTAACTTCCAGAAATGTTTGAATTTATTCTTTGATTTCTTTTGTGACTCAATTTTTGTTTAGGAGTGTGTTGTTAATTTTCCAGGAGGTTTTACCTTTTTTGAAATTTCTTCTCTCGTTGATTTCTGTTTTCATTGCACAGTGGTCTGATAGTATGCATGGGATGAGTTCAATTATTTTATATTTACTTAAGCAGGCTTTGTGGACTAGTATATGATATCTTTTGAAAAAAGCACCGTGTGTTGCTGAAAAGAATAATTACTCTACTATATAGGGGTGTAATATACTGTATATGTCCATTAAGTTCCTATGTTCCAGTGTGTAGTTCAGCTCTGAATTTTAGTTTTTGGATTTTTGTTTAGTTGATCTATCTCTTTGGAAAAGTGTAGTGTTAAAATACCCTACTATGATTAGGCTAATGTTTAGTTGATATGTTATTTTCAACAGTTTTTGTTAATGACAATGGGTACTCCAGTATAGGTGCATACATGTTTATCAATGTTCTCTCTTGTTGGATTGTTCCTTTAAATAGTATATAGTGACGTTCCTTGGGTTTTCTAAAATGTTTTGACTTGAAATTTGCCATGTCTGATATTAGAAGCGCCACCTCTGCTTGTTTTTGGAGTCCCAGTGCAAGGAATAGTGTTTTCTATCCTTTAATTTTTAGTCCACGAATACAGTTTTGGATTAGATGAGATTCTTGAATACAACAAGTTGTCAGATTCTGTTTTTTGATCCAATCTGCCAGTCTGTCTTTTGACTGCAGACCTGAGAACATTAACATTGAGAGATATTACTGAGTTATGCTGGTTATTTATTATCATTGCCTTCTTTATCTGTTGGCATATAGTTTTACTTTTCATGGTGTTTTTGTCGTTGTTTATCCCTTGACCTCACTAGTTTCTTCTGTGTTTTTAAGTATGTCCAATCTGTTGTTTCTGTAGAGAATATTCATGAGTATTTTCTGTAGAGCTAGTTTAGCCCTCATATATCTTATGAGCTGGTCTTTTTCATGAAAATCACTATTTCCTCAACTGTTTTGAAGGATATCTTTGCTGGATAATTTAATCTGCATTGGAAGTTATTTGCTCTCAGGGCTTGAAATACATCACTTCAAGTTCTTTGGCCTTCAGGGTTTTTGCCTAGAAGTCTGCAGTGACCCTAACTGCTTTATCTTTTTATATGTTTTTTTTTTTTTGTCATTGTTTATCTCTGACTGTCTCAAAAATTTTGGTTTGTTACTGGATATCTATGAATTTAATGATGATATGCCTTGGTGAACTTCTCCTTTTATCGTAACTATTTAGTGTTCCATAAACATCACTTACTTGTATTTTAAAATATTTTCCTAGTAATTATAACCCCACATTAGTAAATAACTCAAGAAATTTAAACCAATGGGATGTCTGCCTGATTGGAACACAGATTAGATGTTACAATGAGACATTGCGTACATGATTCCCAAATAGCTCACTGACAGATAATCTGGGTACTCAAACCCTAATAACACCTCTGATCCTTCCACTGCAACCTGAATTTAACTCAGAATCAGGACCTCTCTTTGCTAGGCTTTCTTACAGAGTTAGACCTAGTCCAAGATCAATGGTTAGGAACTCTTGCTGTCTATCTCCCTGGGTGGGATAGTGGATTAGGCAGATGAGTTACCTGGCACTAAATTGTCCACTGGGTCAGGATTATTATGATGCTATCAATTCAACTACAACAGTAACAGGCTAATGGAGGACAGCAGTTTCTATCCAGGCTAGTTGAGAAATAACGTACCATAAAACCGTTTTGGATTTCTTTAGCAGTGGGAACACAGCGCCAATGGAATCTTCCAGTCCTGTGTGACTCAGGCTGAAACTGGCCTCTCACCACAGGAACTGTGTCTCTGGTCACTAGTCCCTGCCTGTCAGCAGGATGCCCCTGTCTGCTCTCCACTGCTGGCGGTCTCCCGTGACTGTCCTTTCCCCAGCCACTCCGGGAACTTGGCACTCTGACACAGGCAAGGAGCTATTCTGGGATCTAGGTTCAAACACCAGCCCTTCGCTACCATAGTGTCCTTGCCAGATCCTGCTGCACATGACTGTGCCCTCAGGTGCTTGTACCAAAGTCACTGGCCAGCTGTTGATTCTGGAAGGCACTTGGAAAGCAGTGTCTCACATTCTTCCTCTGTGTCCAACTGCATAAGATTTTCCTGGTCCCAGGAAGCTCTCCATTTCTGTGTGAGCAAAGATGTTGTTTCACTTTGCCTTCTGGCTAGCAGCTAGCCAGCTCTGCAGTTGAGGACTAGGGCTCTACTCTTCTGTGTCACTTAATCCTATTTTCTTCTCTTCTGACAGTTCTCTCCTGGTTCCCACATATCCTCCTCTCACTTCAGTTCCTCTCCAAGTTTTCCAGACTTGTCCTGGAGAGTCTGAGTTGCTGGCACTCAGCGCTCTGTCATTTTGTCCTTCCTCTGATAGGATATTTTTAAAAATATCTATGTCATTGACTTTAGACTTTTAGAAATATGTATTAGTAATGGTCTTCTTGGCAAAGAAGAGGTGAAGGGAGGAACCTCAAAAATTGCTGAAGGGAGAGAAAATTGCTGTAACATTTCTGATGGATGATTTGGCAATTTTCAGTAAGGGGCTGTGGTGGATTAACAACTGGTGGTCAACTTGTAACACCCAGCTGAACTGAATCAGCGTGGTGCTGGGTGTGTGTTGGGGCCCATCTGAGGATTATTGCTGGCAGCATAAGAGGCAGACTAGTGAAGAGGAGGTGCTGTTAGGGAGCTCTTGGTTCTCCTGGTGCTGTTAGTTCTCCTGAAGGAGGTAATCATGCTGGTTTTCCTGATATGAGCTAGGTCTTGTCATCATTGAAGAAGCTTGAGACATTGTCACTGCGAATGGCTACAGTTCACTTTGGGGGAGCTCTGGTCCTTACTTTGAGCATCACTTCCAGGCTCCAGTGAAGATCCCTCAGCCTACTGGTACAGATCCTTCATCCCATGGGCACAAGCTTTCAAACTTTCTAGCTTCCACCACTGACCTTTGGGCCTTCTGAGTGCAAATCTATGCAACAGACTTGCATGAGGCATTGTCATGGGCTCTAGGTCTTCAGCTGGTCTCACACAAGTCACTGTCATGGGATCCAGGCCCTCAACTGGATTCTTTGGGTCATTGGTGTATGGACAGATTTCCTGCACTGTCTTTGTATATGACTGTTTGGGTGACTATTATACAAAAGTCCTATAAATTATGTGTCCTATATTGTTTTCCTTGCAAACCCTGACTACAACTTGGGTTTACATATGTTCAAATCCTTTGATCTGGTGTCTCCACTTCTTATAATTCATATTAAGAAACTAATCAACTATGCATACTAAGATTTATTCATTAAAATTTTATTGCAGGTAAAGGACTATAAAGGACTAAAAAGAAAATAAATATTCAACAGGACAGAAAAAATAACTATGGTATAGGTATAGCTATAGACTAGAACACTTTATAGCCAGCAGAAAACTTATTTGTTTAGAAATTTAATGGCCTGGGACTATGTTCAAAATATTATATGGGTGGTAGTGAAATAGAATAGTGAAGCTTATCCTCAGTAAGTCCACAGTTATTGCCAGATTTTTGTCACTATCCATATATTCTGGAAAAGGTTTCTTAAGTTAACTGATTGATAACCGCTTATTAACTGGGTGAAATAATTGGTTTGCTACAAGGGTTGATTGGGATGACATGTAAAGCATGAAATGATTTACACATTAGTAAGGCCTGAATAAATGATAGTTGTAATGAATTAGGACATGATTTCAAAGTGCTAGTTTTCTTCTGACTTAGAAATGATTTTGTTCTCTCTTCTGGCTGCTTTCCTATTATTTTCATGCCTTCTATTGTACTTAACACAAATTTGGTGTTATAGCTGGATCACGCTTTCATGCTCTGCCTTCAGAATAAATAGTAAAGATTTTCATATGTTCACAGTTATTTTAGATCTCTTAAGGCTTTTCCGGTTGTTGACATTTACTGGGCATATACCTTCAGTAAAATTAGGTATTATAGCTGATCATGGACGTGAATGCTTATAATCCCAGCACACAGTATTCTGAGAGACTGAGGTGGAAGGATCACAGGGATAAACCCACCCAAGGCACTCTAGCAACCTAGTGAGGCCCTACCTGAAAATTTTAAAAAAACGTAAGAAAGGATTGGGATTTAGTTCAATTAAAGACCCTGGCTTCAATCCCCAGCACTACAAGAAAAAATTAGATAATATGCTATGAATTAGGTGATATTTATAGCATGACTGCCTTATAATAGAGGTAAATTAATGGTACATAACGTACATAAAATGCTGCATTGGAAATCATATATTATATATTAAATATACACTAATTCATTTACCTTTCTCAGCAACTGCATGAGATAAGATTGTTATTCCACAATGAACATACTAGAGATAATAATTATCTTGTTACGATTAGACAAATAGTAGATAGTCCAGTGTTTAAACCTTGTACCTTGGCAGCAGAGTTCTTGATTTACTAATACACTTCCAGTTAGTGAAACTGGACTGTAAAATTCATGCAGACAGGCACTGCAACTGACTCATATAGCACTAGAAGTCCACACCCTAACTCCGTGATTGGTAAACCTGACACTCAATAAATCTTGTCCAAAGTATGATTGGACTGACTAAACAGTGAGAAGGTAGGTATTCTGTATTCCAAATGCAATATTTTGCATGCAGCTTTGCTAATAAACATTCTCTAGGTGCCTGTTCCATCTGGGGCTCTCAAGGCAAGTGCTATTTGTGTACAGAAATGCTATTGACTTTTGAGTGTTGACTTGGTATCCAGCTATGCTACTGAATTTGCTTATTAATTCTAGGAGCCTTTTGGTGGAGTTTTTGGGGTATTGTATGTAGAGTATCATGTTAGCTGAAAATAATGATAATTTAACTTCTTCTTTTCCTACACTTATTCCTTTTATTTCTCTTTCATGTCTAATTGCTCTGGCTAAAGTTTCCAGAACTATGTTGAATAGGAGTGGTGATAGTGGACATCCTTGTCTTGTTCCTGATTTTAGAGTGAAAGCTTTTGGATTTTGTCCATTTAGTATGATGTTGTCTGTTGTTTTATCATAGATGGCTTTAATCAGATTGAAATAAAGACTATTCTGATTTTCTGTAGGGTTTTTATCATCAGTGAGTGTTGAACTTTATCAGATGCTTTTTCTACATCTATTGAGATGATCCTGTGGTTTTTGTCTTTGTCTCTGTTGGTAAGGTGTATTAGTTTTCTTGATTTGTGATGAGCCATCCCTGCATTCTTGGAATGAATCCCACTGGGTTATGGTGTATGATATTCTTGATGATTTGCTGCATTCTGTTTTCTGGTATTTTATTGAGGATTTTTGTATCTATGTTCATGAGGGAGATTGACCCATAGTTCTCTTTTTTGGTTGGGTCTTTCTCTGGTTTTGGTATCAGAGTATTACTTGCCTCCAGGAATGAGTTACGGAGAATTTCTTCCCTTTCAATTTCATTAGTTTGAAGAGTATTGGCATTAAATCTTCCCTAAAGTTCTTGTAGGATTCAACAATGAATTCATCAGTACCTGAGCTTTTATTTGTTGGTAAGATTTTAATTATGTTTTTAATTTCATGAACTGGTATTGGGCTATTCAGAATTTTTATATTTTCTTGATTCAGCTTTGGTAATTCATACACTTCTAGGAATAGCTAAATCTTGGAAACAACCCAAATGCCCATCACCTGAAGAATGAATAAAAAAGATGTGATATTTTTATTCACTGGAGTATTACCCAGCTATAAAGAAGGATAAACTTGAGGCTTTTATAGGTAAATGGATGCAACTAGAGATCATACACATAAATGAGATAAACCAGACTCACATGTGTAAACACTGTATTGTCTCCATAGTATAAGAAATGTAAAGAGCAAATAAGATAAAAAATACACAATAGATATGTGAAATGGAAAGAAACTGCTCAGAAGGAAAGAATAACTGGGAATGGAGAAGAAAAAAATACACATTTGTACAAAAGATAGCTAAGATAGTTATACTACTAATTTCTATTAGTTCATTGAAAGGAATGGTGTATGCTTATATTGTTTGATCAGTTTTGCATGCCTATACCTTATAATCTGAGCAACTACTTTGAAGTTAACAATATGCAACATAATAACCATTATTAATTTTCTATTATCTTATTTTGAAATTCTGTATCATTGTTTTTATTGATTTTTCTTTCTTTTCTCTTTTAAAAAAAGACAAGCGCCAAATATTGAGACTTCACCATTATACAGTTCTTCATCTTATTAGCTGTTGTGGTAGCACATATCTGTCTGTGATGAAAATATTATTTCCCCAACCATTTGGCCAATTACAAATCAAGGAAAACAATCGACACAGAGCAATGATTCCAACCCAATCAACAAAAACAGTAAGATTCATAGTAAGAATTATTTGTCTTATATAGATATGTAATTACTGCAGTTTTATCTCTCACACACAAATACACACACAGAGAGACATACACACACACACCCCACAGGTCTCAAATGTTTACTTAACAAAACAAATGTTTTTTTTTTTGGTCTCATTTTGTACTTAGAAAATTCACAGCTTTGCAGTGGCATGTGGTTCCAGTTCTCAAAGCTGAGAGCATGATTTTGGCTCTTGTTTTTCGGTTTGCTTGGCTGAATAGTTTATTATAAGTACATTGAAAATTCCTTAGAAACATGAAACAATCTTTGCCAGGAGTACAACTGCTTCCCATCTAAAATGCTAGCATTTCACAGTGTCTTGCAACATTTTAATTTGTTTGCTTATGGAACTCAACACATGCATAAAACACTGAAGGGAAGGAAGCCTCCCTCATTATAATTACTTTTTGCAAAGGATTACTTACATTTTCATAATTATTCAACTGTTTTGAACAGAGAATTTTACATTTTAAATGGAAAATTATACCTCCATAAAAGCCACTGCAAATTAGTAGCTTTAATATAGCATTCTCATTCTTGGTGCAATGTACTGTTGATACTGCTGTCAAATTACACACTACCAGTTTAGAAAGACAAATTTGTTGCATTAACCTGTTAAGTTTGAATTATTGCTAGGAGATCTGTTGTCCTTCAGTATGCCCCTCTGTTTTCAAAGAAGTCTAAACTGAACCATTTTTAACAATTTTAGAAGCCTTGGATTTCTCCATTTAGATTACCATAGGTGTTTCAGATACTTCATTGTAATAGATGTGGAGAAAGGCTGAGATTCCTGAAAAAAAAAAAAAAAAAACTAAACAGGTTGAAAGAATCAGTGACATTGCCGGGCATATTGCTCAGCTCAGCAGCATAAGTGCTTGCCTGGCAAGCCTGAGGTCAGGAGTTCGATTCCTCGCACCAAAAAAACCAAAACAAAACAAAACAAAAAAACAACAGAGAAGAATCAGTAACATTTATGTTTCTACTTTTGATTCAGCTGACAACTTTATATGTTCCAATATTAGAGTGTCTAATATATTCACTGCTTAGAAAGGGATAGAGTGCATATATTTTATATTAAGTACAAATATAATTACTAATAATTATACATTTACATAGTGCAATATAATAAACATATATATTAACACTTCATTTTAGGAAACCAAAGTGAAAGAAATGAAAATAAGGATCAACTCTAGTTTCATCACTCAAGAAAGGCATAGTTAACATTGCAAGTTCTTGCTAGGAAGTTCATTAAATTCTTGCTCTAGTAATGTACAAAATGGAACATGATTTCCAACTCTAAATTTCTGAAGAATTCTTTGTTGTTCCAAAGTAATTAGTTGTGTTGACTAAGACCTTGCTAGGTCTAGTTATAAGAAAAAGAAAACACCATGTATGTAGCACCATCAGTAGACCCATAAGATGACAGGATCACATTTGCAAGTCTGAAATGCTAGGTTAGGCAAGTCTTTGTTAAGGAAATAAACATCCTATAACAGTTGCTCAGATGCGGTACATCCTTAGAAATGCTCATTTGATTTTACTTTACTTTTTAAAATGTTCATTTTAATTAGTACATGTTTCCAATACAAAATGATTATATTCATCATGTAGAGTTGGTACATTATATAACATATCTTAATAGTTGTATCATAATTTTTAAAATAATTTCTCAGGTAAGATATGTCTCAGAGTTGAAAAGGAAAACAATAGGAAATTACTATCGTCATGTGCCTAAAAGTTTACATGTAAACCTTTGCATTAAGTCAAACACTCATATGAAAGCTTTGTGGAAAGTAGAACACCCTCCAAAAATTCTTGCTCAGCATCTTACAGATAGCAGCAACAGAAATGTAGAAATGGCAAAAGTTCTGTCAAAAGAGATAGTAAGTTATCAAGAAGCAAATTTTGTGTTAGATGGGTCAGTTGAAAGATCTTAATGGGATTAAGTAAAGAGAACAGCCCAAGATAATTACATACACAGTGGATGGTGTGTGTGTGCGTGCGTGTGTGTGTGTGTATGTGTGTGTATCAGTCTGTGTCCTTGTGTATGTTTTAAACAAATAAAGCAAGATAGAATAAAACAGCCACCCAGTGCTTATAAAGCTCAGAGGAAAGGAGCTTTTTTTCCCATTAGAATTGTGTAAGGCTTTTGCAGCATATTTTATCATTCATTCAAATATTTGTTTCAAATCCAAAACTCAAATATCTTTTGAAAGAGAGAATGATCATTTGTTAATAATTTTCTCTTACATGTCTGAACCAAGAGATTATGCACAAATAATTAGTTTCCTTTACACCACAGAAGTATGTCAGAGCATCATAATGATATTGTTATGTCGTTTGGAGAGCAGAAAGTTTATAAAACAGAAAACATATTCAAAAAATGCATCTGGGGAGGCCAAAATCCAGTCCAAATCCAGAACAAAACAAGATGATTGTACCGCTATATAGTTGGTTGAATCCATGGAGTAATTGAACATGTTTTCCAGAGACAGTAACTTTATATAGTATATCCCAATAATAGTTTTATTTGTATAATTGCTATTCCACTGCTTTTTACTTCAAATGTGACATTATTAAGTATCTACTTCTATGAAGTAAGTTACCCTAAGTTTTAGTGGCTTGTAAAACAGATATTTATGTCACAGTTCTATGTGTCAGAAATTCAAAAGTGACTTACCTGAACAGGTTTTTTGTTGTTGTTGTTTCTTTGTTTGTTTGTCTTTTTGAGACAGGGTTTTCCTGTGCAATTCAGGATGGCCTTGAACTCACCTTGTAGACCAGGCTGGCTTCAAATTCACAATGATCCTCGGCCTGAGCCTCCTGAGTGCTGGGATTGCAGACACGTGCCATCACACCCAGCCCTGAATAGTTTTTGTTCACAGCTTTTCATAAGTTTACAGTAAAGTTATTGGTCAGGGCTGAAACTATGTGAATCCTTGACCACAGCTGGAGGGTCCACTTCAAAGAAGGCTCACTTAGTTGTTGTAAGAAGTCAGAGGTCCTTGTTCCAAGAGCCTTTCTATAAAGCTGCTTTGAGTCCACAAGATGGCAGATCACTTAACCAAGGAACAGATTCAAGGGAAAGAAAGAAGGAAGTCCATCATTTTGACTAGAAATCACAATGTCTTTTGTGGTCTAGCACTGGGAATCAAGTATTACCTATTCTAGGAAATGAGTCACTGAGTCCATCCCAAAGTCAAGCAAAGAAAAATGAGATTTCACCTTTTTGAGACAGAATAAAAAAGAGTTTTCAGACACATTTAACAACTACCATAAAAGATCCTTTTGTCTAAGGCTTAAGGTATATTTCCCCACCTGAGTGCTGTATTCTTTATTTGTCTTCCCCTTCACTTTCAAATTTTTCTACCAAGCTCTAATTCCTCTCCCATTTTTCTAAGGATTTCTCCTGAAATGAGTTATCTGAAAATTATTTGTTTTTATTTTTTGTAGTTTCAGGGACCTATGTGAAACCATAATTAACCTTTCAGCTTAGAAAACAAATGGTTTTACTGGAGCCTTATTTATACAAAAGCTCACATTCATACATTTTCAGAGGTGCTACTCTAACAATTTCTTAGGGGAGCCATCTTTATTGTGGGCCAGAACACGAGTCATGGTTTCAGCTTAGTTACTAATTAGCTGTTAGATGCTGGTTAAGAAGCTTGATGTCATACCTCAATATTCCTTATCTCTACAGTGGGGTTGCCTCTGTGATTTTATTTATAAGTATATGATACTTTATGACTATGATTAATAGTGATGCCTGGGATTAAACGCATTCAAGAGCATGGAACTTTATTTTCTTCTTCTCTTTGTGAAGTTGTACAGGGGAATGACAAAAATACCTCGTAGCCTCCTTTTATTAGTATTAGGATCTAGCCCAGAACATTTTCTGGGAAAATAAATCATCAACCAAGTGTCATTTGGTCATTGTGACCTTTAAAAATAAAGAGTGTCCTGTACCACAGGCTGCCACACTATTTCCCATTGTCCTCCATGTCATAATGTCCAGTGGATCGGCTATTGAAGTCAGTGAACTGGGCTTCCTGTAAGCTGTATATAGAGCAAAAAACCTTTTAAAATCAATATTTGAATTCTAAAGGCTGACATGATGGACATATGTTTTGTTTCTTCATGATTTTATTTTTGTAGGGATTATATATAAACTTATTTTTAAAGACTTGAGATCAATTGCTCAAAAAACATTTATGGTCATACTAAACAGCTTAAGATGGCTTTTGCATGCCATCTGGCCTCAAGGAATTTTTTCAGAGATTAGTTTTCTAATTTGTGATTATCAGAATGAATAAATCTACAGTGACCAATGTAGAAACATGGCATTTGTCTTGGTCATATTTGTCCTATAAGCATAAAAGAGTAATAGGATAAGAAGATATATAGAAATTTTTACTAACTTTCATCCTAGAATAGAGACCAAAGCAGAGTCTGACAAATACCAGTGAAAACTGATTTAAATAGTGGACATTATGGTACCTCTAGATTTTATATTTTAAAACTATGCACTTTTCCCAAGTCAAAGTATTTTATGTAGATCCTATAAAGTCTGGCACTTTTCTTCATTATTTAAATTAATTTTTCCTCTGTGATAGGTGTTTCTAAAATTATGTGTATTCTTTTAGGTTTATATTTTGTGAGTTTCTATTCTAACACATGCACACACTAACTCATATAATCACATGCATATGTGTGCACACTTATTAAGAAAAAAATCAGAAGTGATTCTCCTAGTTGACACCAATTGGCTTATGTGTGGCTCTACTACTCAGAGAAATCCAGAAATGAATACAGTGTACGGCTCTGCTTGCAGAGTCTGTGCTGCCTGCCAGTAGTGGATCTTGTGCAGTCCAGGAAATGCTCGAGTAATTAAACTGAGAGCTACAGATGTGTCTTTACCAACCTAAAGCTCCTCATTTCACTCAGGTGTTAAAGGAAATAAAGATGAGGTCAGTTCCTTAGCTTTTTAAATGTCAACATGGTTTTTTAACTTGTTACAAATTTAGTTTGTTTTCCAAACAAAATGCCAGCTTTAGTAGCTCAGCTGCGTGTTTAGGGATGTTTTTCAACTCATTTAAGCCAGTATGATAATTTTACCTAAAGTTCTCTGCTGTAAATTATTGATTTCTTCAAATCCATTGAGGTAAAACTGCACTATTCAATACAGAGTATATCTGTTCCTACTGCTGAAATTCTGAATAAGGTTTGCAAAATTTACTCCAGAGAGGCAGGGGAAAAGATAGAAGAAAAACAAGAGAATAGATACTAGTTGAAGACATTTCTACTATCTTCAGTTGTGTTTTGATTTTTACATAATTTCAAACAACTCACAAAAATTAAGAGACTAGCACAAAGGACTTTTGCCTGAACTTTAGTTAGGAATGCTCACTGTTTGCATTTTCCCTCTTCGTTATCCCTGTTCCTTACTCTTTTCCCTTCTTTCTTCCATATTGCTGAGCCATTTGAGGGTTGTTGGAAACGTTTTTCTTTTTTCCCTAAATACATTAGTATGCCTTCCTTCTTACCATTGCAAAGTTATCAAACTTAAAATTTTTTAATATTAATACAATATTACACAGCCACAATTCATATTAAAACTCATCAGTTGTCCTGGTGAGGTCACTGGTAGGTATTTTTTCTTCAAGATCCAACATAGGATCATGTACCACATTTAATTTCCCTATTATTTTAACGTTTTCCTAGAAAACTGTTGTACTTCAAGCTTTTTAAAATATTTCTTCTCTTGACATTTGTGAAGACTACGAGCCAGTTATTCTGAAGAATGTTTTCTAACCTACATTTCTGAAAATATATTTTTAATGCATTTAGTGATTTGCTATCTTTTGTATACTCCAGCAAAATATGTCTGGCAAACTTGTCTGTCTTATTAGTTTGTGCTCCCCATCACGGGTGCCTGGGACAGTGCCTGAGTGCATAGTAGATACTCAGTAGTAGTTTTGAATGGACTTGTACTTTTATGTGACATATACTTCGTGAAAATTATTTCATTTTCATTCTCGCTATAACTTTGAAACTTTTATCTACTAAATATGTGAATACATACATTTTCCTAAGTTCAAAACTTTTAAGGATATTTCAGTGTCTCCTGATGATAGTCTCAAAACATTATCTTCAACAAGATGATAAATCAACTTTGAACATAAAACAAGATATTCTGTAACCTCAAAATCCTTGAAATTGGAGCTATGAGAAGCAGTTACCTCAGGATACTCTAATGCAAATTGTATTGGTGGCTTTCCTATTTTGGGACAAAATGACTGACACACACAACATAAAGGAGGAAACGATTTATTTGGCTTAATTGTTTCAGAGGTGTTGGGGCGTGGTCAGTTGGTTTCATCCATGCAGATCTGAGGTGAGGCAGAGCATCATGGTGGAAGGGTATGGTGAAGCAAAGCTGCCCGCATCATTGGTAGCCAGGAAGAGGAGAACAGGGAGAGTGCCAGAGGGGAAGGCAGCTGCAAGGCTGCGCCTCTAGGACTCAGTTACTCCCACTTGGCCCCATGTCCTCATAACTCACTCAGGTATGAACTCAGGAACTCACAATCTTACCACCTCTCAGGACTCTGTCAATCCAATCAGGAGTAATAAGCACACAAGTATTTAGGAAAAGCCCTAAGAATTTTTCTGATTTTATATATTCCTTTTCTTTTTTCTTTATTTTTGCTGTGGTAAAAAAAAAATTACTTTTAATGAATACAAGGTAAACAGAAAAAGATAGAAAACTATATATTAACTTTGAAAGATTTTAAAATTTGTAACCTTGATTTTTTTAAGTCCTAGATAAGGCAACTTTGTTCCTTCTTTCATAAAAATAATAAATTCATTTGTCAGCTAGAGTGTTATATGAAATTTAGTTACAAGAATTAAATGATTCTAATTAGCATTTAGAGAATACTTATTATGTCTGTAATTAAATCAATATGGTTTGCTTATTTAAAATATTTTAGGTATTAGTTAGTATATTTTATGTTAATGCCTTTGTGGTATTTTGTACCAATACTAATATATAACATACTGTCAGTAGCCATTCTAACATTGCTCTGAATTTAGCTTTGTATTTCCTCTCTGAATTTGTTCTTTCATTTTGATTGGTATCATTGTGAAAACCATTATTTTAGCTTGTATTTTGTTGATTTTGATGTGTGACCCTGGAATCTTAAGCATGCATATATATTTTTAATAACTAAAAGAAAAAAATATAAAGTTATCAGAAAGAGATCTCTTGAATATTCATGCATTACACTTTAAAGGCTGATGAGTGGAGAACTTAGTAGGCTAGTAGAACAACAAAATATAAGACAGTTTTTACCAATGAACTGCAGTATTTGGATTGGTATGATCTTGTTCAGAATGAAGCTTTGGTTTATTATGTTCTATGTATGGACACCTACTGACAGCAGTTTAGACACTCAGGATATTAATTTAGACAAAGTAGGGAACAGCGAATAGATAATGGAATAAGAACTTTTCCCTCTCCCAAGCATAACTACTTTTCTGCAAACTCCTTAACTCTATGAAGTTTATTATAATTTGAAAAACTAGATTTAACATTGCTCCTTCTTCTGACCACTGCCTCCTTCCTGTTTCCACACATGTTCTCCCACAGATCCAATACCATCGCAGGGATGAAAACTAACCATGATCTTTCCTACGGATGATAAATTTCTCCAAATAATCCCTGCAACAGAGTCAGAAATGCCACATACTAGTTTGAGCCAACTTTATTACTATTATTTTTTACATTTTTATTTCTGTTAGTACATATTTGCAGTACATAATGATTACATTCATCGTGGGAAGAAGTTGGTGCATGGACATACATATCGTAATTCTTTATTTGTGCTCTTCTCCTACCCTCACTTACCTCTCCCTCTGTTTCTTGGTCTCCTTCCCATTTGTAGAAGATCATTAATATCCAGAAAATAAATGAACATTTTTCAATATTTACAAACAATGCCTAGCAAATCTTTTAGGAAAGGACAACTTCAGTTCTTTTATGTATTTTGAAACAAGATAGATCTATTAAAGAAATGATACTCCTTAGAGCAAAAGATTTATATTTAACAAAGAATTTCCCAAAGAATACAATTCATAAAGCAATAGTGAGAGATGATTTTGTAAAAAAGCACACCATATCTGAATAGATGAGATGTCTCATTAGATAGCTCCCTCCCACATTAAATTAATCATGAATCTAAGGTATCTTGCAACAACATAATCTGTTTAATGAAACATTTTCCTATTTAATATTAATATTCTTCATCAGGAAATAGAATGTTAAAACCACAGAAACTATGGGGCAATATTATCAGATAATTTCAGAACAAAATAGTAAAATGATAATCTGCCACAAAAAATTTCTTTTTCTAGAGATTTGGACCAATTACTGGTTAACATCACTAGCAAGCAGTCAGTGTGACTATTGACCACATTTCCTTCTGGGAGCTGAACTGCTGCATTCTGACTAAAATAAATCAGTATTTCCATACCTTATGTTGTTTTAAAAAGCAGTAAGAAACCTGATTTCCTCTACTAAGTATTTGAAATCTAAACCAAGGATCTTTGTGACATCATTTTACTATTTCTAAACATTTTACTTGACACCTTTTATATGATTCCTTGCAGGCACCTGGAGTTACATATTTCCAAAATTAAATGCATGCAAGCCTTTTACCAAAAAATTTCTCCCTGCAGTGCTGCCATCTTAGAGAGCTGTGCACCATCCACACTATTGTGTAAGTTTATAACTCAGAATTTCCCCTGCAAGCATTTTTTTTTGTACACACAACATTCATTATGTCTGTTGATCTTACCTGTGAGTTCCCTACTTACCTATTTTGCATCCCCTGCCAGGACTCTAGTTAATTGCATAATTAGCTGTTCCCTCTAATAGCTTCCTACATATTTTCTCTCCATTTTTTTTTACAGCTGCCTGTCCCATCTCTATTTCTCAAATGTCAATGAGAAGGATCTTTGAAAAACACTGAGATAATTGAGTCTTACCTCTTCTTTGTACCCTTCAGTGTCTTCATATGGTTTTCTACATATTAAAGTCCAGTTCTTAGCACGACCTTGTAGGATCTCCTGACAACCCACCTCAGCTCTCTGTGGGTTGATTTTGTTCTTTCTTACTCTCTGCTCTTTGTTCCCTATTCCATCCTCTGTTCTCCCCACTAACTAATGGATTTATGTGTATATTTTGCAACTAAAATTTCCAAAAAGCCTTTCCTGAATCAACAAATCTCGGTGGAACGTGCATATGGATGTCAACAATTCACCTACAGAAAAATAGGAAATAGGTTAGCCATCAGTTAAAATGACACAGTAACATGAAATAATTCATATAACCCTATTGTAAGTTCCACATAAATGAAAGGCATTGTAATTAAAATGCAAAATAAACTCATTCAATTTATCATTGCAGTTGGCTATAAAAAAACTTTTCCTGAGTTGCCATAATTTCCAGTTGAAACAATTCTATAGTTATATAATTAATCTGGATTTTTAAAAAATCATTTGGCAAAACACATGCCATAAACCAAAAACAAAAACAGAAGAATTTAAAAACTTGACTTAAAAATTTGTGAATTTGTTTCTTGATCCACTCTACTAGTCTGTTTCTTTTGATTGGTGAATTGAGGCCATTTACATTAATGATTATAACTGATAGGTATTGGCTTATCTTTATCATGTTATTGTCCTGCTGCTGGCTTCCTACTTTTTCCCTCTGTTTACTTGCTTGCCCTGCCTGGTGGTTTCTTTCTATTGTTGTTCTTGAAATTGCAGTCATCTTTTTATATATGCACCCATATTTACAGCAACACAATGTCATAGCTACATCTTGGAAACAATCCAAATGCCCATCAACAGAGGAATGGTTAAAAAAGATGTAGTATTTTTATAAAACTGAATATTACTCAGCTGTAAAGAAAGATAAACTTGAGGCTTTTATAGGCAAATAGAAGCAACTAGAGACCATACTCATAAGTGAAATAAATCATACTCACATGTGTAAAATCATATTATCTCCCTATTGTAAGAACCTGAAAGAGTAAATAAGATCCAAAAGTTACAATAGATATTGTGAAAGGCAAAGAAACTGCTCAAAAGGAAAGACTAACTGGGATGGAGGAAAGGAGAAAAGAAGGAAGGGGAAAATATATATAATAAAAAATATAATATATTATATATATACACACACACGATAGCTAAAATAATTATACTACTAATTTCTATTAGTTTATTGAAAGGAACAGCTAGTGCTTACAGTGTTGATCAATTTTACATTCCTGTATCTGGTAATCTGAGCAGCTACTTTAAAGATAACAATATGCAGTATAATAGCCATTGTTAATTTCCTGCCATCTAGTTTTGAAATTCTGTATCAATTTATTAGGTTTTTAAAATAAAAAGAAATTGTGAAGTCCAATATTCTTCAGATGTCATATGAAATTGGCCACATTGATCCCAGGAGTGTTTTCCTTTAGGTAAGCGCATGTTCTTTCATAATTAGTTATAAAGATCTTCTTTTGCATGCCAGGCACCCTCCTAGCGGCTGGTAAACCAGAATGCTGTAAGACACAGAAGATGCCTGTCCTTTTCAGAGCGCCCAACCAGCCTGTGTGGTCATTTTCTTTTTCCAGCTCAGATTCTTCATTGTGTCTTTGAAAGAGGGGAGCAGATAAGTAAAGTCCTGTTTGTCCCCAGCATCCCCAGCTGCCTCACAGGCCAGTGACTTCTTTTTCTCTGTCCCCACATATGGGCCACTTGTAGCTTATGGACGGAGGCCAAGTGGTGAAAGCCCTCCCTGGCTCATACATGGAAGCTCTTGGCTGTATCAAGAACCTGAAGTGATTGTTTCTAGTACTCTGAAGATCTCGCATGGAAATGAGTGTGTTGATTCCCTGCATTCTTGGCTGAGGAAGAAAGAGAGATTTTTGACTATTTGGTCAGAAACACAGTGATATTTTACAGCTCTATAAATTATTTTGTTATCATTTTGGCCTAACAGATGGGGAAACATAATTCTTAAAGGAGCAATTGCATTTCTCTATTTATCACCTTCATTTGTGTTCATTTGACAATATACACTTCATTATTATTTGAAATGTGTGTTTTTCTATCTGTTATAAACACAACACTTCATTCAGATTTGCTAATTTAAATAGATCTGTGAATGAATAAAATACAATATTAAATTGCTGTATATGCAGTTTCTGTCCTAGTTATTGTGTTATTTGTGATACTGTAAAAGCAAAAGGTTTTATGTAACTGAAATATTGCTTGCAAAATCTCTTTAAAAGTAAGTTTATTAGTTACATGAAGTAAAAGCAACAAATACCAGAAGCCTGTATTTTATGTTACAATCCCAGTAGGTATTATCTTATAATGCTGCATTATGAAATCTGTGGCTTTAAAGGAAGAATATAGTGGTTTTTAATATTTTTCCCTTGCAGAAAATTTAATACAGTTTCATTTATCTTTCATGGTTTCTTTTTTTTGTGGATTATAGTACTGAAAAACACACTTGCATATTATTTTACTAAAAAAGGAAAAATAATATTTGTGGACACCCATGGTTTATATTTACCAAATTCGATTTCTAACCCCAACCATTGCTCTTGAGCCTAATATTTATTTAGATTTTATTTCAATTGTATAACTTTCTGCAATAATTTGGAAAAATAGGTTATCCTGTTATAAAATGTGATAATAGAATTTAGTTCTACCTTAGGATTCCACTACAAGTATAAATGAACATTTTCATTGACTAAAGAAAATTGATTTATTCCAAATAGGTATATAGCTTTTTGTTAGTAACAAGTAAGAATGATGATATCAAGAAAATAGGGGCTATCTTGATAATCATACATGTGCTAAACAAGATAGCATTATACACATTCTTGCTTATAGAAAACAACTGGGTTTGAACTCTGGTCTGTCTAAGGGCAACATCCATATTCTGGATACCAAGGGTAGCTAGCTAATGTCCTTAACTGAAAAATATAGGGGTTTTGTAAATTATGATCAGATCACAAAATGGTTTTGCCCATTATTTGTACAAGCTGATATTTCTAAGTAGATATTTGAAATATCTGCAAGGCTTAATTACATTAAGTGTGAGAGTCACTGAAGAGACGAGTTTCACACAGGACCGAGCTTAGCCTGCACACATCTGTTCCAGTGAATTATAAGTTTTATTGAAAGAGGATACCTGTCTGTATCCATGTGGCTAGCACTTGGGCACAACCAGGGATTGATCTGAGCAATGGGGTGCTGATTTAACTAGAATTGTTTCATCAAGTACTATCTGCCACCCGACCTCCCTTCTTGGTGCTATTTTAGTGCATTGATTGAAACTAGTGCATCAACCACTAAGACCTATTAACCAGCCAAATAGTGGTGAGAATTGAAGGGAAAACCTACGAGGTAGATAATGGATAGTTAGAGAAAACCCAAAGCACAAGGTTTGGTAGGCAGATAAAATGCATTATCATCTTTCAGGACATGAGGGAAACTCCTGGTATGAAGCAATGGAATGGAAATGAGAGGGCCAGATGGTGACATTCAGAGGCACAAACTTGGAGACACAGATTGCAATAATTCCCTAAACTGCTCCATCAAGATCTGACACATTTCATCTGGGACTTAGGCAGGCTTGTGCCATCTGAGATTATGGAGGTAGAAATACAATAATTTTACATTTAAGATTGCTCTATAGGATTGGAACATAAAGATTTGCCCCCAGAAAAGTGTTGTCCTCTGGACAACGTGGACAAGGGCTATTATAATCCCAAGAATTCCACTGTTCATCAAAAAGGGAGATTTATGAAGTTTAATAATAGGATAAGTCTTGGTATCTTGGAACCAGGAAACAAACATATCATGAAAACATTATCACAACGAAGTTCTAAAATAGATCTGGAAATTTAAGGGATACATATAATTGGGAACTACAGTGACTGCATTAGGTCACTTGCAGGATGAGGACAACCTTAATACAAGAAGCAATTAGAGCACGAATACTAAAGATATATCCAATTTAGTCAGGGTTAAACTGGATCACCTTTTGGAAAGCATAGCTCAGTATAAAAGAGTAGAAATTGCTTTCTGCTGAGGTAAACTTTCATGGAAGTTCTGGGATTGGCCCCTAGAGCAATACTAGACTTATTATTCCCAGGTTATTTATGTGATTATTTTGAGAGACCACATTTAGCATAACATTCCCTAAAAACTACCAGAATCATGTTTCACTTCTTACCATTGCATGTGTATACCTGAAAACAGAAGGTATATCCATCATTTAGACAACATGTTTCTCTAACATATTAATTGTTATAATTAAGTTGCTCTGTTGGCCAGGAGCTCACTCCTGATTATTAAAAAGTTAAGTATAATAAAATCATATTTAGTTTTCCCAAGGTTAGCTCTTAGTAGTCTTCCTTTTAAATATTCATAATTAGATGTCCTGGTTACTTTTCCCTTGTTGCTGGGGTAAAATAGTCTGCACCCAAAGTGAAGAAGGAAAGGTTTATTTAGCTCACACTTTGTGGGAGTTTCAGTCCATACTCAGCTGGTTCCAAGGCACAGTGGCACATGGCATAGGCAACAGTTCACGGTGGCGGAAAACAGCAAAAGCAGCAAGAGCAAAAAGGGAGGAACACAGAGAGAGCAAGACTTTTTCTCTCCCGGATATTGTATGCAGGATGCTCACCCCAGGGTGGGTGTAGTACTCATACCCATAATCCCATCATTGGACCATGAATCAATCAAAAACTCTGAAAGTGCCCCGTGACTGACTGCATGATGCTTTGAGGGAACATCTGGACAAAAACCATCACATTAGATTATTATAGTGAGTTAATCTTTCCTCTCATTTACCCGTTTATCATTTTAAAACTTGACTCATTATCACTGTAATATAATTTAAAAATGAATAAGAATATCACGTTTGGAAAGAAAGCCACAGAAGATAGGATTGGCCAGAATCTATACTATGTACCTGCAAGAAAATTAAAATAACTTTATTATAATAAATACACAGTTTATCCTTAAAATTAGTGATTAAAAAATTAAACACATTAAATCTGATTTTTTCGATTATCTATAGTTATTTGCATTTACTTTTAAAGTTAATAGTTTTGTAGGGTTAATTATACATCAATACTTGATAGTTAATGATATTTTCAAGATAAAATCCTATACCAAATGAAAATTCCCTTCTAGATCAAGAAAAAATAAACTTTAGAAAGTTCATAAGTCAAGTTCAATTATTGCAATTTTATCTGGATATTTTAATGAACTGCTTTCAGAAGTATTATTTCACTTGGATTAGACTTTTAATTCTTGCCTATAGCTCAAAAGGCATTTGAACAAGATAATATAACTTGACAGTAGCTAAACTAGGAATGTCTAAAGTTAGCTTATAGTTTGAATTACTGGAGGACAGATTTTAAAAACACCAGAGAATAACATTACACATGGGACATAAAGGTTGTACGAATGGTTAAAACAAAGCCCAAATATCACTGACTCATTATTCATAGCTGCTATAAAAATTTTCTTCAGTCCTGGCAATTTACTATGTAACTGTGCCTGTAATATATATATATATATATATATATATATATATATATATATACACACACACACACACACACACACATATATATAATGAATATATGTTAACATAATATATATAAATTAATATATATGAATATAATATATATGAATAAATATAATATATATGAATAAATATATATGAATATTATATATATATATGAATAAATGGGATACTTCATCACCTCCTTTAAAAAGCTTTGGTCTTTGGAAGCATTACCAGCATAGCTGACAGGAAGACAAGAAAAAATATTAAAACTAGAGAACCCTTGTAGTCTGACTATTATATGTGAGGTTATAATAGACTTGAAAGCTGTGTTTTAGTCTGTTTGTTACTTGCTTTTAATTACTGCAGGTAGAGAAATAAAAAAATTTATATTAATCATCTAATTCTTCTTACTATGCTTATTACTGCTAATTAATATTTTAATGGTTCAGTAAAATAAAAGTTTCAATGGCATAAATTTTACTTTATGGTTGTAGCTAATCAGGGATAAGCCATAAATTCCAGTATTGACTTTTAAAAAATAATAAAGTAATAAATACATATAGAGGTATTGAAAAAATTCCAGTTATCTTGAATTATTGTTTTTGCCATTGTAAAAAGTAAAACATGTGTTTATTTGTCAATAAATAAGAGGGAAATAAGAAATATGAATATAAGCAAATGTATATTTAAACTTGATATATTGCTGGAAAAGTCCTCAATATTGCAATGCTAGAAAAATTTTCATTATGGTCAAGAAGTGTAAATTTCTCCTATAAGTGATATCTCTTAGCATCATTCTGAGTTTAGCTAATTTAATTAGAAGAAAGAAAGAATGGAAAAAAATTAGAAAGTAGCCACACAAATTTAGTCATAATACTAAAGCACCACCAAAGACCACAAATTCAACATGTGCGCTTTTTGGTTATAATAATAATTATTAAAAAACCAGTGATATTTCTTCTACTCATTCCAAGCAGATTGAAGGGCTTTTTTTTTTTTTTTTTTTTTAAGTTTTCTTTTCCATTACACTAGGGTATTAAGCCAGGGCCTTCTCACTGAGCTACATTCATCAACATTTTTAGTTTTTATTTTGAGACAGAGTATATATTTTAGCCCAGTAGAGAATACTTCTTACTCTTGGTGGGGATCTGATTTCTGGCATGACTGGAAGATTCTATCAGGCCCGTAGAGTTCTTTAAAGTCTGTCCCTATCAGGAGAAGTTTTTGTTTTCTCAGTTTTATTTTAGAAGTAAAAGAATGAAAACATATTAACAAACAGACAAGCATTTACAAAATAGCACAAGAATAGTACAAGCAATACTGAATTACAGACGAGGTGACAGGGAATTAACACTTGTTGCTGTATTACATATCGATAACTTCAAAGTGGTTATTCAGGAAAACCAACATAGACATGCAAGATTGATCAAAATAATTAATCATTAACTGTTCCTTTCAATAAAGTGATAGAAGTTAATAGTATAACTATGTCAGCTATCCTGTATATACATACATACATAATATGAATATTATATACATAATTTTCCCTTTCTTTCTTTTCTCCTTTCTCTCATCCCAATTGCTCTTTACTTTTGAACAGTTCCCTTTCATTTCACAATGTTTATCATACCTCCTAATTTTTATTCACTCTTTCAGGTTCTTACACTATTGAGACAATATGTTGCTTACACATGGAGGTCTGATTTATTTCACTTACGGGTATGGTCTCTAGTTGTGACCATTTACCTATAAAATCCTCGAGTTTATCTTTCTTTATAGCTGAGTAATATTCCATCATATAAAAATGTCACAATTTTTTATCCAATCCTCAGTGGATGGACATTTGGGTGGCTTCCCCGATTTATCAATTACAAATTGTGCCACTCTGAACATGGGTGCACATTTATCACTATAATATGTTTTCAGATCTAATAGCTGGTTTGAAAGGGACCTCTCGACCTAGTTTGCTGAGGAATCTCCACACTGATTTCCAGAGTGGTTTCACCAGTCTGCATTCCCACCAGCAGTGCAGAAGAGTTCCTATTTCTCCACAGCCTCATCAGCATTTGTTATTGCTTGATTTCTTAATGACAGCCATTCTTACTGGGGTAAGGTGGAATCTCAATGTTGTTTTAGTTTGCATTATTTGAATGACTGATGATGTTGAACATTTTCTCATGTACTTATTTGCCATTTGTATTTCTTTATCTGAGAAGTATGTATTCATCTCAGGTGCCCATTTCAGGATTGGGTCTCTGAATTTGGGGAGATTGATGTTTTTTAATACTTTATATGTTCTAGATTGAAGACCTTTGTCTGAGGGACAGCTGGCTAAAATTTTTTCCCAATTTGTGGCTATTCTTTTTACTTTGTTGGTGATTTCTTTAAATGTGCAAAGACTTTTCAGTAAGATGAGGTTCCAGCTGTTGATTCTTTGAAGTATTTCCCATGCAGTTCTATTTTTGTTCATGAACTCTCCGCCTACCCCTATGCCTTCAAGATTTTTACCTACTTTCTCTTCCAATAGATTTAGTGTTTCTGTTTTAATATTGAGAACTGTAATCCATTTTGACTTTAGCTTGGTGCATGGTGATAGACTTGGGTCTATTTTCAGCCTTCAACAAGTGGCAAGCCAATTTTTCTAGCACCATCTATTAAAGAGGCTATCTTCCTTCCAGTGAGCTTGTTTGGCCCATTTGTCAAATATTAGGGGGCTGAGTGTGTTTGGTTGTGGTTGTTTCTTCCAGTCTGTTCCATTGAACCTCAGGTCTGTTTTTTAGCCAGTTCCGTGTTGATTTTATTACAGTAGCTTTGTGGTATAGTTTCAGGCCAGGAAATGTGATTCCACCTGACTTGTCTTTGTTACCAGGATTGCTTTTGCTTTTCTGGGTCTTTTCTGGTTCCAGATGAATTTTAGGAATGTTTTCTCTATATCTGTAAGGTATGTTAATGGTATTTTAATGGGAATTCCATTGAGTCTGTACAACAATTTGTTAGTATGGCCATTTTCACAATGTTGGTTTTTCCTATTCATGAGCAAGGAATATTTTTCCATTTACTGAAGTCCTCTTAGATCTCTTTTTTCAGAGTACTGTAGGTTTCTTTGAATAGATCTTTTACTTCTTTTGTTAGATTGATTCCTAAATATATCAATTTATTGGATGTTATTTTGAAAGATATGGTTTCCTTAATTTCTCTCTCAGCCTGTTTGTTGTTTGTGTACAGGAATGGTATTGATTTTTGAGTGTTGTCTTTGTGTCCAGCTACACTACTGAATTTATTGATTAGTTCAAAGAGTCTTCTTGTGAAGGTTTTGGGCTCTTCCATGTAAAGTATCATATCATTTGCAAATAGTGATAATTTCACTTCTTCCTTTCCTATCCTTATTCCTTTTATTTTTCCCTCTTGTCTAATTGCTCTGGCTATGCTTCCAGAACTATGTTGAATAGGAGTGGTGACAGTGGACATCCTTAGCCCCTAGCCAACCTTATCAAAAATGAAAGGAAAAAACTCAAATTCATGCAGTAAGAAATGAACAGGATGAAATCACTACAGATCCTACAGAAATTCAAAAATCATTAATAGCTATTTTGAAAATCTTTACTCCCACGGGATAGGAAACTCAGAAGAAATGGAAAGATCCCTAGATATGTACAAATTACCAAAGTTGAATCAAGAAGTTATAAAAATCCTGAACAATCCTATATCAATTAATGAGATTGAAAATGTGGTTAAAAACTTACTGACAAAGAAAAGCCCAAGCCCTGATGGATTTACAGCAGAATTCTCTAAAAAATTCAGAGAACACTCCTCAAAC
>NW_004955430.1:13875200-13936821 GCF_000276665.1 Chinchilla lanigera | reverse complement strand
ATGCAGAAAAGGGTTTGGACAAAGTCCAACATGCATTCATGATAAAAATACTACAGAAAATAGAAATAGGTGGTCTTTACTTCAATCTGATCAAAGCTATCCTATGACAAACCCACAGCCAACATCATACTAAATGGAGAAAAACTAAAAGCTTTCACCTATC
Organism: Chinchilla lanigera; assembly: GCF_000276665.1. Lineage (NCBI taxonomy): Eukaryota > Metazoa > Chordata > Mammalia > Rodentia > Chinchillidae > Chinchilla > Chinchilla lanigera. The sequence continues at coordinate 13,936,658 of NW_004955430.1, read as the reverse complement.
AGGGGAAGTTTGGAAGCCTCATCTTTACTGCTGCACTGGAAGAGGAATGAACATTGGATTCATGGCTTGGGTGCTGGACATAATTGATTCTTATCTACATGTAGAAACCTCAGAAAACTCCCTTTTCTCTAATTATGAAGTATTAATTACCAGTGTCACTACTCTTAGTACTTAGCATATGCTAGCTCATGAATGACATGCAGTTGATGTGTAAAAAAATGATAAAATTGACTTCCCTACAACTATAGCCTGATGAGTGAATTCAAAATATTCAATGCTATCAAATGTGGCTTAATTAAGTGGTTAACATGAGCTGAAGCAGCTGTTCTGAGTGGGAATTTTGGGGTATACCAATATTTCTTAGTTTGACAGCACTTGCTAGTGTTTTCTTCCCAGGCTTAGCTATGATAAAGATAATTCTCAGCTGAGAGTCTAAGCAATGGTTTCCTGAACAGCAGCAGAAGTCTAAGAAATCACCTATTTAGATTACACCTGTTAGTTACATTTGAGGAAATGGGGATGGCAGAACACTGGGGATAAGAGAAAAGATCATCTTCAACCCTATTCTTGGTATATCATTGCCTGCATTTCCCAACCAGATTTGTTCTCCATTTCACACCCTGTCCTCTACCCCGCAACAAAATAAGAACTTTATCTAACATCTCCTATGTCACTGTCCTCCTTGTGCCAATCTGAAATCAGACTGAATGTGGGGAGTATCTGTGCTGGAGATCAACCACACATTTGGGGCTAGAGCAAGGCCAGCCCTGAGAACATGAAGCACCAGAGGCTAGTCAGATGAACAAGTTGTTGGGACTACAGCAAAGCCAGTCCAGCAGGTGTCTGCCCTGGGAGTTCCTCCCTGTTAACTACAGCACAGAGAGCTCCAAGAATGCTTTGCTTTCAGTGTTCTCAGCAGAACACTGAGACCTTGCACTTTTGGCCCCATTGTGCAATTCCCCTCTTTTTTCTGCATATAAATAAAAACACAGATCATGCTGGGTTATCACTGCCTCTCCATCAGAGAGGTCAGGTCCCACTGGTCCCTGTTTTACTTTTAGTATATGTCTAGTTTTTTTCCTAATCTCTTGTCACCCCCTTTCAGGACCCTCTTGTTTGAGCAAGAAGCTCAATCTTCAGTAGTGTGCATCCAAATATGCGTTATTGTGCCTCGTGTTATTAGGGGAAGATGAGTTTTCTCCTAGTTATTTTCCTTGGCTTGAGGAAAGAGCTTGCCATAGCTTTCAACAATGTGTTCCATTGTGGCAGGACCCCAAAATTTCTGTTAGTGACAGAATTGTCTGTTATGATTTGGGGTCCTAATTTCCAAATGATCTGTGAGGTTGTGCAGATCTTTTGAGTGACTTTGTGTGAGCATCCTGAACATTTCAGATGTCTCACAGGCAGAGATCACTTGCTAGGGCTGTTCACATTTTCAGCATAGAACATGTTCCCATCCCTTTCATGATGTCATATTTTTAAAATCTTGTTTTAAAAGTTGCTGTGATGAAGTACACCACAAAAATCAGTGAGACCAGGAGTGGTGGCACATGCTTGTATTCCCAGCCCTCAGGGCTGAGTATGAGGCCAGTGTGGGTGACACAGTGAGTTTAAATATCGCCTGGCGCTGGGTGTGGTGGTGCACTCCTGTAATTCCAGCACTTGAGGGGCAGAGAGAGGAGGATCTTTGAGAGTTCAAGACCGGCCTGGGCTACAAAGTGAGCTCAAGGTCAGCCCGAACTGCATAGAGGGACCCTGTCTTAAAAAAAAAAAAAAATGCAGCCTGGGCTATATAGGAAGACCCTGCTTCAGAAATCAGCAACAACAAAAAAGCCACTGAGGAGCAGAAATAAGGGTGGAAGTATCCAATTTTATTACAAATTTGAGAAATTCTGTCAGATCTAAAAGGCACATGCATCTCATTAGTAAGAAACTGTGATAATTCAGGAATGAAATGCAAATAATATTTTACCTTCAGTCAATATACTGCAATTATTTAACCATGCAGCAAATAAGTTGTTAGAACATAGATATTTATTAAGATGATAGAACCTAACTTCCCAAGAAACAGGGCCCATGTATTTCTTTGACTCATATACACTGTGTAAGAAACCAGTAGAACAGCAAAACTTTCACAAAATGTGAAAATTGAAAATATTTGGGTTGAAAAGTTATTTTAACTGTTTTAAGGTTTCTTAGAAATCTGTGCATCTAGGAAATAATTCCCAAAATAAGAATATACTAAACAGTGCAATTTTGAGCAAATCAATCACTGCTGGTTACTTAAAGCAACACATAAATATGCATACAGATATGGTTTACTTAGAGACAAATTAATTTGGTGTGGCAGAAACCTTCCTAAAAGGGCTTTAAAATTGAATACTCAGCATTCAAAGATTATTATTATTATTATTATTATTATTATTATTATTAGATTCTTTTCACAGCCAAGAATCAGCCACAGATACTTATTTGCAGACCACACTTCAGTGAAATCTGTGATCCAAATTGCACTTTGGATGACTTTCTCATACCTTTATTATCTTTTAACAATTCTCCGTAGAAGACTACATGTACCTATATGTGCTGTGTGTATTTGTGTGTATGTGTGTGTGGGTGTGTGTGTGTGTGTGTGTGTGTGTGAATCTAATTGGAAGTTGAGAACTCTTTCTCTTATCCAAACACTATAAAGGAAACCTTGTGCAAGTTTGAATAGATTGCTCTCTGGGTCCCATATTTATTTTAGTCACATGAACATTACAAAAATGAATGACTGTGTACAGTGTTTGCAGAAATTAAAAGAAAGGGCATAAAAGCTATGTGTTCCTTGAGTGTTTAGAAATGCAGTTTTGAGACAAAAAATGTGACTTGGTCTCATTTTCTGAGAAGCAAGGTAATTTCAGAATATTCATTACTAGCCTAAGTTGTTGAATATGCTGCATTTTCATCAGTCAGTACAACTTTTAAAAATCACTTGCAAGTAATTATTTCATCTACTGTAAGTGCATTAATTCAGGGAGTTTTAAATGTACGATATTAAATATAATCATGAGATTTTTTTCTGGGGGGGGGCGGTTTTCTCCAGTACTGGGAACCCAACTCATGACCTTGCGCTTGCCAGGCAGGTGCTTGGCCGCTGAACTAAATCCCCAGCCCTAATCATGAGATTACTCAAGGGTTAGTGATATGATGAAAAATCCGAATGTAGTTGGCTCAAACGGCCTGTCAATTTCACCTTTTTATAGATACGTGGCTGCTACCTGGAAACCAAATAGCTTTGTACTGAAGTTAATATGATTTTGAGAGGAGCAAAAAAGTATACTCTGATGCTCCATTTGTAGATTCTGCTTGGTCTACGCACCTCCCACATGACCTTAACAACAGTTTTATTACACTTGATTAGAGACAAAAGGTAAGGAGGCACTTGAGACCATCTGGGCAGAAGAAATGATAATATTGTAGACTATTCAATTTGATCACTCTAAACCAATAAAGAGCATAAAGTTGGAAAATAAAGACACCAGTCACCTGTAATCTTGATGCTTGCTGATTGTGTTTACTGAGGGGGGAGGAAGATTAAGTATTTAAGGCATTATGAAAAATTTTCTGAAAGCCTTACAAAAGGATTTATACATCATCAATATTTTTTATGTAATTAACAATTCTCTGACAATCTATATTTTCTTTGACTCTAGTTTTTCTGTACATTTACAAGCTAGTGGATATATTTAGTTCTAATGTTCCTTTGACAACAACATAAAAGCTAATATCAGATACATTTTAATACAATTTCATAATGAAACTGATTTGGATCTTCTAAATTTCATTTGTAATTATATTTTAAATCATACTAATCCATATTTTGTGCATTTGGTGCCAAATTGAGTTAGGAGTTTAATTTAAATTATTTCATTTAATCATTGCACTTATCTTCATTTTAAAGATGAGAAAAATGAGGTCTAGGAATTTCAGAACTATCCAATCATAAGTCATGGAATCAAGAGTGGTACCCAACCCATTTAACCTTAAAGCCACAGTTGTCTGTTTCTCTTCACGTTTCAATTATTTTGAAATGAAGTATAACTAAAGTTAAGCATTTTTTTTTATCATGGTTTTGATTATTCATTGTTGTCTTCCAACAAAGCCTTTTTCTTAAGTTTATGATGTATCATAGAGTCATCGAAGTGGTCTGTTAAAGAATAAAACAAAGACTGTCATATCTTGTGAGTAGGGGTGGCGGTAGGGAATGTAGCAGACAAGGAAACATAGATAAATGAAAAAGAATCAGTGAAATTTGCTGAGGGGTTATGTCAGGACTGTAAGCTCAGAAGATGAGGGGACTCCCCAGTGTTTATACTACTGAAGAATTGAGAGCAGAATTATGGAAGAGGAAGGTATGAGACCACTGGTACCTGGTTGGCTGAAATAAGTTCCATTTTTCTTTGCCCAAGAAAGTCTTCTGTTTGGTCCGTTAAAAGCTTGATATAATGGCACCACTTGCAGGCCATAGTGCTTTCACAACTTCACCTGGCCAAAGCTACTTGTGGAGAAACACCACTTTTATATTTCCTAGGCAAGTGCTACAGAAATGAAATGTTTTCATTTCTTTTCTTTTTATGGGGACTAAATGAAGAACATAAGCACCAAGTGGGGAAAATAATTTATGCTAGGAAGTTTTAAAAGGTATTATATATGTAAAATTCATTAAAGTATGGAGAGGTTAACAAAAATAGGACCAGAATAAAGACTAGAGGATAGCTACAGCCTCAGGTTTTCAAAAGCAGAGCACTGTACTGGGAAACAAATAGTGAAATGATGGGAGGAGCTTAATGAAGAAAATAGATTAAAAGAGAAGTCTCAGTTCAGAAGAAAAGGCAGCTGTTTAACTTAGAATCCCTTTAAAAATTTAGGATCCATGGCATCCAATATAGCTGCTTTACACTGCTCGATCTATAAGTAAACATGGAGGCTCCAAAGGGTGTGAAGAAGGGTTACCCCACTGGAGGTAGAACACAGGCTCCCAGGGGACAGAATCTCTAACATGTGCACATACATGTGTGCCAAAATATCTGCATGTTAGCTGTATCAGAGTTTTCAAATACTAGTAAAAATTTGAGAACTATATTTACAGTTTCTGCCGAAAATTATATTTCTGTAATTCTCTAAGCATTTTTACAATTTAGTTAGCAAATAATTAGGATCCAAACAGAATCTTGAACCAGTGATGAAGAGCTGGGTTAAAAAACAAAAGGCCCATAAGCATATTAAATACCATGTAATTAAATAAATGTAAGTAAAAAGACAAAATGATAATTTTTTGGCTGATAAGAATAGAAAATATTGACATTTTGTGAAAAGCATAGAAAAACAGAACTTCCTGATAACACTTGAGGGGATGTAAATACGCAAAGACTTCCTAGAAGACATTTTTTTTAGTATAATTGCCGAACTATTATGATTGTTAGTTTTCAAAAATTCTTCCTTTTTAATTTTGTCCTAAAAGCCCACATGAAGTTTCCACTTCAGAGAGGCTTCTTTTTACCTCACAGCAAATAAATTATTTTTAAATTTTTAATATTATGGTTAATCTTACACTATCTTTCCCTGTCCATTTTTCAAATGTTCCATAATGAGCAACAAAACTGAGAAGAGTGTTGAGGTATAAAATAAACATTTGTCTCATACAACTGGAAAACAAATCATAAAGAAAGTAAAAAGATTACAGTAGAATTTAATGAATTATAAAAGTGATGAATGGATTATATATATAATATATATATAATATGGATATATAATGGATTGTATATAATATATAATATATATAATATACATTAATAGATACATATATAATATACATCCATATATATACAATATACATTCATATATATACACACACACATATATATACACACACACACACACACACACACACATATATATATATATATGAATTTTATATACATTTTTTTTAGCACCGGGAATCGAACTCAGGACCTTACGCTTGACAAGCAGGTGTTTGTGCCGCTGAGCTATACCTGCGGCCCTATATACATATTCTAATGCAATGGCTGTATATATGCATATTCTAACTCAACATATGTACATTTAGTTTTCAGAAAAAAATGGAATATGTAAATATGCAATATTAGAAGTGACAAATGGAGTAGGTATATGAATATATGATTTTAAATCATCAAAAATATTGAATATTTCATTTTTAAATGTGTATTTTCCAAAAGATTTAAGAAATCTACAAAGTAGAAAGTAAATATTTATAAAAGAATTTGAAGGAGTTATTAACAAAGAACAAAAGAAAGAAAAGGAGAAAAAATACCTCCCAAGAGAGACTCTTTTGGGTGCAAACATTTTTATGAGGAAGTTTTTGTTAGCTCTTCATATTACATACTATAAACTCAATAATGAAAGCCTTATTTTTTCTTCAAAATATTTTTTCAGTAAGTTTTCGAAAATCAAAATTTATTTAATTTATTGATATAGTTAAGAAAGGAGATGAGTTAAGCCACTCTTAAAAACAAGAGTGTACAGAGCAGACTAAATATTAGATATTATAAAGCCTTAGTACTTTTAGTCATGTGATATTCCCAAAGGAAAAGGTTGATATTAATTATTAAAATATAGCAAAATTCCAGATGTATGCACAAATTTTATATGAAAATTAATCATACTATCACTAACATTTGAAATCAGTAAAAAGGTAGGTTTTTAAATAGTATCAGAACAAAAAATTGCTTACCTTAACTTTTAAAAATAATGCTCAGCTATCTACTTCATATAATATGGTAAATAAAAATTCAAGCAAAATATTCATTAGTAGCAAATTCAAAGCTGATATTAAAAAATGTGTAAACCTGGTTTGGCAAAGGTTTTGTAAGCCTAACACTGAAATTATAAATTTAAACGTTGGTAGAATTAATGCATTTATAGAACTGTAGATGATGGCTAGATAGCGAAGTACAGAGATACCATTACACTTAAAAAATTCATAGAAGTGAGCAATTTCAAAATAATTTCTAAACACACATCAAAGAGCTTTGATATCAGAAACATTATTAATTGTTAGAGTGTGGCTCTAAGATATTGTAAATTTGCTAACATTTATCGTAAGCAACTCAAGATATGCTTAAATTATTGACTTTTTAATGTTTGATATATTTGAAGTTTTAAGTAAAAAAGTCAGACATTCTTATAAATAAGTGGCATGTAGATTATAACAACATTGCATGAGGGCCATTTGAAATATTCTCACCATCTTTGGCCCCACAACTTCATTTGTGATTTTTATGTTAACAAATGAATCATAGAGATTTACAAAATATTTCTCATGTATATTTAAACTGATATTGTGCAAGAATTAAACTGCCATTAACCTGTATGTCCAAACTGGGTAACTGAATTTAAAGTACTATGGTAGATCTATGCATGGTAAGGTTATATGGCTTCTTAAATATGCTTCATAGCAAACTCTTCAAAAACTAACCATTTCAAAAGTAATTCTTAACATAGTATTGAGTAAAAACAAATCAGGCTATAAGAAAATTGTATTTTTAGGAAATACATAAGAGAAAATAAAGAAAAAATTTTAAGAGCTATTTAATTTCGTTTCATTTTGGGGATATAACAAATGCAATTTGAACAGTAAGGTACCCAAAAAGTAATAGGTGACTCTGTGCAGACTGCTTTACTTATTGACCTTCCTTGTACACAACGCAAAACGCTAAATTATTATATAAGTGCTTTGTATATTTACTGTAAAATATTATTATTCAGTACGGTTAATTGTTTCATTTTAAAGAAAGGATGGAAATAGTTAAAAAAAAAAACTTGAAAAATCAAGAAACTGATGGTTCCCTGAAAGAAGAGATCCTAATTTTGTGGTTCAGTGGTGTACGACTTTGGAGAAATTCATAAATACATTTGGTGCATTGATCCATGACTGGACAGGGTCAGCAAAATCAGCTAATTTTCCATGTGAATATACACACTGCATTAAGTAAAATTAAGAGCTGATTATTGAGTTCAATTTAAGTTCATATCACTGTGCACTGATTTCTTAAATTTTAGAGAGCTTTGAAATTGAGCAGCATAATTCTAAATGTGAAATTCATCCTTATTACTGTGAATTCTTTAATGAGGAAATGAAGCATAGTTACTAATGTTTCTAGAATAAACATATAGAAGGTCATCAACCTAACATTTTGGGGCACAGATTTAAGTTCCTTTCCTTCAAAGATAATTTCATATAGTTTAGTAATTTTATGACATAGCTAAAATTTAAAAAGAACTTAAGTGTATGGTTAAGATGGTTCATCAATTGAGCATGGGATTATTTAAAAAATATAATACATGGGATCATTGAGCAAATACATATTCCAATACTAGCACAAAATGTGTTTATGAAGATAAATGTTTCCATAATATAAAATTCTGAGTCTAGTTTAAATAACATTTATTCAAGCTACTTCCTTTCATGTACATTGATATGAAAAAAATAATTTAATCTTGGTACCTTTCTTATTAAGTATTAGTATTTCTATTTTGTAGAATTTTAAATTGTCTTTATGTGATTTACTGAAGTTTATACACCTAGTAAGTAGGAAAACACATAAAATTACCATGAATCTCACCATATACATAAATTTTACATGCATAAATATCCAGAATTGTCATAAAATCTTTCCTATGAATACAGGAAAAATATATTCATAAATTTTATTGTTTTATTTTAGAGGGAGAAAAAAACCAATAAAAACAATACAGAATTTGAAAATAAGATGATAGGAAATTAACAATACTTATTATACTGCATGTTGTGATTTTGAAATTAGTTGCTCAGATTACAAGACTAGGCATGCAAAGCTGATCAAACAATATAAACACTGAATATCTCTTTCAATGACCTAATAATAATTAGTAGTACAATTATCTTAGATATCTTGTGTGTATGTATATATGTGTGTAGCTTGTGTGTATATATATATGTGTGTAGCTTTATTAGGTCAGGTACCCATATATTGTCCCAGTCAGTGCTTGCATGATGGAAAAAATCTCTCTTCTCTTTCCTTCTGTGTATGCATATAAGCACATTCATGCAGTCAGCACACATATGCCTTCAGTATTTGACAGATACTAATATTATGTTATATATTCTTGCAGAATTTTCCTATGCCTAAATTGAAAATAAAGAATAATTTCAAATTATTCATATTTACTATGCATTTGTAATGTGTTCTATGTGAACATACCTAAGATGAAATGAAGATCTTGATCTCATAAATGCCTTTTTTTTAAAAAGGGTTGATTTTTATAATCCGGCTATCATTGAGTTTGCTTATTTATTTGAAGAAAAGTAAATGTGTTTAGAAGATATAAAATAATCTAAAGTTTAGTTTCAAACAATTTCTTAAATGTTTGTTGAATGACATTCCTCCTACCTGACTGTAGAATTTAGTGAGCATTCCTTTTTAAAGATGAAAGTTACAAAATACAAGATACATTATGTAAATAATACCAACTGCTTACAAGATATGTAAACATTATGTACGGCAGACACTAATATAAACATTTTAAAAAGAAATATCACCTTTCTAAATGATTCTTTCAACTCAATTGTTCTCCTGCATTGCAGCTGAACTGCTTTGGAAATACAATGTGCAAAGCTGCAGATTAACAGTACTTAGATGCACAGGGTTGATGGAATTTGGGGCTGCTTGAATTAACTCTCTTTGACAAGCCTTCCCTTGCAAACCACCAGCAGCAAAGCGGCTCTTTGTCTACAGTTATAAGACAGGCTCCAATCTCTGGAAGTTTCACCTTGTTTCTAATATATTGGTACTGGACTAAGTCAAACTATCGCCTATGAAAGCCTGACTGCCCATAGGGTATACATCCAATTGCCAGTGGTTTGTTCAGCTTTGACAGCGTTCAGTGTGATCCTAACAGCCTTTGGTAAAACAAGAAGGCAAGAGAAAAGCTTCAGAGGCTTCCTTCTATTCATTTCTGTAATAGTTTTCTTGCCACAGGAGATTTAAGAAGATTTGTATAGCCTGCTCTCTTTTCATTAGTAGCAAGTGCAATGCTGTTGGGTAAGTTAATGTGTGAGACTATAAAAAAGGAAGAATGCTGTATATATGAATTTTTATTCCATTATTTTAAATTATCATCTTACTTAAATGCAGTACAGCTGAAAACTTAAATAGTAAATATATTTTGTATTTTCTAAATCATAGGCTTAGCATCTGGCTTTATTCTGTTTGCTGAATGCCATACCATGGTTCACTGGGCTTTTGCTATGAACACGTTAAAATTATCATTATTGGAATGACAAGGAAACTTGATTGAACTTTTAACACGAGCATAGTTCTTGTCATGGAATGTAACAATATTTAATGATTTCTTTCATTTTCATATGCAACAAAGCACATCAGTATTTTTAGGCTTAGTTTGGCCATTTCATTAAATTGCCAAAACCAAATTACCATTCTTGAAGCATTTTTCTTCCTCTTTTGTAAGAAAAAGCACATAATGTTAGTAAAATATCTAAAAATATGTAAATATCTAGAAAAATATGTACTTACATTTTTGGTATAGCACAGTATAACTAACATGCAGATGCATTCATAGATTATATACATATATGAACAGGATAATTCTCCTGTGAAGTGATTTATAATTTGTAGGTTAAATGTCATTCTTACTCCACTTTGAGAATTTGTATTTTATCATGTGGACTAACTCCTGAATTAAAAGATGGATGAAATATATTGATTCTGTTAAAGTCTGTAGATATAACATTTACTTCCCACAGAATTATCACTGTACAAATCATTAATACCTTAAAGATTAATATTAGATAAAACAGAACTGAGACTAGAGAAACAGGAGAGTGAAATGAACAAAGCTTCATTATTTCTTTATGATACATGTGTTTTCTCCCCACAAAAGTGTAATGGATGGAATAACTTAACTCTTCCCTAGTTTTCAGGTCTTCAGTTATAAAATAGTTGATTTCAGTTTAAAGCTAATACTTTCATGGCTTCTCTGATACTGTTTTCATTATTAAAAGTATGAGTTCTTGGTGAAGTTATGTTACCTTTATTCATTCTTATGTATTGACAGGAAAATTACAGTGTGGATCTACAGTGGCCAAGTTGTAATATCTTATGAGACAAAGAAATGATGTCGCTAAAATAAGGCTGAGTAGCTTGGCATTCAGCATTTGGTGAAATCCTTATTTTTAAAAGAGCTAGCGGAACTGTATATATTATGTACCCACATTTAGGGACATCTTAAACAATATTTTGAATAAAGAACTAAAAATGGAAGCATTCTTTCCTCTTCCCACATCTTTAAATGTTTCCCCTGACAGTTTGTGATGATGCATTGACATTTGCAAATATCAAAGCAGAGAATAACCACTGATACAGCTGTCTGACTTAGTGTGGTTCCTTATTATAGCAATCATGTTTCCACGGGCCATGGTTCTGTCAACAGCACTTCATCACAGATGCCCCAATTGCCCATATATGCATGGAAGCTTGGAGCACTGCCTGCCAAAGACACAATAAATCAAGGAGCAATTTATGTGGCTGCTTCTCAGTGCTCGGGTTTTCTTGTGTCCTTATGATCACGTGTTGTTATCCAAAGTTAGTAAGTCTCTCTACAGTGCATTAGCTGGAGGATGAGTCCCTCCACTCTGCTTATATTTTGTAGGACAGAAAGATGATTCAGCAGAAATTAGAATGTGGATAATAATATTAAAATCTCTTCATTTGTACAGTTTCAGGAAGGGGATTTGAATCAGTTATTATTTGCTTATTCTCCTCTGAGTGCTCAAAAAGTGATCACTTTCCTTTAAACACAAGCTACGTGAGTACTAAATAGGTATGTTTCCTCTGAAAATGAAAATTTATTAGTTTTTCAGGAAATGATATAAAGTAGAATTAAATTACTGACAATTTATCAGTTACTCTCAGGTTAAAATATTATTGCTTCATCACCCAGTTACTTTGTAAGTTATAGATATACAATTATATATGTTGTATGCATTTTATTTATTAAGGGAAGACAGGGTTCATGGAAAGTAGACTTTATCAAATTTGTGTGCTACTCCTTGGCTTCTAATTATGCCACTATGTAAGAGAACATAAGACTACAAACAAGAAAGAAAACATTTTTCAAGTTTTTCTTTATAACCATAAAGCTTAAAAATTCAGTTTCATCCAGTGAAGTGTGTGGGGGGTGGGTGGACCATAATACATCAAAGAAATTGAAGAGTCATTCAATTAGAAATGGAAAAAATATATAAAACTTCAAACCTGATCACTATATTTGATAGATTATACTTCTTTATTTCTATGGAGGATTTATATTACATCTGCTACTTGAGTCAGATACATACATATATGTGTGGAATGACTTCACTTCCAAATGTATAACATTATTCACATACAGTATATTGCTCATCTCAAGGAAATAAGATTTCTAGAAGAATTAGAATCATCAACAACATAACATAAATTATGTAAGCGGGGTCCCACAGTTAAGGAAAGTCAAAGTTGGGGAATCCAGATATTGTTTCCTGAGGCTTCTCTTTTAATCATTATACAATAGAGTAGTCAAATAATTTTATTTAATACTTTCTTCTTAAAAAACATAAATCAAATATTTAAAAGGAAGTGTATCATTTTCAGTTAGCTGAAATCACACTTCCAAAGATAATTTGTATACATTTTTCACTGATTTCTGTAAATCATTGGTTTCAAATACTTTAATATCATTCAGCCTTTGATAAAACACTAATTATCAAGAACACTTGAGTAGATTCTCTATAATGTGCCTGTCTGAAGTAACGTCTTGTAAAGTTGATACTATTTTGCATGATTCACAACTATCTCTGAATTACTGCTTTGTTGGCAAACATTTTTATGCAGTATATTTTACATATATTCTCTTCATTAAAAACAAATAGATACTGAGACTTCCCCGACTACTCTAGCTGACCCCTCTACACCCCACCCTCTGTTCTTATTCAAGTAGCCTGCCTCATTTTTCTCATAATGTTTAATTATAGCTGAAGCTATATTTCATACTTATTGTTTGGTTGTTATCTATTTCCCTGACCTGAGAGATTTTACTTTTACTTAGATGAATAATCCATAGGTTTGAAATAAAGGTTACTAAATACACTATGCTAAATTGTAAGGTGATTATTTAAGTAAAAATTACTTGAGACAGCCTGAAATTGGACAAAGACCACAGAAAATGAATTTGGTCCCTACTTTGAGAGATGATGAACATGTTACTTGAATACACATAGAAAGATGGACATTTCAGACAAGGGTATTTGGAAATAATGTTCATTTTAGGGAAAAGTGCAGATAAAACAGTGAGGAAGGAGACAGCTTCATACAGGAAGGGTTGATGAGTAATAAAGTCACTGACACGGGGGTGTCTGATATAGTTGGAGAGGAAGAACACAGCCAAATTATAGATATGCTTGAAATATAAAAAATATAGTTCATGAGAGATAGTAGATAGTAGAGAAACATTGCTTGCATACCATGTAGGGCAATATGTGACCAGGGGTTGGGTGGCTGGTCTAACTCATGTCTTGACAGTGGGCAGGCATCATAATCAATGAACAAGGTCTAGCTTACTTTCATTCTTTCCGGTCATTGCCCCCTCAGCACTTGTTGTCCACATACCATCACAAGAGCTGGCTTCCAGTTTCACCCTGACACATGAACATGACTCTCGGTCTGGTGCTCTGAACCCTGTCCCCTGCCAGACTCACCAGCGTCACTCACAAAAATATTTTCCTTGATTTGCCTGACTGGGCATAGCTCTTTGTTAAGTATAAGATTAAAGCCTACATGGGTATTAGAGTGAATTATGCAACTAAAGTGGATACACGGAAAAATCTTAGTTCAGAGAATAAATAAGGTTTTCTATATTGTTGGCAGGAATATAAATTAGTACAACCACTATGGAAATCATTATGGAGAGTCCTCAAAAAACTAAAAGTAGAAATTTCATTTGACTCAGTTACATGTCCTGCGAATATCTTCCTGAAAGAGTTAAACACATCATTTTAAAATCATGCATGTTTCTCATGTTTGTAGTAGCATACCTTATAATAGTTAAATCCTGGAGTAGCATGTATGACTATCAATAGATTAATGGACAAAGAAAATTTCATACACGCAGTATGGAATATTACTCAGCCACAAAGAAAGATAAATTTTAGTCTTTCATAGGAAAATGGGTGCACATTGAGAGCATAACACTAAGAAAAATATTTAAGACACAGAGGTTAGATATCATGTGGCTTCTCTATATGAGAAACCCAAAATATAAATAATTTAAATAGCAAAATAAAAGATAATAGGATACAGGAAGGTAGACTTTATCAAGATGGGAAAGGGACATGGAAATGGGGGAGATAGAGGTGAAGAAAGAAGTAGAAAATAAAAATGGTAAAGATGTGGTATGTGTACATACCAATTCCACACAATTATTACATTCATTATGTATCACTAATATATACTAATAAGGAAACAAAATATATAAACGAAAATAATTTACAAAAAGAAATAAACCAACCATGCCAAAATATATTGGGATTTTTGGATTATTACTTTGGTTTAATGAAACTTCTATTCCTTTTTTGTCACACATGTATTTATAGAAATTACACATCCGATACCTGGCAGAGTTCATTCACCGCAAGGAGGAGTGAGATTTTGAAGAATGTTGTTTCCTACTTTTGATACTTTTGTTTGGAACACTGATGACAAAAATAAGATTGTATTATAGAGAGTAAACTAATCCATAATAGTTTGTATGACTACATGTTATGAGAATATGGGACAAGACCTTTGAGAATTTATAAAACAAAATTTCTGGCGTGTCTTATTAAAATAAAATACGCTAATTATTTTCTTGCTCACGGTAAGCTATGAGAACACATACATAGATAATTTCCCTTTAAATTTTAACATATACTTAGAAAGCAAATTATAAGTGTCCTCTATGTTTTTATTTCTAAGCATAAGTGTAAAGGTAAATTGTAAAATGTAAATAGTAGGAAATGCAATGTAGCTTAGAATGTTTCATTATCAACACTGCATCTTTGAATTTCTTGATTAGATTTTACAAAGATTTATTAGTGTAGCTAATCTACCTCTACCATAAACAGCTATTAATACAATGTCAAATAGGTCTATAGGTGAACTCAATTACGGAGGTACAATGGGGCAAATAACTGTAAAAGTCATTGGCATTATTGTTCTTCGAAGGTCAAAGGCACTGGAGTGGAGAATGGTGAAATTAGATGACAGAGCAGAGTAAGAGGCTGTGATTGAAGATGTTCTGGATCACAGACCTTTATTGTACTTTGATTTTTTTTTAAAGCTTACTTTATTTAGGTCTTTCATCTGTGAAAAAAATTAGTGTATGCCACACTCTACTTTGATTGAAATATTTGAACTTTTATGAACACTCATTTTTTTCATCTCAAGAATTACTTCTTTTCTTGAAACACTCCAGCTATGACACAAACTTCCATTTGTAATAATGCAAATCTCTGATTCAGCACAGTGCTTCTGTCTGCGTTTATTACAGTGTAACAGTACAATCTTTATACTGATAAATATTTTACATCCAAGGTTCTAAGCAGTTTCAATATTAATAGAGTTTAACCCCGTAGAACAGTAATGTTTAAATTTGACAATTCAATGCTAACCTAGTTGCACATATTCCAACATTTGCTAGCTCATAAAAAAAAGCCTAGGAAGTTTATCCAGTGATTTTACTTAACACAATCAGATAAGTAATATCACCTATATTTTTTCAGTCTCTATGAATCATGGCAAGAATCAGTTTTGAGTAAAAAAAGAGAATCACTTAATCATCCTGTGTTTTAATACTAATGCTAATACTGACTATGCATTGTTATAAAATGATAAAAAGTTCACATCTTTATGAAGATTTCAGTGTAGTGGAGGAAATATTGAGGAAATAAATATCTAAACTGGCATATAAGTTGTGATGAATGCTCTAAAGAAAGTAATATTGGCTTAGTGAGGAAATAATAGCAGGCATGAAATTAGATTGATTACCCCACTGAATAGGGCTGGTTATAGTAAGGGATTAGTGTATTGATTAAAAAAAAAAAAACTTTGCTACAGAAACAAGTGCTGATACAGCCCAAAATATTAGACATCACAGCTAAATACTTCTTGAAAAAGCTTGAGTGTTTCTATCCTGATTACAGAGTGGCGTTTGAAATAATCCTGTATGTATACTCAAAAACACCTAAGTGTAAGTGGAACTCTGTAATGGATATCTAGGTTGGATGGTCTGGAATTATTTCAGATGTCCAAATATCTGTAATACTGAAAAGTGCTCTATGTATCCAATTTGATTTTCCAGCACTTTTTCTGTCAAAATTGTTTTATATACTGAATATTTTTAAAAAAAATTCTTGTCCTTTTCTAACCTGCTCATTCAAGTTAGCTGTATAATGGGTCTTTCTGTGTATTTCTGTCCTATTCTAATTTTCTCAGTGCCTTTCGTGGTCTAAGTATCTGTAGCCATGGCTTGTTTCTGTCTTTTCTCTCCTCAAGAGACTTCAATGGTCCTTTATTCTCTTGCATTCAGAATATCTAAAACTCAGCATCCAAGGTCTACTATAATAGGCCAAATTATTATGAAAAATTCCAAAACCTCATAGAGTGTCTCTGAGGACACTTACAAGCCTTGGGCCATCAAAAGAAGGCATGGATCAAGCTGAAAACAGACGCATAATAAGTCTTGGACACAGGTTCAGTGTCTCTAGTCAGTCTACCTAATCGTTGTTCTCTGTCTGATCATTCAGAAAAATTAAATCTGCCCATACAGTCTTCATTCTATGTGCTAAAAGAAACTAAAATGGCATGCAAATTTTAATCTGTCCAGATAAATAGACTTTCAATGAGTTGTATTTGCTCAACAAAATTGTGAGGAATACAGTGTGAAAACTGACTGTGGGAAGATAGGTCTAAAGGGAACCGTGGAAAATGCTGCTTTGTCCTGTGACCTGACTATCAAGAATCAAATTCACTCATTAGCTCAGTGAGGGCATGCATAATGTACATGTACAATTCTCTCAATTGTCTCCTTGCCCAAGTGAGATAGTAATTAATTCATATGATTACTTTGAGGACTAAGTAAGTTAATAAAGGTCTTGAAAATAATGATTTTTCTGCCTAGTGAATACTACATATTTGTTATATATAATAAATGATTCAAAGTTTTGTTGACACAACATGCTCAAGAAAATTTTTTTTTTTTTTTTTTGGTTTTTCTCTGGTACCGGAAACCGAACTCACGACCTTGCGCTTGCCAGGCAGGCGCTTTTGCCGCTGAGCTAAATCCCCAGCCCCAAGAAAATTATTTTAAAATATGCATTGGGATAAAACTTCATTTGTTAATCACTAATACTCATAGAAGATACTTGCAATGACCAGAGAACAAATACTCCTCCACTGTCTTTGATATAATTTAGTACCAGATGATTGTGCACTTAACTAGATAAATAAATCATGTATAAAGGAGGCATTAGTCAAATCAGGTCATTTAATTGCGGGGTAGAACAATTAATAACAACAGCCAACCAAGTGCCAACATTATGCCAAATACAACAGCACAAGAAGTAGAGACAGTTTTGTTCAACTTTTTATTCCCATCAGCGTTTAAACACAACCAATATTTATGCAATCCGTGTTCTACGTTGAAGTGAGATGAGAATTATTTACTAAAGAAGGAAGTGAAGGAACAGTGTGGGAAAACCAAATTAATTATGTTGAACAGATTTATTTACTCATTTGCTTGCAAAACAAATTCATCTGTTAGTATAGTCAAACTGCCAGCCAAAGCAGCTTTCCTTAGGGCTGGAATTGTTTAATTAGGCTTTAACTGGCAGAATTTGGTCTCAAATTTAAACTCTTTCATTAGATTAATAGGATTCCCTCATGATGTGCTATCAATCTGTAGTAGTTTTAACATAATATATCTAATATCTTAATATTGTACTTAATAAATACTGCAAACCCCAGAAGCTAAGGCTATATTTGTGTTTTGAAAATATGATATTAAAGTCTTGTATAAAAAATCAAGGTCTCTATAGATTGAATATTTAAGAATAGCATCATTACAAATCTCTGGATAAATAATTTATAGTGTATTCTAGTAATTATAAAAGAAGCAACACAGATTTCCTTGGAACTCCATGATTCTTGGCAGTTATTGCTAGCATTTTCTGTATTTGGAAGTAAAACATAAGTGCGGAACACATTCCAGTCAAATGTTGCCTTGGTATTCTAGATTTTGAGGCCTCTTCTTCACTCTGTTTCTTTATTTTAGAGGAGAAATATACTCCAAAATTCATGATGTCAGTTCATTTCCAAAATAACTTTCACCAAAATTAGTAATACATGCTTCTTAAAATGAATAGATCATGGGACATATTGAATATTGTTTCTTCCTCCTGTCTAAAGAAGATGCCAAAATATCTTTAATGTTGAAAGATGCTTTCTGTCTCAAATTTCATTTCCCTTCAGTTTTTCTGTCAAAATTATTTTTATTATTAGAAGTGAATTGGCATGTAAATAATAGCTAGTTATTTTAGATCTAGCCCTGCCACATTCTTCATGTGTATTATGTCATTTAATATTCCTGGAAATCCTATGATATAAGTATCATTGACAGTTTTTTTGGACATGAGCAAAAAGGAAGCTAACAGAATCAAGCACTGTAGTTAAGAGTAGGAAATCGCTCCTACTCACTGTAGGAGGTAACTTGGTATGAAAGTTTATTCCAGATTTTGCAGCTTGTAGTCTTCTTTTAGTTGACTTAAAAATATGTTGACTTTTCCAATAAAATTTAATTGATGTGCTGATTCATAGATAAAGTCATATTTAGATGGGATTTATTCTTGTTATTTTTCATGGTATACAAAAATTAATAAAGATTCTCCCTTTTCCCCAAAATAAAAAGTAAATGCCTTTTTATTTTTCATTTACTTTATTTTGTTTATTTTTCAGCGTATTTTGTTTATTGAGCCAGTGCTAAATATTGCATTTCCAGTGTTGATACGAAAGAGATTGATGGTTTGTGTCCGAAGACACTCTCTCCTAGCTATGAATTATAGCTATGAGTCATTGCCCTGCTGTGTAACTGCGCAAAGTTCTATGCGTTAACAATATCTTCTTTAATCACCATCACTAACCTTAGTGTACTTTCTAAATCAGGGGACAGTTATTTGCTTTCAAATGTACTAAGAATTAAGGCGTATATTTGAAATCGTAAAACTCCAAACAAAGTCGAGAGAAATTCCTTTTGGGAACAGAGAAAGTGTGATGGCTCCTTTTAATGCTCTAGGCCACAAGTAGAGAAGAGATCAAAGTGTGAAGGGAAAGGGAAAAGGCAAAAGAAAATTGTATATGAAACAAAGGAATTGAACTAAGCCTAGTTTATATGTCTTCTGTGATTTTATAACTTTTTGTCTGTCTAGCTAGTTTCAATAAAAATGTCATGAATGGCTCAGGTAACTATCTCCAAGTAGTTATTCTTCTTATAGCTCTTATAAAAGGCACAAAAAATATCGTAGTTCATGAAAAGAAAGAAAGATGTTGTAAAACTGTTTTCCATGCTCTGATTGTTCTGCTGCACTTTCTGTGGTGATTAGGGCTACATGTGGATGATTTTTTTCTAAGTATCTCATCACCTATTCTGCTTGACAAACCAGAAAGTCAGGAAATAAGGAGGGGTGGTTTTCTACTCAGTTTGTGTGTGTTTTCAAGCTTCTTAGCTATCTCAAGAAGAGAGTAATCCTGACTCTAGCTCAATTGCTTGTGAAAACTTCCCTGGTGGTCTAGTGGCTAGGATTCGGCGCTCTCAATTGCCTGTGAAGCTTATGGCTCCCCACCTAATCAGCCACAGAAAGTAACTGCTCTCCAGACACTTGTCAAGGATTATAATGTCAAACTCACTGCTACTCAGTGCTTAATCAAAAGCTGGGTAGACAGATATGATACCTGTGATAGATAGCCTTAAGGCAATGTTACCCATTGCTTAAATGTGAAAAATCTATCCCTCTATTAAGCCACAATCAGAGTGCTGTCTCATGTTCTGAAAACTTGTTTCCACCAATTGCATTTTGAACTTTCTTTTCTTTAGGCCTAAATGCAGCAATATTTAAAAGGAATAAGAATATTGTTCAGAGTATTGTTTTGTATCTCAGTGGACATTTTTTATTTACCTTAATTCATTTTTTAAATGGCTTTATTGAGGTATACTTATATACCATAAATTTGTCCATATGAGTGTATAGTCCAATTATTTTTAATACATTTAAAGAGTTGGGTAACATTAATACTGTGGAGTTTTTTGTTTTGTTTTGTTTTGTTTTTTGTCTTTTTTGAGGCAGGGTCTTGCTGTGCAGTTTAGGCTGGCCTTGAGTTCACTTTGTAGCTCAGGCTGGTCTCGAACTCACAACAATCCTCCTGCCTCAGCCTCCCGAGCGCTGGGATTACAGGCATGCACCATCACGCTCAGCTAATACTGTGGAGTTTTGAACATTTGTGTCAGCCTGAACTATTCCTCTTGTCTGTTGTAGTCAGTACCTATTCTCGTCCCAGCCCAAGACATCTACGTATTTATAAAAAAATCATGTAGCATGCAGGCCTTTTCATCTGACACTTTTAATAGTATGGTGTTTTGAACTTCATCCACTTTGAAGCATAATTTTGCTTATTATTAAATCATGTTGATATATATATATATATATATATATGTATGGACATGTTTCCTATATCCATTAATTACTTGGTAGAAACATTTTGGGTTTGTACAAACAATATTGTAGTGTACATTTATACACATATTTTGTGTTAAATAATATTTTTCATATAGATAGATACATAGGAATGCATATATTGAATCATTTGATGAGTTTAACTTTTAAAGAAACTTCCAGATTGTTTGCAAAAGCAATTATACAACATTTTACATTCTCACCAGCTGTGTCTGTGTATTCTACTGTCTACTTATCTTCTCTACCACTGGCTTATGTCTGATTACAGGAGTATTAATGGATAAAAATACTTCAAAATGGTTTTAATTTGCATTGTCCTAGTAATTACTAATGATGCTAAGCATTCTTCATGTGCTTTTTAGCTAGTCTCATGTAGTATTCCTTGGATGTTCAGATTCTTTGTCCATTTTTAGTTGGTTCTTTGAGAGGTAATTTTTTTTATATATTGTGAATACAAGATTTCTATCAAATATGATTTAGTACATTTTTATCTGTTGCATGGTTGGGTTTTTTATTTTCCTTAATTAACTCCTCTAAAGCACAAACATTTTGTATTCTGATGAAGTAAAAATTAGAATTTTTAATAGACTGCACTTTTTATGTCATGTTTAAGAAATATTTGTCATGCCCTAAGAACACAGTTTTCACTTTAATTTCTCCCATATATTTTATATTTGTTTCTCATACAGGTTGGTGATACATTTAATTTTATTTAATTTTATTTATTTATTTATTTAATTTTCTGGTACTGGGAATCAAACTCCGGACCTGTGCTTGCCAGGCAGGCACTTGTGCCACTGAGCTACATCCTTGGCCCCAGTTACTTTCATTTGGGTTTGGGGTGATGTAAGAGTTTAAAGTTATATTTAAGCATTTGGATATCTAATTTTCTCAGCAGTATTTGTTGGAAAGCCTATCCTTTCCCTCATGAAACTGCCTTGGCACTGTTGTCCAAAATCAGTTGACAACAAGTATAAATGTTGATGTCTGGTCTCATTTCTGTCCCTCGCTTCTCCTTCTGCCAGTATTACACTGTCTTCACTTTTTTGTTGTTGCTGTTGTTTGACACCGGGAATTGAACTCAGGGCCTCGCATTTGCCAAGCAGGCACAGCATACACTGTCTTCATCAAAGAAGCTTTGGGTGACTTTGAATCTGATCAACACAAATCCTCCAATACGAGCTTTTCACATTTGTTTTAGATTTTCTAGGTCCTTTGAACTTCTATATGATTCTCATTTGTTATAGGTCCCTTTAAATCACAAATTTATTTTTGAAGAAATTCAGATTATATTTTAAAATTTTGTTTGATGTGCCTTAGCTAAGACTCCATTGTGTAATCCAAGATGATGGATATTCCTGTACTGTTTTTAAAAGATCATAAAGTTAAGAGTCTTACATTTAAGTCTATGATCCATTTTGGTCAATATTTTGTTCAAAATAAGGAAGAAGTTTAACTGTTACTTTGTAATGATGCCCAGTAGTTCCACCATTATTTGTTGAACATTTTTTTATTCTCTCATCTCTGTTGAAAAGTCATTGTCCATCAATCTCAAAAGTCTATTTTGATTTTTTTGCTTTTTGTTTTTTTTTCCGGTACTGGGAATCGAACTCATGACTTCGTACTTGCCAGGCAGGCACTGTGATGCTGAGCTAAATCCCCAGATCCCAAAAGTCTATTTTGAGATGTTCAAGTTCCATCCTTCTATCCTATACATCTGCCTTTATACTAGTGGTACAGTATTTTGACTGCTATGGCTTTGTAGCAAAATTGGAAAGTAGGAACCATGAGTCTTTCAATTGTATTCTTCTTTTTCAATATTGTTTTGCTTATTTAGCTCCCTTGCCTTTCCATGTGAATTTTAGGTTGAACTTATCGATTTCTGTAAAAATCCTGCTTAGATTTTGGTAGTGTTTGCATTAAATCTACAATGTATTTGTGGTGGTATTATCTTTAATAAATGAAATCTTTCAATCCATAAGCATGGAATATCTTTCATGTTATCAGGATCTTTAATTTATCTCAGCAACATTTTGTAGTTTTTTACTGCATAAGCATTCTATGTCTTTACTTAAATATGTTTCTTACAGTTTTATTCCTTTCTGCCTTGCTGAACTTGTTAGTTCTACGGGCATTTTTGCAGATTCCTTGGCATATTGTTCACAAAAGTTTATTTTATCATTAAGTATAAAGTTTTTTCCTTCCTTTATAATCTTTGTACTTTTTCTTGATTATACTTTCTAGAAACTCCAATAAAATGTTAAATAGAAATGCCAATATCAGATATTTGTGGTTTGTTCTTAGTCTCTGGGTAGAAGTTTTTGTTTTTTGCTATTATATAAAAATACTAGCAGATTTCTTTTAGATATCCTCTTTTTAATTTGAGAAAAGTATTGTTTTATCCATAACTGTTTGAATTTTTATGATGAATGGGTGTTACTCTTTGTCAAATGCTGTTATGGTTTAATATGGAATGTCCCCTAAAGGTTCAAGGACTGAGGGCCTGATGCTCAGTGCAGTAATGTTTAGAGGTGGGGCCTAGAGAAGTGATCAGTTACTTGAGGGCTTTCATGTAATCAGTTCATGAATCTAGTGACAAGATCATAATTTGATGACATTATTCAGAGATGATGGACACAGCAGCTGGGGTCTAGTTGAAGAGGGTAGATCATGGAGGTATGAATTTGAGAACGGTACCTTGCCTTCAGCCTCTTCCTGTCAGGCTGTGTTCCTCTCCTTCTGCTTCTTTGTTTTCATGGAGTGAGCAGCTTCCCTCTGCCACACTCTTCACCCATGAGGTTTTTGCCCCACAACAGACTTAAAGCATTAGAGCTGGCTGACCATGGACTAAACTCTCTGAAATTCTGAGTTAAAAATAAATATTTCATCCTTTAAGTTGTTGTTCTCACTTTGGTCATGTCAACAAAAAGCTGACTATCACAAATGCTGTTTCATATTTTTTGAAAAAAGATCATGTTTTTTTTTTCTTTTAAAAATGAGGTATATCATATTAATTGATTTCTGCATAGAATCTAATTTTTTTTTTTTTTTTTTTGGTTTTTCTCTGGTACCGGGAACCGAACTCACGATCTTGCGCTTGCCAGGCAGGCGCTTTGCCGCTGAGCTAAATCCCCAGCCCCTAGAATCTAATTTTCATTGCTAATCTAAGTCCCATTTGGTCATGGTATATTATCTTTTTATATGCTGCTAGATTGGTTTGATAATATTTTGTTGAAGATCTTTGCATATATGGTTATGAGAGATACTGAATTATAGCTTTCTTTTTTAGTGAAATCATTGGCCTTCTAATCACAGTAATAGTAGCCTCTTAAAACGAGTTGATAAATACTCTCGCGTTCTCTGTTCTTGAAAAGTTTGTGCAGGATCAGTATTATCTCTTTTGAAAATGTTTGACAGAGCTCATCAGTGAATATACCATACTATGCTTCTCTCCAAATGAAGAGTTTTAACTAGTAAGTGAATTTTCTTAATTGTTATAGGTGAATTCATATTATATTCCTTCTTGCATTACTTTCAGTAATTTGGTTCTCTCTATTAATACATCTATTTCGTTCAATTTGTCTAAATGGTGTCATAAAATTATTCACGGTATTTATTTTAAGTTTTCTATAAAATTGGCGGAATTGGCTTGTCATCATTATCACAAAAGAATTGGTTACCAGTATGAAGATTAATTTCCAGTCTCTATGCTGTCACTTGCCTTTCTTTATGCCAGTGTCACTGTCTTGATTTTAGCTTGCTAGTCAATTTGAATACATATCTTCTAACTCATTGTCTTTCCAAATTATTTGGAAAAATCTATGAATGTAGTCATCTATGTCTTTGTTCTATTTTCTTTGATCCAGCTAAATTGTTGTCAATTTTGTTAATCTTTTCAAAGAACAAAATTATCCTGAGAAAATTTCCATATATACTTACTTGAAACATATGTGTGCTCTGCTCTTGCTTAGTGGAGCAGTCTAGAGACATTTAGATTGAGCTGGTGATAGTGTAATTTCAGTTTGGTCTCCTTACTGATTTTCCATTTAGTTGTCATACGCATTTATACAGAACAGGGTACTGAGGTCTCTGTTACTTTAAATAGTCCATTTGTACTTTCAGTTTTGTGAATCTCTATTTTTAGGCACTGTTTGTTTGCAAATGTATAACTTTCTAATAAGATGACACTAAGTTCAATATAAACACCAACTGTTTCTAGTTACATTTTTCTCTTGAAGTCTTTTTTGTCTCATACCACTATGAGCAATCCAATCCTATTATGCTTACATCTTGCATGGGATATGTTCATTCTCAACATATTTCTATCTTTGCATATAGTTGGACATTTTTTCTCCAATCTAACAATCCAGAATTTTTATTATATTATTTAATCTATATAATTATTATATAATTGGATTATACCGACCATTTTGTTTTCTCTTTCTTTTTAGTGAGTACCTTCATAATTTTACTTGCAGTTTTTAAGAGAAATGGATATTTATGTAAAAAGCTAAAGCACCGTCCCATCTCATGTCCCATACTCATTCCCTTCCCTTTTGCACTTTTCACAGGCCACCATCAACAGTCTGGTCTGTATCCTTCTAATTGATTTCCAAAACATTTACATATATATGTGTATCCATTAGCAATATAAAGTACTGAACTTCATCAAGGAAGGGTTTATAACTCAAATTTACAGAAAGTCATTGAACTACATGCACAATTCTACAACTTTTACCCTCTCTCGCTCTTTAGATATTTCCATTAACATGTAACTCTCATGTATTGCATTTAAATAGATATATGTATAGTATTTCATCATAAGAACATTCCATTTTGTTCCAGATGGCCACTTAAATTGTTTTTAATATCTGACTACTACAAACCAAGCCACACAGATGTTCCTTTTATTTTCTGAGCATACACAGGTGTATGACTAATACATATTTTTGAATTTGTTACAAGGACTTGTACGTTTACTCTTAAACTCATAACCACTTTAAATACACAGGTTTTTCATAATTCTGTTTCAGTCTCTCTGGATTGAATACTTTTCTGTATAATCCATTGTCCATTCTCCCCACTGGAGAACAAATAACATCCAAATAATTTTTTCCTTTTTTTTTTAAAGATAAAAAATCTAACAAAACAACAATAGTGAAAACAAAATCAAAACAACCTATCACCTTGTTTTGAAATTCTGTATCTTTTTAATTGTTCTCTAGGCATAAGTACTAGGAAGAAAGAAAGAAACACATATGATTATCTACAAATGATAAGCCTTTGTGATAGTGACTCAGAAGAGCAAAAGAGATTCCAGAGAGAGACCAACACATTTATCCAAATTTGGAAAATAAAAAGGAGAGCAAAGTTGAATATATATGTTGGTCTCTCTCTGGAACCTCTTCTGCTTTGCTGAGACATTATCACAATGGCTTATTATTTGCAGATAATTATATGTGTTCCTTCCTTCCGTCCTAATACTTATGCCTTACTTTTCTTATACTGATGAAGATCTCCAGATTTATGCTGAGTGCAGTAACAGACCTCTGTTTTCTGTTCCCAATTTTAGGGAAGTGCATTTAAAGTTATAGTGTTTCCTCTGCTGTGGTTTATTAATTGTGTGCAGTCTTTTCACCATAAAAATGTCTTTTCATTCAATATGAATTGTTGGTATCCTCTAAATTTTAGCATTTGTAAAAGTTCACCTCATTTTTGATGCTTTCCTTTAAAATATTTGTGATATTCTGTGAGATGCAAATTCCTGGTGTATATTTCCCCATTTTGTAGGTACTCATGGTTTTTTTAATGAGTATGAATTTTCTGGTGTCTAATGTGTTGTGACTTCTGGTTGAAATCTTTCCCACATTCACTACACTGATAATTCTTCTTACCTTTTTGTTTTCTTAAATGCAGGGCTAGGGTTGAGAATGGGGAGGAAGCTTCCCCATATTAATTACAACCATAGGGTTTCTCATCTTTTTGGCTTCTCACTTGCACAGGAAGATGAACTCTGAGAGAAAGCTTTTTCTCATACATAGAATTCATAAAGTCTATCACCTGAATGAGTTGTCACATGTGCAGCAAATTATGTTTGTTGAGAGAATGCTTTTCTCCATTCATGACACTCATAAAGTTTCTGTCCAGTGTGAATGTTTTGATGCCTTTGAGGTACTTCTTCTGGCTAAAAGCTGTTCCATATTTCTTACATTTAAAAGGTTTCTCTTCCATATGAATTTTCTCATTCTCAGGAAGATTTGATGTGTCACTAAAGGTTTTCCCACATTCCTTACTTGGGAAGGGCTGCTCTCCCCTTTGAGTTCTCTGGTGTGTGATGAAATCTGAATTTTGAATGAAAACTTCCCACAATCTCTGGACTTAAAAGCTTTCTCTCCAATGTAAATTTTAGATTAATAAGAAGGTTTTCCTCTGTATAAAGGATTTTTTACAATCATTACATTCAAAAAGCTTCTCTCCAGTATGGGTATGCTGATGTTTAGTGACATACTGCTTTTGGCTATAGGCTTTCTCACATTTATTGCATTCACAAGATTTTTCCCTATTATGAAAGTGCTCTTGTTCAGTGAGATTGGCTTTGTGGCTGAAGATTTTCCCACATACTTTACAGGCAAAGTGGTTTTCCTGATTACAATTTCTCTGCTGACTGAAGTGTGACACTGGAATGGAAGCTTTCCTGCACTCACAAGATTTCTCTCCAGTATGAATTTTTTGATGAATTGGGATTTACTTTTGCCTGAAGATATTTCCACATTTCATACATTTATAAGGCTTCTCTGTGTGTGCCTTCTAAAATGCAGAAAATATGATAAAGTTTGAGGGACAATTTTATCACCCACAATACCTTCAAAGCTTTCTCTCCAGTGTAAAATTCCAATATTCAGTACAGTTATGATAAAATCACTGATTTCTCTTCAACATTAATTTTGTGCTGTTCAATAAGATTTGTCATCTAGTTAATGGCTTTTCAATATTACTTGGAAGTACATAGTTTCTATTCAGCATGGCTTCTTGGTTCAATGAGATATGTCATGTGAATAAATGTTTATTCACATTCAGTAAATTCCTAGGGCTTTTCTCCAGTGGGGAAGCCTTTGCTATAAGACAGAGTATAAAAGCATTTTCACACTGATTTACAAGGGGATATCACCACAAAGAGAAGCTCTGGAAGATTTCCAAAATAATAAAATTGATTATTCTTTTCTATACAGCTTCCTTCATAATTATATTTAAATTGTCTTTTGAATTTAAAACTTCAAGAAGGTGTTACCTTAAGAGAATTAAATTTTGTGAGTAAATGAAAGATTTTTCCAAAATTTTTTTATATTCAGTTTTTTCCCCAGCCTGCATTTATTGCAGATGTACGCAACTTACCTCCAAAGTCTTGCTGTCTATCTGTTCATTGTGTTGTCAGGTTTCTTTCTAGATAGACTGCACTTCTTTTTCCACCATCCAGTTTGTCTTCTTCAGTGGAAGATCATATCCAGTTTAGTCACTTTAAAACCCATTTGGGACAAAGCGCTAGACTGTTTATGTTGTGAACAAGTTACCATTTTAGAATTCACAATGACTTCTGAAGAATGTGGAAGGTGTACTTTCTAGGCACACACAAGGAAGCATCCTCTTCAAGCAGTTCCACGTGGAGAAACGTACTTTAGGGATACTGGGGAAGACAAAAGACCAAAATGTGCGCTCCAGGCTCTGTGCCTGCGCACTGTGAGGGCAAGTGAATACTCCCAGAAGTCTCTGCGCGCGGCCCTTCGTGTTGGCGAAAACCAACCCCGCCTAGGCGGTCCGTGATTATCGTCTATCACCAACAGCTCCTATTTTCTGGCCTTGGAGTGCAGTTCCCTTCAGACACAGCAGGCAGTGTCGTCTTCCCCGGGTAAACTTGGCAGCTGCTCCTGTGAGTTTGGGAGTCTCAGTGTGAGTGGTTTTTCGTGGGCCCAAGTGAGCTCAAGCCCAGTAGGATGTTTGGAGTGGGGACCTCCTCTCTCGTGGATCAGGCGCTGTCTCAAGAAAGGCCACTCCCAGACTGCATTTGTTTTGTTTTCTGTAAACCTTCAGCTTTTCAAATTTCTCTGACCTTCTTTTACTACCTTTTTTTTTGTGTTAATATATTATTGTGTAAATATTTTTAGTACAACTTTTTAATTAGTGTTTTCTTTGTTTTTTTTTTTTTTTTGTTGTTGTTGTTGTTGTTTTAGGTTTTTTTTTCTTGTTTTTTTTCCCGGTACTGGGGATTGAACTCACGACCTTGCGCTTGCCGGGCAGGCCCTGTGGCACTGAGCTAAATGCCTAGCCTCAACTTTTTAATTAGTTTAATGATGCTTTCCACTATATTAGTTTTGGTGATAATAGTTGTTTAGGGGTAAAATATGTAATTTAATGTATTACAGTTTATTTTGTAGTAATACTAACTTAATTTAATAAAATATAGAAACTTTGCTGTAATATAGTTTTATATAAGTATGCATATGATACACATAAAATACATATATAGCTATATATGTATAAATAACCTTTTATACATAGTTACATGTACAGTTATATTTACCTATGTAGTCATTTGCCAGTGCTATTTATTTCCTTAGTTGTTTCAGATTTTTAAAATCTACCAGAATTTGCCAAAGTGGCTATACCATTTTGTCTGAGAAATCTAGATGTTCTGTATCTTCAGTGGCATTTAATGTTGTCACTATATTTCACTTAGCCCTGCTGATTGGTATATAGTGGTAGCTCCATTTAGTATTAATTTGTGTAACTGACAAGAAATGATGCTTAACATCTTCTCATTTGTTTATTTGACATTTGTATGTATATATCTTTATGGCAGAATGTTTGTTCATATCTTTGCTTATTTCTACCTGGATTATTTGCTTTTTTACTGTAGAGTTTTGAGTGTTGTATAATGAAACCTTTGTTGACTATCTGGTTTGTAGATAGTTGATTTCAACATGTAGTTTAAGTAGTCATTGTTTTTAGATCCTTCAGAGAATATTTTTGTAATTTTAATGAAGTTCATCTTCTTTTTCATGTAAAATCAAAGGATTCCCTGAATAGCTTCACATTGTAAGGTTTTTGCATATGTTTTCTACTTTTATAAAGGTTGCATTAATTTGTACTCTATATTTAAGTCCATGATCCATTTCTCATTCATGTTTCTATGAGGTGTTTGGTAGATTGAAGTAGTTTGTCTGTATTTTTTAGTTTATTTTTGCTTATATATAGCCAACTTTTGTATCAAGTTTTTCTTTCTCTGTTGTGCTGCTTTTGCTTTTTAGTCAAAAATCATTTAGGGCTACTTATTTGTATGGGCTTATCTTTGTATTTTTTCATTCAGTGGAACTGATCCATATGTCTGTCTTGCCAATAGCAAAGAATCTTGATAATATAGTTACATATTTTGAAATTGAATTGGTTCTCTTTGTGTTGATTGTTCAATTGTTATTGATTTCTTCCACTTTTTGCTTTTCAAAGTTGTTTTACCTTTTCTAGTTTCTTCACCTTTCCAAATATATTTCAGAATAATTTTGTCTGTATCTAGAGAACATCCTACTGACATCTTGATAGGGATTGTAGTAAATCTCAACATCAATTTCAGCAGAATTAGGATCCTTATAAAGTTGAGTCTTCCAATCCATAGTGTGTCTTTCCATTTATGTAGGTGGTGTTTGCCTATTCATTATGTTTTGTCTTCTTCAGCACATAAGTACTTTGTGCTTCTAAAGATTAGCTGGCTTCCTTTGACACTGATATAGCATGGCAAGGGGACACTATCTGTATGGTGTACACCATGGCTTATATCTAGATGTCCCCCCAAAGTCTCATGTGATTATAGGTGGGAGTTTTGGGAGGTGGCTGGATCTGAGGTGTGTGCTGTTGGGATCAAGGATGTGATGTTGGGATTGTTTCATGATATAAAGCTAGGATTGAGGCTGCCCCACCCTGGGTGTGAGTGCTAGCCAGTCTAAAGATGAGTAGCCTGGATAAGACAGAAGGGACAGAAAGAAGCTTACTGCTTATCCCTTGCTGCTTGCTGATTTGCTTCTTCACTATTTTATTGACTCTGCCTACCGTGAACTGTTTCTCCCTGTGATGACTCTCTGCCATGCCATTCTACCTTGGGGCTAGCCAACTACGAATTGAAACCTCTGTGGACTGTGAGCTAAACAAACCTTTCTTCTTTGAACTTTGGGTGTTGGGTATTTTGTCTCAACAATGAGAAAAGTAACTAAGACACCATCTCCACTGGCAGGTGGGAGATAAATGTCCAATTTTCTGAATGGTCCTAAGTTGTCCACCTCGGTAAAGAGAGACTCTTTTAAGTCCGTAGACTATCAGTGGGTTTCTGGCTGCCCAGTAAGACTTTGGTGAGAGCAACTGAAGTGAGAAGAGTAGATGTTCCACATTAATGCTCCCCCTTTTCTTCACTCACCCTGATTGAACAGGTTAGGTAGGAATAAAGTTTCAGCTGCTCATGTGACCTTCTCTGACACTTTCCTAGAGAGGATTAAGTATCAGGAATAAGGGATCTTATTAAGAATAGAGTGCTGGAAGTCTGGAATTTACATACAAACTTCTTTGTCATGGATGGAATTTTTCTTTCGCTCTGCTGAAGTAGAGCAATTACTGTTTAAAGGTTTTTTCTCTTAGTAGGTTTCTGTCTCCTAACCTTTGGTTTATAATCTTTAGTGCTTTTTTCCATCTTCATTTTTTTGGCATGAATGGATTCCTGGTTTCTTGAGCTCTAAGTCTTGCTTATTTCTAACTGGATTATTTCTCACGGTATAGATGAGCACAAGCTACTGATCGCAGTGTTTTTTTTGTTCTGATAATTTGAAATCCAAGGAACAACACAAAAGTGAGATTCCTGGGTTTATTCTCTTCTTCCTACCTTTGAAAATCTTCTTGTGTTCACGTTATACATAATGTCCAGAGTTTTTTATTGTATACTTAGTGGAAAAGGTAGGAAAAGTAACTCCATTCCATTTTCCAGGGTGCAGAAATCACTACTTATGTGGTTGCTTTTAGTTGTTTAAAAATGCATGAATTTTTCTTTTTGTTGCTGAGATATTTTATTATCTAATTCATAATATGCCAGTGACTCTTACCACAAATAAAATAATGGCTTTGATGATTTTGATGCAGAAAAGAAATGTGTATCTTCTTTTCCAGTATACTTGTATGGCTCACTATTTAGGCATTTTTTCTAAACATGGCATTTTTACAGACTTTGCACATAAAATTCTGTTTCATTTTTTTAAGAAAAGTGAACATTATTGATTGTTTTGAGAGCAGTTTATTTCTAAGCACATCAAAAACAAATAACCTCTGTCCTTTATCTTTAATATAAGTAATATGATATGATAGATCTTGCTGTAGATACATGAGGAAGTAGATTATATAACTCTGTTGATATACTTGATGTCCTCTAAGAACTGAACTAACCTCTGTACTTAGTGTTTATACATCAGTGAGGATGCAAATATTTTCTGTTAGTGTTGCATCATTTGAGTTGTTGGGAGGAGTAATTAGTGAAGCATGGCATTGTTTGGATACTTTAACTTTCCATATCTGTTTTCCTTAAATGTATTTAAAATGTATTCTGTTAGAGTTTTTATTTTTATTATATACATAAAATAATAAGTAATATTATAAATCAGTTTTTTATAGCAAGAAAGTAATTCCAACTCCCGCAAATTTCTCACTGTCTTGGTTTTGGTTGTAAAACAGTTATGTGTGGTGGCAGGTGCTTAAGTGATCCAATTATGTTTTCCCTGCTTTCCTCTACCCCTCAAAAATCAAAGCCTCCTGGAACTTAAAGGAAGAAGAGTTCCATTTCATCCTTTCTTCGTATAGTGTCACCTCTTACCATTTCAGTTTTCTTCCAGGGTGATCTCATGCATTTTCAGGGTTTAAATTCATGATGATTATTCACAGCTGTCTGTGTCGAAGCTCTAACATGTCTTGAAACCAAAGCCAAAAAAGTTACTAATATCTGTATACTTATATGTGAAATACTACTGTAAGTAAAATGTACTATATTCAAAATATCACAGTTACAGCAATGGCCTCAAAGCCCTGGAGTGATGCAAAACTCACTTTTTCCTCTTTTTTTCCCTTAAAAATTTTTTGTAGTGTGTAACTGTTTTTGTGACATTAAGCTTGTCTGGCCCTGTATTTGTAACATTAAACTTGCCTGGCCCTGGTCACAGTATCCAGATAAAATATCTTCCTCAAGAGCTATATATTCTATAGAGACAAGTGACATAAACCAAGAATCTGATTCTTATGTAGATGCCCTTCTGACATATAGTTTAGGCTTTGGGGGACAACTTTGGTCTCCAATGCCTACTTTTTTGTGCCTCCACCACCCATTTACAGATGTCAAACCCACCATATCAAAATAGGACTCGTCCAGATTTAACATGAACACAGTCTCTTGGTACAGCATGATGGTGATTCTTGTCAGAAATTGTTAATTTTATTGTTGTTTAGGAAATGCCTAAAGAAGAGACTTAGGGGAAGGCACACTGAAGTCTTTGACTAGAAATGTAGCAAACGTATTTTTGAAAAATTTAGAGTGGAACTCCAGATTTCAAACTCTTCTTGAATATTGGAATGAGAGATTTTAGGAAAGTTACTGAGAAATGGGTTGAATTACGTATCTTTAGAAGTTGGTTGTGAAGAATTTTACTTCTGTAGGATGAGAGTCTAAGTTATTTTTAGGAAAGTTGGCATTCTGTAGTTGAATGTAGGAAATGTTTTGTTTATTTTTCATGTCTTCTTGCAACATTTGTCAGAACTTTTATTCTCAAAGGGATAGAAAGCTGTGGCAATACAATTTCCAAACTCCTTGACCACTTTCCCCTTTCCCCAACTTACCTTTTTAATTGAGATAGATCATAATTTATATATAGTGAAATGAATAGATGAACAGTTTTACAATGATTGACAAATTGCTGTCTTTATAGCTCACAACAACATCAAGATACAGAACATTCTATACTAGAGAAATAGCAACAATCTTAGGATCATTTTATTGGTTACATGGCAAACCTAGTGCTACCAGAGTCAGTTAATATTACATTTCAAAAGTCCCTATTCTGAGTCTCCATACAATAGTGGTTCCTCTTAGGATAACCCTAAAATTAACCATTTACATCTAAATGGAGTGGTTACAGTGAGGTAGGCTTTCTTTGTTTTTTAGAAAAATGTTTTGCTACAAGAAGGAGGAATCTCTAAACCTGACAATGCTGTTAATTCCCTGAATTTTAGATTTAAAAAGGGCAGGGGGTCATTATAGTGTCTGTAACGAACGCCACTTGTGTGCCCATGTATGGTTTTTCAAGTGGCCCTTTCTAAAGAATGCCATGCCTTTCAAAGGCTTAAGGTACCTGGGATCACAGAATACTATACCTATATTCTTGGGATTGAATAAGGCAAGCAGACTGAAGTTTTACAGTATTTCATCCTTTCTCATAGGTTATAATTCTAACTAAACTAAATAGCATCCACCAAACAATTGTAATACATGGATTTTTTATTTTGTTTACTACAGTAAGGATCTAAAAATGTCTTCCTCAATGAGTTATTGAATAATTGTTGTAAGCACTTATCTTCAATACCATCTGTGTCATATATCAATCATAAGTGTGTACCTAGCTCTCTATACTATCTCATGATTATTAGTCAGTCTGATACTAGAGTGAAATACTCCGAGTTAGTTAATCAATCAATTAAGTGTTTAATCTGAGATAAGATCTAACACCTCATAGTCCAGAATGGTCTCAAACTTGCCATATAGCCCAGGCTGGCCTGCAATTTATGATCCTGTTGTCTCAGCCTCCCAAGTGCTGGAATGACAGGCTTATACCAACCCTCCATCTACTATTCTAAATTGTTGTAACTTTAAATTTTTGATGTGTACTAGGGCACTTCCTTTTATTATGTTCATCTTCATTATTGACTTGTACATTCTTTGACTTTTTCTTTTCCATGCAAATTTCACTATCATCTTATATTTTGTAAGATATTTTGGGATTTTTTTGCAGAAATTGAATTCAATTTATATTTTACTCTAAAGCAATAAATATGAGTATGTTTTAAAAATATGCATGAATTTGAAATAGATTGCCCTTCACTTACTCAGGTTTTCTTTTGTGTCTTTCAATGCTGTTTTCTTAGAAAGGTTCTCTATAGGTTTTGCAATGGATTTTTTTAAGTTTCTTGTATTTCAGTTGCTATTTTAATTCTCTTTTTTTAAATATTATTTTAATTCATTTTCTGGTATACAGGAGTAGAATTGATTTTTGTATATTGTGAATTTAAATACAATGTCAAATCATTGTATTAAATAATTATAGATTACTATGCATTTCTAGAGTACTTGTCAACTAATGTTTGTATTTTTTAGTTTATAGATTTTTTTGTGATTTCGAAGTTATTGTTGTCATTGTATTGTTGAACCAGTAAGATGTTTGTATTGATTAAAATTGGTGGTGGTGGTTATACTTATCTTGTTCCTGATTTAATGATAATGCTATTATGTTTAAATGTGACATCTTCATCTCAGTATTATCTTTGTTGATTATATCTTGTCCACAGTTGATGTTCAATAAATATTTGTTTTTGAGGAAGTATCGCATTTTATTCTGATTCATTCTATTTCTAAAAAGATTCTCTGTAACTCTTTTGAGGTTTAGTGAGTGTATAGCTATAGTTATCTTCTGCCAAATTTTATCCTTAGCTAAAGGGCTGTCCTCCCTTACATTTTTTTGGATAACTCCCACTAGCAGTATCTACGTCTCTGTCTAACAGCAGATGTCAGTGGTATAAGCAGTTTATTGCTGTCAGATATTCCTTTTTCAGAATAACTGTACATATCATGAAAATGTGAGACTTGAAAAGAAACCCTAAAATTTGCTGCAGAATCTTGATACAGTGTGGTAAGTCCTGAAAATCATCTTTGATAAGTCTTTTACTCTATGTAGATTAATGTTGCAAAAGAAATTGTTAAAGAAATAAAAATTATTGGGTATAGATTTCATTTGGATTATAATTTTTGAAGGAACATGTACTATAGGTACTCAGAACTACTTATCAATTAATAACTTTGAGTACTTCAATATTTGAAAGCTATATTTTATAATTTTAAAATTAATTCATCTCAGCTTAGAAAATATGGAAAGAACAAAAAGTAAGACCACAATAATATAGTCTGTGACACTGAGAACATAATACTGTTGTCTGTTTGGTGTGTTTCCTCTAAGCTTTTTCTTCATCCTTAGAATTATCAGGAAAAAGATTTTCCTGTGACACTGTGTATTTTATCATGCTAATGCAATACTTTTATTGCTGCACAATATTAAGGGTTGTGCAGATTGTACACTGTTGTACAAATCTGTCCCAAAATGTATTTTTTTTTGGGGGGGAGTTACAGTTCATGAGTTAAGAATAGATTTTATATTTTTAATCAATGAAAGTATGAAGAGAATTATACTTGCTAATATTTCATATCATGTGGAAACTACATGAAATTCAGATGTTAGTTTTCTTAAGCAAATTTTTATTAGAACACACATGCTAAGCATAATTGTTGTGGCTATCCTTTACAGAAAATTTTGGTTTTTTCTTTTGTTTTTGTTTTCGTTTTTTCTTCCGGTACCGGGAATCGAACTCACAACCTTGCACTTGCCAGGCAGACGCTGTGCCACTGTGCTAAATCCCCAGCCCCTATAGAAAATTTTGTAACTCCCTGCTAAGAGCTAATAATTTATATTGACATTTTGTTCATTGGCCAACTTCATTCCTATTTTTGAGTATTTGCCAGTGATTCTGCCATGCACTTTCCCCTTTTTGTGTGTCTGTTCTAACTACACCTTCTGACAAAAAACTATACCCTTCTCTACTTTAAGGTGAATTCCTAGTTATAACCTAAAGTTACACCTCAGCTATTTTCTCTCTGCAGAGCCTTCACCATACGAGGAGACAGTCAGCTGTCTCAGAGTTCAATCTTTCAGCAGACTGTTTTTCATCATCTCAGAAATGGAAGTAATCTTAGTAATGATAATAATTCATAATTATCAAGAGTTTAAGATATTCTAGAGTTAATGCTGAACTCTTTACCTAAGTATGTAATTTCACCTTATTTACAGTTACAATTCCTATTATACATATTTGACTACAGACTCAGGGGAATTAATTTTTCCCATGTCACATAGTTAGCATATAGAGGATCCAAGAGACCAGCCACTGCTATACTCTTTTGAAGGCTTTATAATTGTGACTGTGTCCAAAGCTGGAATGTCTAACTCCTTGATGCAAGGCTACAAGTATGTCACATCTTTGAACTTCTAGTGCCAAGCTTAATTGTTGAAATATGATTGGTCATGATACTTGTCTGTGAATGAATGTATGAATGAATGAATTGAAACTGAACACTGACACTGTTTTTCAACTTCTCTATATTATTCAGCAGTATTTACAATGAAACTATCAAAGAAAAGATAAGAGAGACACCTATTCAAATATATTATTAGAGAAGACCATATCCCTGATACTCTTTAAACTATGTAATGTGTTATGAAACCATCTAATAGCAAGCAAAGATATTTTAAATTAAAACGGCCTTTATTTAATAGGAGTAGGAAGGATTTGAATATTTCCATTTGGATGTTGGGATCTAGGGCAATCACTTGAAATAAGTTTGGAGCTAATGAATAATAAGGGCTGAGCCTGAAGACAAAGATATTATCTCATGATCTTCCTGTCAAGGAGTCATTTCAATCTGATAATTTAATTTAATGATAAAATGAATTATACAGTGCACACTTCAGCTAATAAAAATATAAGTACAATATATTATGGTATTTCAAAATCATATCAGAAGAAGAGGAATGGAAAAATGTCAAAGAGAATGAATAGTTTTTTTAACCTCAGACTTTTCCAGATCCCATCATTACTTCACTTTTCATTT
The DNA here is from genome assembly GCF_000276665.1 of Chinchilla lanigera. Classification (NCBI taxonomy): domain Eukaryota; kingdom Metazoa; phylum Chordata; class Mammalia; order Rodentia; family Chinchillidae; genus Chinchilla; species Chinchilla lanigera. The sequence goes on along the minus strand of NW_004955430.1, from coordinate 13,898,784 downwards.
CAAGTACACTGTACCAGCCGCTAAAACCATTGGCATGACTGGCAACATGAAAAGTATGAATATTTCACTTATACTTTTCAATCTGAAGAATAAATATGCTTATGTATCATTCTTGTAAACTGCCTAAAATTTTCTGGAATAGCAAAGATTGCACTTTAAGGATTATAAAATCTTCATAAAAACATCACTGATCCTACTTGCTGTGTTCTGAAATACTATAACCAAATCATAACAATAATAGTTTCTTGCAATCCAAAAGGCATTAATTTAGTCCTAAATAGTCACACTTTTTCTTTCCTGTTATTTTATTGGCCTCACATTCCTGTTTTCACACACATATGATTCATTATTGTTCATTTTTGCCACTCAGGAATATTTCCCATTGTAAAATTCTTAAAATAAGCTTAAAGATTTACTTAGTACCTAATGTTCTGATGTGGTTTCATTTCTCTGCAGAACTGATAGGCCCTTAATTAATCTTGCTTTTGTTTTTCCACAATATCATTATACTTTCTCTGTTCTAAGGCTAATAATTGTCTAACAAATCTCTTTCTTCCTTTCAAACTTACTAGCAAAAAGAACAAATTTGAAAACATATGATTATGTTAGCTTTTTGTCATTGTGACAAAAAGCATGAGAAAATTAACTTAAAAGGAGAAAAGGTTTATTTCAGCTCATGATTTCCGGGGTTTTGGACCTCTGGCCAGACAACATCATAGTGGGAGTATGGGGGTGGGGGGCAGCTGCTTACCCAGTAGTGGCCATGAAGGCAGAGAATAGAAGGGCCAGAGGTCTCAGTATACCTTCAAGGGCACATGCCTATAGTGACCTTATCTTCCTTCCACTAGACCCCACTTCCTAAAATTCTGCCACCTCTCAGTAGTACTACAGAGTAGCAAGCAGGGCTTTACCTTATGGACCTTTGGGAGGTATTTAACATTCAGATACTACTAATAATTTCTCTTTTCTGTTTTGATTACTAGGGACTGAACCTAGGAAATCCCAAGCCACATTTACAACCTTTTAAAATTTTATTTTGATACAAGGTCTTGCTAAATTTCCTAGATTGGCCTTGAATTTACCATCTTCCTGCCTCATTATCCTGAGTACTGGGATTACACGTGTGTGCCACTATGCTCATCTCCTAAGTGATTCTTATCTACTCAGTCAGCAATGCTGAGCCAGTAGCCACAGGTTATGGGGCAACTCAGAATAGTATCCACCCAGGACAGGAGTAAAAGTTGGCATAGCTTTCCAGAGTGAAATTTGACAATGTTAATCAAGATTGAAAGCTGAGTTTCTAATTACATCCATTCTAGAATTACTTAGTAATAAAGATGTATGTTAAAGTAATAATGATACATTACTGGTCTTTAACTATTGCTGTTGCTGTTTTGATTAGGACTGCATTGAACCTGTGTATGAGTTTTGTGTGAGACTCTGTATAAGAGTTTTGGAAGTGTGGGCATTTTGACAATATTGGTTGTACCTATCCAGGAGTGAGGGACATCTCTCTGTTTTTTGATGTACTCTTCAATCTCATTCAAAGATTGTAGTTTTCTCTGTAGAGGCCTTTGACTTCCTTGGTTAGATTAATTCTTAGATATTTCATTTTTCTTAAGGCACTTGTGAATTATATTGTTTCCAGAATGTCCTTCTCATCCTGTTCACTATTGGTATGCACAAATGGTAGTGATTTTTGAGTGTTGATCTTGTGTCCTGTTACTTTGCTGAAGTTGATTATTAATTCTAAGAGATTTTTGGTGTTCTTTGTTCTTGCATGTAGAGTATCATGTCATCTGCAAATAATGATGATTTGAGTTCTTCTTTTCCTACATTGTCCCCTTTAGTTCTTTCTCTTGCTTAATTGTACTGGCAAATGTTTCAAGCACTATGTTTGATAGAAGAGAAGGTAGTGAACAACCTCGTCTTATTTCTGACTTGTGGAGGAATGTGTTTAGTTTTTCCCCATTTAGTATGATGCTGGTAACTGGTTTGTCATAAATAGCCTTTATTGTATTCAGGTATAGTCTTTCTATGCCTGTTTTGTTCAGGGTTTTTATCATGAAGGAAGTTGAGTTTTATCGAAGGCCTTTTTGAGTATATTGATATGACCATGTGTGTGTGATGTATCACATTTATGCACTTGTGTATGTTGAACCATCCCTGCATATCTGGGATGAAACTTATTTGATCATGATGTATCACCTTTTATTTACTAATATCTTGTTGAGGATATTTGCATGTATGTTGATTAGAGTGATTGGCCTATAGTTCTTTTTTTACTTGGGTCTTTATCTGGTTTGGGGATCACGGTGATACTGCCTTCCATAAATGAATTTGGGAGCCCTCTATCCGTTTCAATTTCTTTGAAGAGCTTGAGGTAAACTGGTGATATAACATACTTAAACGTTTTGTAGAATTCAACAGTGAATCTACCAGGTCCTAGGGCATTTTTTCTGGGTATATTCTTTATTACTGAGTCCATTTCATTGTTTGTTGCTGGGTTGTTAAGTGTATTTATGTCTTGTTGGGTTAGTTTTGGTAGTTTGCATTTGTCTATGAATCCTTCCATTTCTTCAAAAGTTGCTAATTTTTTAGAATATAATTTTTCAGAATACTGTCTTCTGGATTTTGACAGTGTTTTTTATTATTTCATGTTTGTCATTTCTAATTGTATTTATGAGTGGTTTTCTCACTTTCTTTGGTGGGTCTTGCTAAGGATTTGTCTATTTTATTTAGTTTTTTTAAAGAACTAACTTTTCAATTTGTTGATTTTTTTTCTTACATTTTTTTTAGTCTCAATTTCATTGATTTTCCCTCTGATCTTTATACATTTTTTCTTTAATTTTGGTTTGGGGCTGATCTGTTGTTCTTTCTCAAGTATCTTAATATTTCTCAGAAGCTGTTTATTTGAGCCTGCTCAGTTTTCATAAAGTGAGCATTGATTGCAGTGAATCTACTTTTTAGGACTGCTTTCATGGTGTCCCAGAGGTTGCATTTGTTTTTACAGTCATTGTCATTAACTTCCAGAAATGTTTTAATTTATTCTTTGATTTCTTCTGTGATTCATTGTTTGCTTATGAGAGTGCTGCTAATTTTCCAGGAGGTTTTGCCATATCTGAAATTTCATTTCTCATTGATTTGTATTTTCATTGCACAGTGGTTGGATAGTATCCAGGGGCTGATTTCAACTCTTTTATATTTACTTAGGCAGGCTTTTTGGATTAGTATATGATTTCTTTTGAAAAAAAGTACCATGTGCTATTGAAAAGAATGTAAACTTTATTGTAGATGGGTGTAATATTCTGTGTATTTCTATTAAGTTCATATGTTCCAATGTGTAGTCCAGCTCTAAATTTTCTTTATTGACTTTTTGTTTACTTGATCTGTCTCTTTGTAAAAGTGGTGTTAAAATCCCCTACTATGATTAGGTTAATATTTATTTGATTTTTTAATTTCAGCAGTTTTGTTTTATGAAAGTTGGTGCTCCAGTATTCTGTGGATGTATGGTTATGAATGTTCTCTCTTCTTGTTGGGTTGTCCTCTAATTAATATATAATAATCTTCCTTGTGTCTCCTAATCATTTTTAACTTGAAGTTTGCCATGTCTGATATTAGAATTGTTACTCCTGCTTATTTTCAGCGTCCTGGTACAAGGAAGGTTGTTTTCTATTTTTCAATTTTTAGTCTGTGAATATATTTTTGGTTTAGATGAAGTTCTTGCATGCAACAAGTTGTGAAATTCTATTTTTTAAATCCAATTTGCCAGTCTGTGTCTTTTGATTGTGGAGTTGAGACCATTAACATTGAGAGATATTACTGAGATGTTATTTTTTGCTATTGTTGCCTTCTCTATCTGTTGGTATATCATTTGTTTTACTTTTCTTGATTTTTTTTTTGTTTATCCATTGACCTCACTTGTTTCTTCTGTATTTTTAGATGTGTCCAATCTATTGTTTCTGTAGAGAATATTCTTAAATATTTCTCTAGAGCTAGTTTAGCAGTCATACATCTTTTGAGCTGGTCTTTTTCATGAAAATCTCTTATTTTCAGTCCATTCTGGAAGATACCTTTGCTGGGTAAGATAATCTGGTTTGGAAGTTATTTGCTCTTAGGGCTTGAAGTACTTTACTCAAAGTTCTTCTGGCCTTCAGGATTTTTGCTGAGAAGTCTGCTGTTATTCTCATTCATTTACCTTTGTATGTGATTTTTGATTTTACTCTGCGTGACTTTGAAATTCTAGTTTATTTCTGGATATCTGCAAATTTATGAAGATATGCCTTGGTGAATATTGTAGTCAGAGTTTACAAAGGAAATAATTTAATATGAGACATATAATTTATAGGATTATTTTATAGTAGGCACCCAAAGAGTCAACTACAAAGGAGTGCAGGAAATCTCCACACACTAGAGATCCCAAGAATCCAGCTGAGGACTTGGATTCCATAGCAATGTCCCGCAGGAGTCCAGCTAAAGACCTATGCCCCCCACATGTCCAACTGGAGGGCCAAGAGCCCACAACAATGTCTCATGTAGGCCTGTTTCAAGGATCTGTGCTGAACAGGACCCAAGATCAGTGGTGGAAGCCAGAAAGTCTCTGCCATCAGGATGAATAGTCTATGCCAGTAGGCTGAAAATCTGCATCTGAGCCAGTAAGTGATGCTCAAAGTAAAAACCAGAGCTTACCCTAGAAGTACCACAGCTGTCCTCAGCAACTGTGAGGTTCTATGCTCCTCCAACAATGAAAACAGCTGAGTCAATATCAGGAAAGCCAGCATGACAAGCTCCACCAGGAGAACCAACAACCCCAGGAGAACCAACAGTCCCAGGAGAACCAACAGCCCCCTAACAGCACCTCTTCTTCTTCTCCAGTTCTCCTTTTTATTTTGTTCGCAACAGTCCTCAGATGGACTTTCCACATTCAGCACCACACTGATTCAGTTCACCTGGGTGTTACGAGCTGACCACCAGTTGTCAATCCACCACAGTGGACTTCTCTTTTCATCATAATTGTTTGGAGTTCTCTAAGCATCAGTTCCCTCTACATTAAAATCTTTTCTTATGTTTGTGAACTTTTCTTCCATAACTTCTGTAAGCATATTTTTGAATCAGTCTGTGCTATCTTCTAGTTTTTTTGCAACTCTAGTTAGCCTTAGAATATTCTTGTTATCACCTAGTGGCTGCTGATAGTTTTCTCTTGTTCTTTTATTTTCTTTTTGGCTTCTTTGAGCTGCTTATGATAATTCACTGTTTTTTCCTCAATATCAGAAACTGTGTCTTCACATTAATCATTTCTGGTATGTATGAACTCTATACTTTTTTTTTTATTACAGGTATTTCTGTCTTACATGTTTTTGAGGAGTCCATATCCTTGTTGAATCTGTTGTTTAAATTTTGAACTGTTTTCATTAGCTTCTCCAGTATTTTACTTATTTTCCCTGAAATTCACCTTGGGGATATTGAGTGTAATTGGTTGGTGCAAACTTTTGGTTTATTTTCTTTTTCAACTCATTTATTTACTTCATCTTGTTTAAGAACTTTCTGCTATCTGGTATTTGTTTTCTTCTTCCTTTGTAAACTCTGTCTTGGTCAAGTTGGGAGGGTTAGGAGATCTATTTCCTTGTTTCCCTATTGTCTTACTTGTATTTGTATTTATTTATATATCTATATATCTTTTAAAAATGTATGTATCCCCCTCTTTTTCCCTCCTCATTTTTGGGAGGTTTACTGCAGGTTGGGGAATAAAGAAGAGAGGGGATTATGTGTTTATATGGAGCTTTTTAGTGGGATGTTTCTCCCCATGAATAATTTCCAGGTTTGAAGATTTTACCTCAGTTATTTACTTTAAGTGATCTAACTCTGTCCCCATGTTTTGCCACAATACTTGTTTCAATTTATAACAGCATCCATAGGTTCAATCTTAGAACATTTCTATGTGATAGTCCTTGATGTTACTACCCCCTCTTTGTCTAGTCTTTAGATGAGCAAGATAATCTAGACACCCATTACATCAGAACCAATGAAAGCATAAATATGTAAGAGTAACTACACACATGAAACCATAAAAGAACATAACATCATGTTAGTAACTCAAGAAGCATCTAAATACTTAAACCAGTAAGATGTCCGATGGGAACACAGATTAGGTATTCCAATAAGCTATTGCATACTTGATTCCTAAGTAGCTTCCTTGACAGATTTACTGGGTGTTCACACCCCATTACTCCAATGATCTTTCAACTAAAAAATGGGAGTTAATTCAGACTCAGGGCCTTACTCTGCTAGTTTGTGGGCATTTTTGCAGAGTTTGATCCAGTCTGAGTTCTTGGATTAGGAACTCTTGCTGTCCCTCTCCCTTGGTGTGATGGTAAATTTGGCAGACAAGTTCACTGGCTTTAAATTGTCCACTGAGTCAGGATTTTTGCTATCTACTCAATTCAACTACAGCAGTAACTGACTAATCTATTTCAGTTGTGTCTATCAGCGCTAACTGAGAAATTGTTATAGGGTAGTCCTTTTAGAAGTGGTTTGCCAATCAATAGTATTCAAGTTCTTCGTCAGGCGAGGCATATGGCTCAGGAGCATAAGCTCCTGCTTGGCAAGCACAAGGTCATGACTTTGATTCCCAGTACCAAAAAAAAAAAAAAAAAAGTATTCAGGTTCTTCTTGCCTCAAATAAAGAATTGGATGAGACAAGCCAACAATGGTGCCAAAAATTTACTTGAAAAGTGCGAAATAAATGGGTTTGGAAGAAACCAGCTCTGCAGAGTAAAGTTGAGCTGAACAAAGAGAAGAAGAGTATTAGAGCAAAATGAAAGTACACAGTGTGTCTGAGAAATGTGCAAACTCACGCATGATAGCAGCTTTCTGCAATGGCTGCTCTTATTTTTTTATGTTTTTTATTCCATCCACATCTCCTGGAAGCTTGGAAGAAGTCCTACATACAAAGTCCTGGTGTTGCCTTGAGATCTTGTGATTGACAGGTCCCATTCATTTTCCCTGGCTAGCTTTGCCATGCCCTATCTTCTATATGAAAATAACGTACTATGAACCTGTTTGGATCTCCCTTTAGCAGTGAGAACACAGCACCAGTGTGAGCCCTAACCCTGAGTAACTCAGGCTGAAGCTGGTTCCTGACAGCACGTCCTGGTACTGTGATTCCTGTCTCTGCCTTTCAGTGGAATTTACTGTAATTTGCTCTCCAGCTGCCCACAGTCTCCAGTGACTATTTCTCCCCTTATTAACTCTGGGACCCCAGCTATGTGAAGCCACCAGGGGAGCTGCTGTGGGATTGAAGTTCAAACTCTGAACCCTTTTCCACAGTGGCTTCCCATCTTATATATACTATTCAGCTATGTCCTGGGGCACTTGTAAGGCTGACTCTCACCACTTGTTACCACTGGAAGAAAGGTCGCTCAGGAATTAGCTCCTGTATGATTTGTTTGTTGGTTTGTTTTGGGTGCTGAGAATCGAACCCAGGAACCTGTGCATGCAAGGCAAGAGCTCTACCACTGAGACACATCCTCAGCCCACTCAGAAATTAGAGGCTTGTGTTCTTGCCACTGTCTCCCAACTACGTAAGACTGGAGTGCAGTTCTCTGTGAGCAGGGAAGTTATTTCACTGTACCTTTCCACTGGCAGCCCCTCAGCTGGGGTTTCTCCTGTACAGTGCAGGCCACCTCTTCCATATCAGTTAATCCTATTATTTTCTCCTCTGTCAGTTCCATCTTGCTCACATGTACCCTCTCCTTGCTTCAGTTCCTCTCCGTGCTATTGTCCTTCTGACTCCAGACACATGGTCCTAGAGAATCCGAGCTGTTGGAACTCACTGCTCCACCATCTTGTCCCTGCTCCTCGGTATTTCTTGTTGATGTTCCCTGAGTCTGTCCAGTGTGGTTCCTCTTCTACTTAGCCATGTTAGATTTTCTAGATCATTCCTTCTTAGTGGGTCTATCCTCAGTTTCTCTGATGTGACTCTTTGTCTACTCAACCTTGTTGGATCTTCCAGATCATTCTTTCCCAGTGGATCTTTCCTCAGCTCTTTGATGTGACTCCTCTTCTAGTCAGCCATATTGAATCCCCTTTTCCAGATTTTTCATTGTCCAAGATCAAGTCTGTTGTTTGGTTAGCACTTCTGCTGTCCCATGAGGAGGGGAAACAATGCAGAACCAGTTCCAAGGTGGTGGTGGCCAAACTGAGGTGTGGAATCTACAGTTGGAATTGGTCAGGGAGCAGCCACCTGTATGAGCATTACTTAAATTTAAAGTAATTTTCACATTTTACTCAGTGTGGTTTTGATGACTGACGTTAACTAGTCTCAGACTTTCCTTCATCCTTATGGTATTTGCACACATAGAAATTTTGACTGTGTTTTAGTGAAAAAAATGTTTTGCCACTAATCTTTTTTTAAGTCTGTGCTAAACTTTACAGTAATTTCACAATATTGTTGGTTTTCTTTCTTTTTTTCTGGTACTGGGAATCAAACTCACAACCTTGCACTTGCCAGGCAGGCACTGTGCCGCTGAGCTAAATCCCCAGCCCCTTATTGTTGGTTTTTTACCTAAACTTTTGGTAAAAGGAAACATTGGGTTTTCTCTTTTTAATGCAAATTAACCATACTGTAATTAAGATATTTTAGTGCATTTTTTTTGTTTTAAGTATGCTATAGATTCCTAATTTTATATTTCTGTCCCTTTTTATTAACAATATAGAGTATTTTTTATTGTAACTGCCAACACAATTGAATGATGGAATGTAAATACAGTAGGTGCTTTTCATCAAAATTTCCTGTTTCTGGAAATGTGCATAATTTAAATAATTATGTGTCTTGACTTCATGCCAATTAAGTTTGCTCATCTAGGGACCGAATTTTAATGAGGTATTTGAATGAGTTTTCAGTGATAGAATCTTTGGCAGGAACACAATCAAATGAGAAAAAGTTTAATCTCTTATATTTTCATTTCTTCAATATTTGAAAGAGAGAGATAAGAACTTCCCCTCACCAAAAATAAAAGCAAACAGAAGCTCTGAATAGAAGATGGGTTACAGCCTGAATATTTTAAGTGTATTTGTAGATAATTTACTTACTAACACTTCAAGTCAGTGTGATTTATCTCAAACTATAATAAGTGTTAACCCACCCCCTTCAATAAAATTAAAATAAGCACAATGGTCCACTCTGTCATGCTTGGATCAGTCAGCTAGGTTTAGATTCCCCATCCAACCTATTCCTAGAGCTCGCTTTATTTTTTTTTTAAAGTAGTAAAATATTGAAGAATGATTTAAGATGCTTCCAGTGTTAAACTGTAGGCTACATGTGTCTCCCTGGGAATGGCCAATGCACAGTTCCCTGGAGGAAGAGGATTTTATTAACTAAATGCCTAACAGCTGCCTCACAAACACGAGCCTAGATAAACCAAACAAGCTGTAAATCTGTGCACCCTGCATGAAAGGCCACATAATACAAACTGATTACTTTAGGGCTTGCATTAATGTGGCTGTGAATAAAAATAACTAACCAACAAATCCTTGCCTAATTTTAACAACTACTGATGAGAAAATCTAGACAGATGGATCATTATGAGGCATGGGTTTATGATGCATTAGCGTGGTGATCAAAGTAGGGGAGGATGGCTGCAGAGTAGGGTAGGAGGAGGAATCGCTAATCTCCACCAAACAAGAGTTCTAATCTCTCTTGGAAGAGCGTGCCACATGATATTTTTAACTGGATTTGGTAGAAACACAATAACTTTTGCATGAACACAAGGAAGAGCAAACAACTTTTGATTTACATTTCAATAGAGAGCTTTTGAATGTAGCAGCTTTCCAAAGATTAAAAAAAATTACGTAGTTCCTTGTTTGCTGAAATCTATCGTTTATATTGGTATGTTAAATGCAGTCATTTTAACAATGATTATACCTGGAATATAACAGTCATTCAGTAAATACTTTTAAATGAATTACAAATACTACAATATAAAAGTAAAAATTCATAGCGGTTGTCTTCTTTTAACATTAGGGTTGGGAAGTGGAATATGCCAAGTTTTTCTGATAATGGATTACTACTACAACAGCAGATTCACAGCCTGAGAAGGCAGTTTTATGTGAGAAGTGTATATTTATAAGTGTTCATTCTGTATGGTAAGGAGTAAAGCTTGTATCTAAGACACACTTCAGCACTGCTTAGTGACACTTTCTTCCCTGGTCTTCCCTTTCCCCCTTTGCCCAATCCCAGTGTCTGGATTGATTCTACTAGTGAGAAGTTAGCAATTACTCACCTTCAGTGGAACAACTTCCAGCCAAATGGTTCCATTTGGTGCCAGGACACTTTTCTGGATTCTTTGCCCAGAATGATCATCCGGTAGGAGGAAAAAGGGAGAATTTCATCCAGAAAAGTGAATAGCTCACTTTTTCTTTCATGAATGCAATTTTATTTTCAGTCTTGTCAAAGCACAATAAGGTTGTCAGTACTGTTTCAGGTGCTTAGATGTGGAAGCCAGCAGCATTTGAGATTTTTCTGTATATTTTCGTTAGAAAGCCAAATGCTATTTCAGAAAAGAATTGTTCAAGAATAGAGGGGCAACAACAAAATAAGAATGACAATCTGCTTTATCAATGGCTTTTCTGAAGAGCCTCAAGTGTATCATAATTCTTTGTCAGTATATTGTAAAATATAATGAATTAGATTTTCTTTTTAAGTTCCAGAAGGATAGGGCAATTCTAATGATCATCACTGACTATACACAATTTCCTAATGTGATATTGTATTTTCTTCTAATACAAAGTTAAATATCTGCCCCTTAACTTGCATGCACTAGAGACTAATCCACTGGATTACTGTAAATGGTCCACAGCTCGTGGGTCATTGCACATCAGTTGTCTAGCTTCCTCTGTACATGTGCAGATATATATTGTGTCAGGAGGAAAAAAATGCAGAAAATCATGCGATATTCATTCACATCTTGTATCTCTATATGCCATAAGAGGCTTTCTTCTGAAACATTAATGTTAACTGTGAATTTCTCAAAAGCCCACTAGAAAAATCAGTTTATGAAGTAAACTGTGTTTGAACTACTACAAAAAGGGAGTACACCAATTAGAATTAATAATATTTCAAATGGCACATTAAGACAGGGTGTTTAATCGACGTCACTGTCTGGGCTGACATTTGAAACAGGTCTTTCAAGATCGAGAAATTGAGACTGAGCAGAGTTCATGGCATAGCAGTTTTGACTGATATTGACAGGAAAACAAAGTTTTTAAAGTGAGTCTTTTTGAGACAGGGTCTCACTATGCAGTTCAGGCTGGCCTTGAGCTCACTTTGTAGCCACAGCTGGTCTCAAACTCACAGTGATCCTCCTGCCTCAGCCACCTGAGTGAGTGCTGGGATTACAGGTGTGCACCACCACGCCCTGCTAAAGTGAGTCTTACAGCAAGCCAATATTTCTTGGAGCTAGGTTAATTTGTGTTAGTCCAAATATTGTTTAAAATAATTTCAATTGAAATCTGTATTGTTTTTCATTCTTATTAATTTTTAAGTTACTGTCAAATTTATTTTTAGTTTGATATATATAATAAATGCTTTCAGGAAATTTAACAAAAATGATTGTACTGTAATTTTAAAATAACTTATAAAATATAACCATTCTAAACCTTAAGCTGGCTTTGAAGTATGATACATATTTGTTTATTGAAACATGAGAAATCTTTCATCTCCTCATTTTAATAAAATAACTTGTTAGAAAATAGTGTAAGTGGGGAAATGAATGACTTCTAGAAGTAATAAAAGTACACAAATTATACAATTTCTGCAAAGTTATTCTATATACTAAGCATACCCCACATTGTATAAAGCAGTATTTTTTTTAGCTTATTCAAGATAACGAAATGTTTCCATTCAAACAGTCATTAGTACTTACAAATTCATTCTACTTTGGAAGTTGCAGTATTAAGTACAATTGCTACAGATCTCCTTTCTCCTTATAAGCAACCATCTCCCAATACATCAGCACATGTGATATATACAGATATTTATTCTCGAAATTTTAGAACATACTATGTGGCTTTCAAATACTTATTAAAAAGAATTATATTTTTTACTTCAAATGTCTATATCTAATCTGTATCTATATATCTATATCGTATTTAGTTATCCAGTTAAATTCCAAAGCTCAATATCTTTTTAAAGCCTATTTACTGTACATTTTGAAATTGCATCATATTTACTTTTCAAATGCCATCATTTTATTCTCAGGGGATTTATGCAGGGCGAGTGGCATTTTATTTTACCCTCTTCAATAAAGCCTTGTCCATTGCCCTTGCTCTTTCCTGTGTCCCTTCCCACTTTTCTCGTTCATATTTTGACCTAGTAGGTGTAGCTATTTATTATGCATGTGTATTATTATACATGAGATGCAGTGATTGCTGGTGCCTAAATGGGTTTCTGTTTTTCTGGTTAATCTTTCAAAGTTGTGCAACTCATTGGTCTAATGCAATTATATAATTTTAAAGGACAATTTTAATAATTTTCTAAAATTAATAAATTCAGTTTTTACTATTTATATTTTTTAGTGGGGAGCCAACAAGACTTAATATTCAGAAAGGTTTAAATTTTAAACCAAATGAAGATGCTGTATGTATTTTGACATTGTTGAAAGATTTTTTGAGCTGAGAAATTTTAGGAGCTTTCTTTTAATGACCTCTAATAAGCAGCTGTCTTCCACTTATTACAGTGAAATAGATACTCTGTGAAACATGTGGAATCTATTAATAAATACAGTGAACAGATAGGCCTGCAAATGTTATCATTTCCAACATCAGTTTACTAAGTGGTTACTGAAGCACTAGCGTCATATGTCTTGAGTGGCAGAACCATCCTACTAGGGAAGTGAAGTAGGTCGGTGATGGCTTAGATGGAAGGAAGGCAGCTGGCAATTTGGGTGTGTGCATTTGGGGATCATTCGTTTTGATCCCCAGTTAGCTATGGCTTACACATACTTTGAAATCCAACAGTTAGTTAAACCATGCAAGTGTCTGAAAAGCAGGTGACCCTCTCCTCCAGCCCCCTTGAGTTGTAATGTTGGTTGCTGAAGTTACAAAAATATTTTTTTGTAAAAATTTGTATTCTATATGTTATTGAAGTTTACCCCATACATGCATTAAAATGGCTTATAATAGTTTATGGTTTACAGGAGTTATGGCATATATATTTTTAACTTTCCATTTTGGATTACAGAGGCTCATTTTCCATTCAAGAAAACAGGAAGTAATTATATTTAAGAGTTCAAGCGTTCTCAAAATTAAATGTCCAAGATTTGTCTTCTTAGTCCATATTCAGTGTTCTTCATCCCCTCTGATAACTATACAACTTGTACTATTCTTACCACTTTTCTGTGGGAAATGGGACAGTGAATTTGGAGCAGTTCATTCAGAGATTAAAAGGTTAAATTTGTATGCACAGTCTTTATCTTTCTCTTTTTCCAGGGTTGTACATGGAGCTCAACATTTTGCTGAGTTTATCCAGTAAAATGATTGTTACAAAGATTTGGGTAACATTAATGATTCCTACCTGCACGTTAGCTGTGAGAACAAACTTCTCTAGTGTTAATATCAGAAATGTTCAGTCTCTTTTCATCGCCACTGGGACATAATATGAAAATGAAACATTGCCAAATTCTCAGGGCTCAGAGTTATTTTGTGTTGTTAAAGGAACTCTTGCTGCATGAAAAAGAGAAGAGAGAGAGGAAGCTTGTATTTTTGTGCTGTGACAGAGTTCTGTCAAGTGGTTCCAAAAATGGAATGTGATTGCTTCCATATGCAACCCATATTATATTTGGATGAACTTATATCTCATAGGACACAACCACTCTGTAGGAAGAGAAGTTATTTAAAGCAACGGAACATCTGTGTTTTCAGCATTAGCATTATCAATGAGCGCTTAACTCTTTGTTTAAACTGTGAGACCTTTAGAAAAAAGAACAATTTAAAGATGGGAAACTATACTGTGCCTTTTTTTTTAGCATATTAAAAACACTTGAGTATTCTTGTGACTTATTCACAAACTAAAACTTGGGATTATTAATCATGATAAGTAAAAACCTATGGGCAAAGTAGCTTACATTCTGTGATCTTAGGACTTGTTTTTTAACAGCTGAAATGGTCATTAATTTGACATGTGGGTGTACGTGTTCATAGTTTGGATGCTTTCCAAGCAAAGTTTTTTTTAACTAAAATTATCTTTCAAAATGTTAAGAACCCATGCTCTAAGGTACTGGAAATAAGGACACTGAATTGGAAACATCTGTCCGTGCTGTTTCCTTTCCCAGTACTGCCTGTCACTCCAGAGTCTGCCACATCTTTCCCTTTCTCCTGGCCATGATTTTAGGTCACTCATCTTTTGTGAAGACCTCTCCTTGTAGGTACTGTTCCTTCATTTCTGCTCCTGTAGCAATAGGCTCCAGCCTCAGTGGCAGTACAATACTCAGTCTTGTAGAAGGTTTCTGGTATGTGTCTCTGTCTACAAAACGAGTTCTTTACAAACTGGCTTTTTATTATTTTCTCGTGAGTGTTGACAGGCACCCTGGGTGTCCAGAATTGTGTGTTAGAATGAATAATATAGAACACCATTTTCAACAGAGAAGCTATCTGCCCCTCAGGGAACATCATTCAAGCTCTTGTTTTTCCAATTGTTATGATTTTTGTCTGGATGTCCCCCCAAAGCCTCATGCAGTCGGCGGGCTTTTAAAGCTTATGATTCATCCATGATCCAATGCTGGGATTATGGAGGCGAGCACTCACTACACCCTCCCTGGGGTGGACAGTTTGCATATCTAAGGGAGAGAAAGAGGCTGCTTGCCTTCACTCCTGCCTTTTGCTGTTGCTTTTGCTACCTATCCCCCCACCCCATGAACTGTTGCCCTCTTCCATGTGCCACTCTGCCTTGGAGCCAGCCAAGTATGGACTGAAACCTACACAAACAGTGAGCTAAATAAACCTTTCCTTCCTTAATTCTGGGCGTCAGGTATTTTGTCTCAGCAATGAGAGAAAAGTAACCAAGACACCAATGTACTTTAACATTCTGCGATTAAAATGTTCTTTTCCTTATAATTTTTCTTATTCATTTGATTTTAAACTCTTCCACTTGAGTCTTGATGTCATCTTTTATTCTTTTTTTCCTGGAGTCTGTCTTATCTTCAAACATCTTGAGAGAGCAAGTGATTTTTTCCCTCAGTTCCTATCAGTAATACTGTAAACATTTTTTTCTCTTATCTCCAGTAAAATGTTCTCTGTTCTTTTAATGGTTTATCCTTTCACAAATGCCTTGTTTTTGTTTCCATGGTTTGCTTATCTTTCCATGAGAAGAGCTTTTCCTAGTCCTGTTAATTCCCATAGGTACATTTATAGACCTCTCCTAGAGTTCTGTAAGTCTACTTGAGTCTTGTTCTGGACTGAGAATTTATGTGGGAGGCATGGAGATATATACAACCTATAGCAACATTTTCTGTTACTAGGCATGATAATACTTTCTTCTGTTTTAATGTGTCAAATGTTGTAAAAAATTGTTGATACTGAATATGGGTGACAATATTGAGCATGCTGGTAGAAACATGAACTTAAAGAATAACCGTCAGGAAAGGCAGTGTTGATCACAGAACCTTACAGTGAGTGCATCCTGATTTTAGTACATGTTTTGGGCTAAATGTGACTTACGCACATTTATTACTCACATAAAATATCTACTGCAGTGCTATTTAACATAGTGAATAAGTGAAAACTACATAAATTCCAATGACAGTTAATTTTTAATTCATATGTGGTTATCTGTACAATGAAATACGGCTTACTTATTAAGATAGCAAGTACATACATGTTAACATAGAAATAGATTTTTATATAGAGAAAAGGGCAATGATTTGAAAAATATTTTTCAATAATTTGAAAAATATAATTTCAAAGGGCAGTAAATGATTTTTTTGTAATAACAATGTATGTGTATGCATTGTAGAGATAAAAATTTGAAGTGAAATACTACAGTTTTGGCTGTATTTATTTCTGGATGGTGGGTTTATAACCATGTTATTTTTTATTGTGATGCAGATACATATTTTTAAAATTATAATAAACTATCCTTTGTTACATATTTAATGAAAAATAGAAGGAAAATAGATTCAGAGAACATTGGATTTCCTAAAATGAAGGTGTTATGTCTTGTAAACATTCATGGTGAGCAGGTGGGAGACGTATTTTCAAATGCCTGGTATAAGGGCAAACTCACCAACGCTAGAAATCAGTGCCAGTGTCCATCCTGGGTTGGTGCAGCTGTAAGAGACAGCACTACTAAGAGTTGGTTGCATTGTCAGGACTTGAACAGTGAAGAACAGGGCAAGTCAGAACTCCAGAATTAATGCAGAGCTCAACTGTATCTACGGATGGACTTTGAGGAATCTGCAGATTGAAAATAGAACTCAAGAACTTGAACTGTGACTTCTTTGATCAGGCAGAAAGTTTCTACACTGATCATACTAGTGGCAGCTAGAAGGGAGGACAGCATGTTATACAGGCAAGAGCTCCAGGATTGGAGAATATAGTAGCATTCTGGAGCCAAACACCTGGGAGAGAGTATCTGTTTAACATCCTGAGCCTCTAAACAAATCTATGATTTGGAAGCCCGGGCTTGGCACTGGGATAGAATGGTTCTGGCCCATGGCTGTGGGATAGGAGCCCAGAGAAACTGGAGACAGGATGTTAACTGATGGCAAGGTCACAAATGGAGCCGTTAACTGCAGGAGAGAAGTGCAGGCGAGAACTGGATCCATCCTCAAAATACTGTGTTGTTCATGCCGCCGGTGGGTGGAGAAGCTCAGAATGGGTCCTCGGCGTATGGTCTCTTTAGGGCTTTGATCCCTCAAGTAGACAGAATTTAAAGTAATCAAGATTCAGATCTATTTGGTGCCACCAGCTAAGACACTCAGAAGTCAGTGAGCAATTACTGAGCACCTTTCCGTGTTTATTGTATATTCTTGCTGGGTTTGCCTGCTTGCAAAGAAACGCAGAGTAGAATCGAGTCGGGAGGAAGGGGTAGTTCAGTAGATTACTAACAGTACAAAATGGTAGATCCTTTAAAGAACAAGTAAACTATTTGCAGGAAATATCTATTCATGGGGAAATACTAACACCCTTATGATATCAATGGTAAAATCTCTGGAATTTGGAAGATGAGTAGAGCTGAGCCTGTGGAAGTCAAATTCTTTCCATACGGAGGGAACTGTGTAGACAGGATTGTCTCTTCTGTATAGAATCTGAATTTATTTTTAAGATATTTTTGTAGGTTTTTCTCCCATGTACCCATGATTCTTGAAATCTCCAGTTTCACAGCTCAGCCCTTTCATTATAAGCTTCTTTATTAAAACAGCATCTAATAGTTTCCACTTGGTAGCTTGATCTTCTTATTGAAATAATAATTCATGAAAAATAAAATAATGATTGTCAAGTAAATATAAAACAGCTGCAGTATGTGAAGTAGTTTAGATATTTAACTCACTAGTTAATGAGAGAAAAAATGGGAACATTTGACCAGCTCAAAGAGCAGTTGACATATATATATATTCATAGGCTGTTTAACAAGGAAATATGAGGTTAAGACAGGTGAGTGAGATTTCTTTCAAAAATGAACAAATGTCCAAACCCATCCATTTTGAGTTATCTATTTTCAAAAGATACATATTCACACCTTTAGAAGAAATGCCAAGAAATTAGCAAGTAAAATTCATAAATATGGGAACTTTACTCAGTATTAGGCAGTTCCTTGAACTGAATATATTCCCATAGATAATCCTTAGGTGACCTTTAACTACAAATAGCTTTGAAGAAAGTGTCACCTAGGGGCTGGGGGTTTAGCTCAGCGGCACAGCACCTGCCTGGCAAGCTCAAGGTCATGAGTTCGATTCCCAGTACTGGAAAGAAAATCCAAAAAAAAAAAAAATTCCAAAAAAAACCCACAAAAAGCAAAACGAAAGTGTCACTTAGCTTTATACTTTTTGTCCAAGCTTTACATAATTTTTCTTATTCTCTAGACTATTATTTTTTTCTAGTTTATTTTCTTAATCCTCCAGATTTCCCAAACAAATCCATTATTTTCTCAGCACTTCTTAGGTTGAAAAGTGAGCCTTGGTTTAAAATTGAGAGTGATTGGTGCTCATGACCTAGCATACATGCATAAAAACAACTTTGGATGGTATGTAGTCTTTATGTGATAAGAGAAAACCCTTACTGCTATGCCTGTATATTTATCTCTAATATATTAATAATGACATGTTATACATGGAAATGATGTCCAGGTGAAGTTGTCCTTCTGCCCTTCCTTTTGTAAGACAAAAACAATAAAAGCACATTCAATTATTTTTATATTTTATGCTAAATTACTGGACCACTACTGTACCTTTGTGGGAAACAAGGATTGATGGCCATTAAATTTTCATGTAAATCCAAGACTCTATAATAGACTAATTTCTGAAACATGTAATTATTTCCCCAAAAGCCAAAGATAGGATTAACTTTTTCAGTGGAAGTTATTTTACTCTGTTATAAATCTGTTGTAAAAATATTTGTAAGATGAATCATAGTGTCATTTTGTTATTTTGCCCTCCTCAGTAGTGTTCTTTTTCTCCCTATTATTTTCCTTGACAACCCCAAATTCTCCCTATCCTTTCCAGCCTGCTAAGAAGAAACAAGTATTTGTTGTCTATGGTGTGTCTCAATCAGATAATTAGAAATTTTTCTGACTTTGTCAGTAATGCCACTCTCTCCAAATTTGGCATCACAGAAAAAAAGAAAGCATTAGGTGGTAACAGAAAAAAAATTAGTTATTAGAAATATATTTCTGGTTCATAAATTCACCAAGATAAGTATGATTTATGTTCTGTGCTAATGCTGGAAATGTCATAGGGCTTTATCTGGTTAAGACTTTCATTTTATAGGAACAAAAATAAAGAGATTTAGAGAGATGCTGTGATTTTGTCAACTCAGCAGAAAAACATACACTTTGCTTTTTCTTTCAATACCAACATCACATATTTAGGAAATTAGCCTGCTTTTACATGTCTTGAATACCTATTTTAGTAATCACAAGAGAACAATATTACACTTCATTTTTTCTTGAAATAAGAAGGAAAAAAATGTCCTCTTTGTATTTAATTGGTGCTTTGAACTTGAGAATCACCAGTGCTAATGATCAACTGTGTGCATATATGGGGACAGAATCCCTTTGCAAATCCTCAGACAGGCTAACACACTGCGTTCGTTTCCCCAAAGAAATTGCACACTCCAAAGACTCACAGTGAGTGTCTCTTCTTATCCTGAGTGTCATGCAGCTCTCTCGTCCAAGCTTTTTAGAGGAAGGTCTTTTCTCATAACTGCACAAAGTCTTAAATGCTGTCTTTAGTTATATTTATCTTTGTTATGTTTGGCCAGATCTGTCTTCATGGTTTCTATTGCTTTTACTAGATGGACATGTACTAGTGGTTGACATGGACACCTGCAATTTTCTTAAAATCAACTCATTCAGGTATAATTTCCAACAGTGAAATGCAGCCATCTTAATGTACAACTTGATGAATTTTGAGAAATGTCTAGCCCATGAAATCACACATTTAAAATAGAGAGCATTTCTATCCACCTATATAGTTCTGTAGCAGCTGTCACTTTTGACTTCCATGTAATGCTTGTTTAGACACTTGGCCCTTTGTCTTCCCGAGATGATGCTGTTAGACCATCCTAGCAGAGCTGAAGCCCTTTTAAAATAGAGAACAGGTGTCAATCTGACACAGTAGAGCTTGTGTTCCTGTTTTAAATGCCTGAGTCACGACACTGGATCTTATATTTGTCCTTGCCAGTGGCTCCTATTTGAAGTGAGCCTCGTCATATTCATCTAATTCTAGAATACATTGTTTGAAAGAGGAGGAGATGCCTTTCCAAATCCTCCTAATGATCAGTTTCTGCCCTAAGGCTAAAAAGCTTATTTGCATTACTAGTTATTAAAATGTGTCCCCCAGTTTTAGAAAGATGACTGGGTGGTTTGGTTGATGCTCTTAAGACCTTGTGTCATGACGTGACAGGTGCAGTCATTTTGTAGGTGTGCACTGCAAAGCTAGCACTGCAAAGGTTGTTGACTCACAGATCACCATGGCAGGATTTCAGTTATCCTCCGGTAAGCCAGTGACGTTTGAGTCACGGCATCAAGGACTGAAGGAAACAGACTTGTCTTGTTCCGGTTAAGGAATGATGAAGACCATTGGACGGTCATAAAACTAGAAGTGTTTAGTAAAGCAGTTAATTCAATAAAAATAATGGGAGGGAAAGGTTTTCAGTAATATAATTCTTCTGGTTTGGGAAAAGCCCTATTAATTCCTATATCCAAAGTATTGCTTTACTTAATTTATTTTTTCTTTGAAAATAATTCTGTTTTGTGAAAGGAGGGAAGAAGAAAGAACAAAGTCACTTAACTTGTTACACAGTGTTCTCATTAGATATTCACTTAATTTCCTGCTGATGATTCTTTTGACAAAATCACATCATCTCTCTGGGTAGCTTTCTCTCTTTGCTCCTGTAAGATGAAGGGGCTAGAAAAGATAAACCCCTGTGACATTTCCTGCCCCAGCGCATAGCATAGATCATACTTATCTCAGTTAAATTATGGCTTACAAACTTTTAGTGTTTAAAGACTTTATTTTTTGTTTTGATTCTTTTTTTGAGACAGGGTCTTGCTCTGTAATTCGGGCCAGCCGTGAACTCACCATGTAGCCAAGGTTGGCCTCAAACTTGTGACATTCCTCCTGCCTCAGCCTCCCTAGTGCCGGGATTACAGATGGGGACCACCAAGCCCAGCTCTTTGAAGACTTTATGAGTCACTGAGGCCATTACAAAAAATTACATATCCTTGAAAGTTTTCCACCAAATTAATGTTAATTTAAAATAGTTTTAAATTCAGATGTGTACTATATACTTCTATGCATATACTGACATGGAGAAAAGGGACTTTTAATCTAATTGTACAGTCCAGCATTAGGTTTCAGTACTGATTGGAATTTGAAGTTCAGTGTTGTGTTTCTAGCGACACAAAGAAAATAAAGAACGATAGCCTACCACCTAGTGAAGAAGCACACTGAGCTTGCCTGTCATTCTCAAAAGTGGGCACTGCTCAACAAATGAGCTGTACATGGTTTGCTTGCCCTCTTTCCTTTTTCTCTTTCTTTCTTTCTTTTTTCCTTTTCTTCAAGCCTTCATTCTGAGCTATTTCTCCAGCCCTTTTATTTTATTTATTTTCACACAGGTACTGCTTGCCTGCCTACATTGGGCTCAAACATGGGAACTTCCTGTCTTCCAGAGTGCCAGGGTAATACGTGTGCACCACCACACCTGGCTACACATGGCGTTTTTAATGTTAGGTCATAGGCTCCTGTGTGCCTTCCTTCTTTTCACTTATTGCTCAAGTATTCCTACCTTCTTCTACCTTTAAATGACCTGTCAATAGATCTTCCTGTGTCCACCTGTGTCCTTATTATTTTCATACCTCTAGCTTTCTACAAACTGCTTGTTTTATAATTTAGCAAACCCGGGGTTGGGGATTTAGCTCAGCAGCACAGTGCTTGCCTGGCAAGTGCAAGGTCATGAGTTTGATTCCCAGTACCAGAGACCACCCTGCAAAAAATAATAATAATAATAATAATTTAGCAGACTGGCTGAGCATATGAGCTTTTGAACTGGGAGAATAAAATCCCAACTCTAACAATTAACAGCTTATCTTCTTATCCTGAGCTTTAATGCCCTTATCTGGGAAATGAGATTAATGATGAACCTTGGAGAATTATGGTGATGTTTAAATGGCAATATGTTTTTATACTCTGGAGCACAGTGCCTGGCATCAGGTATTCATCTAATGCATGCCAGGCATTGTTAGTCCTTTTGTAAGGATCTTACCTCCACTATTAGTGCACTCATGCCTAGCATATATGTTGGTGGTGATTTAGGAGCCCTGTTGAGAGACACAGATGTTTCTAAATCCAAGTTCATTCTCACCTTCATAGTCTTCTAAACTTTAGGGACTAACCTATTAGTAAATTTGATGATAAAGATTTTATTTTAAATCAGAGTTTAGTGCTGGAGGATTTGTATAGATATTAAGAGGTAAATGAAGGCAGATAGGGACTTCCATTAGTTCCATAGTCTTTAACAAAATACAGATGCCTCTTTCACTCTGATCAGGTGATTATTAGCAGAAAGTTTGATTTTTGCTTTGCCCCTCCCTTCTTTCCTGCTACTGAAAAAAGAAGTTGCTTTAAATAAGGAAGTAAGAAAGTAGTTCATGGGTGAGTTTAGGAATCAGGTAGGCATGGATTTAATAGTCTATGACCTTGGATGTCACCTTGCAATTCTATCTTCTATAAGTGGGAATAGATAACAGTATAATATTGAGAATGAAATGGGATAATGCAGGCAGTTTGCTTAGCACAACACTTGCTATTCAGTAACTGTTAGTCGTTGATGCTGTGATATGTATTATCATCCAAGGACAACAACAGAATTACAATAGGGGGAGCACAAGCTTTGATGTCAGGCGGAACTGGGCTGGTCACTTCACCTCTATAAAACTCAGGTTGTGTCCTTAAATGCTGATAATAATGCTTTCCTGAGAGGGTATTGTATGAACTAAATTGGGTGATACTCACATAAAACACCGGGCATGGGCACACTGGTAACAGCCAGCTTTTATACCAGTTCAAGGCCATAGTCAGTCACTGCAGAACTCTTACTACATGGAAAAATACACATCTAATGAACGAACTACCATGCACTGTGATTCCCTTTACATATATGTGTACATATACATATATACCTTTTATGATAACACCAACCTACTCCCAATACTTTTATTTATTCAATTTAGTTTGGTTTAGTTCTACATTATGTTCATCTTCTGTGACTTATCACTTCTTATTCTGTTCCCATGTATTCACTTTTTGTTATTTTTCCTTTAAACCTACATGAATACCTACAGAGTATGTATATTAATCACTTTTCAGAAATGTTTAAATGAATGTTTTCCCAATGCCTAGTTCCTTTTGTTTCATTGTAGTTATCATGAATGTACATTGTGATCAGCAGCTATATTCTTATTTAATCAACAGCAATATTGGTGCCCTCTTTGAAGCTGGTTAGTTTATCATGTGTTACATAGCCACAGTAAAGATCCCATTTTACTTTCTTTGACTTTTCCTCATAATTTGATTTATATTTTTATTTGATTCTCTTATCTACCTGGAGTTAAATTTGCTAAATAGTGTGAGAGGTAGCTGCAATTATTTTCCCATAAAGTGCAAGCATACAGTATCTTCCTTTTTTGCTTTTTGTTATATTGGAGGTATGCAGTGATTGTTTTAGTTGGAATTTCTTCCTTTACTTGGGTGGGTTGATCATTTTTGTGTCTCACTAGCAATTTGTATTTTTCATTTTAGTCTTAGTTGCTTTTCTCTCATTGCTTAGACAAAATATTTGAGGCCAAAAATTAAGGAAGGAAAGGGTTATGGAG
>NW_004955430.1:13839560-13874655 GCF_000276665.1 Chinchilla lanigera | reverse complement strand
CATGACCCTTTCTGCTTCAGCCTTCCAGAGCGGTGGGATTATAGATATGCACTGCCATGCTTGGTTTAATATGCTGTTGCTAAGAAAATAATAGAGATACGTACTTGGAAGCTTTGCACACTTGATGTTGGGAGGATAGCTGTTTTAAATCTTCTATTTAGAAGAAATGTAACTGATCTGCTGTTTTCTTTAATGTGATTCAGTTTTCCCTCATCTTTTTTTTGACTTTCTGTTATGTAATACTAGTGCCATTAGGAGCATGGAGGAAATCATCATTTGGATTGTAAATTTAGCCAAAGAATCAAATATAAACCAAAACATGTTTAGTATAGAAAAATATACTATGTTTACTGAGAATAAATGAAAGTCACTGACTATGCAGCAGTTTACTATTGTTCCATCTTTTTTTTAACCAACTGGAAAGTAGAATCCCAAATAAGTCAACATCGGTGCTCAGTGTCAGGATCTGATGAATGCTTGATCACAATGACCTGCGTCTGATCTAACATAATGGGTCTCAACGTGTAGGACATAAACCAAAACCATAAGGGTCATTAGGAACTTGATGAACATCCAACATTTTAAGTCCCTTCACCAAACATTCCAAATCAGAATGTCTGAAAATGAGGTCTAGCAGTGTGTGCTTACCAAGCCCTCTAAGGGAACTCTAATGTTTTGTAAAATGTTAGAACTACTGCTCTACTAGATCTTCTCCCCTGTGGAGAAAAGAATTCCTTGTAGGCAGAACCTTGCTATTATCCAGGTATCAGAAGGCAGTCAGACAAGGGAGGGTAAGCTAAATCCTTGGACAGATGTGCCCAACCTGGTTGCTGTTAGATCAGGTAATATCTTGTTGTGAGTGATGCTGTCCTGTACATTGTAGGATACATTAAAGTCCTGGTATCTGTTCAGCAGCTGCCGGTAGTACTCCCCACCATACCCCAAGAGTTTTGAGAAGCAGAATCATCTCTAGGCATCATTATCCAGGGTCCCACTGCCCTAGGGGATAAATCATAGTCACATGCTTGCTCCAGTCATCCCTAATTGCCCATCATGGGATTAAAGGAATGTGACCGACGATTGGTCAGTGAGACCTGGTAAGAACTGCGCTGACAGGTCTGCAGAGCAGTTTTCTTGTCTGATAAAGTGGAGATAGGTGTGTGTATGTATCGAGGGGCATCTTCTCTACTGTTTGAATGCCATCTGTGCCAATGTGATAGCTGGAGTTGTGGTTGCCTTTGCACCATCAAAGAAAGTCTATGAAAGCTGAGAAAACCTGTCATAGTTTGACTACTGCATCATTCAGCTCAGAAAATGGCCACAATAAGGTTTCATATTGATTTTTAAATTTTTAGTGTTATTAGTAAATGTTTACAGTATATAGTTATTGCATTTGTTGTCGGGAGGTGGTACATGTACACATTACATCTTAATTTCACCCCACTACCCTTTCTCTCCCTCCTTCTCTGCTCTTTCCATCTTTTCATCCCTTTCCCATTTACAAAAGCTCCATCTAGATTTTTTTCTTAATTCTTATTTCATCCCTTTTCCTTCTTCCCCTTTTCTCCTTCCTGCATTTTTCCCTTCATATTTGAAAATAAAAAAGATCTTGCCCCTTGCTTTTATCTATTTATATTTTGGCTTTCTCCTATAAGTGAACCCATGCAATATTTAAACTTGTGTGTCTGATTTATTTCACTTAATATTATAGCCTCAAGGCACCAGTTGAAGGTGTATCCATATCCATACTCATTGCTCATGTCCTTCTTTATGGCACTGTGCTTCCATAAACATGGGTATGCATGTATGTCTGTAATGTGATGTCTTTAATTGTTTGGAGAAGCTCACTAGAAGGGAAATAAGTGGATCAAATGGGTGTAGTTGTCATTTTTTTTCCAAGAATATTCATAGGATTTCCATAGCGGTTGTAATAGTTTACATTCCCACTGACATTCCCACTATTTGTTGTTTTCTGATTTCTTGATGAGAGCCATTCTTTCTGAGGTAAGATTAAATCATAATGTTATTTTCACTTGCATTTTTCTTTTGGCCAGTGATGTGAAGCATTTTCTCATGTATTTACTGGTCATATGCACTTCTCCTGAGAAGTTTCTGTTAATTTCAAAATGAACACATTTTTGGATTGAATCTTTTATTTTGGGTGGTTTAATTTTCTTTTGAGTTCTTTGTATATTCTAGATGTTAGTCCTTTGTCTAAGAAATAACTGGAAAGATTTCTTTTTTTTCCCCATTTGATAGGTGGTTTTGGCACTATATTGGCTGTTTCCTTGGCTGTGCAGCAGGTTTTCAATTGGTTGATTCTTGGTACTGTTTCTTGTGTCATCAGGGTTCCTTTCAGAATGTCTTTGCCTATGCCTGTATCTCTAAGAGTTTTAGCTACTTTGTCTTCCAGTGGGTTTAGTGTTTCTACTTTTAACATTTAGATCTTTGATCCTTTTTTTGTTTTAGGTTAGTATATAGTGAGGTATATGAATCTATACTTAATTTTCTGCATATAGCTATCCACTTTTTCCAGCACCATTTAATAAAGAGGATATCTTTCCTTCAGTGTGTTTTTGGTCCCTTTCTCAAAGATATTGAAAAATATCTTTCTCAAAGATCAAATACCTGGAGATGCCAGGGGCTGTTTCTGCATCCTCCATTCTGTTCCCGTAAGCCACATACCTGTCTTTATCCTTGTAGCTTTGTAATATAACTTGAAATCCACAGTTGTGATGTGTCCTGCTTCATTTTGTTATCCAGCATTGTTTTTGCTATTCTGGTTCTCTTCTGGTTGTATGTGAATTTTAGGATTGTTCTCTTTAGATTTGTTGAGGAATGCTGTTGGTATTTTGATTGGGATTACATTAAACCTACCAATTTTTCAACATATGACCATTTTGACTATATTAGTGCTGCTTTTTCAAGAAGGGGGGATGTCTTTTGATTTTCTGATGTCCTCTTTGATCTCATTTTTTTCAGAGTATTGTAGTTTTCATTGTAGAGGTCTTTCACTTCCTTGGTTAAATTAGTTCCTAAGTATTTAATTTCTCTTGATACTGTTGTGAATGGTATTGTTATCCTAAGTTCTTTCTCAGTGAGTTCACTATTAGTGTATAGGAATGATATTAATTTTTTTGTGTTGTTGATTTTTGTATCTTGTTACTACACTGAATTTGCCTATTGATTCTAGGAGTCTTGGTGGAATTTTTTGGGTCTTATATGTAGAGAATTATGTCATCTGCAATAACGATAATTTAACTTCTTCCTTTCTTATACATATCTCTTTTATTTCTTTTTCTCTTGCCTAATTACTTTGGCTAATGTTTTGAAGACTGTGTTGAGGAGGAGCAGTGGTAGTGGGAAATTCTTGTCTTGTTCCTGATTTTAGAGAGAAAGCTTTCCTTTTTTCCCCATATAATATGATGTTGGCAGTAGATTTGTCATAGCTTTTATGAGCTTGAGATAAGGTCCTTCTATACCTGTTTTCTTGATGGTTTTTATCATGAGAGGATGTTAAATTTTGTCAAAGGCTTTTTCAGCATCTATTTAGATGATCATTTGATGTTTCCTTTTGTGTGGTATATTACATTTGTTGATTTGCTTATGTTAAACTATCCTTGCATTCCTGACATGAAATGTACTTGGTCATGATGTATGACCTTTTTGATGATTTGTTTCATTCTGTCTACCAGTAACTTGTTGAGGATTTTTGCTTTTATGCTCATTAATGGGAAAGGTTTCTTATTATTTGAGAAAATGATGTGCTTTTTTGTTAATTTTTAGCTTACTTGTGTTACTTTTAGCTAACACATCCTAATGGATATATTCATTATGACGATTTATTGCTTTTACAAATTCTGGTAAATGGAAAGTTGTATCTACTGGTCTTTATTCTTTAAACTTAGTCCTTAGCAGAATATAAGTAATATGAAACAATACTGAACTGTACAGAAAAAATCTGGAAATAGTTTATTCATGAACTACATCTTCTTGCATGTTTATGTATGAAGTTTATCTTCCAATAGCATAAAAATTAAGCTCTCCAGAAACAACATTTAGATAGCTATACTAGGAAAATTCCAATACAATGAGCTGTTTTAGTGTAGTTGAGTGCTATTATGCTAGATCTCTGAAGGATTTTGTTAATGAATATGTACTCAGGTATCTGCTGCTTGGCGATAATGAAATTTTTTTATGATAGTGAAAATCTTTGAAATGTAATTTTATCCTTTATTGTGCATTGTTCCCTTTATGTTACAAAATAATTGTCTTTAAAGTAATTGTTAAATGTTTGAGGAATGGAAATTTACACATTTTGATTTATATATTTTGTAGTATAACACAAATCAACCCAAATACAATCTCAGTGCTCTTGATTTAGTCATTTTTCTATGCTTATAAAAAGAAACTCTAGGTGCATAGAAATGAGCAATAGTTTGAGTTACTATACAGAGAGAAACTAAAGGATATACCATGTTAAAATCTAACAAATGACACCCATAATAAATTCATACTGTGTATTTAACTAGATTCTGTACTACATACATCATGATAAGTCAATTGTTGGCCTTCATTAAATTGATATGGTAGTACCATGAATGCATTTTGATGAAGTTGAAATTGTGCACATATTATTCCAAGCCAGTTAAGGTTTCTTTCTCATTTTTCTCAATTACTATCCCATCTTAATGGTCTGATCTAGGAGATAAATTAGAAAACTAACCACAACCAGGACACTATATAAAATAATATAAAGCAACAGTAAAAGAAAAATTAGCAAGTTACCTATACACTTTCATATTACAGTAAGGAGAAACAAAATAGAATTAGCAACTACTATTCTGATTCTGTGACTAATCATGAGCTATAGGTGCTCAAAATCGTCACACCGAATTTCTTGGGTTTGATGTATGTTTTTTGTTCCCTAAAACTTCTAAAGTACTCTCTGTTCTCTCAGTAATCAAGTTTACTCACTCATGCAATGTACGAACCTCCTGCCTTTGTCTGCCTTTCAATACCACAAAAGTCTGAAATAGCCGTGTAGGAGGCTCAAGAAAACTGTTGCTGTATTCCCTGGTCTAAGCATTCTTATCTTAGTTTGTAAGAAACTACTAAAGCAGCAGATCCTAAAGTGGCACATTTCTTGCAGCTTTTACCTGAGCAATCAGAGTAATACCTTTAATAGGCCTCTTCATTCCGGGTCGGAGTGGTGACTTCAGTGGCTGTTTCATCACTGTTTTTCATGGGGCACCAGTATTCCATCCTCTAACGGTAACTGGTTTCCTGTTCCCCAAAACACGAACCATCAAAAGGCGAATCCTAGTGTCTCTTTCTAAAGGTTTTGTTTCCTCAGTGACTTCGACTAGCAGATTTATATTGGCAGTATCCTGTACAGTAACAGCAAATTTATCTCTGTCTAGTTTAAGTGTAAAATGTTTATTAAGAACACATTGAAGAGGTACAGAAATAGAGTCTAGGTTCAGAGTCAAGGATATTTTTCCATATTATATCACTAACACATCTAAACTCTGCTCCTTACAGAAAGGAATTCCTGTTCCTGTCAGAATCATACATCCCTGCATCAGAAACTGTAGCTTTAAAATCACACAACCTTTACTCAAGTCACACATCTCATAGATAGGAAGATGCTTCCATAACAGCTGGTAGTAGGGACACCCTGCCTTGTTCACAAAATATACCAGGGTAGCTGGGTGGGGACACTCTAAGTCCTGCTTGATTTCTCCCACATAATTCTATTCAAAATCCGTGTCTGTCATGAATATATTTGATTGCAAAATTCACATCATAAATGTACATCAGTGTTAGGGAAAGCTAGAAAAGTACTTTTATGTTGTTAAAGGATATCATTGTAATTTCTAAAATGAGACTGTATTTTGAACTTAATGTAAACCAGACTTCTGGGAGATATGCCATCCCCATCTTCCATACGATTAAAGTTAGCATCGTTTAACTCCATGTATTTTCCTTTTGTAAATTGTATACTTTACCTCCTTCTTATCATTTACTTCTTTTCTAAATTTTACCTTGCTGAATCATCTGAATTTAGTTCTACTTTCTGCTACAGTCTGTCCTATATAGCATTTCCTTTTTACTCAGATGAGACTTCTTCCAACGTTTAGAGCAGTTTGGCTGTTTATACTAAAAGGTATCTTTCAGCTATTCATAGGAATCTTTTGTCCTCTGTTCTGTTTGCCATTTGCATGGATTTCCCAAGTTCATACTACTTACGAGGTGACTGTCAGTCACACCGAAATACTTAGTTTTCTGTATATATGCCAACTTGTTTTATGAATCTGGTCTTTTGAACATGAGCGTCTCATTGGTTAGGGTGTCCTTGCTTCTAAACTTTAATAGGTGCAGATTCTTCAAAGAATCATCCATAGATTCTTACATATGATCAAGGAGAAGAGTACCTTCTTCTATCTGCTATTTACCTTGTAGCATCTTGTTATGGTTGATACATTGTGTCAACTTGGGAAGTCTAGACCTTTGGTTAAGTGATTTAGCAGTTCCCCACCTTAGGACATCTTGGGATGAAAAGGACATGCCCTTAGCATTCTGAGATGTTGTTCATTGTGCCAATTTGAGAAGTTTAAAAGGTTAACTGTGTGACTCAGTAGGGAGCCAGGGTACTTACTTTGTATTCATCCTGAGCCTGTGCAAGAGGAAGACTGGAAGAATATGTGAGTGCTACAAGCCCCCTTGGTTGGGGGTAGCCTGCTTACAATATAAGGGAGAGAAAGAGGCTTGCTCCTGTCTGCCACTCCCCCCTTTTGCTCTTGTTGCTGTGCTATCTTTCACCACCATGAACGTTTGCCCTCTGCCATGTGCCACTCTGCCTCGGAGCCAGCCAAGTGTGGACTGAAACCTCCACAAACTGTAAGCTAAACCTTCCTTCATTTTGGGTGTTGGGTATTTTGTCTCATCAATGAGAGAAAAATAACCAAAACACATCTCTACTCAATTTGTACCTACCACCATTATGCTTACATCACTGTGTTTGAATACATAGGTGGTGCTTGTTGCTATTCATTAACATGCTCCCTCTTAAACACGTGTCCCCCGAAAAGATTACTACCTATCTCAAACTGTGAAGCTTGGCATGATGCCTGGCATATCTGTTAAATTCTGTATTTCTCATTAAATGAATAAACAGATGAATAATTGATGGTTACATACTTACCTAGTACATACTCCTGCTTGCAACATTTAAACGCCGATTTTGAAAGCAATGCTGATCATTGCTTCTTAAACTTGGTGGTTTGAGGCCACAGCAGATTTATTGACACTAAATTAGCCACCGGAGGGAGCCCATATACCATGAGTTTAGAGAATACATTACCTGTCACCAATTATATTAATTATAATTTAAAGCAGGTCTTTAGATATAAAATGAGAGTTTTTCCGTCCCATAATAACAGCTAAACTACTCTCTCAGCTGAGATTAAATAAGATAAAATTCTTAGATTGTATTTTTATCAAAAAAACAGTTACAGTATGGAAGGTAAAGGGTAGCTCAAATGGGAAATAAGTTAGAAACCCAACAATCCTAGATATTTTGGCCAGCCAGGAATATAGCTCAGTGGCACGGTGCATGCTTAGAAAGTTCAAGGTCCTGAGTTTGATTCCTGATATCACCCCTAAAAAGTTCGAAAAACACATAATGTTTTGGCATCAAATCATGCTTAAACTATTTATCTTTGCATTTATGACAATGCAGTATTTTAAACTTATTTATTAAATCATGACTTCTAAGAGGTTATATCACATGAATAGATTAGTTATAATAGGTTTCAAGATAATATTAGTGTGTTTCTTAAAAGGTTTGGTATTAACTTTGTGGCCTGAATATTTTTAAACTTTCAGTTATTATAGAGACAATACATTGCTATATTGTTCAGAGGAATATCAAAAGTTCTCTATGGAATTATTAAAATATGACTTAATACATAGTATGCAAGTTCCAAATTTTAAGAGACTTACAAAATGTAAAACATGTGTAACTGCTTGTAAACACATGTAAACGCTGTCATTGGATCTTGTTGAATTTGCTGTCTGGGTGAAAGTTTTGAATGCATTAAAATTGTTTTTCTAAATGATCTGAGCAGATTAGCTTTAATAGATTAAGCTCTTTATCCCATGCAATCAAAACAACTTTCCTTTTGTATGATTGAAATAAAAACTAAATTCAATCTCAAGTGATTTTATGAAAGTCTGTGCAGTTAATTGGCTTACTCAGGTACTAGAATTTACCACAGTGATTTTGATAAAATGAATTCTCAAAAACAGCTAGATATGACAAAAAGGTAATTCTCAAGGTTACTGGCTCTCAATTTCAAAGTTGTGTATAAAGCAAATTTCATCCCTCAGAGAAACACTGATACTCTTGGCACAGCTAAAATTTCAGATGGACTTCTGTAGATAACCAGTTTGAATGAGATAAGTGGAAAATCTTTTGATGCACAAAACTGTTTGAGGACACAGTAAGATGTTTGCAGAATTTTATATTTCACACAAATACTAGTTGTTTGACTAGCCTTTTACAGTACTCTTTATGGAGATCATGACTCACCTTTGCATATCCCTTGTGGTAGTTCCCAGACCATAGTTCTGCAGGTTGAAGCCATGAACACTAAATAAGGGTCATCAGCCCTGCAGCAAAGTGCAAGACACTTTTTTGTGTGTGGTATTATTTTTAACCAGTGTTTAAAATTTTGTCACTGATCTCCTTTCCTTAAAGAAGTATGCAATTCTTATTTCAGATGAGGTATTTCTGTGATAAAAACAATGCAGTTTGCTGTGACTCATGATTCTTGTTTACTTTTAACTTTGATAATTATTTTTAACTGATAAAGATTGGATGCATTTATGAAGTTACGTGAGATATTTCTACCCCTTTGTACATTGTGTGGTGAATATATTTACTCAAATGTTTTCCATACCTCTATGGAAAAAACATTCAAAGTCCCTTTTTCTAGTTTTATTTAAAATACAGTACTTTATCATTATCTGCAGTCACTCTACTGTGTAATAGAATACTAGAACTTCTTATCTAGCGCTAACTTAACATTCATTAATCAACCTGTCCCCATTGCTCTTTCCCCTCTCTTCTCCTCAGACTGTGGCACACCATTCTGCTCTCAACTTTTGTTCCATGTGAGTGAGATCATATGGTACTTACCTATTCCTAGCTTGTTTTTCATAATCTGTGCTCTAGTTCCACCCATGATGTTTCAGATGACAGGATTTCATTCTTTTTATGGTAGAGTATTATTCCATTATTTCCATATGAAATTCAATATATATATGTGTGTGTGTATACTATATACTATATAAAATATATAATATATAATATATATAGAGAGAGATAATTAAATACTTCTTTAGCCACTTCTCAGTTTGTGGGTATTTATGCTGTTTCTGTTTCTTGGCTATTGTGCATAATGCTGCAATAAACTTAGGAATGCAGATGTCTCTTAGACATCCTGGTTTCCTTCCTTAGATGTATACCCAGTATTGGGATTGCTGAATTATATGATAGTTGTTTTTATATTTTTGAGGCACCTCCAGACAGTTTTCCATAATGACTTCACTAACTTATATTCCCACCAACTGCATGCTAGAGTTTTCTTTTCTCTACATTTTGGCCAGCAACTGTTACCTTTTTTTATTTTGATAATTGCCATTCTTACTGAAGTAAAGTAGTATCTCCCTATGCTTTTGTCTTTCATTTCTGTGATGATTAGTGATACTGTGCATTTCCACATATTTTCAAATGAGGTTTTATTATCATTGTTATTGTTTGTGTTGAGTTGTTTGGGTTCCTTATATATTTAGAATATTAAACTTTGGTTAAATTCATAGTTGTTAATATTTTCCTTCTCAAATATGTTGTTCTTTCAATCTATTGACTGCTTCACTTGCTGTATAGAAACTTTTAAATTATGATTATTGTTATTTTTTTGTCTTTTTAGAGACAGGGTTTTGCGGTGCAGTTCAGTCTGGCCTTGAGCTCACTTTGTAGCCCAGGTTGGTCTCAAACTCACAACAACTGAATCTTACTTGTTTTGCTATTGTTTCTTCATTTTGAGGATCCTGTCGAAAACACCTTGTCCACTCCAGTGTCCAGAAATACTTGTTTAATGTTTTAAGTTACATATTCAGAGTTTCTGATCTTATGTTTATACCATTAATCTATTTTATATATATTCTCATACATATTTTTGCTTCTGATGAGAAATAGTCTGGTTTTATTCTTTTACATGTGGATATTCTGTACAATTTATTGAAATTTATCTCTGTAACTTATCAAGGAAAGAGTTCTTTCTCTAATAAGTGTTTTTTGTAACTTTGTTGGAGATTGTTTTGCTGTAGATGTGTTTGTTTACCTCTAGGCTCTCTCTTTTGTTCCATTGGACTGTCTCCCTTTATGCCAATACCATTCTGTTTTAATTATGATGGTTCTACCATATATTTTTGTCAGATGGTGTAATGTCTCTGACTTTCTTCTGTTTGCTTGCTTTCTTTGAGTAGTTGGATTATCTTTATGATTCCATATGAATTTTAGTCTTGTTTTTTTCTAGTTGTATGAAGGAAATCATTGGCAGTTTGAAAGAGATTATTGCAGTGGTTCTGTCTTACAGTTTCAGCAGTATGGGCATTTTAACAATATTAATTCTTCCTGTTGAAAACATGGGATATCTTTCTGTTTCTACTTTACTTTGTTTCATCTGTGTTTTATAGTATTTATTGTAGGACTCTTTTACCTCTTGTGTTAAATTTATTCCTAGGTTTGTTTTATTTATTGGTTGATTGATTGGTTGATTGATTGATTTACAGGATCAAGGCTAGACTCAAACTAACTTTGTAGCCCAGGATGACCTCAAATTTGTGAGAATCCTCCTACTTTAGCCTCCTAAGTACTGAGATTACAGGTGTGTACCATGACACCCAGCTGTTTTATTTTATTTTTGAATCTATTAGGAGTAGGATTGATTATTTCTACATAAGATAATTTGCAGTCAGTATAATAAGGCTACTGATTTTTAACGTGTTTTTTGTATCCTGTTGCTCTGGTGAATTTTTACAAATTTATTCCATTATTGTTCTGTGGACTTTTTAGAGTTTTGTGTACATCAAGTCATGTTGATTACAAACAGTTTTGTTCTTTTCCTGCTAAGATGGGTGCCCTTTATGCATTTATCATTCCCGATGGCTCTGGCTAGAATTTCCAGTGCTATGTTGTATAAAAACAATGAAATTAAGCATCTTTATCATTTTCCAGATCTTGTCAAACCTTCAGCTTTTCCCTATTCAATATCCTAGTTGTCAGCTTATTACATATAACCTTTACTAGGTTGAGGTACATTTATTTTATTTTATTAGTATATCTTTGTGATACATTATAATTATATTAGAGGAAATTGGTACTTACACACCTCACAGTAATTCCTTTACTGCCTCCTCTCCTACTAGTCTGTTTCTACCATTCCTAGGTCCCCTTTGCATCTCCACAAAATCTACCTCCCTGATTCCTATTATATAGCTTTTATTTTTCTCTTTAAGTTGTTTATATTTTAAATTCTCTTGTAAGAAAAACCATTTGATATTTAGTGATTTTATATTCAAAATTTTCAGTTGTTAACATAAAAGGATGTTACGTTTTATCAAATGCCTTCTCTACATTTGTTGAAATGTTCTTATATACTGATGTTCTTCTACTTTACTATCTAGAATTCTTATCACCATTGTAGGTGAGAAATGTGAGACTCGGAGAAAGTGTGCCTTAGTGTTACACAGGAAGTTTTAGCTAAGCCTGTTTGGCTCTAAGTTCTATCATCCTCTGTTCCTATGTTTTCAAACTTTTCTGATTGGAATCTATTCTTAACAAATACATTTTATATGACAGTAAATACAGATACATGCATATAATAAAACTTTAAAAACTAAGATTTATCTTTATAATGTGATTTATTATGATATTTTGTATTCTGCTTCATTTTGTAAAATCCAAGGCAATAAATTGATTTCACCATCAACTATTTGCTTAGAAAAACACTAATCTTCACTTTATTTGGGGGTTTATCTTGCTGTGCAATAAATAGTTTTTGAAATTTAGCTTTGGAAGGTTATGGACTAGTAAGGTAAAAGGAGTGGGAAAATTGATGAAGACAGCCACTGTTACCTAAATTAAGTTAAAGTTTAAGCTCCATTAAAACCTTTTTAGCTATTTTGAGTATAAATAG
The DNA here is from genome assembly GCF_000276665.1 of Chinchilla lanigera. Classification (NCBI taxonomy): domain Eukaryota; kingdom Metazoa; phylum Chordata; class Mammalia; order Rodentia; family Chinchillidae; genus Chinchilla; species Chinchilla lanigera. Next base: position 13,862,386 of record NW_004955430.1, on the reverse strand, counting down.
AGCTTGATTTGGTAGGAAACCAGTAAATCTTAATCTTGGTATTTCTTTCAATGTATTTTGAGAGAAATCATGCTTACATTAACTAGAATTTTACTACATCAAACCAATAAGCATAGCAACTGTTTGAAATACAATGAGAACTAAGCATAACCAAATCTATTTTGAGAAGCAGAATTGACTTAAGGTTAAGAGCTCATTTTGAAAATGATTTTTCTGGATTGTTACAGCCACAGAGATTTTTTTGAGGAGTCTGTTTGGGTAAACCTGAAATAGTTATTCACTCTATTTTTTCCTTGAGTTTTCTCTGTTAAGCCAGCAAATTTTTGGTTTTCAAAGCTAACACTGAGGCAACCATCTCTCACCTAAATTCTAAAAATTTGAATTCTTTCATCTCAGTCATTAAACAAAGTTTTATTTTTGACACATATTTGTTTTCATCCCTTTTAGTACTTTCATTCAGAATGTCTCCTACTCTATAAGTGTTAGATATTAATTTCTGAAATGACATTTCAGTTGCCCTTAAAAATGAAAAATATATGAACTATGGTTAAAAAGAATATTCTGCATGCACATATGAAGACCAGTATCTTTCTTGCTGCTGCTGATACTCTTTTGACTTGCTATTTTGTGAAAGCTTGGATCTCTACTTCAAAAGGCTATGAAGCCAACTTTGTGGAACTTCTCTAAATCACATCAATGACAGGTAATCTTTTATGGATTACTGAATTTGGGGAGTAAATTAAAATTTAAGAAGTTTTAAAAACACACTGTGTGCCTAGAATGTTAGAAATACAATATTCAGTAGTAATGGTAGAATATCACCTCATTGATTAGTATCTCAGAAAGGAAATCTCAGGGACACTGGGCCCAATTTCAAGCTGATTCAACCACTAAGTTAGAATATCAGCTTGATACATATTTTCTACTTTTATGAACTCATGGCTTTCATTATTTTTAATTTTATTTTTGTATTAGTACATATTGGCAGTATATAGTGTTTCCATTCATCTTAGGGAATAGGTATATGGACTTAACATAATTTAATACTATTTATTCCCCTTTTCCTCCCCTTTCTCTTCTTTCTCCTCCCTCCCTTCATCTCTAGATCCTCTTCCCACTTGTAAAAGATCTATCTCCATGTTTCCTATTGTTTATTTTTATTTATTTTTTAAAAATTATTTATACTTTGAGATTCTCGTATAGTAGAAGTTATCCAATATCTAAGCTTGTGTGTTTCATTTATTTCATGTAACATCATGGTCTCAGTGTGTATCCATTTCCCTACAAATGACTCCAATTTATCCTTCTTCATGCAGACTGGTATACTATTATGCATAAATATAACATTGTCTCTATCCATTCATCTGGTTAGCTATTGTCAGTCATGTTGGTGTAACCACGGGTATGCATGTATCGCTGTGGTATGATGTCTTCAATTCTTTTGGAAAGATACTTAGAAGAGGAATAGTTAGGTCAAATGGAATTCCTATTTGAGGTTCTTTGAGGACATCCATACTGATTTCCATGTTCATAGCAGTCAGCATTCCCACCAACAATGCAGGTGGGTGCTTTCTGTGAGTCCATGCCCACTCCTCTTCACTGCCTCGCCAGCATCTGTTATTTGCGTTTTTGATGATAGCTGTTCTTTCTGGAATAAGCTGGAATCTTAGTTTTTTGCATTTTTCTGATGGCCAGAGATGATCATTTTTTCTTATGTTTATTAGCCATTTGTACTCCATCTGAGAAGTGTCTCTTTGTTTCAGTTACCCATTGTTCAATCACACCTTTTATTTTAAGGGTCTGATTTTTTGAGTTCGACCATGCGGGTTTTGGCCTTCATGTTCTGCCATACCCCAGTCAGTCTTCACTTATGTTTGACTCCTTTATTACCATGCAGCTGTCCTGCTGCTTTCCTTAAATATTTGACCCAACCAACCTTGCTATCCCTCTGAAGAAGACATAGTTCAACAACCTTTGCCTTTTTTAATGTCCCCACGTCCTCCGTAATTTTTCTGTGCCACCTGAGCCTTCCAATTCTTTCACTCCTACTTCTCGCGATGTTATGGCTTTGATCTGGGATCTGTCCTAACAGCTTCATGTGCTCACAGGTGGAGCTGGCAGTAGGTGGGTGACTGGAGACCTGACTTGGAGAGGTTTAGCTTCCTCCCCGGTTCCTCGCTTTTCACTCTGCTTTTTGTCTGCCATGAAACGAGCAGCTTGTCCCTTCTCAGGCCGTCCTACTGTGTTGCCCGCCATGCAAGGACTCAAATTTTTAAGATGTGAGCCAAAATAAACTTCTCAGAGAGTTTCCTTTTCTGTCATTTTTGAGGAGTGTTCAGGGAAAAAAAGTCCTGTTTAGTTATTACTTTAAGGTGACAGATTTGCTGGCCTGGTGAACAATATAGGCCATGGCTTGCTTCTGTGAGGGGCATTGTGGGTTCGTGAAATTTGGCCATTGGTGGGCATTGTCTTCCATGTGTCCTAGTTTCTACCATCTGATTATGGTGCTGATTGAGACCAAGCCATTAGGCTCTTTGCTTCCTGGTCAGCTGCTGAGGTACCCTTGCCCTTCCGGGTGAACCTTGTAGGCTGCACCTATGCAGTATCTGTGGAGCCGCCAGACCTTCTGTTCATCAAATCCCCTGGAAACAGATACTTTACTAGGATTCAATAGGGCTGCAATTGTTGATGACATTCTCCTCAGGTGCCACAAGCAGCCTCAGCTCCTTGCTTCTCTCTGCAGGCTACCGTCAGTGTCAAATGCTTGCCCTTGGTGTTTCCTAAACTATCCTTATCAGGGCTCTGAAAGTACCTTACCGTGTCTCCCATTCTATGTCACAGGCACAGTTTCCACTCTCTCCAAAAGAAATTACCTGAGGTTGCTTGAGCAACTGTGGGCTTTCAGTTTCTTTGATTGCTGAGTGGAGAAGCAAAGCAGTGTTTCTCATGTCATCCTACAAGTGCCGCTTTTTGAACAAGTTCTGGGCAGACAGGAGTACAGTCTTGGCTCTCTGCAACCAAACTTTAGGGGAAGTGATGCTTTACTGTGGGCCCACTTTGTTGTTAATTTGAGATCTTAGATAAAATGAGAAAACAGACCCAGTTTTAACATCCTGTTATTCAATTACGTACATTCTGTACTTCTTCAATTTCCCTAGTCCTTGTTTCTTTTTCCCAAAAAAGTCAGTAGACTTCTTGCGTCCACTGCATTAGACTTACTCCTCAGTCTATAACTATCCTTCATTTCCGCAGCAACAATGAAGATGGTCCTGAAAGAGTTACTCTTGATTGTTTCCTGTGACATTCAAGTCTCCACTTGTGTCTGGCTTGTGTGAAAATCCATGAACCACTGTGGACCCCTTCCTCCCGTTTTAGAACTTCCCTCCTGCATTCTCAGACACCATTCTCTCCCTTTCTCCATATAATTTCAAAAAAGTTCCTCCTCTTCCAACCTTTATGAAATGGTAGGGTATGCGAGGTCCATTCCTTGACCCCACATTTTCTATCTTTGCAATTTAATTCAGTAGAAAAGTTTTCATTCTAATCACCCCCTAATCTAAAGATTCACACTACGTTTAGGTAAACGACAGTTTACCTAAACCCCACATAATTATTTAACTATCTATTGAAACTTTTAAAACTCTACAATTTAAGTTTTTATACCTGAAACAGAATTCTACTATCTAGAGAAATGAGAAAGAATTATGTAGAACTGAAAACATTTAGGAAATTTTCTTCCATGAGAGAGGAACAATTACTGAGTTTGAATAAAAGAGGGGAGAAAAAGGGAAGTAAATTCCTGATCATTTAATCACTTCATTTTGAAAATAATTTAGTTCACAATGATGTGATTTTCTTAAGTAAATGCTTGAGTTATTTTATAATATATTAGCAATCTTTGAGTGGAAATAGCTTACCCATTTAGAATCTTCTGGTATAATTTAAGAAAAGTATTATTTCAACTCATTTTTCCAACTTACTAGGAATATACTTTTTCTCTCTTTAAATGTTATTCTTCATGGATGATATATGAAAATGGTAAGTATTTTAAGAATATCTTTTCTATACATTGCTTAGAACTCTTCAGAGCCCAGACTAGGTCTTAATCACTTTGTTAGCTGAATTTAAATACATAATTTCCATTTCCTATGCTGAATCTCTGTTACTTATATTATTACATATTTTATTTGTGCTTTGATCTCATTGTGGCCCCCTAAAAAATTTCTGGAGAGCAAATCCTAAATATGATGCTAGCTTTTGCCTCCCCTAATACCAGGCAGCTGATTTATATTTAATACAAAAATGTTTTAAAAACGAAAAAAAAATGCATTTTTGTTTAATTCTATATTTATCGACCTCTAGGCTTAGGAGATATCTTTATTTTAGTTGATGGTTTTTTTTTTTCTTTTCTACATTCTCCCCCCACAAATATTTCCTGTCCATTCCATCCATTCATTTGCCTAAGATCTTGAGCAGCACAGTTAAATTTCCTTGAATGATTTCTGAAGTCAGTGTTTGGCAGTAGGTAACTAAGGGTCATACTTACAAACTCTTGTATTTAAGAGTAAACCTACAAAAAATGAATCATCTTTTGTGACATTTCAATACATGAAGTAAATTGTTACTCCACAAACTGAAGAAACCCAATTTAAAGTCCTGTACTCAGAAAAGTTTCTGAAAAGTGAAATTTTTCTGTGAGCCTCAGAAAAGAGCGATCTTTTATTTCCACCAGTGGGGAGCACAACACTGCAACTTGAAGCATCCATGATAAAGGATCAGTAAGTGCTGCCCCCAGATGGAGATTCTTGGAAAGGTGAGGAAGGAAAGGAAAGGAATCTTCGTCATCTTTCTTGAAAAATTCTGGCATTCAGTGGGTTAACAGACTTCAGCCAGTTGACCCACACATATGAATGAGGAATGTGGTGGAGGATGACTGCAGACAGACCCCCAGGGACAGTGCGTATCCAGTCATAGTGATAGCTGAAGATGAAGTCAATATCATTAGGCAGGAAGAACTTGAAAAGCTACATAACTCATTGTTAGATTTGTGATGGGGTGGCAATGCTGATTGTGTATTTGAACTCAGATCTCACCAGCTTTTTGTATTTTTGCTAAATGTTCACCAGAAAGTGTTCCATAACTCTATGTATCTGCTGTCCATGGCTGCATTTCTTTTACTGATGTACTTTGAGTCCGTATGGATAAGAAAGTGCCCTAAGATTTGACATAGGCTATATATGACTCACTTATAAAAATTGCCATGGTTCCTCTGAGCCATTCACCCCACATCCACCTGAAATGTCATTTCTTCAGAAAAGATAAAAGCCCCATTGGCATAGTGGAATAGTAGAATAGCCTTAACCTTTCACTCTCAGCTACCGTCTGTTTAGGGGAAATCAACCTAAACTACCTCAGAATAGTATTTTCTGGGGTAACCACTGAGTATAGCAAGTGTAAAGTAGATTGTTTCCATTCAGACCCCACATTATAAGTCATCCTGCACACTTAGCATAGTGACCATGGGGTCATTTTGGTTTCCATAAGGCTGTGTTCAGTATATTTTAATTCAATAAGTGCTTCTTGCTAGAATTCCTACCCCCAAAAAGCCTTTGCAGATATTTTTATCTGCATCTCAGTGGGTACTCTGTGTAAGGAAACTAAACATTTATGGAACTGATGGGCCCTGGAGACTTAAGAACTATTGATGACTCTTGTATCTCAAAATGAACTGATAAGTTAAAGACTTTGAAGTAGTAAAAAAGAGCAAGTTATTTTTCTTTTACTCCTGTACTATATCTAAGCAGTTTTTGCCTTTTCTTTTATGTTGCTTATCAGTGAAAAAATCTTCAGATAGTTTTTATAACTTTATTTTAGCCTAAACTATGATTTTTCTGATAAATGGGCCAAAAAGAATGGAGACAACAGGGGCTGGGGATTTAGCTCAGCGGCAAAGCGCCTGCCTAGCAAATGCAAGGTTGTGAGTTCGGTTCCCGGCACCGGAGAAAAACCAAAAAAAAAAAAAAAAAAAGAATGGAGACAACAGTAATCCATATGTAATGCACATGATACATACTTCATTCTTCTCAAATAGCAAATTTCTCCTTAAAAGCCATGTATTGGTTTGAAGGGAAGCAAAATTTAATACTCCACGTGAGTACTGTATTATAAAGAGCTACTCCACACATAATTGGGAACGTGTAATATTGAATTTCTTCGAAAAGACTGAACACAAGCAGGATCTGACTTCATGCGATCGTGTCAATGATAGGTGCTACAAGCATGAACTAGGAGGGGAAAGAAGTGAGACTGCCCATGAACAGAAAGGGGAGCTTAGTGGTTAGCAGGTAAGTGATGCTCAGACAATAAAATGTTCAAATTGGTAGCCTCAAATAAATATATTTTGCTCGCCTTCTGACTACCAAAAAAAATAATAATAATAAAAGAAAAGATAAAAGCCATAGCTAGTCACAGGGACATCAGTGAGGAGCAGATGCCCAGAGAGGGTGGTGAGAGGATGGAACATGCAGACAGAAGCCAGTCCAGAAGATTGTGCTCAGTTATGAATCATGAATCACACCTGGATCTATTTACTGAGTCCAATAGCAAATTGAACACACTCTCCTCAGTATATTGTGAGACTCAGAGGAGAGAAGAGCTTCTTTTATTGTTCAGCTCTAACTACATTGTGCAAGCTGAGTGAATGAAACAGGCAGAGCCCCCCGCAAATAGAGTTAGGGCTGGGCCATGTTCAGTGTGTGCCCTTGATGTTTATCTCGTATTCCAAGAAAAAATTGTATATGATGGCTAATTTCATGTGTCGATTTGGCACTCAGACATTTGGATATATATTGTTCCACTTCTTCTGGAATACATTCTTTGGAAGAGATTAATGTTGAAATCAGTGGATTTTGAGTAAAGCAGTAGATGATTTTGCAACTCATTCTATTAATTGAAGACCTTAATAGACTCAAGACTGACTTCCCTGAGGTGTGAGGAATTCTTTTGGACTATAACTGCAGCTATGCCTGAATGTCTTGTCTGCCAGCCTACTCTAAAGATTTTGAATTTACTGAGCCTCACTACCATATGTTTAAATTCCTTTAATTGTTTCTGCTTCTCTCTCTCTCCTCACATATATATTATATATATATATGCTCCATATATATATTCCATGCTCCGTGTGTGTGTGTATGTATGTATATATATATATATATATATATATATATATATAGTTTACTCAGAAAACTCTAATATGTGTGTGTGAGTATATATATCTGATATAAAGTTAAAAAATAATTGTATATGGCTTGTGGTTCTTACCAGAGGCAACATGCCTTGCTGGATTAGAGTGCCCTGCTCCTCACCATTCAGCATCTCTGGCTGCATGGCCAGACCTTCCATTGCTGAAAGATACCCGGAGCAGACCAGGTTCAAAGGCTATTTCAAGAAACAGTTTCAAGTTTTGTGGGCTACATACAGTTTGTATAACCCAAACATGGATGTCAGACCAAAACATATCAACAATATAAATGATAAAATTAAAAGAAAAGAATTGTAGTGACCTCTAAATGCCCTATTTTCAGGTTTTGCGTGGTAGTAGATATAGTGACTTTGAAGGTCATGAAGATGTGAAGTTAGGCCTTTGTTATATTTAAAGAACTGAGCTCATTTACCAATGCCAGTTGAGACAGTTACAGGAATTTCCATTTTATCCAGTGCAAATCCAGTGTGCAAAACCAGATTCTTATATAATAATTCTTACATCTAAAGTGCATGACACTTCTGCTGACAAAGACAAAAACAAAAGCAAAAAATGCTAAACTACAAAAAGACTACAGCAAGAACATACAAAAGCCTGGTCAGAGAACATCAACAGCTATGCCACACCAAATTCTCAGGTCCTTGATTAACTCCAAACTATATTTTATTCCTTAATAATTTACCAGAACAGACTAATGTTGGGATGTTATCCATGCTGTTTAATTGGTTCCCTGGTTTTAAGGAAGCATGCCTGGTATCCAGAGGGCCTGACAGTGCTTTTGTGGAACTGGAAAATGCTGGGCAAGCTGCCAGGGATGCATTGGATTTAAGATCACACCGTGCTGTGCTGTGGAGATCACATGTGCCAGGCACCAACATTGGGATGGTCATCTTTACAGCACTTGGCATTACTTAGGGCACTTGTTTTCATAACATGTGGTCAGGGTATTTTAGCGGTTGGAGGTAGGGGGAAGTAAAAGTGAAATACTAGAAAAGTCATCTAGTCTTAGAGAACCATGGATTTTGTACAATAAACTTGTATTTGTATTGTGAAAAATTTTTAAAACTAAAATTTGTAAAACTCCTCATTATAGGTTATAATAATGCTCACATAATCCTTTTTTGCCTTCTTGGTTTTTAACAATTCATAGTGTCCACTGGTAACTTATGGTTATGACTTTACTGTGATGTAATGAAAAGAGATATATCTCAATCTGCTAACTCTTCTGCCAATACAGTCATAGAATCTGCTTTGCGTTCTTGTGGAATCCACTATCTCTTTTCAAATGTTAAGGCTAATAATTAGGTAATCAAATCCAATTATTAATAAATGGTTACTGTTTGATTAAGCAAAGAAATCACATCATAGTGAACAAGTAAAGTTAAGCATACATGTTAGTTGATGTTTTAGTTTATGTTAACAAGTACAGTAAGAATAGAAAAAGAAAAATGTTTTTTTAAGACTTCATTTAACCTTTTTACTAAATTGAGTAATAGTTTCAGATGACTGGTAGAAAATTTCCTTAGTTATTATGCTATTCTCAAAGTAACAGAGACAGATATAGTACCCTTCAAGTGCTATTTAAATTAACTTTTTCTAATGTTAAAAAGAAGTAAGTGAACTTCTTGTGTAAACAGCCAGATAGTAAATATGTTAGGCTCCTGTTGACCAAATAATATCCAAATCATAACTACTCAATTTGGCTGTTATAGCAAAACAGTGATCATAGACAATATGAAAAGAAAATTTTAATAAAACTTTGCTTATAAAAACATATACAGGCTAACTTTGGCTCCAGGATCATATTTTCATCACCTCTGGTTTAGAAATAAGAATCAAATATACCTAATCTTGATTTGTAGTGTTTGTTGATTTCCGTGCATATTCTGGTCATGGTCAGTAGCAAGCTACCAATATACCACTGAACATGGAGTTAGGAAGACATATATAGAATAAAATACCAATATGTAGCATTTCTACTATAAAGACACAAAGCACAATACATGTAAATCACATGCAGTGTACACATAAATAATCTGTTCTTGGGTTACATGCTTACCTGTGTTTATAGTGGCACCGTTCATAATAGCTAAATGTTGGAAGCAGCTTGTATATCTATCAACAGATGAATACATAAAGAAAATGTCATATGTACATACAATGGAATACTACTCTGCCATAAAGGAAGACATCCTTGAATTATTTTTAGGAAAATGGATGCATCTTGACAATATAATGTTAAGTGAAATAAATCAGATGCAAAGCTTAAATATTACATGGCTTTCTTACACAACCAAAAATTAAATGAAGATGAAAATAAAAAATAGATCATAGGAAGTAGGGAGCTTGATGCTTTTCAAATAGGATGGGTTTCAGGAGATGGAGGAAAGACAGAGAGGGAAAGAGGTGTATAAAAGAATTAAAATGTGTCATAAATGTGTCAACTTCACATGAGGATATAAACATCATGTAATGCAAGAAAAAATTTAAAAACCTGTTCTCTTGAGGTTATTTTCATGTATTGTCTCTTTTCCATGTGTGGGGAACCACCTGGATAGCTCTCCTTGAAAGAAAAACAATTACTTCCATTTTGGCTAAACCTTGCCCTATTTCCATGTACTGACATGTACACAGCTGGCTGGGACTTTTCCTTATCCCTTTAATTGGCTTTAAGCATTGCACATCAGTCTAGCCGAGGTGCTGATGTGCAGTCTTTAAAGCAGGACAGGTCAGTGTTTGCCCACGCTGTATCTCCCAGAAAACATGCATGAGCCAAGTTGTCAGTCCATCAAGCCTCAAGATAAGAGACTATAACTTCCCAGGGCATTAACACTTATACATCAGAGCTAAAGCACCAATCCCGAAACCTTAGATACTACTTCAAATTGTGTTATGCAGATTACTTCTGTGGATCCTTCACCCTGCATATTGCAGAGGTAATTTCAGGCCTCCTGCCTAGCCCAGCTCACAACACTTGCTTACTTACCACCCTGCTCATAGTCACTCATCCTCAAGCCACTCCCTTCTTCATGAACTAATAAAACCTGGGTCCGGCCTTTGTTCTGGTTAGCCACCATCATAGATGGATTTAGGACCTCTTGGATCCCGGTAACTACAAATGTGCCTTAATGTCTTTATTCTGGTTATGGGTTGCCCTGGAAGTGGTAGATTGGAATGAACTCACTAGAATTCTAATAATTTTTCCATGGGATTGCAAATATACGTTTCTTGGATGGTGGTGAGGACTGAAAAGGGCTCTCTATACCACGGAAATCCTATACAGTGATTTTCTGTTGTACATCGCTTTCTAACTTCAGGTTCAGGGTTATATTGGTAGCTTGTCAATGACTATGATAATATATCACAGAAATCAGGAAACAAATCAAGGCTACATGTGAGAGTCTACCTTATTCCAGAAATCAAGAAATTCAATAACAGCTAATGTTGGAAAGGCTGCAGCAGGGAAAAAGAAGCCCTTTTACCTTGTTGATGGGAATATAAACTAGTACAACTGTTATGGAAATCAGTATGGAGAGCCCTCACAACACTAAAAATAGAAATTCCATTCATAGCTTTTGGAAGTGCATCAACAGATGCACTATATGTCCATCCCTCAGATGAATGGATACAGAAAATGTCATGGTCAGACACAATGAAGTGCTACTCTGCTGTAAAGGACACATTTGATTCATTTGTAGGAAGATGGTTGCACCTTGAAACCATGATGTTAAATGAATTAAATCAAACACAGAAGCTAAAATATCGTACAGCTTCTCTTATATGAAAAAGCCCTAATTATAAATGAAGAGCAAAATAAAAGGTGATAAGAAAGAAAGAAATAGATCTTTTTCAAGCACCAAGAAATGGTGGAGCACAGGGGTGGGGTGGAGGGAGAGGATGTAAGAACAATTAAGATACGTTAGCTGTATGTGCCAACTCCCCATGATGAATGTAATCATTATATGTACTAATAAAGATAAAAATTAAAAAGAGCAGATAAAAGTGAAATATAGTAAAATAACTTAGAACTGCTGAATTCTAACAAGTTATTACCTCAATTTTGATATAATTTTATTGTAAGCATATATAATCTAATTTTTAACTATTGTCTGTTTTGAATAGCTAGCTGGCTTACAAACTTCCTGAAAAATTTAAAAATTGTAAGCCAGTCCATCTGGTTCTAACACACCAATCTAGAGTCAAGAACCAATTTCACACTGGGTCAGATAAGGTGGGAACTTGGAGAAAAGCAGAAGACATAGCAGGGTATAATAAAAGTCATGCACTGCACTCTGGGAGGCTGAGGCAGGATGATCATGAGTTAGAGTCCAGCCTGGACAGTGAGACCTTGCCTCAAAATACAAAAAGCCCTGGGTTCAGTCTCCAGTACTACACACACGAACTCACATACAAAAGATAAAACAGATATTCAGATAACAACAAAACGGTAGTGTTTCACTCAGTCAAAGCCACTTTCAGACTTGTTGACTTGATTTTCAAGACATTTTCTAAAAAATGGCAAATTGCTTTTTAATTTAGTGACATTCCAATTTGAAAATGATTTTTTGAATTGACTTGATAATTATTATTTAGAAGACTGTTTCTTTGAGAAAATAACTCAGGTTGCAAGCAACCAACAAAACCAATTTAGAACACTGTGGCCCAGACTGCTTGTACATAGCAAGGGGCAGGTTCTCTGTGCATGGGCGTATTTCATATTGCTTTGCTAAGTGTATAACTCAGGGATCGTAATTTTTTCTTGCAAAATAGTAACCGATGTCAGTCTGACATGCCTTATCCTGTGTAGTCCTTAACTCTCTGTGGGCCATCTGCATAATGCCCATAATGTGTATTGTGTCACAAGTCGACTCTAAAAGCCCTAGCAAGCCACTGTTGACATGCCCTAAGAGGACTGTACAATGCTTCACAAACTGATGGACAGTGAAGAGGTTTGACTTAGTAGCTATGATTTCCTGTTGCTCACACTGCAGTGCACAAGGTAGCCGCAAACTGTATGTCTCAGTCTGAGATCAACTGGTCCACCTGTAGTTGAGCGTACTTGCTGAAAGTTCTTCAAAGATGGCAGTGGAGATGATTTGCTTTAATTAATAGTGTATGTACACAAAGTCTAACTTCATAACTACAACAGTTTCATGAAATATAATAAAAACACAGTGATCTTCTCTTTTATATTCACTATACTTTATATGCTGTGCAAAAAACAATGCCCACCAAAGCCTATTTCTTATTATTTTCAGAAAATTCATTTATTAAACTTACATGACTCCAAGCTTCAGGAATCTTGGGAAAAGCTGTTAAATTATAGGTGGTTATTCACAGCATGAAATAATTTGACCAAGAAGGAATGGTAGATTCATATAATCATAAATTTTTATATCTGAATGTGGGTCATAAAACTTCACTATCAGATAAAACCTCCTCATTTTGTGCATGTGGAAAACAAAAGATCCAGACCATGTAACTGACCTGGTCAGTTTGACAAGAAACATATGTTTGCTCTGAAAAAATACTTTATTTATTTTTCATTTGTTTGGGGAACAGTATACTAGTTTAATTTTTAAAATAAAGAGAAATATTAAACATATTAGTATATGTTTCTAATTTTAAAAGAAGTTTGACTTTTCCCCATGAATAAATTCTTGTAGATCACATGTTTATAAAATAAAAAAACAGGGGCTGGGGATTTAGCTCAGCGGCACAGTGCCTGCCTGGCAAGTGCAAGGTCATGAGTTCTATTCCTGGTACCAGAAAAATAAATAAATAAATAAAAAAACAAAAAAAATAAAAAAACAGAGCTCTTAATGAGAAGACAAGCTACAAAGACATTATCATAAATCTAGACAAAACAATTAGATAATAATCTTAAATACATACGAACTACTCTATTAATGATGTATAGTGTTATCTTATGACCCTTTAATGTGGTAGGAAGCAGTGCATAAATCTTTCACCTCCAAATAACCATTAATATTTTTTCCTAAATCTTTTAATGAGGATTTCCTTAAATAGTGAGAAGTGTTAAACTGTATAGTATTCTCCTGAGTAAATATTCTAAGTGCAAACACCATTAGCATTATTTTCCTAATCACCTTTTACTGTGCTTTCATCTAAATATTCTTGCACATTTTTGGAAAGAGACGAACCTGGGAAAGTTTCCAGGTAGCTGTGCTCATCTTGAGAAAGTCTACGTAATTAGATAAGCAAACCACATGGTTGGAACTGGTCATGTACTTGTTCTAATGAAAATTTAAAATTAAGTTATTACAGATTATATCAAATTCAGTAGCACTCACACTTTGATATGTGAGAATCAGAGGGTTTTAGTAAAATGCACATTCTGATTTATGAGTTCTGGGATGGGATCCACGTTCTGTGTTTCTAATATCAGTTTTACCTGAAACTGTTGCCACTGATCCAGACCACATTTTGAATAGCAATGTTACTCTTCTGTAGTCATTTTTGTATTTATGGAACTATTAAAGAAGATGGGTAGGAAGTCATAATGCTATTTTAAGCACTTGATTTGATTTGGGTCACATGTGATTTGCATATCCATAGTATTTTATGTAATTTAAGCTGATATAATTTATTAGATTTATTGTTTCTATGCAGAGACAAATCATGACCAAGAGTTAGTGTAGTGGATTGACAACTGGCGGTCAATTTATAACCCCCAGCTGAACTGAGTAAGCATGGTTCTGGGTGTGGGAGGCCCACCTGAGGATTGTTGCCAGCAGCATAAGAGGCAGACGTGGAGAAATGAGGCTGTTGGAAGCTGAGAGAGGCTGTTGGGAGCTGGTAGAAGCTGTAAGGAGCAGGTAGAAGCTGAAGGAGCTGTTGGTTGTTTTGGAGGAGTTTGTCATGCTGGCTTTCCAGATGAACTTGGCTGTTTTCATCTTCCAAGGAGCTTTGGCCCTTATTGGCGCTGAGAATGGCTTCGGTCCACTTTGCAGGGGCTCTGGTCCTCACTTTGAGCATCGCTTCCTGGCTCCGGAGGGGAAGATGATGCATGGTCAATCTCCTGGAGAAGCTTGCTGCATTAGAGTTCCTAATTGGAACTCAGCTGTCTTCACCACTGGAGGAGCTTGGGACCTCACTGTTGCTGAGGGTGGCTTTGGTACTTTTCAGGGGAGCTCTGGTTCTTACTTTGTGAGTTGTTTTCTGGCTCTAGTGCAGAACCCTCAACCTGCTAGCACAGATCCTTCATGCTGCTGGCACAGACTTCCTAGATTGCACCACTGACCTTTGGGCCTTCCCAGCGCAGATCCGTGAAACAGGCCCACATGAAATGTTATTATGGGCTCTGGGCTTCCAGTTGGACTCGGGAGAGGCATTGTTATGAGCTCTAGGTCTTCAGAAGACTCATGCAGGACATTTCCATGGGATCCAGGCACTCTGCTAGTTTGCTTGGTCTTAGTGTGTGGACAGATTTCCTGCACCCTTTTGTATAGCATTCTTTGGGTGACTATGATAAATAATCTTATAAAATATATGTCCTGTATTACATTGTTCCCCTTGCAAAATATCCCCCAAACTGACACAGTGAGTTTGGTGGACTGACTTAATAGTTCACGATTATATGGAAGAACAGTTTGCTTCCCCACTTCACACTCTTCCTTAAAAGGTGAAACCATTAAAGAAGACTGTCACCTCTTTTTCCCTTTGTCCACTGTAAGACGGATGCAGTGACATTCCGAAGCCAAATGAAGTCTTACATAACTGTGCCTCCTCTCTTGCTGAAGTTTTAGCAGATCCCCAAGTGAGGACTTTGTGCCCTTTTCAAATGTGCCACCCAGTGACTCAGACAACTACTTTTCTCATGTTTAGTTATGCCTAAGCCCTGTAACTATTTATTTTTTAATTGAAATATCATGGGCTATTATAGCATCTGTGAGAAAAGTGTCTCATTTGTAGTGTGTAAGGACTAGAGACTGAAGGTAATAAATTCATCTGAAAAGCTTCCTGCCTTTGAAGAAGTTTGTAGCACATCAGCTAATGCGCAAAATGCCGCACCATTTTATGCAGTTTGTGTTAGATATTTTGTTGATATAACTGTTCTTAACACTAAACAACTATACTAAGAACAAAGACAAAAAGCATCTGCAAAGGTAGCTCAAAGTTGGTATTTTAATCCCAGAGATGGCAATAAATGGATTTTGTATATCCTCTCATCAGCAGATATGCTGTCATTCAGTTTGGGAGAAATGATGGGAAAAATGATAGTACTTTCTTTGGAAAGTTGCTTAGAGGATTACATCAGAAACTATAATTGACTGAACCTAATATAACATAAATTTTCAGACACTGTTATGACACACACCAATTTAAAATATGTCAGAATGGGAAAATATAAGCATATTAAAATAAAAGTATATATACAACGTATTTATAATGAACACTAATATAAGTTTCATATCATCATATCCCACAACCTTCATTTTATTGTTGTTCAAATTAGTAAAATATTTAATGCATAAAATCAAAAGAGGTAGGAGATATATTGAGGCCATGTGTAACTTCTAAAGTGTATTTATTTCAGGAAACCATGAAATAGGCTTTAATTACTGTTACAAAATTATTTCCAAAAAACATGTGCTGATATCTCAGCTCTAAGGATCGGGCAGCATCGGTGGAGTTCATTTTATTAGGTTCATCCATTGCAAATCCCAATTCCATCAGCATCTGACACGCAACTCATGCATTCCACGGGAGGCCCCTTAAGAAAACCAGCTTTATTAACTAAGGACTAAAAATAGTTTATAATCTAAAGCAAGCAAGGACTGTTACACAGCACAGCTGTGTTTTTCTTGAACCATTTCACTGGCTTTCCAGAATCAATTATCACTAGTAGTCTATTGTGCCTCATATTTATGTGAAAAGGTCAGGCTAAATTAATTAACTTCAAATAACTACTGAAGTCTGTGTGACACCACTGTCATCCCTCTAATCTAACACATCACTGGGATGTGCGTCTCACTAGAATCACAGGCCCAGAGAGTGGGTCACATATTGAGGGCATATGCTCTTGAACTATTTCCTTACTGCATCAAAATTCCAGGCCTCTGTGCTTTTGAAACTCTACTGCAAGCTGCAATATTGGAGCACAGTGTTTGCTAGGTTGATACTGTTTCACAGAGAGTCAAAGTAGGATAATTATAAAAATTCCTTTTTCTATGCAAACAGAAAAAGCACCTAAAATGACCTTGTTTAGTGGATCTGAATGTTTTGGTATTCCACATGGTAAGCCTTGCCTTCTTGCTATTTAGGTCTTATAGAACAGGAGATAAACTGGAACCCAAGGTAGTTAAAACCCTCCAGGAGCTCCCAGTCATGGTGTTTTACTGCAAATGCCAATGATCATAGAAATTAAATTGAGCTTTAATTGTGCTAGCAGTTGCTTTTCATCCTACCTTCGAATGAGGAAAGGGTGTAAAGAAATGCTTCTCTGGTTAATGGGTAAAGGCATAATGTAAACAATGATTCTTTGGAAGATTAGCAATCCTAAGAAAAGCAATTAGAGAAAGGAAGAACATTTAGACAAATTAATGCTTAGTAGCTTGCAGTTGGGTAAATCTGTGAAGAATTCTATTTCCAGATTAGATGGAATGCTTTCAAAGCTTTTGTGTTACCTCACAGGAAAATTGTTTTAGGTAATTCCAAATAATTAAAAATTGCCTCAATTGTAAGAACATGTGTCCTAACACCTATGCTATTTTCTACCTATGAGCATATTGTTTAAAAGTTATTTTGCTCATATTATATACCCAGTAGTGAATACACATCGTGAGACATAGCAGGTGCTTAGTAAGTATATTCATATGTGTAATATGTATCGGTAGGCTGAAGGGATAAATAAATGAATGAGAGTATAAGTTTTATAGTAATTGTCAGTGGAAATAATATTTTATTGTTTCATTTTCTGCACAACGATACTTGATTAATTTATATTAATAGATAAAACTTACTTAGGCAGTAAATGTGCCCTGTAGTGATTCCAAAGTAATCCCCTCTCAGTTACTTTTGTCATTGCTGAGACAAAATACCCAACACCCACACGTTAAAGGAGGAAAGGTTTATTTCAGCTCACAGTTGGTAAGGTTTTAGCCCAGAGTCTCGTTACTACAATGCAGGGTGGTGTGGCAGAGGGGCACCACAGAGGAGAAAGAGATCATAGTGTGGCAGGCAAGTGGCAAAAGGCAGCAAGCAGCAGCCTGCCTTCTTTCTGTCCTTTTATATTCCATCCAGGATGCAAGCCTAAGGATTGGTACCAACCACAGCCAGGATGAGACTTCTATAAACCATACCCTTAATTCAAGTATCACGTCTTTAATCCCAGTGTCACAGACCTTAAATCTAGCCACTTCTGAAAAGCCCCACCTGTGGCCCTATGAGGATTTAGGGGGACATCTAGATATAAGCCATGATGTCTTCTAATTATTTGTGTCTCGTTTAGGCCAGGCAAACGGGACTCTTATGTATTCTCCTCTGTAGGACATAAAGAAATGATAGATTGCTAAATTTGAAATAACATCTGTACTACTTATAAGATACAGGTTATTTGCAAATCATATGCTTTTCTTTTCCCATATTATATTTGTGGATTTTTTGGGGGGGTTCTCACTTTGTTTATAAGATACAAATAATATTATTAACATCAGCTGAATAAATTGAATATTATATGAGAGATGATTATAAAACAATACTTCAAAATGCTATGATGCAGTATATATACTACTAGCAATTGTTCTTGAATTTTAACTTCTGATCTATTAAACACTGGTATGTTCAAACTTTCACCTTCCAATGTCACAGCAATGCTAAATTGATGCCAAGCTTTAAAAACGTTTAATTTCTGTCCACCTTGTGAAGCGATAGAAAACTTCTGACAAGCTAGATCTTTGAGATCTACTCTTGGAGTAGCTCTTCTATAGGATATTGTAGAAATTTTTTGATGATGACGGAGATGATGATGACAGTTATGACAGTGACAATACTGTTGCTGTTTGGATGGGACCAGAGCTGGATTTCAAGGCTGGTTTGGATTCCAGGTAGTTGAAGGGGCTGAGAGAGCACATGTGTATGTGAGTAAGCCTGAACAAAGGAGAAGTGAGAATCACATGGCACTGTCAAACCATTTTTCTCTATGCTGGGAGTGGTGGCGCACGCCTGTAATCCCAATGCTCAGGAGACTGAAGCAGAAGTATTGTCGCAAGTTTGAGACCAACTTGGACTACAAAGTGAGCTCAAGACCAGCCTGAACTGCATAGCAAGATCCTGTCTCAAAAAGACAGACAAAAACAAAACAAAACATTTTTCCCTGCAGCAAATTGGAAATCTTCAGAAAACAAGACTATGGAAGAAGTTAAGCATCTTAAAAATGGTGGTGCTGCATTTGGCAACATCAGGTAGGATAAATTAAATCAAGAATGCAGTTTAATATTCCAGATATGAGGTACAAAGAACCTAAATGAGAGTACAGTGGGATCCAAAGGAATAGAAATACATTGATGGAAGATAAGATGGAAATTATGATCTAATTCACAGCTGGGAAGAATGAGAAAGAGAAAAAGAAAGATTTTTCAACCATGAACATAAGTACTGAAAGTTCTAACCAGAGCAATTAAGTAAGAAAAACAAATAAGACATCCAAAGCAGAATGAAAATTAAGCATGGGCAGCACATGTCTATAATCCCAACTGCTCAAGAGGTTGAGGCAGGAGGATCATAAATTTGAGTCCAGGCTGGAGAACCTAGTGAGACCTTGTCTTCAAATAAGAAGGATGAGGATGTAGCTTAGCGGTAGGATGTAGCTACCTTATGTAGGATAAGTGGGCCCTGGGTCCAATCCCTTGCACTGCCAAAAGAAAAAAAAAAGAACTGTAAAATTATATGCCTTCATTGTCTTTTCATAGATGACATATAACGTGGAAAACACTATGTATTTCACACACATAGTTGTTACAATTAATAAATGAATTCAGAAAAGTTTTAGGTTACAAAATTCATGCAGAAGTCAGTTGTGTTTGCATATATTTATAACAAACAACACGACAGAAAATTTAGTAAGTGATCCCATTTAATTTAGTATCAAATAATACAAAATATTTATCACAAATTTAAGGAGGCAAATTATATATACACAGAAACTATAAACATTGCTAAAATGAAGAAAAATAAATGAATGGGAAAGCATCCTGAACTTATGAATTGGAAGATACTATTGTTAGTATGTTCCCACTACCTAAAGCAGATTGAATGCCATCTGTATGTAAATCTCAGCAATAATTTCATTGAAAATATAATCCTAAAATTCGTACAAAGGTCATAGCCAAAACAAAACAAAAATCAGAACAGAACACACTTGGAAAAGAACAAAGCTGGAAGCCTCACACTACTGATTTCGAGATGTAATGCAGTGTTCTGGAAATCAAAACAGTATGGGGTAGTTACAAAGACAGACATGTAGAACACTGGGAAAGATCAGAGGGTCTATAGTTGGCCCATTCTAAGGCAGGGTGGCATGGCAGAGGGGCATCTCAGAAGATAAACAGTTTATAGCTGGCAGAAGGCAGTAAAGAGAAGCAAGTAAGTAGTGAGAGGGGTCAAGCCTCTTTCTGTGCCCTGTGTTTTATCCAGGCTACTTAGGGTGGGTAGCATTCACACCCTTAATCCTAGTGCCCTTGATCCTAGCATTGCACCATGACTCAATCCCAGAGTCAGCCATCCTTGAAAAAGTCTCACCTATGACTGCATGAGGCTTTGGAGGGACATTTAGGCACAAGCCATAAGAACATTCCTTTCCACAATGGTTGTACCAAGCGCAATCCCACCAAAAATGAATGAGGGCTTCTTTTTCAAACCAGCGTGCCAGCATTTGTTACTGTGTGATTTCTTAATGATTGCCATTCTTTCCAGAGTAAGGTGGAATCTTAGATTTGTCACATTATGCATTTCTGTAATGCCTAGAGATGTTGAATGTTTTTCATATATTTGTTGACTATTTGTATTTCCTCTGTAAAGTACCTGTTCATTTCTCTTGCCTATTTCTTGAGTGGGTCTTTAATTTTAGGTGGTTTAATTTTTTTGCATTCTTTATATATTCTAGATATTAGTCCTCTGAGGAGTAACTGCCAAATTTTTTTCCTATTCTGTAGATTTTCTCTATTGATTGATTTGTTTGCTTCACAGAAGCTTTTTACTCTAATATAATCCCATTTATTGATTCTTGCTGCTATCTCTTGTGTGATTAAGGTTCTGTTCAGAAAATCCATTGCTACACTTATGTTTTCAAGTGTTTCACCTATTTTATCTTCCAGTAGGCTTAATGGTTCTGTTTTCATGTTTACCTCTTTGATCCATTTTGATTTTAGTTTAGTACATGGTGAGAGGTAAAGGTCCAGTTTTGGGACTGGGGATTTAGCTCAGCAGCCCAAGCACTGGTCATGAGTTTGATTCCCGGTACTGGGAAGAAAACAAAAACCAAAAAAAAACAAGGTCCAGTTTCACTCTTCTTCAAACAGATAACCTGTTTTCCCAAAACCACTTGCAATAGGCTGTGTGTCCTCTACTATATGCTTATCTATTATCAAAGATTAAATAGTTGAATATGTCTCGGGCCATTTCTGTATCCTCAATTCTGTTCCATAGTATTGTTTTGGGAGTTTGAAGTGAAGACACTAGAGCAGAAGCTGCGATAAGGGAGAAAATCTACACACCTAGTAAATCAGAGCCAATGGAAGGAAACACACAAAAAGTACAAAACTAATAAGCATAAAAAACCATAAATGAACATAACATAAGCCTACAATACTAAATAAATCAAGAAACAAACTAAAACTCGAACCTAGAAGACATTTGATGGGCACACAGATTCAATATTCCAGTGAGATAGTGCGTATGTGACTCACATGAGGCTTCTTTACCAGAGAATCTGAGTGCTCACACCCTAATCATTCCTCTGAATATTCCGTGGCAGTACTGAAGCTAACTCCCACTCAGGACTTCTTTCTGCCTGGTTGCAGGGATTCTTGCAGAGGCTGATACAGTGCAAGTTCTTGGCTTAGGAACTCTTGATGTCCCTCTCTCTGGCTGTGATGGTAGATAAAACCATCAGACTGATTCAGTGACACAAAATTGTCCACCGAGTCAAGAAGGAGTATTCCTATGCAATCAAATCTGCTACAGTAGTAACAAGCTAATTAGTTGTGGTATCTATCTGGAGAAGTTTACAGCATACGATGAAACCCACTTTGGGATCTCTTGGTAGCCTAGAGAAGAAATCCACAGTTAGAGTGCAGCAAGATAACAGCCCAAATACTGGCCCACAGGTAATATGCACTAAATATGGTAAATGTCTCCTTTTATGGTAGAAAAGGCATTGAACATTGGTTTTATAGAATGTTATATAAAGGCCAGAGGATTTGTGGACTGGATAATGCTAGAAGGAGAGAAAGCAAAGAAAGTATGTGTTTTTAAAGAAGTAATCTGCTATGTAGAATGAGAAAGATGAAATAGGAGGAGCACAAAGGATGCTAATGGTGATAGATGTATGTTAGATATTTAGATGGGATAAAAGGGAAAACTAAATATGATTTCATGGCCAGTATAAATATTAGAGAAAAAGTTAAAGGGCAACAGATGAAGAAGAGGGGGCGAAAAGAAAAGAAAAGTAGAAGGATAATAAACAGGAGAAAGAATCAGGTGAAAAGATACAGATAAAACTAAAAGGAATAAAAAGGGACAAGGGAGAATTCCCTTACCCTCCACAGACTATTTTGGAAGAAAAGGGCAAGAGGAAGAGAAACAGACGTACACACTCACACCCAGTCTTTTGAAAAAAGAGGCAAATATTGGAATAAAAATGGGGGGAATAAACAGAAGTAGAAAATAGCAAAAGAGAAAAAGAAGAAGAAAGTTTTCCTTGTTTTGGAAAGGAAAAGAAAGCCTTGTTTTGGAAACATGGCTCTTTTCCACAGCCTAGGAGTAAGGAGCAGAGCTCAAGCCAAGACATGACTGGGCTCACGCTGGAAGTTTAAGGTGCCAGTCGGCCCAGAAAATGGTGCTGGTATACAAATAGAAAAACTTTAAAACTTCATAAAACAGAGAAGAACTAAAAAGTGGGTCAGTTGTCAGTAATGTATTAAATTTTCAGCACAAGAATTTATTTTTCTTACACTCTTTTCTCAAATTTTCTTTGAAGTTAATAGCAACCAAGATGGAATAAGTCTGAATATAGGATCAGCATTTATGGATGAACTTGGTCCAGGGTATTGCTCCTTTAATGATTCAATTGTTTACCTATCAAGTCTTTATAGTTCTGTGAATTTTTGTGAAAGACATTGTACCATCCCTTTAGAAGGCTGATTGCCATCTTGATGTGTGTGTGTGTGTGTGTGTGCATGTGTATTAATGTTAAAATATTTGATTTCTAAAATGATAAATGAAGCAAAAAGTGATTTATTCAAAGAGAGAATTTTAATTTTTGAGTGGCTTAAACTTATCCATTCCTTTAAATAATTTGTCACAATTTACTTTATCAGAATTG
>NW_004955430.1:13836864-13838140 GCF_000276665.1 Chinchilla lanigera | reverse complement strand
AAAAAAATTGAAATCAGGATCTTGAACATATCCTTGTTCATTGGAGCATTATTCACAATATCCAACAGATAGAAACAACCTAAATGTCCAGTGAAAGATGAATGGATAAGGAAAATCCAATGTACAAGTAAATGAAGTATTATTCAGTCATAAAAATGTAGGAGACTGTATAATATGCAATATATTGTATTAAATGCATTAACATGATGGCCCTTTAAGACATTGTCCTAAGTGAAATAAACCAGTCACCAAAGAATAAATATTGCACAGTTCCACTTTTATAAGTTAACTAAATTAGCCAAGCACATCAAAGAAAAATGATGGCTGCCAATTGCTCAGCACAGGGGAAAATGGGAAGTTACTGACCAATGAGTGTAAAGTTGTATTATGCAAGGTAAAAGCTTCAGAGATCTGCTATATTGTGTTAATACCTCTGGTACATGCAAAAAATAGAGGGAGATGTACCTTTAATAATTTTTTTCCACAGTGAAAAAGAAAACAGAAATTAAGGATGAATAAAACTATAGGAAACAGTTTACCTAGTGTTTTATATGTGAGAACAGGCAAAGGCCTGAGGCTGTATTTTGGGTTTCGGACTTACTAGATATGTGCCTTTGGATAATTCATTTCAGTTTCATGAGACTAGTTTATCTGTACATTAATTTTAAAAATGTGCATCCCAGGGGTCAGTTGGCCTTGAGTACTCTGTGTGTAAGACATTCACTAACACACTATACACTGCGTGAGCTCCTGGGAATACTTGTACTTACACGTTATGTGCCTAACCCCCAACATAGGTCATATGTATCCTTTTTCATTCCAAAATATTTAAGATTTGCCAATTTTTTTTGTTTGTTTTTAGTTTTCTTTGCTTGTTTTGTGGTGATGGAGATTGAATCCAGGACATTGTGTATGCTAAGCAGGTATTTTAACATTGAGCTACACCCTCACACCCATTTAATACAGGAGGAAATTAAATGATAAAGAGGGAATTAGGCTAGCTGGGCATGGTGGTGTACTTCTGTAATTCCAACCCTTGGAAGGCTGAGGCAGGAGGATCACCACAAGTTCCAAGCCAACGTGGGCTATATAGCGAGTTCAAGGCCAGCCTGCGCTACATAGTGAGACCTTGTCTCAGAAAACCAAAAGAAAAGAAAACAAAACAAAACAAACCCCAGAAGACAAAACAAAATAAACTCAACAAAGGAGGAAATTTGGCTAAATTGTCCGTTGCAGTTGCCTTGATTTGATCAGGGTGTGGGTTTTTAGGGTTTAT
>NW_004955430.1:13829780-13831600 GCF_000276665.1 Chinchilla lanigera | reverse complement strand
TCCAAATCAATACATTGAAAATACCTGTGCATTCCAGTGTTTATTCCAGCATTATTCACAGTAGCCAAAATATGGAAGTAACCTAAGTGTCCATCACTGAATCAATGGGAAATGAATGCATGGATGGAGATGGAGGATACTACGGCAGGTGAAATAAGCCAGGGACAAAAAGACTTCATATTCTCATACCTATGTAAGAGCTTCAAAATTTGAGTTTTAAAACTTGATTTCATAGTAGAGTGTAGAATAGTGATTACTAGTGGTTTGGAAGAAAAATGACCCTGAGGATAGAGGAAGGTTGAATATGGTACCAATATACAGTTACTTAGGAGGAAAAAGCTCTCATGTTCTACAACACAGGGCCACGACTATAGTTCATAAGAATTTATTATATATTTCATAAACAGAATGGATGCATTTGAAAATTCCCAACACAAAAAGATAATAAATGTTAAATATATGAGAAAGAAATGCTAAGTATCCTGATTTGATTATCTTGATTTGATTATGCATCTATCAAATTTTCATGCTGTGCCCTATAAATATGTAGTATTATCGTGTGCCAGTGAAAAAGAACAAAAGAAAACCACTAACAAAAATATGATATCTAAATAATGGAAGAGATTCTCTTACTGGATGGAGCTGGAGGACACTATATTAAGTGAAATAAACTCAGACACAGAAAAAAATACTGTATGATCTCACTTGTAAGTGGAATCTAAAAAAGTCAGCCTCATAGAATCAGAAAAAAGTGTAGTTACTGAGCTCGGGAGAGTTGAAAAGGGAAAGGAAAGCTGTTTATGAAAAACATAAAATTTTGTTTAGACTATAAGAATAAATTTTAGAGATCTATCACACTGCAGTTTAATAATATACTGATATGTATTTCAAAATACTTGGATTTTTAGCATTCTTAACTGCAAAGATTGTTGATGAGGTGATGGATAAAGTAATTACCTTGACTGAATCTTTCTAAAATATGTACATAGGTGAAACATCACGTTGTACCACATAAATAATGCATGATTCTTTGCCAGTTTATAGTAAATTTAGGGTTTGGGGGAATCTCCACACTAATTTCAACAGTGGTTGCACCAGTCTACACTCTCACGAACAGTGGAGAACTTTCTTCTTCCCCACACCCCCTCCAGCATTTGTTATTGGTTGATTTCTTGATGATAGCCATGCTTTCTGGGGTGAGATGGAATCTCAAGTGTTGTGTTAATTTTCATCTCTTGGTTCCCCACTCCCTGCCCCCAGTACCAGGAATTGAACTCATGACATTGCACTTGCCAGGCAGGTGCTGTGCTGCTGAGCTAAATCCCCAGCTGATGAGTGATGTTGAACATTTTTTCATATATTTATTTGTTATTTCTACTTCGTCATTTGAGAGACGTTGGTTCAATTCAGATGCCTGTTTTTGGATTAGGTCTTTAAATTTGGGGTGTATGTGATTTATTTAAGTTCTGTATATATACAATATTTTAGCCCTTTGTCTGAGGGACAGCTGGCAAATTTTTCCCCTCTATGGATTGTTTCTTCACTCTGGTGATTTCTTCTGCTGTGCAAAGATTTTCTTTAATAAGATGAAATCTCAGTTGTTTCATCTGACCCAGATATTCTCCTTCTTGGTATCTTCCCAGAAGAAATAAAAGCATCATACCACAGCAATATATGCATAGTCATGTTTATAGCCACACAATTTGTAATAGCAAAGTCTTGGAAACAGCCCAAATGTCCATCAATAGATGAGTAGATAAACAAAATGAGGCTTTTTTAAAAATATGATGTAGTATTACTCTGCCACAAAGAAGAACAAA
>NW_004955430.1:13821232-13828228 GCF_000276665.1 Chinchilla lanigera | reverse complement strand
TGTGCCTCTGTAGGGTGTGAAGACTCATGTGTTGCATCATTTAAAGTTTTGTGATAATATCTATGTGGCATTATAGCCAATAATGAAAACATAATCAAAAACACCTATGTTGGTAACTATGTACAGCATATTAGAGAACTTGCTAATAGAACACCTGTGTCTGTCTCTGAACAGGATTTTGAGCCTCATCTTAATTTTACACTGTTTGACATTGTATATTTACCCTACCAAAATACACCAACTTTTTAGCATCAGAGAGATGGTCTTTAAATGAAACAAAAAAGTGATCTCTTTCTGTTGGCTTAATCTATGTGCTAATGAGTTTGTATAATGTTGCTTCTGGGTCCTTTGAAACATTGTAATGCAGCACACAGCTTTTGTAGGAGGGAAAACAGACCCTTTAAAAAGAAAAAAAACCCAACAAATTGCAAGTAAAATAGAGATCAAAGGAATCTCCTTTTTCCCATAATTCCTGTAACTTGATGATGCAGTACTGTAATGTTCTGTATTTTAAGCAATAAGTATAAAACTTTTCACTTCTAAAAACAGAGTCAAATTTGGGAAAAACACAATTTGCCTCAAGTGTCCACATAACAGACAGACAAGATGGCCAGAGTGCATAAGCGTGCAGTAAAGTCAGGCATTATGGTAATTGAGGATGCGGTGTTGTATTCATGTAAACGGTGCTATCATCTACTCACCTATTAGGATGCTAGAAAATAGTTTTTGTTTCTTCTCTGATTTACTTGTCTGAAATAATATGCTTTATCTTGCCATGACACTTTCAAATATGTATTTTAGACTAATGACAGTATTTTTAGGATGTATATAATGGGTAAAAATTATAAGTATGGTTGCCCAGCAATGCTTGCAAAATAGAACAGGATATATTGTAAGAAATAGGAGGGGAAGATGAGAAGGAAGAAGAGATGAAGGAGGCAAAGAAAGGAGAAGAGGGGGAAGAGGAAGAGATGGAAAGGGGAGGAGTGGAGGAGAAAGAGGGAGAGGGAGGTAGAAGGAAAAGGAGGACAAGAAATAATAAACAAGTAGTAGCTATAATGCTGAAGCAGAAAACTTTTTTTTCCCACTATTGTCTTCTAATGTAGCTTAGTAACATTCTAGTCAAAAAGTAGGTATTCTTCTGGTGACCATTAATTGGGCCGAATTGAATTCTGATGAAAAGTGATCTCTAGTTTCTCTAGGCTCTTGAATACTTAGCTTCCACTTCTCCTGAGTCAGCTTCTAATTTATATAAATGTATTCTCTCTCCTCAGACTCTTAAATTTCTTGGACAGGTTCATGTTGTATTCTCCTGTATTACTGTAGTACCCAGCAGTATACCTAGAACATAACTGGTACTTAATTACTGTTAGATGAATTAATAGAACAAATATGAAATATTTGTAACTGCTACTATTAGGTGAATTAATTACTGAATTAATTACTATTTAATTACTGTTAGATGAATTAATAAAATAAATTTAAAAAGTGAGCATTTCATGGATTTATAGGTATATTAAACAATGATATACCCACAGCCACACAAATTTTTAATTACTATATAATAACTCTTCACTCTATCCAGTAAATGGACATAAGAATTATATCATAAGCTCTCAGCTTATAGTCATATCAATATGTCCAATGACAGCATAAGAACATTTGTCTCAGAAAATAAGAGCTGAAAGAAAATTGAAGGAATTCCTTATTAAAGGTGAGAAAGAATGATTAATATCAAGATATTTCCTCATTTGGTCCCAGTAAAATGATAATTCTAAGACCTGGAGTGCATGTTGAAGCAAGTTTGTACAAGGAATATCGTTGGAGTAGCTGTGTATGCACTTTCCTCTGTGGCTTATTCATCCATAAAAGCGCTGGATCGTCATGGTCCTAAAATACGTTTACAAGCTAAATCTGGTCTGCTGCCCACTTTGTAAATACATTCTCATTAGTACAGAATCATTAGCATTTGTACATGGATTGGTTAAGGGTGCTTTCCTTACAAGAGAGTTGAGAAGTTGAAATAGACCGCATATTCTCTAACTAAGGTTATAATACTAATCTCTGATTCTACAGAAGAATTTTGCCAAGTGATCACGTGAACCAAATTAAAACAGACGTGTACATTCCTTAACACAGAACACTGTATCTAGTTGATCTTGACATGCTTATAAAATATTACTAGGATTCTCACAGGCCAGTTTTAGGCTAAAGTTTATTTTTTAAACTTGTACTGTCCAGTGTGTTGCCACTAACTGCATGTGGTTAATTAAACAGAGTTAAACATAACTTAAAGATCAGTGTGGTTTTTTTTTTTTATT
Organism: Chinchilla lanigera; assembly: GCF_000276665.1. Classification (NCBI taxonomy): domain Eukaryota; kingdom Metazoa; phylum Chordata; class Mammalia; order Rodentia; family Chinchillidae; genus Chinchilla; species Chinchilla lanigera. The sequence continues at coordinate 13,825,907 of NW_004955430.1, read as the reverse complement.
TTTTAATTTTTTAATTTTTTTTGGTTTTTCTCCGGTACCGGGAACCGAACTCACGACCTTGCGCTTGCCAGGCATGCGCTTTTGCCGCTGAGCTAAATCCCCAGCCCCAAAGATCAGTGTGTGAAGTGCACCAGCTACATTTTAAGTAGTCAAGAATCTCATGCACCTAGCTTATTGGGCAGAACAAATGCACATTTCTGTCATCTCAGAAATTTCTGTTGAATAGCTCTGGTCTATGGTCTCTAAACTCACTAAACATCCTGTATTTTTGTACTAAAATATATAGCCTTTTTGCACTGAGAGACTAAAAGGGTAATAAATTTGCAGATCATTTAAAAATAAACATCAAAATGCATGTAATTCAAGTTGAGCCTTATAAATACGAGAGAAATTTAAATGTGAATAGTATAAATAATATTAACAACGAGATATGATACAAGTGCAGTCAGAGAGAGATTTGTGTGATGCTAGTGATCTTCTTATTAGAGAGCAAGAAGCACTCTTTGGAACAGAGACACTCCTAAAGCAGCAGTTAGAGCTGGGCATGGGGCACACGCTTGTAATCCCAGCACTCAGGAGGCTGAGGCAGGAGAATCATTGCCAGTTTGAAGCCAGCCTGGGCTACAAAGTGAGTTCGAGGCCAGCCTGAACTGCATAGCGAGACTCTGTCTCAAAAAGACAATAAATAAATAAATAAATAAATAAATAAATAAATAAATAACCAGCAGTTGCCAGGACTACTTATGAATTCTCAATTTAGGCTAATACTGGAATTGTCTGGAGATCTAGTGGTGCCTGAGGCCCACCCCCAGAATTTTTGCTTTAATTGGTGCTAGTGTCTGAGTGTGCCCCTCCAATTTCTTGTGTTAGAAACCTTAATCCTTAGTGCAATAATGTAGCGTAGTTGACCCTAGTGGAAGGAGATGATATCTTGAGGAGAATCCACTTCATGATATGCTATAAGAAGAGCTGCAAGGGTGGGTTCACTGGTTTTTGCTTCTTTGCTATGTGAAGAAGTAGTTTTTATCCTCTTTTTGGCCTTTTGTTTTCCACCATGCAAGGATGCAGGGAGCCAGCCCTCAGCAGGCTTGGAGTGTCAGCACTCTGAACTGAGACTCTCCAGCCTCTACAACTGTTAGAGATAAATGTCTGTTCTTTATAAGTTACTCTTAGTCAGTCTCAGATACTCTGGTCTAGCAGTACAAACAGACTCAGACAGCTGGGACACAGCCTGGGCCTTGTGATTATTAAAGGCTCCCATTTGATCCTAATAGGCACCAAGGTTTGAGGAGCACTGATGTGAAATCCCTGCCCACACCTTAAATCTAAAGATATACCAAGGTATGCACAATTTATTTAATATCCCAGTGGTTCTAATTATTGATTTAAAGAAAATGATGATAAAAGCATGGAGACAAATTCTGTAAATATTTGCAGTAACAGGGGGAAAAGAGGCAAAATAGAACATCTGGCTTCCCTTTTGCCAAATAAAAACAAAGTAGCAGTAATCAAAGTGTAGTACTGTTACCAGTAGCATCAGCGTGCCTGGAACTTGTTGAAAAGGCAGTTTGCGTTCATCCATTCCACTGGATCAGAACCAAGCAGTTCAAGTGTTAACAAGCGCATTCTCCAGTTGAGAACCATGCACAGTGATGTCTTCATCAAATCTAGGCAGTTTATGTTTTAAATGCCACCTTCATAAAATTAAAATAAAATCATTTTTCACTTTGTTCTATTTGTTAAGCTACCAATACGTGTTTTTATATGTATAGATACTAATGATATGAATTCATGTGTATTAAAGCATGAAGAACATTTTTTACAATTTTAGATCGTGGTCTAACCCAGCGTTTTTCCCGCACATAGCATTTAGCAATTTAAAGGCCACTGATGTACATTCTAGGAGTAGTTTTAGCACCATAACAGCCTCTGTCATCCTAAACAGAATAAATTGCCTCTAAACTGCAAATGAAATACTTGTACTTAATGTTTTGGCTATATCATAATAATAGCGTACACATGGGAATAAAGGACTGAATCAGTTTTGTGGTGCTTGAATTTTAGGTACCTCGGTTTTGGGAAAAATATTTTTAGAGTGAAACTCAGATTGTAAATGAAGGCTCCAGTTCTTTCACAAAGTTGCTCAAGATTTAAGACCTGCTAATCTAACAGTTCATGTTGAAGTGTTTACCTTTTTGACCTCCAAAACAAGTTCTCAATAAAGACATGATGAATGATTTTTAAATTGATTTTCTGGTCCAGCGTGGTGGCACATAACTGTAATCCCAGCCATGGAGAGGCTGAGGCAGGAGGATCGTTGTGTGTTTGAGGCCAGCATGGGCTACAAAGTGAGCTCAAGGCCAACCTGAACTGCATAGTGAGACCCTGTCTCAAAAAGACAAAAAAAAAAAAAAATTGATTTTGTAATAGTCGTGAACAGCCACTGATAATATTGTTAAAGAAGAGCTTCAAGGTCTGCTGTAATGAACTGATAGCAGTGTATCCCGTATCCCCCTTAGGCCTATTGAAAATGCCTTAATAATAATAATATACTCTTTAAGAATGGTAAGTGACTTTGTTAAATTGTTTATTAAGGTTTTTTTTTTTTTCCATCTAGAGAGGATGTAAAAGCAAAGTTCCATCAGGCTTCTGTCTGATAAATCACAGATTCTAAGCTAAACTGACATGGAATCAGTTTTTGATGTTTCACTGTGCATTGATTCCATCTATGTACAGGTTTGAATAGCAGATTCATGGTATTTCTTAAGGTCGGCGGAAGTCCATAATGTGCAGCAAACTTTCTAATATTTTATGAGCCTTATTTTACAAACACTAACTTGGAAAAAAAGAAAAGATATTGCACTAAATGAAAGTAGATATGGTAAGTAGTAGTCTGCTCTTTAAAATAAAAAGGGTCTCCTCTTATTCCATAGAATATCTGCTGCAGAAACAAAGAAAAACATTTTTCCAGAGGTAGAACGGCCACTCCAGGCCTTTATAATCACACTAAAATATTTGGCTATTTGGTTAGTAGCCCTATAATCTCCAATGGCTTCATTTCACACACCACTTGTATTTACTTGACCTACATTTCTGAGTTATTGGTGTAATAAAGAATGATATTTTATGAGGACATTTTAGCCTACACTACTGAGCTTCTTAATAAGATGCAATGAGTAGAATTAAACAAGGTGACAGGAAGGAATGATGGAATAGGAAGCTTTATAGTTATCTTCAGACATATCACAGCCAAAAGACTGATTTTACTGTTAGAACAAGAATAATAAACTTATGTAGTTCTTTAGAAAATGAAGTCATATTATTTTATTAGTATTTTAAACACTGTCACTTATTAAGTGTGTGATGTGCAAAGATTGTGATAAGCACTCAGCCTGCTTAATGTTCAAAAGTATTTATCTTATCCAGAATTTGAAAATAAACTGAGGCTTCTGATAATTAGCCAACTTTCCAGTCTCAAAGCTAGAGTTGCACATCAGAGATTTGAGAGCAAAGGCCAGTAGCCCAGTTTATACGTGATGTTAGCTCAGAGAATGTGGACCTGCACTGACTGTTCTTCCAGTGTGTTCCCCTTTCCATAGAGGGGTGTATATGAACAGAATACCTACCAGTCAGCTAGTAAGCCCTCATGATAAGAGTCAAGCTATACACACCTTTTTTATACACCTTGCTCGAAAAGATCTGGGCATTAAAATCAATTTCAAAATAGTAACACATAGACTAGTTGAAAATGAAACTATGAAATGAATAGTGTATGTACAAACTAGTATAATATATATGCAATATGTGTGTATATTGTCTTTACTCATCTGTATAAAACTACAGACTTATCATGGGCCTAAAATGAGCTTGCAAGCTACATCTTGTCTGGTGCCTACTTTCTAAATATATTTTCATTTGTACCTGGTAACTGCTATCCTTACCTGCATCTCCTTCGCTGATTGTGAAGAAATTGAGTTTTTGTGCACAATGTTTGATCCACGAGCCACACATCATCAGGAAATTTGTTCAAAATGCAGTATCTCTACTGTATGTGCTGAATCAGAACCTACGTTTAGATGAAGAATCCCAGGGGATTAAAGTACACAGGGACGTTCGAGAAATATGAACCATGTTCACATTTTATAGAGGTAGATAAGAGCTAGTCATTTTCTCTGTCTATATACATTAACCATTATTAGTTTTCCTTCTTTACAGAAAACATGAGTCTATAATGAAAAGTTTAGTCATTCTGCATCAGTTTTATGGACATAAATAAACTTTCTTTGCAAGCCCTTTCCTGAGTTAAATGCTGTTGAACAACTCTCTTCCAATATTCAGTAGATTCACTATACTTTCTTATCTCTCATTATTAAATTTGCTCACCTCCAAAATTCAGTGTCATTAGGTTAAATACTAGTTTGTCCTGGAAAGTATAAATTTATTTTTTCAGGTTTTGAATTTTTATATGTCTTTAAAATATTGGCCATCCTGGGGCTGCATTTGAAAGGGTGACAAAGATAAGGATGATATTCGAAGTTCTGTTTTATTAGAAGACCTTATAGTGCAATAAAGATTGACATCTGCATTGGACAGTAGATAGAGACTCCTTGCCATTAGTTTATTTATAAATCCATGGAACTGAGTGTCTTTTCCTTTCATTTCATTTTTAAACTTT
>NW_004955430.1:13813283-13820870 GCF_000276665.1 Chinchilla lanigera | reverse complement strand
TATTTATATATATAAATTTGAGTATGTGATTTGATGACCATTCCATATATATTGTTTAGTTTTATTCCGAGGAACCAGTGCTCAAAGAATGAAGAGAAACATTTCACAAGCATTCGGGCACTTATTAATGTACTCATCCTTCCATGCACTTAGCAAGCAGTGTCTATAGTGGGCAAGAAAAGAGAAGATATTTTACAAAATCTAGTCAAACACTTGACATTTATTTTAAAACTAATGTCTACATTTTTTGATACCTAGTTTGATCAAACTAAAATGAATGAAGCAAATGATGAATTCCAGAAAGAAAAGAAATTAAGTGTGCAGTTTTATTTTTAAATGCAGTTTCTAGTCCAGTATCAGTGAATCATTTTCTTTCAATAAGAGCTCGAAATGATTTGTCAACATACTTTTATGTTACTACCCTGTGGGATTTGGGGCACAGTGGAATCTATGTTATTATTTGTATATTTTCAAATATCTATACTCATTTGCAAGCATAACATTTGCATATATTTTAATGCATTTGTACATGAAGTGAGGTAAAGTCCAGGAAGGAAAGCAAGTGAGATTTTTCAGAATAAATTAAGTGGACTGGGAGGTAGGATGACTTTACCCTCATTAGAATCTGCAGATAGTGGGATTAACCGAGACCACTTGGAATTGCGCTGATAGTCCAGTTTCACCTGAAGTTAGGCATGTCTTAGATCTTTAGAGTTATTAGCACAGCATTCTCAGATTTGTAGTGGCAGATGTAGCAGTGTCCACCAAGACAGGCAAAGGGCTTTTGAAGAGGCAGCTGTTTGCCTTGACCCCAGTGGGCTGCAGGTTAGTGGCCTCCGAGGCTGATTGGTCCCTTCTGATTTAATTTCCTCTCTTTAGTATAAGTCTTTTTGCTGGAATCCCATCGTATACCATAACATGTTATCAGAAGAGCACCTTACAAAAGTGTGCCACCTGATGTTGCAATGGTGAGAATTATCTCTGGTCTCCTTATTGGTATTCTGGCAAGTCAGGGGTCAGGATTCACAAAGGAAACACTTTGTTCTGTTTGTTACTTTTTTTTCTTTTCCTTAGAATCCTAGTATGACATAAGAATTTCAAATTGGTCCAGTTCCAGGTTGACTCATTTCACTTTAATCATGTTTTCAGTGTCAAAGCTGTTGTTTGTATTGCCTGTATCTTAGGCTCCTAATTTGAGCTTCATAAAAAGTGTAGCTATGCTGCCTCTGATAGTCAGAATTTATCAGTGATGCTTCAATGGTAAGACTACTACCATTCTTAATTGCTTGGAAGCAGAAGTGTAAATTGAGGCATTCTATATTTTTAACACTTTTTTAAAAAGGATTTGATATTAATACACAAAAGTGTTAAAATTTAATATAAATGAGGTAATTACCTATTTGTTCTAATATTTACTCTATATATTTGAAATTATTTTACTGTGAAACAGTAAAGAGATTATTGACCTCATATGATTAGATGGACTAACTTTATAATTCTAAAGTGCCTTTGATTTAACTGTGTAATGATGTCTTTAAGATATGGCATGAATTTTCTGGAAGTGTGAGTAACTTCTTTCTATGTATCCGCTAGAATTTTCAGTCATGTCTCTGGCTATGATTCTGTGTGCCAAGATATTTGGGGAATATTATCTACTGCTTGGGATAAGAGCTGTATGGGAGATGGGGGATTTGTTTGATTATTGGATTGCATAAAGCAGACTCTACTCCCAAGTCCCTCTATTTCAGAAGGTGGGAAAATACCTCATGGAGAGACAGTCATAGTACTTATGATAGTCTATTCTACCTACAGCTATTGGTAGGCTGTTTTCCAACAGATGCCATCTGGCTTTCCCAGCTAAGGCTTACAAAACAGTGCTGTAGATCAGTGGTCTTAGCCTTTCACCATCTCAAATCATTATATATTAATCAGATTGTCCCCAAAGATATCACAGTTAATTGCATTTATCTAAATTTCCATCTGTAGACAAAGAGTTGACCTATTTTTAAGGTCGTAGTAAAAATGTCATCAAAAGTACAACACATTAAGTGATATGAGTGAAGGCATCAGATAAGTGTATGCTTATAAGCAGCAACTGATATTCCTAAATGAAAATTTTTACTTACTTCTGAAAATGGCAAAATTGTAATGGCCGTGAATTTTCCAGTTCATAATGACAGACCATAGGGATACAGTGGAAACACCTGTACCGTGGCATGACAAAAAAGTTTGTTTTGAAAGCAGTCTGTCCCTTTGCATCTGGGAAGATGCACCAAAAATGAAAACGAGAGGCCGTCCTGTGACTAGACTAGCTAGTTTAGCCAAGATCATTGGCTGGCTGGGCCAGTGGAACTATTTTAGCTTGACCTTGAACTCTTAGGATTTTCGCTGCACTTTGCCTGCTCCACATGGTATATTTTAAGGTTTGCAGGGTGTAGAGGTATCTTAATCAAATCTATACCATAAATCAGCCATAAAAATAAGCACTGGCAGATGTGCCCAGGGAGTAAAAGAAATCAGGACAACTAAATGAGAATCAGGCAGCAAATCTAAATGAATGTTATTGCATTCTGCCCCTTTTCATTTGGTTTGATGAGACTCTCTGAGTAGAGACCCTGAGTGGAGTTGCTATAGACAGATGTTTGAATTTTTGTAGCCTGTCTTTCCCTAGAGCAGCTGAAAGCCTTTGCAACGAAACTGCCTCAGGTACCAGAGGCTGAAATTAATATGTGATTTTGAGTTAGAAGTTAGAGGAAATGTGCATAGGCTTGACTTTGAAAACTATTAATAAGATTTTATTAAATCTGACGATGGGAATGTTAAACTTAATACAGTCGGGATGCTTGATCTGTTTCCATTCCCAGGAGCACTTTGATGTGGGCAGTGTAGCTGTCTCCCTGTTTAATTGATGCTGATGTGGGGACATCTGTACTCATCCAACGGATGAAAAAGACCAAGAATTATTGAGTGCAGCCATCAGCTTATAAAAATAGGCAATATTGTAAGCTTTTAAATATTTAACTTACCTAGTAAAAATAGTCTGTAAATATATAGATTACGGAGAAGTTGTCAAAGTACAACCTACAAGCTAAATCCCTTTGAACACCTATGTTTGGGAATCAAGTATAATTGAAATACAGTTCACCCATTTGCTTAACTGTGGCTGTGTTTGACCTGAAGTGACAGAGTTGTGTAGTTACCACAGATCATGTCACCAGGAAACCTAAAGCCATTAGTCTTTAGCACTTTATGGGAAAAGTGTGCTAAACCTTATTCAGTAGCAACCTCTTCCAGATTTCCTTTTTTTGACAAAAGAAGTTACTTTTTTAGTTAGTTGTTAATGTGGTGCTGCAGATTTAATTTCCAAATTTCTTTTTTTGTGGTTTTTTTTTTCTGGGAATCGAACTCATGACCTTGCGCTTGCCAGGCAGGCGCTGTGCCGCTGAGCTAAATCCCCAGCCCCCCTCCAAATTTCTTAGGCCAAGAAAGAGGCTCTAATTAAGCAAAAGTTTCTGTGTTCCAAAAAAACACATCCCAAGGTTTTCCTTTCCTTTTTTTAAGTTTTGATACTTTCCTAGTCAACTCTGTCTGAAATTATTTCCCCATTTCAGCAGGATGCAGAGCGTGACATCCTCCGTGTCCCAGGAAAGTGCGGCATACATAATGCATGAATCTTTGGGAAGATCTGAGCCTTTGAATACACAATTACACTTTCTGCTCAAAATGGAAAGTGCCGTGTTTGGAAGCATCTTGAAGTTTCCCAAAATATTTGTTTGCAGTTTTAATTTCAATAATTAACTTATGGATTAAGCCATTTTTCTTATCTTCCAATTCCAGCAGTGGGGTCAGCACTTCATAGCTACAGGAAAAAAAGTCTTTAGCACTTCCCAGTTCAAAGCCAGCAATAATGTTGTTTCAGCGGAAGGCCGTTCACAGGGCAGAGAATTCTGCAGGCTGCTGAATTGAGGGCCTGCACCTTGACGAGGGATGAGACACGTGGTTTGCTGTCTTTTCGCTCCCAAATGCCCTATTCTGTGGGCCTCTGATGAGACGCAAGTGAAGAAAAGCAGAATGTTCTTTTCATCTACATGACCATGAAACAGGGTAACTCTGTTTCTCCCTTTATGTTTAGCGTTTTTCTATTTCTTTCTTTCCAGACCCCACTAACTTAAAAGATAAATCCACACATGTATAACCTGGCACTCTCCAAGTTCTAGACTCTCCACAGGCTCTTTTTGCTTCAAACTTTCTTCCTGAAGGAGAAGTGAATCTGCAGACAGACCATAAAGTGCAGTTTTTCTCAGGGAAGTTCTTTGAGTTTTTGGTATCCCTTGAAGCAAAAAAGCTCAGTAGCTCATTTATGTTTTCATCTCTTACCTGTTTCCTTACTATTCACAGGCATTTTAGATTTTAGTTCTGGGTGGCATTGCTACTTAAAAGAATCCTTCCTCAACCTCAGATGTGAAAGCTGAATCTTACCTTTTCTCTCCTGACTGTGTAGGGGCATGAAGGTGGTGATGTTGGCTATGCTAGGTTTATAATATCAAATCAGGTCATGGGTCTCTTAAGATAAAACAGTCAGATGTACCGTGAAGGAAAATAGGAACCACATGTTATTTACAGATTGGCCTTGTTATCTGATCATTGTCTCTGTGGAGGTATAGAACAGCTGCATAGAGCTGCACCATGGCAGGAGGCTGAATTAATGATGTGATCCGGAAATTTAGCCGAGGTAAATGGAGGAGTTACAGGTGGAACACACATGGAACTACGAAATTTCAGAGCATTTTTGTTCCCCTCCCCCATTGTTACCTTAGTCTGTTATAGGTGTTATAAAAAAATACCCTGCCATCAACTGAGTAGCTTATAAACTGTAAGCATTTATTTCTCACAGTTCTGGAGTACAACATGCAGTTCTAGAAGTACAGTACTAAGTGACTAAAGATTATGGTATCCAGTAAGTGCCCATTCTTTATGCGCGGTGCCTTTTCACTCTGTCCCCTTAGAGAGGAAGGGTGAATTAGCCCTTAGGCTTCTTTTATGGGGATATCAATCCTATTCACAGGGGCTCCAACTTCCTGATTGAATCTCTCATCAGGGCCCCACCTCTTAACTTTATCACAGTAGGAATTGGATTTTAAGGTATAAATTTTGGGGGGATACGAACATTTAGAGCATAGTATAGGTGAACATTTTAACTGGACCGAAAGGTTGCCTGTGCATATAACCCTTTACTGTTGTCTGATTTTAGAACATTTGGAAGTACTTCTTTAACTGAAGCCCTCTCAGAATTGCCTCCTCTGAGTTTCATTTTGATTTCATGCCCTTGACTCTTTTTAAGGTCTCTGAGATAAATATTCGTTTGCATTTTATTTCTAGGTTTCCTTTGAGACTGTATTTTAAGGACACTGCCTGACATCTGTTCCATGGCTGTTTATTAAGTTCATGTGTTGTGGTTGTCCTGCAGTCCCATCCTTCTCTGTTTGGCTCTGTGTCTTGGGAAGCTGACTTTGGCATGAACTTCTGGCCTCTGATAACCTTTGCTTTCCACTGGATTACAGGAGCATCTGGGTGGGATGGAGCGGAGGTGAGGGTGTACACCTCTGTTACCTCACTGCTTTGGCTATGTGACTTAGACCATTCTCTCTCCCTGCAGTAGTGCACTGCACCTTCTGCCAGGAAACCCCTCCCCCATGATTTCTGTCTCCCAGTCTGCTTTTGCCTTCCAGTTTCCTCTTGGGACCTCAGGATTATAGGGAATTCCTATGTTTGCTAAACTCTGAGTGCCCCAAAACCCTTGTTGATTGTCTTCATTCTATGCTCCCTACCCTTCTCAAATGAAAATCTTACTATTTGAGTCAAAATTCTATTTTCCCCTATTAACACAAACAATACAACTTATTATGTGCTGTCAGCCTGGGAATGCACTGTATAAAATATATATATATACATATATAAACTACTTGTCTTCAGGTCATGCTACTGTAACATAGAAAACAATAAAAAAATTAGAGACAAATAACTACATGTAAAGTATGCTGATGGTGCAGTGAAATAATATACCTAAATATGCACTTTGTTGGTAGGGCTGTGCAGGGATGTGAAAGCAATCTAGTGAGCCAGACATACTGGGGCATGCCTGTAACACCAGTACTCTGGGAAACTGAGGAGGGGGGCAGTAAGTTTGAGCTCAGCTAGGATAATTGTGGAATATATCAAGCTCTTATCTCAAAATAAAATATAAATAAAAAGGGCTGGTGATGTAGCTCAGTAGGAAGGTCGTAGTCCAGGGAGAAGAGAGAGTTTCACATGCTGTAGTGCTCTGTTGTCAGCCCTCATAATACTGCCTATCCCCTTCATCTCTGCCCTTGTCTTTCTGTCTCTCTGTTAGTCTCTCTCTCTCTCTCTCTGTCTCTGTCTCTGTCTCTGTCTCTGTCTCTGTCTCTCTCTCTCTCTCTCTCTCTCTCTCTGTCTCCACGTCCTTCCCTCTGTGACTAACTTTCATGGAAGGAAGGCCTCTATGAGAAGGTGACATATGACCTGGATATTGTATTTCTACTATGAAGAAAACCTTCTCAGCTACCATAGCAGTGAACATGAGAAAACTACCTTTCTTACTCTACTTCCACTTGGAATTGCGTCCCCTGAGTTTTATTTTGATTAGTTTTTCATCATTGGTAATATTTCTACATAGTCTTCATTTTCTAGGTTTCCTTTGAACCATAAAGTATTTTGAGGACATCCCTTCCATTTGATCAGTAGCTCTGTATTGAGTAACTGTGAGGCTGTTGTCCTCGTTTGTCTTTTCACTTGCATAGAAGCAAGAGGAAAACCCGGTCAAGTAGTTAGGAACACGTTTCCATAATCAAGGCAAAACATGATGGTGGCTTGCTGCAGGTAGCAGCGGTGGAAAGGGTGAATGGTAAGATACTGAAGTTATTTTAAATGTGGAGCCAACAGAATTGCTGAAGAATATATGAAAGAGAGAAAACAGGAGGAGGGATGCCTCTAAGGTTTCTCACCTGAGCAGCAGAATGGACAGGATAGGCAGCACTTGCAGCAGAATTTAAAAAGATCAAGAATTACACATTAGGCAAGTTAACTTTTTTTATTTTACAGATCATAGTTAAAAAAAAAAAAGAACAATAGCAAAATACAAACAAAACAAAGCAAGGACATTAAAAATGATATGGCTTTTCAGACCAAATGATGGGGATTAACAGTGTTTGTTATATAACATACTGTTATCTTCAATGAAGTTGCTCAGATTTCCAGATGTAAGAATGGAAGATTAATCAAACCATTAGAGAGAATAAGAAAATAATAATTTGAAAAAAACGTTAAAGACAATACAGAGTTTCACTAGACAGGATCCAATTTTTTCACTTATGATTACGGTCTCTAGTTGCATTCATTTACCAATAAAACCCTTGAGTTTATCTTTTTTTATAGTTGAGTAGTACTCCATTGTATAAAAATACCACATCTGTTTTTATCCATTTCTCAGTTGATGGGCATTTGGGTTGTTTCCAAGATTTAGCTATGACACATTGCACTTCTATACACATGGGTTCACATATATCACTG
>NW_004955430.1:13786689-13811863 GCF_000276665.1 Chinchilla lanigera | reverse complement strand
TGCTACTGAATTTGGTCATTAAAATAAGCCTTTTGATGTAGTTTTTGGGGTCTTCTATGTAGAGTATCATGTCATCTGTGAATAATGATAATTTCACTTCTTTCTTTCCTGTCCTTATTCTTCTTATTTCTCTCTCTTGTATAATTTCTCTGGCTTTTATTTCCAGAACTATATTGAATAGTAGTGGTGACAATGGACATCCTTGTCTTGTTCCTGAATTTAAAGTAAAAGCTTTCAGTTTTTGACCATTTGGAATGATGTTAGCTGTTGGTTTATCATAGTTGGCTTTTTTCAGATTGAGGTAAAGTCCATTTGTCAATTTTCTGTAGGGTCTTTGTCATAAATAAATGTTAGACTTTATCAAACTTTTTCTGGGTCAGTTGAGATGATTGTGTGATTTTTGTCTTTGGTGCTATTGATGTGGTATATTATGTTAATTGATTTGCATATATTGAACCATCCCTGCATTCTTGGAATGAATCCCATTTGGCCATGGTGTGTAATCTTCTTAATGATTTGTTACATTCTGTTTGCTAGTATTTTACTGAGAAGTTTTACGTCTATATTCATTAGGGAGATTGGCGTGCAGTTCTCTTTTTTGGGTGGGTCTTTCTCTGGTTTTGATATCAGGATAATACTTACCTCAGGAATGAGTTGGGGAGAATTTCTTCCCTTTCAGTTTCATTAAAGAGTTTGAGAAGAACTGGCATTAAATCTCTAAATTTTTTGTAGAATTCAACTGTGACTCCATTAGGCAAGTTAATTTTTAAATGTCCATTTATTTAATTATGGAGATGCCCTATGGGTAATTGAGTTTGAAGTTCAGAGAAAGGAGGAGAAGAGGGTGAAATATTACCCAAAGCTAAGGGGCTGGTTGAGTTTACAGAAGGAGTGAATGTGGGTAGAAAGTTTGAGAGATCTGTGCACTTTGACTTGGGTACTCCTTTGTATAATCTTTAGTTGTTGAAATAGACCCAGCTAAGAGGTCTGTAAGAAAATAATATGTAAGGATAGATTGAGGTCAACACGTGATGTACAATCCCTCTCACAAGACTGGATAATTTACAAAGGGGAGTTTATTTTGGCTTACAGTTCTAGAGCCTGGAAAATCCAAAAGCATGCTATCAATGAGAGCCTAGTGCTGCCTTGGCCCATGCTAGAAAACATAAGATCAAGGAGGTATATGTGAAAGAGATAAGAAACAGCCTTCTTTTATGAAAGCCTGATCTCAAGATAAATAATCCTACCCTGAAAGGACTCATGCTCACTTTTTAAGCAAAACAGTCCTTCTGAATGGCCCACTTGCTTCTTAAGGCCCCATCACTTTTTAACTGGTAGGTTGGGAATCAAATTTCAACATGAGTTTTGATGAGGACAAGCCATATCCAAAACATAGCATTTCTCATGTGAATAATTTATTTTGGAGATTACAGAAAGCTTTCCTTCTGTCAGATTATAAGTATTGCACAGTTTGAACTGTTCCACTCATCTTCAACTAGCAGAGCTTTTAGGACCATGAAATATGTACACACAAACACATACATGCAATACATATGGAAATGTATGCTTCTAAACATATTTTTCGTATATATTTAGATACACATGTACTTAGTTCTGCATTTGTTGGCATATTTTTATTAGCTAATTTCTTTCACTACCTTCAACAAAATTAAATAAGCATAATTCATGTCCCAATATAGTATAATAAGTGCCATAATTTATTTTTGTGTGAGCTATACAAGCTCATCAGCATAGAAAAGCATATTAAAAGTTTCAATGCAATGTTACATACATCATTATTTTAAATTTACTTTAAAATAAATTCTCATTCTGTAACCCTTTATGCAAAGGATTAAGGCAGAATCGTTGGGATAGGATACATGGTGACCTGTGAAGTAGAGGGGCTCCATGTCTCCCTTATTTGGACAATTGTTCTTATAAATGTAGGATGGAAGAAAACTTCAAACTATATCCTTAATGCACTGTGATTAATGCAGTGATTCCCATTTTCCTTGCAAATAGGAAAGGAATGGAATCCATGCTCACAGGATTAAACCACTAGAAATGTCAGGGAAGACGTTAGTTCCACAGAGGAGCGAGGGAGGACATGGAGCGTGTAGTGTTAAATCTTTATTAAGAGATGCAACTAGTGAACAGTTTGTGAAGAATGTGGGTCTTGTCTCATACCACAAGGTGATTAATTCCTTGGATGATCCAGGTAAAGCTTCAGGTTGAGCAGGCAGTCTGAGATGCCAGAGAGTGAAATTTTTCACCAAGCAAAATATTCTTAAAGGAAAAGTAACACATGATTTGAACATTAGGTTGCAAATATATTCTTAACATAAACTAACTACATGGTAAGTCACTTTTAGGGATAGGTATGAGAATGGAAATAGGGAGTGATATAGCTATTGCTAAAAATAATTCCCTATTTATTAAAGACAAAAAAGCCTTTGAGAAAGGCTAGGAATTTGGATGGTGAAGGGTGTCAGTACAAATCATGGAATCTCAAAGTTTCTTTACACGGAGTTTGCTTCCAAAACAAATTAGCTATTGTGTGTATCCAGTAACAGTTCCCTGCACATTTCTGCCTTCTTTGTGTCCTACTCCACCGACAAGTAATAAATTTCAAAGTGAGTTGCTGGAAAATTATTTTATGAGGATATAAGATGCATAGAGTTTAAAATAAAAGTTAGTTTGGAAAAAATATGGCAGAATGCCTAAAACTCATGGATTCTGCCTAGCTTTATCTTCAGCTTCTGTCCTGGACTTCAGGGATGTGCACAAAGGTAATAGTCTCTGTTGCTCTGCCCTAGGCACATGAAGAGGTTGGTCAAGTTAGTATTTCAAGGGGGGAAGGATAGGTGTGAGTCCCAGCCACTCATATCTTGCTACTACAGAATAAGTACTTCATGTTTTGTTGCATGAATTTACAGATAAGATTAGTGAACAAAGTATAGTTTTCAATTTGGTGCTCAAATCTGTTATCCATTTGTAGCTGGCCATGTGATTCTCTTACCCAGTCCTATGAAATAATCCACTCAATTATTCATTAAATTAGTCATTTAATTAATCAGCCATCAAAGCTTTATTCACTACATTGAGTGTTAGAATTTGTGTCAGATTTTAGGAATATAAATGAAGAAAGTGTAGTCAGGTGATGGTGTTCCTGATAAACAAAAGAGTCAAGCCGGAAATACTAAATCTCAAGCACAAATGATGCTGGTACAGTTACTGCAAAACATCAGAAGAGCAACGTTGGTACACAAGTTCAAGACCCAGTGTAAAATAAAATGAGTGTTTCCTTTCAGTTAAGTATTTCTAATTGGCTACTGAAGAATATTGAACAAGTCCCAGGACCTGCTAAGCAGAAGGCCCGTCACAACTGCTGAGACTTTCTGTCTATGAAGCTAACTTTACAAAACAACAGGCTGTTTGACTAAGTGGTGTATGAGCTCTGTTTTGAGAGGAGACTTCAAGTTTTCTCGGCAGGGTTGCAGTAGAATGAATATAAGTAGAGGTGGACATTTTACCTTTTCTTTTCAATTGTTATGAGGCAAATATAGTATCCAGGAAATGATGATGGGTTTAAGCATTCACTGAAGAATGGAATGGACATAAAACAGAAGTGTAGGAGTGAGTATTGACTACTTTTTCATGATTCTAAGTAACACGATTAAATCTCACTCTGATAATATCTTTTAATGTATAAAGAGCACAAATTATAAGTGTACATCTGGATAGCTTTTAATAGAGGTGTATGTCATTTTATGTATCACTGACATAAGAGTAGCGACTATTCTATCATTCTTAAATGTTCCCTCTGTTTTTGCAGTCAGTAGCACAAACCTTCTAATTACTGTTTTGACTTCTAACAATGTATGTTAATTTTGCCTTTTTTAAACTTATATAAACGAAGTTATAGACCAATTCCCCTGTATTTTGTTTTTCACCTTATATTTTAATAACCATTAATTCTTTGATTGATTCTTAAGTAATCTCATAGGAAATTTACATTTTACTATCCTTTGTACTCGTAGTAAAATTAACACATTTGTGAAGTGACATTGGTCTCAAGATCAATAATTAAAAGTTTGACTCTAAATTCATTCTTCTACGAGGTCGTGAGTTCGATGCCCGGTACTGGAAAAAAACCAAAACCAAAAAAATAAAATAAAATAAATTCATTCTTCTAACTATAAATTTCCCCTCCGTTTTTTGGCAACTGTCTACTTGAGTATTCATGATGTGGCACAACAACATTCCAGAACTCAAAAGGAAAAGGATTGCAAACTTTGAAAATTTAGACTCAAAAACACTTGAAAATGTTAGCGTTGTCATAGCTAATTATAAGGATTTGATCATCATGATACACATATGAATGTAGATTAATTTTATTGATCATTTTACTTCTAAGTTAATAGATACTACTTTTTGAAATATGTTGATAGTTTAAAAAGTTTAAATCACCAAGAGGAAGTGATTTTTTTTTAAGTCAAAATTTTCCAGACATTTCCATCTTTTGTGAGTAAAATAACTTTTGGAATTTCTTACTAGCAAGAGGAAAAAATTATTATCACTTTAAATAGTTAAGAATATATAACTTTGATCACACTTGATTTTAACAAGTGTTCGCTGGTATTTTAAAACATTACTCTAAATGTATCTTTTTGTTATTTGGAAGTCTGCTTTTTGACAGGGATACAGACCTGAATTGGCTTTGACTACCGAGGAAGGGAATCTCAGAAAAAGATGCAAGAGAATTAGTACTGGGAAACAAGTGAAAGAAAATAAATCTGAATTAGAGTGTCCCATGCTATCTCTAAACTTGGATATTCAACATATTTTCTACTTCAAATGACCCCACTGGATTTCATGATGACATAATCAGGAGTTTGTGGAAAACATGTTTTTTCTTTAGATAAGAACTTCTTTCATGTCCTGTCTCTTTCAATATCTTAAGTCCTGCTCTCTTCCCTTTTCTACTGAAGTTCAATTATTTCACACTGACCTTTATACCTTAAAACAGCTCCTCAATTCATAACTTCCCACTCATCTCCCATTTTGTTTTTAGTCAGTTCTTAGCAATTACGGGATCATACTGTCCTAAATACTACTGCAGAAATAGTACTTGCTGTTCAGTGCAAGATAATAATTACTGCCTAATCTTATCCCACTCAATGTACTAACATTTCCTCAGGATTCTGCTGAGAAAATAATCCCTTACCAATTACACATTTAGTATGATATTCATTTTGTGTCTGACTTTGATGCCTCAAAAGAAAAAGCAATGTAAAATCAATAAAGCCACACATCTAGAGGTGACAGTTTTCAAAGGAATGCTGTCTATTACAGTCACTTAGGGAATCTCTTTTCTGATTTAAGACTTAGGAACAGTGTTGAAATGCCCTAAGGGAAAGTAGTATGCAGTTAATTGCACTTCTTGATATTTTTACCTTCTCAAAATTGTCTCGCAGTTAGATTCCTTAGAGATATACAGTCAAATGAGGGACATACAGAGTGCATCCTGAAATATTAGAAAGCATAATTTTCATATTGGAAAATAGCAATTTTAGTTATTCACCATCACAATATCGTCTAAAAAAATGAATGCTTTCAACAGTTAATGAATTCATTTATGAACTCATTTATCTATTCAGAAAATATATTTCAAGAATCTAACAGACACAATTCTAAGCATTAAAGAGAAAGAGAGATGACTTTAGATTTTGATGTCTTGAAGTGTATTAGAGAAGGGAAATGGATAACTGGAGGAGCCAGTGATACATGACGGAAAGCTGTAATGGTAGTAAAACAAAGCATATCAACAGGCAATGCCTAAGGTAAAGGATCCAGGAGAAAAAGCGTAAAGGAAGTGTGAATGTGGTATGTTTGAGAAACAAAGGAGGTTTATAATGGGATCCTACTAATGAAGGAGGAGAGCAGAAAGAAAGTGAGAAGACAGACTCTTCTTTCCAGCAGCTGAGTTTGTACTTTATTCTAATTGCAGTGGTGACTGTAAAAGAACAGCAGTGAAAAAGAATTAAACAAGTGTGTGTGTGTGTGAGTGTGTGTGTGTGTGTGTGTGTGTGTGTGCGCACACGCGCGTTTATGTGTGTGTTTGCCAGAGGACCCTGCCACATTTCCCAGTCTGGCCTCAAATTTGCTATCCTTCCGCTTCAGTCTTCAAAGTAGCTAGGATTTCCAGGCATGAATCTTTACACCTGGCCACAAATCTGACTTTTCATGCAAAACTTACCATTGCCACCAAAGGACTGAACTCTAGGAGCCAAAGGTGAGAATGGAGAACTGTTAGAACAGTAGTCTTTAGTCTTTAGTCTTTAGACCAAGGGTGCTAGCTTGGGAATGGTCATCCTGTAGGGTATTCTGCAACATGGTTTGTTTTAAGAGAATTTCAAATTCCTTAACTTCCATTGCATTTTCCCCTAAAATTGATCTTCTTGAGAATAATTTATGTATGTTCTACTTTCTTACATCTTTGTTTATGGTTTACAAAAGGATGGCTCACTTCTTAGCTTCTTACAAACTGCTATAGGATATTGCTTTGGTAAAACCCATACAGATACCAAACGAAGGAATATTTAAAACTATGGAGTTTGGCACCAAAAATGTGAATGATCCAAGTTACGGAATAACAGGTCCTTTTGGTGATTCAAGTGATTCCAATTCTTCACATAATAAGATTGATAAAAATGCTTTTAGATAGACCACAGTGTAATTGTTGATATATAGACAGATCTTATAACTCAGTAATAAAATCGCCATAGCAGATCTTGCCTTTTCATATTCATTCATCCCCTTATCCACGTGAATGCATTGGTCGATTCTTCCATTTGTAAACACACAAAAAGTTCAAATTTCATATCAATGACCTTTTGTAATAATTGTAATTTTATATGTTATAATCAGGTATTATCAATAATAATCTCAAAAAATTAATATGTAGAGTCTAATGATCACATGCTGAGTATCATACTAAGTGAATATAATATAGTTTGTTTCTTCATGTGGTGTCTAAGAATGCTGGAGGGATTTCTAGTTTTTAGTATTTTAAGTTAGAGCTCTATGAGCATTCACATATAAGCCTTTTTATGAAGATATTTTTCTTATTTTTCCTGTAAAAATACTTAAAGAGTGGAATTTCTAGTTCATAAATATAAGGATGTATTTAATTTATAAGAAGTTGCCAAAGTGAAGTAGCTGTGAAGTTTACACTGTCATTTACAGTGTGTTAACAGTCTGGTTGCTCTACATCAAATGCCTTTGCTCATTGTCTGGGACTTCTAATTATAATACTAAACAAAAGTGGTGTTTTTAAATATTAATTAAAAAGTTGAGACTCGTTTTATGATCTTGGGTATTATCAATCATGCTGCATATTTCCTGTGTACTTAAAATGAGCATGCATTCTACACTTGTTGGCAGAGTTCTACAAATGTCATTGGGTTAATTGAGGTTGTTATAATCTGACATGTATTTATTATCACAAATATTTCTCTTTGAGGATATTTCTTGTGCAGGAAGTGTCTAATATTAGTATAATTAGTTAACCTTGCTTATGTTTATTTGCAAAATATACATTTTTCTCTCTACACACCTTTAGTCTTACTCAGTGTTCACATTCATAGCATATTTCTTCAAGCCATTGTAAAGGTGGTTCTTAGTTTTTAAAAATACAGTGTTGCAGTATCTGTATCTTAATAAGCATTTTTTAGATAGTTTGGCTATACTATAGTGATGGATGTAACCAGGATTTTCTGCCACTTTACTGTTGGTTTTCTTTCTGTTTTTTTTTTATTTTAAAAATAAAAGGAAAACATTAACAGGCAGACATTTTAAAAAATAGCAAAAGAACAGTATAGACAATGCAGAGTTACAAACAAAGTGGTAGGAAATTAACAATGCTTGTTGTATTACATATTGATATCTTCAAAGTAGTTTCTCATGAATACAGATAGAGACATGCAATATTGATCAATCAAGGACTCACTGACAGTTTCAGCAAAGAAATACAAGACAGTGGAACAACTATGTTAACTATCCTGTATATACATACATACAAAATTTCTCCTTCTTTCCCTTCTCTTTTCCCACATCCCAATTGCCCTTTACCCTTGAGTGTTTTCCTATCATTTCACAATGTCTATCATAACTATTGGTTTTCTATTTGTCTATTTAAATTTTTTTTCATTTTTTATATTTTTTGGATTTAATGAATATTTGTTCTTCTTCATTTAATCTTTCCTGGTTTAAAAGCTATAACTCTTTAATTTTGTGTGTTTCACTTTAAGATTTACTGTATGTATCTTTATATTATCACAAATCACTTTCAAATAATTATATACTATTTATACAGTGAATTTTATATTACCATTTTATTTGTATCCATCTTAGTTATTATTTTGTCATTTTATGTCTATATTTGATATAAGCCATAATTATCTTTTAAAGAAATTTGATAGAAGGCAAATTTATATTTTTCTGTGTTTATTGTGCTCTGCATTTTTCAAATTGATCCAGATTTTAATTTGATCTAATTGTTTTCCAGCTTAAAATTTTTCCTTTAACAGTTCCCTTACTGTTGCTTTACTGGAGTAAAATATCTATCAGCGTTTGTTTTTGTGAACTTGTCCATTTTTGCTTTGCCTTTATTTTGGAAGTAGATTTTCTCTGATCATAGATTTCTTAATTGTGGTTGTTTCTCTGTCTCTTCTCTTCTCCCCGCTCCCTCTCTTGTCACCTGGCTTTTGTGTGGTCTGATAAGAATCTAGTGGTATTATTACCTTGCTTTGAATTTAAAGTGTTTTCTGCACATATAGCTGTATTTAATTTTTAAGTTGTTTTCAACAGTTTTCTATGATGTATTTTGGTATATTTGGTTTAGGTTCTTTATATAGGTTATTAAAATTTGCATATATGAATTGATGTTTCTCACAGAATTTGAAAAATCATTGGTGTTATTTTATCAAAGTATTTATTCTTCCCTCCTTTCTGAGACTTCAACTACATGAGTTCTTAGTTTCCTAAATTGTCCCACAAATTCTGGAGAAAGTGTTCATGATTTCAACTATTCCCCTTCTCTCTTCTTCAGTTCAAGTATTTGAGAGGGCGTGTTCATCACGGTACCTTTTTTAGTGACTGTCACGCTGCCAGGCCATCTAGTAAATCGCTCACTTCAGACGTACTTTTTGCTTTACAGTTTCCATTTGGTTCTGTTTAATAGAGTCCATTTATCTTTTAATTGTGTCCATGTCTTTTGTTATTCTTTAAACATACTAATAACAAGGGTTGTTTTAAAATCCTTGTCCTCTTATTTTATTTTCTCATTCTCAGAATTGATTTCATTGACTGTGGTTTTTTTCTGCTTGTGAAATGTTATTTGATTGGATGACAGATTTTTAAATTTTAAGCTGGACTTCGTTGTTTTCTTTTGGAGTATTGACTTTTGTTTTGGTATGCATTTAATTCCTTTTTAGGTCAGTTTTTCATATTTAGCTATGTTTTTAATAGCTAGGAGGTAAAGTGTAAAGTTACTGTTACTCTAGGGCCAGTTTATTGTTTCTTTTATGTCACTGCCTTTCTGGAACCTCAAATGGAAGTCCCAAGGGTCAACAGAGGTTCCCTCCTTTTGCTGCTCGGTACTTTTATCTCTTGACAATGTGTGAGCTCTGTTCATTTTCTAACCTTCCACTCCCTCATGGTTGTTCTGTTTTTCATTAGTTCTCTACCTGGCTTTGTAAAGTCTTATTTTAATAATTTAAATTGGAGTTCAACCAAAAGCTCACGAAAATTGTTGTACAGATTTTGGATTATTTGGTTTAGGTAAACTTCCTTTAAATCCTCTTCCTTGCAAGATCCACCTGCCTTGGCATGTCAGGCTTTTCTTTCAGTGTTGATTACTCCACGTGACAGTTAAGAAAGGAATCTTAAATGAATTTAAGTAATAAAACTTTGAATAGAGGACAGTGTTTATATCTCTAGAATAACTGCTGTGTTCTGAAATGAACGACTATGACCTCTATTTTATTCACCAAAAACATATAATATCTCTTGTCATGTTTAGAGTTCATTTCTGACAGAGAAAACCATCATTTTGAAAAATTCTAAATGGCATTTTATAATGTGTAAAGAGAAGTTATATAATAATATAGATATTCACCATATTCTTTTGCTAACCAGTTTTGAAGCTTTTAGTCATTTATGACTCATGTGTTGCTTGAATATATGTATTTGTAATATTTTTTATTCCAGCTGCTTCATGTTCACTGAAATGTAGCACTTTGAGTTTAAATTGTGCAAATAGATCCTTTAGTAAGAAATAATGACCTATTGGTACTTTAGGTAGTAATCCTCATTTATAAATCCAAATGACACTTACTTTGCACTTACTTTCATGTTTTAATTTTTTTCCTTTTGAAATTCCATAGGAAAGGCCTAGAATTCATTAAAAATGACACTTTGCAAAATTTGAAATCATTGATTATCAAATATGTACTTTCATATTTATTTCTATATAAGATCAGATCATGGACAAAAAGAAAGCAAAGCTATTGTCTATATTTTCCTCTTGTTTAACAGCATTTTTCTGGGTCAGAGCCATACATGCCTGTAATTTCTGTAAGTCTCTAATGTTTGCAGTGAAGACTGGAATCCTTACAAATAGCTCTTGGAAGGCCTACGCAAAAAAGCTTTTAGCCCCCAAGAGCCCTATTTCATTTGTGGCAGAGACTTTCTCCCTGGAACCTACCCAGAATGCCTGAGAAATTTGTCTCTGCTTTTATCCCTGCATCCTAAGGCCAGTGCACTGCTGAGGAAAAAAAGAGTGGAAGGGAGAATCACTGGAAAATTTTTTATGATGTAGGACCAAAATGCGAATCAAACTGTCCAGAAACCCTAGGAATAAGATTCATCTTTGTCATGTTTGCCAACATTTACCATAAATCCTTTTATTGCACCTTCTGTTCTACATACATGTTAACCGGTATTTACAGTTATTCTTTGCTTCTTAAAGTTTCTTACCAAATCCTTTTAACGAGTGAAACATTTAACTTTGATCCAGACCAATTTATCAAATTTTTCTGCACTTTGTTCTGCCTTACCTAAAGTCATCAATAATTTCTCCTTTATGCATTCTAATAATTTTATAATTTTATTTATTCCATTTAAACCTATAGTCTCTTGTGAGTTAATATTTGCATATGATGTGAAATAAGGAACATTTCCTTCTTTAAATTTTTATTTTGTGCAAATTGATACACACTTCTTTTAGTGTCCGCCGTGGAAATGATTATCATTTCCTTCACTGAACTACGTAGTTATATTTGATAAAAGTCAGTTGGCTGTGTATGTGAGTGTGTTGTTGGTCTGTCTCTAATGTCACATTTATCCGATTGTCTGTTTCTCCTCAGTGACGCACAACATCATTTCTGCTAGAGCTTTCTAATAACCCTTGAAATTTCAAAATGAGTCCTCTAAAACTGTGTTCTCTTTTTCCCAGTGCTTTTGATTGTTCTAGATCCTTTATGCATATGTGTAGTTTATAAATCAGCTTGTCAGTCTCTACAAATTTTTTATTGAGATATTAATTTGCCTAGTGTGACTTGAATTTGTGGTTCTCCTTCCTCAGCCTGCCAAAGTGCTGGGATTACAGGTATGTGCACCACTCCCAGCTCCAGTATTTTGTTTTTATGCCTTAGTAAATGATCTTTTTATATAGTTATCTAACCACTTTCATTGCTCATATTGAAAAGTACAGTTGACCTTTGTATTTTATCAGAACTTTGGAATTTTGCAGGATTCATTTATTAGTCTACTGTCTTATTTTAAGAATTCTTTCACATGTTCTACGAAGGTAATCACATCCTCTTACAAAAAAAATTGTATTTCTTATAATCTGTAGGTCACAAAAAATGTCTTTTAAAACTCCATAATGAGAAGACAAACCGCCCACTTAGAAAATGGGGAAACTATTCAAGCAGGCACTTTACCAAAGAATATATATTGATATCAAATAAATGCATAGAAAAAGTGTTCCATATTATCATCAAGTTTACACAAATTAAAACCACACCTGGATACTGTTACTTTCTATCTAGAATAGCTAAAATTAAGAAAACAAACAATAAAACTATGGGTAAATGTATGGAGCAACTGGATTTCTCATGCAGTACTTTTGGAAAGTGGTATAATCACTTGTTTTTTGGTTTCTTATATAGTTAAACGTATATTTAAGGCATGATACAAAAATACCACTCCTGACTGTTTACCTCAGATAAATAAATACATAATTTTATACTTAGAATAAATACAACTAGAATTAATACACTTAGAATGAATACAACTTTTACACATAATTTCACACTTAATTTTATGCAATGAATATTTATAGAGTGTTTATTTCTAATGTCTTGATATGAAGACTAAAGAAGTGTCCATTTTCCAATAGGTTAATAAACAAACAGTATATCCTTGCAATGGAATCCTACTGAGTAATTAACAGTTACAAAGAAAGGACACATGCAGCACTATGAGTGACTACCAAAAGCATGATGTGGAGTGAAAGAATGAGCGCACATAAAAGTACATTCTGTGCGCTTCCACGCAAATGAAATTCTAGAGTAAGCAACTGGGAACGTAGGAATGACAGAAAGTAAATCTTTTGGCTGTTTTGAGTTTTATTGCCAATCCTTTCGTTATCACACCCAAAAAATCATTGCTTAGACCAGTGTAATGAGGTTTTTGCCCTCATTTTCTTGTAGGGGTTCTACCATTGCAGGTTGTGGAATTAACTTTCTAATCATTGTTTTTTAGTTGAAGTTTGCATATAATGTATGACAGGGGTAGAGTTTCATTACTTTACATGTGGACATCCAGTTTGCCCAACCCCTGTATTGGAGATACTATCCTTCCTCCATCTTTTTTAGTTTTAAACCTTTGTTCAATAATAAATTAACTATGCATGAATTAATTTCTGGGTTTTCTATTCTGTTGCATTGGTCCATATGTTCCCTCAGTTTAGCTAGTGAATTTATTAATTTTCATTTCAAAATTATATTTGGGTGACTATTTCTGTTGCTTTTCTATTTCATTTATTTCTGCTATAATCTATATTATTTCCTGTCACATGCCCCGGTAATCTAATTGTTGAGCATTTACCAAAAAAAATTGCAATCAGATTCCAAAAGAGTACGCTTATGTTCACAATAATATTCTCTAGTTAAGATATAGAAACAACTTGAATTTCTATGGATGGAATGAATTGATAGAGAAAATGTAGTGTATGCATAGAATGGCATATTTTTCATCCTTTTAAAAAGAGAAAATCTTGTAATAAGTAACATACACACACACACACACACACATATGTAAATATATATATCCTGAGCAGAACATTATACTGAGTGAAATAAGACAGTCACAGACAGACTCCGCAGTTCCACCTTTATAAGGTGTCTAAAATGGACCTACAGAGGAGGAAAATAGAATGGTGGTTCCCTGTAGGTAGAAGAGGGGAAAGGGAAGTTTTTAACCAAGAGCTATAGAGTTTTAGATATGTAGGGAAAGTTCTAGAGATCTGATAGACAACACTGCACCTATAGTCACAAATGCTGTACTGCACACTGATAATTTTGTTTAAAAGGTAGTCTTATATTAAGCACTCTTATGGCTGTGAAACAAATTGAAAATAAAACAGGAAAACATATTTTTGGCTGCCAAAGTCCAGGCTTGAAGAGGAGATTAATAGTAAAGGAACAAGACGGAAAGTTTTGTGGTGATAGAAATCTTATAAATCATGAAATGTAGTAATACTTACATGATTCTACACACTCATTGAAGCTCATAAAATTATATACTTAAAATTAGTAAGTTTTGTTGTATATAAATCATTATTCAATGTAGTTGTCATGTACCCAAATGGGGGAGGAAACTACACAAACATGATTACATACATAAAGCAATATTTAGCATGTAAATTTTTAAATTTGTCTTATTCCTGATAATACAAAATACATTCACAATTTAAGAAGCTCTTCACAGATAGCAAGTGTATTACTAAAATTTTTTGTTATTATGACTAAAGCATATAAATGTAATCTTTCACTTAGTTGATACAGCCTTGCTCATGAATACATTATTTTGTTTTTTGAGATTGTAATAATAGGCCATAGCCTCTTTGTCATATTTCCAAAAGTCCTGAAGCAAAAGAAATCCAGCAGCTACTATTTTAAATATAGTAATGGGATATTTCCAAAAGGTAAGCAAGCCTTTTACTTATACAGTCATCCCATGCTATGTTGCAGTTCTCTTATTGTGGCTTATCACTGTATTGCAGGTTTTTAAAATAAATATATCTAATTCTCTATCACAGAGTTTTGGCTATCATGGGATTTTATATAAATATTATATTTATGTAATATTTATGATTTTAATTGTTTTGCATAAAAAATTTAAAATAATATAAAATATAAAAATGTAAATTCAAATATATTAAAGAATATTAAATTGAAATAAAATACAGTATGTATTTCATCAGTAGATGAATACCATACTGTACACAGTGGAAATGCAGTATGTCACTACCACTTGTGCTAGTTCGCCAGTGTGAGACTACACGACACAGTATTGGCTGATGGAATGGAAAGCAACCAACCACAACAACGTTTTGTATATCCTGGGTGCTGATTGGCTTAGTCTCCGTAGCATCGGTGTGTTTGCTCTCCTGCACTGTGCCCATATGTTCAGCGTCTCTCCTTGTCCCCTTCACATTGAATACCCATACAGAATTTTACATGTTGTTAAATTTATGTAGGTTTAAGAGTATAGAAAGTGATTAAGAGCATGTGAAGTATTTATAACAGTATGGCAAAGGTTAAAAAGAGAGCGGGAAAGGTTTATAAGAGTGTAGGAAGGGTTTATAAAGTCTTAAAATATATATAAATAATTAAGTAAATATAACGATGCTACTTCGCAGATTTTCACCTATCACGGTGGTCTCTGGAACATAACTCCCGCGACATGTGAGAGATCACTCTTCCACCTTTTTGTTCACTCACAGTCCTGGATGTTATGTATAAAAGGTTCCCTGCAGTTCCAGCCACATGTCAAAGTCTTACCAATAAATTCCTAGCTTTTAATATGCCTAGAAGAAAAGAATGCTTGACCTCTCAGTCATGGCATAAATCCTAAAGCAATATGTTGCAAATTCTTTTTTTCTGCTTATACACAAATACTTTAGTAACAAAGAAATTTTCCAACCATACCATTTTATGAGAAAGTACTTTTTCAATCTGTAAAATCCTACCACAGTGTTAAAGGGCTTTTGAATAATCAAAGCATGACATGGACCATTGCAGGGTTTGGGAGATGTGTGAGGATAAGATGTATTAATTCAAATTGATCATGTAGAAAAATCCAGAATTGGGAATCACATATAACACCCTTTCAAATTCTCACACTACAGTTTTACCCTCAATTCTCCCAGTTGTACATTTGTAATTAGGAAACCTGTCTACAGCAAGGCTAGTGGAAAATTGCAATTCTTTTCCCAACTCCTGTGAGCCAAATGGATACAGTCTACATGTTTATTTTGACATCAGAGCAGATATTTTTTCCATTGTGCTACTAGCAGTCTACTTAGCCTTAAGAATTGTAGTGTAAGCCTTAGCTCTGACATTCTCTGAGTACTTCATGCACTGTGTAAAGTTACTCCGTAATTACTCTTATTTATCCTTTAGTTACGTCTGTTTGTTGAGTGAATGTCTAAATACTTTCTATATTCATGTGTGTTTATATAACTTGACATTGATCTAGAAATCGTAGTCAAGTTCTTGCCTTCAAAAGGCATTCAATGATTCTTAGATGCTCTCATTAACCATGAAAATCCTATCTCTAATAATCAAGTCTTTCCACTGAACACCATGATGGCGAATGTGGCTGAAATTACTCAGATGTCCTTTGTGTCAGTATATTTATACAACAGAATGTATATGTATATATATATATATATAATATATATATTATATATATTTCTTCCTGGGAGGATTGTAAAGTTGAAAGGTTTTCTGGATTAAATAAAAACTAGCATGGCTTGTTCAGTTTGTCTTAATAAAGTTTAACTCAATTTTATTTTTCTTAGGAAAACTTCCATATTAGTTCAAAGGCTAGATTTTCTACTGTAGAGGTATTTAAAGAAGAGAAAAAGAGAAGAATAAAGAGAAAAAGAAGGAAGATGATGAGGAGGAAGAAAATATAATAGTGCTAGACATAGGAGCTTTGGTGTACTTGATGTTTTTATGCCTGAGTTAATGCCACAACCAAAATTATCATTCCTAGTATATTACATTACACTTGAAGTCACATTTACACAGAAAATACTGCCACCAGGCAAATTGAAATCTACAGGTTTTTCCTTTTATGTTTAACCTCAGTAAGGTCTGTTTTATAATAGCAAAATTGCAGCACAGATATGCAACCTCTGATTTATTTAAAGTAAACTGGAAATAAATGAATGACAGTAGTTCCAGCCATCCCAATTCAAATGCTTCTCCTCGATAAAGGAGTTGCAAAGTAACATTAAGATCCATGAGAGTTATTGCTGATTTCTATTTCTCTCTCTCTCTCTCTGTTTTTCTCTCTCTCTCTCTCGCCTCTACTCAAGAGTTAGTAGTACATCAACACACATTTTAAAGTTGAGAAGTGCAGCAGTACTGTAAGGGAAAGCAACATCTATAAAGCCCATTGTGAAGTCCACCAGGATCTCTTACATTATCTCGACATATGCTTTACAGTGATATTTTTGTTTCTGAGGCTGAACAAGGCAGTACTGAAAATTTACAGCAAAATTAATCTTTTTACCCTTCTAAGGTACGTGAAAATACTATCTCCAAGTAGAATGTGAAGAATTTATTGATAGTGCAGTTTTGCTGATTGTAAGTAGGCCTCAATATTTCAGAATTTGAACATCTTGCACCAGGATGAATTTTAGAAATAATATCATAGAGCTGAATTTGGAATGAGTGTCCACTACACAGAACTTAATACCTTATCTTCCCAAGTGGTTTATTTTTCATTTTAAAAGTTTTCTCACTTTATTGTTTTAAGGGAGGGCAGATTTTTATAACCTCTATTGGACACATGGAGAAACTGCATTTCATACAAGTTCATCATCCAGAATATCTTCAAAAATGCCAAGAAAGCAGTCCTGAGTGTCTCATCAGCTGATGAGATACATTAAGTCCAGGAATCCCCTCGAGATGATTTCTCACTAACAGGAATGTTCTTAGGGGGCTACATTTTGGGTAATGAAGCAAAACTACAATCAGAAATGATACAAATCTCACCTTTCCTGGCTTGAGTTTCCTCATTGTTAAAAGAATGATACTAAATCTTACTTTGCCCTTTTCTGTCTACCTGTGGGGGTTCTTTTAAGGTTAAAATTAGATGTAAAATTATGTTAAGTGTCTCCACTTCCCTCATATCTAGTCTTCTGTTGTGCCAATTCTCAGAAGATGGTCTAAAAGCTCAATATTAATAGTATTAATTCAATCTTTTATTTACTTTCAAATATGCCTTACCTCTTTCTTGGAGTTCCTTCCATGTACAGCCCACATCAGTTTCAACCTGTTCCTCCAGCAGGAATCATATTTTGCAAGGAGTTGGTAATCATTACAGCAAAAGATAGAATGAATGTTCTCCCTTTGCCTGGCCAGTACCAGTCCTCCTACTTTCACCCAGGAGCCTTGAAATATTTTGTTTGTCTGTGTTTCTACTGAATAACTGTGTAATTCTTTCAGATTGAACCTTCTTCTGAGTGTTATGTCCTTTTTTATAATTTGAAATTCCTTGATTATTTCTTTTTATCATCTTCTTGCTTTAATACATGACTGGTTTTAGATAATTATCTGGATTTGCTCAAAATGCTGAGTATAGTAACTTGTGTATTTTAAGGGCTCAATAAATTTTAACCAAACGATTAAATAAGTCAGTGTCTGCAATGGCTTTGACTCTGTATCAGAATCATCCTCTGACTTGTTGGGCTGCTGAACCAGAGAAATATAAAGGCCTTGTATTTCCGAAGCCCACTGTTCTCACACAGATAACAGGTTTGCATTTCTCCTTTGTTGAAATAGATCCTTGAGAGTGACACAAGGGCCAGGATAATTCCTGAGCCACTAAGGCTACATTACTGAAGTTTTTCACCATTTTACATTGCCAAGAAAAGAGCACAGTTATAACGAAGCTAAACTTGATCTCCAGTTGTTTTCACTTGCCAATCCTGAATCCCTTTTTCTCCCAGGCAAGAGTTCAGGGTATAGTATCTCCTGGATGCCCAGAGCTCCTCATGTAAGGATGGTCCTTCTCAGCTTGTTTTGCAATGGGATCAAGATCATTCTTTAGCAATTGTCCAAGAACTACTCTCTATGGTAAACCATAGTTTCCAATAAAATCTAAGCCCAACTTCTAAAAAGCTTTTACTTTAAACTGTTTTAAACAAGGACCAAACATTCTGCAGGAAATAGATGGCATTGAAAGTCCAAAGAAAAAAGATGTTTTCACAGTGCCCCAACAATATCTGGGACAATATTGTTTTTTTGACATTAATGGGCAGACCATAATGACATTATTTTGAATTCTGTCTTTAGAAGTGGCCTTATCAAAACAATTCTCCTGCATCAGTTTCAATGCTATTTGACAGCAGATCAAATGTAGAGGTAACCAAAGCTGACAGTATTTTATTTTTGTACTTTTATGACACTCAAAATGTGATAGATTTACTGTATCACTGAATTAAAACACCTTTTGTCTCACTTGTAAGTTTGTCAACTGGGAAACAGCATATTGTTATAAATTTTCATCCTCGGACCAGTTATACAGTATATACACTCATGCCAGAAATCCAGTTATAAAAATAGTATTACAGTATATCACCATGAGTATCCATGGTGGATCCAAAGAACTTATAGTTGACCAAATTGAGTTTGATATCTTTTTTCATAGTTACCAATCACTTCCAGGCCTTCCACAAATGTATCAAATTCAGTTGTATCTGCTTGACTCAAGGTGGGAGAAAATCCACATAAGCAATAGGATTCAGGCCAGAATTCTTTCTCCTTTTCCATCATTTTCCTTTTCCTCTCGCTCTTTTTTATTCCAATAGCCTAACAGCACATATGAAATGAGAGAGATACCAAACCATATCTGTATTTTTCCAGAGAGTAATAGCTATTTTATTACCGTGGGTGTCAGAGTAGAGAGGAGTCTCAGCTGGCTTACACTGATGAGAAACTATTGTATACTTAATCATAAACAGTTATCTCTCCTTAGCTTTTTATTTGAAAAAGTAGGTAGCCTGGCCAGGTGTGGTGGAATGCACCTGTAATCCCAGAAGGCTGAAGCAGGAGGATTGCTGTGAGTTTGAGGCCAGCCTGGGGTACATAGTGAGTTTATGCCAGGCTGAACTATATAGCAAGACCCTGTCTTACAATAAAAAAAAAAATTATCCCTAAAATAATGTATATTTCTAGATTTTTTAATTTTAAAGAGAAAAAACAAGAAAAATGATGATACTTTCAAAACAAGATAATAGGGGAATTAAAATGGTTAATATATTGTATATTGTTACCTTCAAAGTAGTTGCTCAGATTACAAGCTGTAGGTACAAATGTGCATCAAACAATATAGGCACAAGCCTTTCTTTTCAATGAAAAAATAGAAATTAGTAGTACAACTATTTTAAGTATATATTTTTTCCTTTTCCCTTCCTTCCTCTTTTCCCTATCCCAGTTTCTCTTTCCATTTGAACAGTTTCTTCCCACTTCACAGTACCTATTGTATATTTTAGATCTTATTCTTTCAATTTCTTACACTAGGGAGACAGTATGATGTTTACACATATGAGTCTAATTTATTTCACTTATAAGTATGGTCTTATATTTACCAAAAAAGAAATCTCAAGTTTATCCTTCTTTATGGCTGAGCAGTACTCCACTGTGGAAAAATACCACGTCTTTTTTATCAGTTCCATCAGTTGATGGGCGTTTGGGGTTGTTTCCCAGATTTAGCTATTACAAATTGTGCTGCTATAAACATGGGTGCACATATATCGCTGTGGTATGATGTTTTTAATTCTTCTGGGAAAATAACCAGAAGAGGAACAGCTGGGTCAAATGACTTTTGAGCCTAGTTTTTTGAGGGATCTCCGTACTGATTTCTACAGTAATTGTACCAGTCTGCATTGCCACCAACTGTGGAGAAGGGGTCCTTTTTCCCTACACCCTCTCCAGCATTTGTCGTTGGTTGATTTCTTGATGATAGCCATTCTTTCTGGGGTGAGATGGAATCTCGGTGTTGTTTTCATTTACATCTCTCAAATGACCAGTGATGTTGAACGCTTTTCCATATATTTATTTGTCAGTTGTATTTCTTCATCTAAGAGGTGTGTATTCATCTCAGAAACTCATTTTTGGATTGAGTCTTTCAATTTGGGCAGTCTGACTTTTTTGGGTTCTTTATATGTTGTAGATCTAACTCCTTTGTCTGAGGGACAATTGGCTAATTTTTTTCCCACTTTGTGGCTTTTCTTTTCACTTTCTTGGTGTTTTCCTTTCATGTGCAAAGCTTTTTAATAAGATGAGCTCCCATTGTTGATTCTTTGAAGCACTTTTTGTGCAGTTTGAGTTTTGTTCATGAGCTCTCTGCTTATACCTATGTCTTCGAGATTTCTGCCTACTTTCTCTTGGAGTATATCTAGTGTTTCTGTTTTAATATTTACATATCTGATCCATTTTGACTTTAGTGTCTGTTGATAGTCGTGGGTCTAGTTTTAGTTTTTAGCATGTAGAAAGCCACTTTTTTCAGCACCATTTATTGAAGAGACTAAAATGATGTATATTTTTAGAGCTAAAAATAGTTCTAACTTTTTAAAATGGATATTGTCAGAATAAATTTTAAATTCATATTTGTACAACTTGAAGGTATGGATGACTTTCTAAAAGAAGTCATTTAAAGATAGTTCAAAAACAAGAAAGTTCCTTAAAGACAAAGTGTAATGGATATGAATTTATAAAATTTGAACCAAATTTTACAGGAAATTATATCCTAAATGACGTCCACATCTTTGTAAACAAAGCCTATAGGCAAACAGAACAAAACTGTGTCTAATTTGAAGTATATGCAATCGTGGTGAATAACCTAAGTATTGAAACAATAAATATGACAAGAAAAGGAATATGGAGGTGGTCAATGGAATATAAATAGTGTTACAGAAAAGGAAACATTTCTCATCTCATCAGTGATCGTACACTAATGCAAGTTACATTGTAGAGTTACTATTATTATACTAATAAATGAAATTTGCAAAATTTACTAAGATTTATAATCTGTGGTAATCTATGGGAAGATAAATTGATATAACAGTCTAGTTTTTTTCTTTTTTTAAATGAAATGTCCTTTGACTCAATAATGCCAGACTTAGGAATTGATCCTATAAGAAATTGATGCACTCAAGCATAGAGTTACACTGAAATGGACGTGTATCGCAACAATATTTGTACTAAGATAACCTTGGAAGTGGTCTCAAGGTCCTTTAATAGATTATAATCCCATAAGTAGTGTGTTGCTATTAGTATGAAGCACTAAAAAGAATGAGTTAGATCTCTTATTGCTGATTTGTCGAGATCCTCATGGAACCGAGTTTAGTAAAAGACAAGCCTGAGAACAGTATGAATAGTTGGAACCATCCTTGCTGTAAATACCCTTTCCCTTTTTGCTTGTGACTGTGCTTTTCCAATTTTATGTGCAAATCATCTCTTATCATTTAACTAATCTAACTCTTACACACTGTTAAAGATTGAAGGTGAGTCTTGAGTTTATCAGTGGAGCGAAATCTCACCAGATGGTAATCACTGACGTGTTGATCCATTATCTGTGCCTTCAGATTATCCTGAGAACTCTTAGTCTCAACCATTTATTCATTTCTTGATTTCCTTTTGAAAGCAAACCCTTCAAATTTAAGGGCTATATATGTTATCTCTGCATACTCAGCACAATATATAAACACAAAGGAACAGTTTATCAAATTTTGTCAAATGGATTAATATAGTAATGATCCAGTTGCATATGAAAAGTTAGTATTCAAGTAAATATGCATAAGATATTTAAATCAGCAAGGATGTCACAAACCCTGGAGTGTATTGTCTGCTAGAAACCTTAATGCTGACATGATGCTATCCAACTTGTGCATAATGAAATCCCAAATACATTTCTGCACAAATGTTCACTAAAGACAAAACATTTTTGAAAGTTTCTAATAAGGAAAGAACAAAAATTTTAAGATGATGTATGTGATAAATGTTATCCATGCCTAAAGATTGGGCACTTTTGAATCAGACAAAATGAAGGAATGAAATGCATGTGTCTTTGAACAGAAAACATAATGTCTTTAAAGTCAGCCCACTGCTTTCAATAAATAAACTGAAAGTGATTCCATTTGCCTAAGCTCTACTCCATTCCACTGTAGTTTTAGGTCTTTGAAGTCTGAATTTGTTTTGTTTGTTTTTATGAGGATTAAGAAAGCTACATCTTTCCCCATGTCTGACATCTTTAATCATCCCACAGACTTAATGCCTGACTGATGCTACTGTCATGTAAAGAACCTGCTTCATATATGTGTACTGCTTTCAAATGCATGTTTACCTTCTTGTCACTGAAATACAAATTCGGTTAAAGGCATCATTGAATTCATTTAGACTTTTGCCTTACGCACTTTCTCAAACAGTGGATATGAAAAGCAAGTTACTACCAAAAGGAGTAATCATATTTTTATTCCATTTCTAGCATGGTCCTCCTACCCAAAAATGTAGAAAAATAGTTATCTAAAGAAGAAGTACTATAGGCAGAGGCACCCAACGGCTTGTTTATCTGAATATAAGTGTGAGAAATTCACAGTGAGCAATAATGCTGGCCACTCTAGATTCAGCGTGCCAGGCAACTTCCAACACCTCTGGTAGAGGGAGGCCTAGAAGTTGGTTCAGTCAGTAGCACCTCGAAGCACTGAGGGACAGATCTAGATCAGGTAGTTATTGCTGGTATGTAATTTCAGAGGGTGCACTTTGCCTACCACCACAGTATCTGGGAAATGTTTCAAATCATGTTATCTCTGTCAGTTAGGTCATGGAATGAGAGAAAAGTGAGGTAGAGTCCTCTCTGACCCACAAATGACATGGTGTGGGGCAAAAGGTAGATCTTTGTTCTTGTAAGCTACCATAGCTCTTGGTCGCCTGGTTATACAGAAATTTATTCTATCATGATGAATGAAACTTCTTTTTTGAGTTTTTCTTGAGTGATAGTTAATTATGTCAAATAGATTTATACCTTGAAATTGGACATAGATTTATCTATGTGAGGAGTTTTAGGACAGCAGTGATTAGGAGCTAAGAAATGGCTATATGTGTTTAGTCATATTTTGTGATGAAATTTGTAACACATAATAAACTTTTTTTTTTTTTTTTGGTTTTTCTCCAGTACCGGGAACCGAACTCACAACCTTGCGCTTGCCAGGCAGGCGATTTTGCCGCTGAGCTAAATCCCCAGCCCCAACACATAATAAACTTCTAGGTTACGGAATCAAAACATTTTTTGTTGTTGATGCTGAATTTAGGCAACAATCCCCAAGAATATTATGATTTTAAAATGTATTTGTTAACTTGTTTTTGAATTTATTTATGTTTTCCTATAATAAAAAGGTAACAAATGATCAATTTGGAAGACAACCATAGAATTTAGTGATTAGAGGCTGGGTTTGGAATTAGAAAGATCAGTGATAGACTCTTTGCTTTGTGTTTATTAGCTTTCTGACCTTGAACAGGTAATGATCTCTTTAGCAACAGTTGTCCCATGCCTGTATTAGGGTTAATAATACAAAAATACCTTGTCATCTGTTATACATATTGTCAGAAAAGTATGAAATGATTATGACATTTTTATGGTTATTACTGAGTTCATAGTATTGTTATTACTACTAACACATTACCTTAGCTGAAAGGAGCATGTTTCTCACATCTCTGAGTCCAGCATGCATTTTAAAATTGGTGGTGACTTACAGCTACTGAACGGTAAATGTATTATCATGGCATCTTGTATTTGTAGAAACAGGCTATTATTAATACCATTGCCTGGTTTCTGGACTGGTTCAGTCGAGTATCAAGATGGATAGAGTCAATTTCCCATCATTCAGTAGTAACATAAACTTGCAGACCTTATGTCCTCCATCACTTCAAATACTAAAACCCAGAACCCAATTAGTCTCTCAGGTATTTTTGAAAACTTTCTCAGTGTGTTAGAGAGTATATCTGAATATATTCCAATAATGAATATACTCCAATATACCCCAAAAAATGACTCTTTGTTTTGGACACACATCTAAGTTTACTGTGACATGTTCTGGGAGCTCTTTCTTGAGCATGATTCAACTGCGACCATGCCCAAGACATCCCTGTTACCTTTGTCACTACAATTTATATGGTGCACCACTATACCCTTCTTCCACTAAATCTTCTAGTATCACTCTGGAAAGTCATCTCTAACATATTTGAGGTTCTCAGTAGCATATTCTCATGTTGACTGCCTGTACTGACGCTATAGGGAAATTTCTTGAATTTTCCATATTATAAAATATCAAGAAGTAACGCAAACCAATTTTATGACAATGTATATTCTTTTTTTTTTGACAATGTATATTCTTATAAATGCTTTTAATATGTGTTGGTCTGAAAGTTGATTGTTAATATGGATACAGTGCTGTTAGGGTTATTACTATTAATATGTATGTATATGGATGGTAACAAATCATATATATATATGTATGTTCTGAGATAAATGTATGTATGATAGATTATTTAGTGACACAATTCCTCCCCATTCCTATAACCCATATTTTCATTTACCCTCACCATCCCAACTGTAGCAGCCAAGTCCAGACCTTTATCTACCTACCAGATGAACATAGTTGTATGAAAAGAATATAGCAGCCAGAACATAACACTGCTGAACATATACGTCCCAGCTGTTTGAAGATACTAAATTTGGAGTGATTTTTCCACATTGATAGGTAACTGATCAATGCAAGTCTTTCAACACACACACACACACACACACA